>NC_086380.1:39854912-41054912 GCF_036588685.1 Mytilus trossulus | reverse complement strand
GGCACAGAAACTTGTGCATCATACATGTAATCGATTTTTTAATGGAGTGAATTTTTTTAGATCTGAATATAAAAACAGGTCTGAGCAAATTTGGCTACTAGTCTCGTTTAAAGCTAAGTCGGCGGTGTTAGACATGTTTGGTCGCTGGTGGATAGTTATCTAGATTTGAGTTATACCACATCTTCCTTTTTTGGTGTTTTTGTTTGAAGGGTTTATTGTTCATGTTGTGTGGAAAGTGATCACCCTGTGCAATTATATTAACGGGTTATTTCTCATGTTTCTGTTAATGTACCGTTTAATATATTTGCCCACTACTTTGGTTGTACTAAGAGTTTTTTTACTTTCTATATTTACCTTGCTATATGTCCTTTATGTTTTACTCAAGCCTTTGCCTCAGGCTGTTTATTACAGTTTTTGTATTGTTTATATATTCCGGTAATCATAAGGTTTCACAATTATGGCAATGGTACCAATGTCTCTTCCGACAAATCAGTAAACAAAACGACGTATAAATCATACAGTTATCGCGCTTAGGAAAGGTGAATATCCAAACTTGTAGACCCTTAAAAGGTTACCTCCCTTAGGTCAACAATTGCTTTATTATACCATACAAACAGTGTTTGTTTAATATATGTTGCAATTTTATTTTTCAAATTGTTTTTTTCGACAAACTCCAATGAAATCAGGATTTTGAACTAGTTGGAATTTAGAAATATGCTAATTGAACAGACTGTCCAAGACTGAAGTTATTATAACATTGAAATAAAAAATACATTGAATGTTACATTGCAATTGATAATAATTGGTGTAAATGACATTTTCATGTGTGGTTTGCGCACATTAATCATCATGGTATTTGTTGACAGTTTGTTCTCAGTGAACTGCTAACATCTACTGAGACGCTATCTACCAGTGACATTTGTTCTATAATTTGGCAATTGGTTCTTGTTTTCTTGTTGTAGCGGAAACTACCTCGAGGAGTAAACTGTTAGAATAATAGATAAAAAGAAAATTAAAGGACTCCATGTGTCCTTACTTACCACCCATCTCTCAAAAACAGCTTAGGAGTCATTCGTGAGTATTAGAAATCAGTTGAAAAGAAAAACAAACTATCAAAGGCAACCCAACAGTCTGCAGAACCTGTTGGTGGAGGCTAAAGTATCTGATCACGAATGGCTCAATGACCATAGGAGTGATATCTGTAAGAAGCCACTTTTCCCAGATTCTCAGCATTTCAGTCTGTCATAAACTTGATGACTTTAACCGCATGAAAATCCTTGTAATTGAACAGAACATTCACTGGAGTGATGCCCAGCGACAGGTTCGGGAAAGCTTTTGGATAAAGGAACAAGATGTAAATCATCCTAATTAGCATCAATAAAAAACATTGGTAGTTTTATTTCACAATCATTTTGGGATGTACATATACACAGTCACGTATCGAGTATCGAGTTTTGTTTTATATTATGATGTCCTAGATTTTGGATTAAATCAATAGACAAAAACTTCCCTGTATAACTGAGCTATTTTACACATACAGTTAGTATTGTATTGTTAAAATTATTGACACTTCAAACATTGTTGTGACATCATTCTGTTGTTGTGCCCGTTCTTTATTTCAGTGATCCATCTATCACTTACCTGTAAGAAACCATTATATTACCTTTAACTGTCCCGCATTTAAAAAAAAATAGCCCTCCTCTTCTTGTTGTGACGTCATTCTATTGTTTTGCCCGTTCTTTATTTCAGTGATTGGACTATCACATACCTTTAAGAAACCATTATGTTACCTTTAACTGTCAAATATTTTTAAGAATAGCCCTCCTCTTCTTGTTGTGACGTCATTCTATTGTTGTACCCGTTTTTTATTTCAGTGATTGGACTATAATTTACCTGTAAGAAACCGTTATATTACCTTTAACTGTCCAATATTTTTAAGAATAGCCCTCCTCTTTCCTAAAAGTATTGGACAGCTGTAGGTAGCATAATTGGTTTCTTATAGGTAAATTAAGTTCAAAAACTAAAGAAAAAAAACTCAATCAAATCCCACAAATTTTAATTCATGCGAAGAAAAAAAGATACAACGAAAGAACAAATGACACACATTTTGTTTTTATTTATTAAAGTCACCTTCCAACACAATAATTTTGTCACTCATCTTGAGAAAAAAAATCACTTTCAAATTGATTCTAACACTGCCAATACTTGTATCACAGCCCTTTTTTCTCATGTTTTGGTTGTTTCCTTTAGCACCAATTTTGCCGAACATGCTCGTTGTTAGTTTTGTGTTTGTTGCTTTTATGTATTTATCTTTTCAAAAGATTCATCCTCGTCCGTCTGTGGATACCAAAAATTGACATCTGGTGTTGCTTTTATTCTTCCTAGCATCATTTCAGTTACAATTAGAATATGAACAAATTCATTGCTTCTCACGTTTGATTGATTTTGCCGCAATACAACGACCATACGTAAAATGACTGTATAATTATATTAAAACAAAAATCGTTCATCTGATGTAAAAGTTTTCCCAAGTGTTGATTTGCAAACCACGTATTGTTCCTTGGACAAAATAGCTTATCAAGAATTTGATAAACAGCCTTAACCTTGCCATGTGTACAAAGTGCAAATCGACTACTAACTTGCTTCATGAACTAGGGGACCACAACAGTTTTTGAAATTTTCCGGTGTCGGCGTTTGATTTTTGATTGCTGATTTTAATGCATGAATATGAATATAACACTTTGCTTATCAACGACGACGAACATGGGAAGCAAAACAAGGAAACACGTTACCGCAGGCTATCTTTTAAACAAATCAATATTTTGTCCGATTCGCACTTTGTTCCTAGTGCTCTTTTTTTTAAACCGAAGTACACTCTTGAAATGTGCTAATTTAAATCATATGTTAAGATAAAATAACACTATATAGTTTGAATAAGTCCAAGTCAACTTGCGATTGTGTTTATGAATTTGAGCATCAAACCCTTTTCTGCATTGAGTTGATTGAAAAGGGGGATAAATACAGTATTTTACTATAATTAAGTAACATTAAAATACGAATTCAATTGTTTCTTTCAAATGTACTTTCGAAACAGTTTCAGACACTTCATTTGTGATAAAATATCAGAGGTAAAATTGATTGAGGGCAATTATTATACGTTAAGCACAGAACAAATGCTATGCTTTGTTAATTAGAATAGAAAATAAGAAAGCATTTTTTTTTTTTTGGAAACGGGAAAAGAAATGTTTCGGTAACATGAAAAAAACACCAAAAATGGACATCAATACACATGAAAAAAGAGAACACAATCTTGCAGAAAAAGAAATAGAAAAAAATGGGGGGTAAATCAGGTGGTACCGTTTGGGTATACAATAACTGTATCTCGCAAGACAAACACAGAGATACATTGTGCTGAACAAGAACGAAGAAGAGGGGTCCTACATCATACTGTCATACGGAAGATAAATTTTGGTGAACAAGGAAGAAAGAGGGATGTTTCAAAAAGAAACAAATACACATACAATTTACACAAAAAACGTCTATATTAAACTGTTAAAATGATATTAGTTCAAATCCCACTAATAAGTGAAGCTATTAAACAAGCAGATTGAAAAGCAACTTTTTCACATAATTTCCATCTAATAAAACATGTAAAAGATGTTAGTCATCACCGGACGCCAGGATTTTCCATTTCTAAAAGATGTATTTGTAAGAGACTTCTTTGCCTTAAAACTAATGTTTAAAGATTATTTATCATGTAAAATATCATACGTCTTCTTAAAAAACGTAATTTCTGGTTTTTATCCAAAAATATTATGAAATACGATTTTTTTTAATTCGAGTATGACGCACTTATATCAATGAAAATGAAAAAAAAACTTTTACAGAAGCAAAATAATAAATTATTAACGGATATTCATTTTAAATGAAATTCTTAATTGTTCTATGCAGAATAGTCTAATGATCTCGGTTTATTGGACTTTATCTTTTTTTCATAATTCTAGTTTTTATAAACTAGCTTTTTAATTATATAATATTTCTAGATTATAATTAGTATATATGTTACAATTACATCTGCTTAAAATCAAATTATGAACAGAAACTGAGGCAATGTTTTTTTACCAAGAAAAGCGAAATAAACTCGCCTTTCCTTGTAGCTTTTCACTGTTCTTCCGGCGTCTATGACGTGTGGTAGGTCTGATGATAAGTAAACTTAAAACGTAAGCAATTTGTTTCTCCCTAATCTGTAATCTTAATGTGAAGGTTTAAGTGTTTTAGCATATTAACAACCCCTTCCTCTTTCGTATACATGTAGTTTCCTTAAAGTATATTTAGTTATTATATTCATATTTGTTTCCTAAAAAATAGCCTGTGGGAATATTTTCATTTGAAATTTGGTGTTATATAGAAGCATGATATTTGCGATTATATGATACTATTGTATGATCTATTCGTTCCAAAATCAAACTATAATACTTAGTAGAGCTTATAAATGAAAATCAGTTTAATGGTTTTCGTGTTGAACAGATCTATAATAATATCATACGAAGTCGTTTCTACATCATTGTCCTAACAGAAGGCTATCAGGAATCTCCATTCCAAAATATTGAATGGAACTATATATGGAGCTCCTTCAAATGTGACGATAGACAGAACATCGTTGTGATTAATTTCGATGCTTTAGATAGTGCAAAGACTAAGAGCATTATGAAGACTAGTTTATGCGGTTGATTTTTGAAATTTGAACACCGTTTACTTCGTAACGTCAGAAACAGTCTGAATATTTCTCAAAACAATTGAAAAAAATGTCTCATTTGTTCAAAAGATGTGATCAAATATTAATTTTCATTATTGAAGAAGAAGAAAAGTTTGATAATGCCATTCATCAGTCGACCATAACTGTCCCTCGGATTTAGCCATTAACCGTGAATAATTTATTCAATAAGGAGTATCAACCCATCTTTGCAATAGGGTACACTTTAAGGATGTTCGCTCCTCTTGTTTTTGAATTTTTGTCAGATAATCGGAATCCTCTGGTTTTATCCATCAAGTGCCCACTAAAAAATTTGCCCACTAAGCCCTACTTTCTTTTCATAATTGTATTTCATATAGTTTGAAAAGTCATATTTGAAAATCTTATAAAATCCTTGTTATTTTTTAATAGTTTTTGAATGAAAAAAGCTGCAGATGTTAATGGTATGAAAAATCTAGAGAGAATCATTTCCCGCCACATTTTTAATGGCTTATATCTCAAAAACAAGCACACAGACCCATCATTTTTTCCTTCTTTTTAAGTTCCGTCATTTATATACTATCAATTTATAACAGTCTTTTAAAAAGCTTGTTATTTTGAAACAGAGTAGCAAACATCCTTAAACATGAAATAGCCGACCTAATATGGTTCAGTTATAATTTACACCAGACGACTATTTTTAAACATGCATTAAATGTGTTTAAAAGTTAGTTTCCTGAGCATGTGCACTACCTCATCAATTTCTTTTAATATCTTGTGATCTTTAGGCTAATGCAATTATTTTGATTCAAGCGACATCATCACCTTTGAGTAAATTGATATATGTATGTCGATTCATTTCGAAAATGTATATTGTTGAATTGTTTTTCTTAAATAAGATATAAATGACTTGACATTTGTATGATTGCTCGTGTTCACCTGTCGAATTTGTATCATGTTTTCTCTAATTCTTACCCGATTTATCTTTTCATTGACCTGTTGATTATTTTCATTTAATTGTTGTGTGGTTCGTTTGATCACAGTTATTCGTTGATCAAAATTCGACTATGACGTCATTGCTTTCTTCTGAATTTCATTTTGCAAAGTAGCTGGGACAATATCCCTAATGCGCCTTGAAATGAGGAACTCAAAAGTCACGTGTGAACAAAAATCTCTGTGTAGTGCTATTTGACATTTTTCTATGATAAACATGTAACTGAGCTTAACCATTTGTGTTAATTTAGAAAGTAGGGGAACACAGAATAAATGTGTAAAATCTATGGAGCTATTAAATGTGTTCAAAGTATTAACTTTTCAAAGATCTCATTTAGTTAAAAATGGGTTGTTTTACCACGAGGAGCCGCATCACAAAAGGATACTCGGGGTTTGATAATTTACGGAAAAAGTAATCTCACTTCGTACCCCGAAAATTTAACCACATATGTGAAAATGTCTCAGCTTCGAAACGAGCCATCACACATATCCAAATTAATGATATGGACTGAGCAACAGAAGAAAACGTTACCATTACCGCCTATGGAGAAACTAATACGTATCTTGACCCACCTCATTTATATATTGTTCATAGAGATTGTTGTTTGATGAGACAAGTTCTTGTCGCACGCTTTGTTCAATTCTAAAGCTGAAGCTATGATCTCTCTGCCATTTCACTGTAGATGATATATAATCATATTGGATTTCGATTGATTACTTGTACGAAAAAAACCAACATTTTGTCAAGTAAAATCTGATGATTGAACACATCAACTGCTTTTTTTTTTAATAGTAAGTTTATTTCGTTTATTTTCAGAGCATACTTTAGATAGAATAAGTTAGGCCATATTTGGGGATAGCTCTTCAGTAAATCCAAAACTGCATGTTTGATTGATTCATTTTGAGTATTTCAGCCTTTGCTATAAGTACATGTTCGAGTACTTTGAAATGAATTGATACAGTTTTCTGTATACATAGCATTTTTCTTTCTTCAGAACAGGTGTTATAACTCCAGTCTTAAATAACTTTGCTGTTTTCCTTTCCTTCAGTATTTTTTTTAACATGTTTTATTGGCAACTAGTGATTCATCTCAAGGACGCTTACTATGTTTTGCTCTTATCTCATACTCATGTACTGTCTAGTCATTCTAAAGTTTTGATATAGCTTTCTTCCTTTCTTCCTTTCTTCCTTGATAACACCAATTTGCCTTTCTCTTTCTAACTTTTTGACTTTTTCGATGATATAATATCTACTTTGGCTATTTTGCATTAATTGATCATCAAATTCTGGATGGTTTTGTGGGATGTTTTATTCTTGAAAGTATTTGTTTTTGTTTATTTAAGATTGAAGCTTTTTGTTCCTCTTCATAACAAATTCTGCTACATATGATTTTAGTTGACCGATTTGTTTTTATTAGACGAAATATGTTTTGTCATTTGGACCATGCTCTTATTGTTCAACAAATTGTTGTCGACCAATAGCGATTTCTTTTCCCTGTTGGTATCTAAGGAAAGTTTCGCTTCTATCTTAGCAAGAAAAGGTGTGTATCCGTTTCATGGACAGAATAAATGGTCCAGTTGATTTGTGAACTTGTTAGTAATACTTTAGATGTTGATTGATAACGTTTTCCATCTACATGTCCCATAGCTGTTTGTATGAAGTATTATTATTCTTTTTCCTATTTTGCTGTTTAGCATCAAAATCATTTATTGTTACGGCTTTTACTTACAGATGTTTAGAGGTAATTATTCGACTTTGCACAAGAACAATTGTTGTTTCAAGAATGTCATTATTTGATGTAATATAATCTATTCGAGACGAAGATCTGCAATCATAATGATAACAAGTTTTCTTTTTCAGGTCAGGGTGGATAGTCATATTGTTTTCCTTATAAACTTCGTAAATGTCTGTTATTCCTTTCATTCAAATATATACCATAAGTCCGGCGGCTACATGCATATTTCAGACGAATTGTGCACATCCTGTTACAAGCATGAAATTTGACATAGACCTTCCTCAACTATTACTCTTTTATTTCAGATAGGGAGGCATTTGAAAAAAATGTCTCACTTCCGGTAAAATCCAAAATGGCGGACGTCATACTTGAATCAGCCCAATATCGAAGGCTAGTGTGTAAAAATGTGTTAATATCATGCTACTATCATAATATTTGGTACAGACCTTTGTTATTTACTACTTTTGGATAGATTAAATAGATTAGATGTCTTCAGAAACCCCACTTCCGGTTAAAATCCAACATGATGGAAATTGTACTTAAATAAGCTTATTTTTTAGGGAGGGTAATTGAAATATGTTTAAACGTATTGCTACTATCATTACATTGTTAAGAACCTCTCTTTGGTGCTTCTGATGGATACAATGTATAAGACATATGTCTTAAAAACCCTTACTTCCGGTAATATTCAAAAATGCGGACATAGAAATATCAATTTTTTATTTAAATTTTCATTTTTTTTTCCAAATGTAAAGAAATTGATTTTATTTTGTGCTGGTCATTTAACTTTCGGCTATAAGTTATCCCCAAAACCACTTATTCTTGCATGTTGTAAATGTTTAGATATAAAGTTGACACTTCCGGTAAAAATATTACGTAAATTTCAAAGATGAGTCCTCAATCTTTTTCTTTGATGTAAAGTTTTGGTGCACGAGTTTGATGCAGTGAAACACGAACTTAAACGAGTCATGATTCGAACAGTCGTTAATGATGATGCTGTCACTACTGTTTCGCTATTCCGTGACATAGGGGTAGACGAACTATGGATTGTGTTTGGGAGGGCAAAATACTTTGGATTAATATCTATCAATGGCCTTTCAAATGCACTAGGCAATGTCGAGTGATCTGATTGATCTGACACACTTATTGTCATTCATGCCTTTACCTTTTGTGATGTGGTTCTCTCTTTGATTGAAAGGTAAAAAAAAAGACTATGTGAGAGACATTGGTTGCATTTGAAGACATGATTTTAGTGTCTGCCTCTAAATGTGAACTTGGCGCTGAACTTGAAGTACATCACGTGTTGGATAAGATAGAATCTCCTGACCATTTGTTGCTATAACTGCCATACGCATCCAAGACTTCATCCACTCGTATTTCAGTTTCAAGGTATTTTATTGAGGTAAGGACATTATTCCCAATCAGCATACTCGTTAGGCCGCAATTCACAATCGGAGAGCTGATTTCCAACATTTACAAAGACTGTGGTATTGTTTCTCACATCCATAAATTCCAAAAACACATATTTTCTTGCCTTGTTAACCCAATCTGTTTCTTTTTTCGATCTTACAACAAAACCAAGTATCGTTTTCAATGACATTAAACTTATCAAATCCATATGGTGATGTTGGCTGGTCATTCATCATTCCAAATGCTATAGTCACATCTCCAACCTCCATTAATGTCACCAACGCAGTTCCTTGAAAGGTTATTGATTGACATATATCTTATGCTTTTTCTCCTTCCAAATGCAAACCAAAGTTTGTCTGTCCCTGTGTCACGGAATAACGAAACAGCAATGACATCAGTATCAACAGTTTGAGTCATGACTCAGTTAAGTCTGTGTTTTACTGCATCAGACAAATCGATCTTGATTCTAGTGTCAGTCTCTTCGTGTAAATATGGTGGTAAACTTGAAACATCATCAAGTGGTGGATAACATCCTGAGCATTTGTTGCTTAAACTACTAGTACCTTGTACTTAAAATTGTATTGATCAAGCTGCTGTGAATGAAAACTTAACAGTTCTTTCTCACTGTCTTCATATCTCAAAAAACTTTGCCAATTTTGATAATGTATTTAATCCTGGATTCGTCTTTGTATTCTTTTCCCTCTAAAAGTTGCTCTTGCTTCTTTTAGCAGCTTTAAAACTATCCATCTTATTCACCACGTTCATATCTCTACGGTAAGAATTTCTTTATATTTTTCTACTTTGGATAGTAAAATATCTAGGTATTCAAAATCTGAATTCACTGTAGGGACTTACTAAGCATATATGTTTATTGATTGATAAATTTACGACAACAATTGTCCTATTATTTCCATCATCTGTTTTTTTAAATGGTTCTATTCTATCGGCCATAAAATCGAAACTCCACCACGACCACTCGTGACTTGAAAATTGATTTTTGGATCACGACATTGTTGTAAAATTTTACATTTGTGGAATGGTTTTATCAATCAAGTCTTGTTCAAATGTCCAAAGCCAGTGTTCCTGAATACTACCTGATGTATTTGATTTTCTTGTGAGTAATACTTTATATTTTGCATTTGATACATCTGACATTAGTTGTTCCTTGTGCTAAATCATACTTTGCCCTTTGTGTCAGTCTCACCTGATCTATTTAGTTTTTTTTGTGAGTAATACTTCATATTTGCATTTGGTTCAACTGGCATTAGTTGAATGTTACAGCGTGCTTCATATAAAGGTAGCTCACAACATATCTTGAATGTAGTGTATGAATCTTAAGGCAATTGAAAGCTCTGTTGTACTGGTGTGGACATTGTAGTCTGTTGTTCACATGTGCATAGTCTGATTCTGGCTGGGTTTGCTGTTAGTACAACTGGTGTGCATGCCCATGATGAGGCATTTCTCGATATACTGATGATGTTGATTTTGCTAGTTGATACAATGAGGTATGTTTGTCGGTGGTCCATGGTTTGGAGTAAGATTCTGACTCATGACATCTTGATTAATGTGTGGATTTATTTGATTGAAAGGCTGGTTTTGTGTATCCGCCCTACTCATATATGTTGGAGAAGCGTAATCACCTATAATCGATAAAGTTTGCCTAACAAACATGCCTTGTTGTAGTTGCAAAGGCATTTGTGGATTTATTTTATGCTCGTTTGCTGAGTAAGTTTTTGTTCTAGTGGTTTTTACATTATTCATTACGTTTTGCAATTGACAGCTATAGTGGTTGTTGTTATGAAATTGTTATGACCACTACAAACTATTAAAAGTCTGAAATGGCCTATATCTGTACTTCACTATACTGACTTTTACTCGACCATTCTGAATTGGTCTAAATTTTATACGACATTACTCGATCCCAGTTTAAACCGTACTCAACTGTATTGATTTGTACTAAACCATTATCGTAGCTAATGAAAATAGTCAGAACTATTACTCGACCAGTCTGAAACAGTCTAAACCCATTCTCGACCTATTTTTTTCAGTCTGAACCATACTCGACCAAAGGTCTGAACAATACACGACCAGTCTGACCAATACTTGACCAAATAACCTCTTCTTTTAAATTTTTTAACTGACATGACAACAGCCACAATAAAATAAAGATATAGCCATGCGGAGGGGGCAATTGTAAGTGCTGAAAAGTCGCCAACATCGAAACTCAATTCGTCAGCACAGTCAAAAAGAAAAAATACAACAAATTTATAACATCAAATTGAAAAACGCAAAATTGCATTTATTTTCTAACGTGTGGAACTTGCAAAACGCAAAATTGCATTTATGTTCTAACGTGTGGAACTTGCAAATTGCAATATGTTGGTGAAACAGAATCACCATTTAACATCCGACTAAATTACCATCGGCCATTTTATACAAAAGAAAGAAACTGCCCAATTACCACATACCTTTTTAGAGCAGGACATGATTTTGAAAACGTCACATTTCAAATCATTGAGAAAAATCAAAATTGGGATGCACAAGGAAGACAAAAGAGAAAGAGATTATGGATGCACCAGTTACGAACTCTTGAACCTCATGGACTCAATTAGAGAGACGAAAAAAAGCAAATCAAAACCATAATTATCTTGAAATCATACAAATTGATTTATAGAAATTCATATAATCGAACATCTATAAATGTGTTAAACTTTTATTCCAACTTTATGTAGATGTAGCTACAAACATATTTCATGCAAAATATGTTACACTTTATCTCAAATCTTGTATAGATTAAGCTACACAAATATTTTGTTGTCATGCATCCGATTTCACCTTGAGAGATGCACACGCCTGATGAAGCTTATTTGTTTAGCGAAATATTGCGTATTTCTATTTAAAATCTGAGAGAACTTTTTAATGTATTTTGTTAAGGTGGTACCAATTACTAAATAAAAACTGATTTGGCTCGTTTAATTTTCATTAAATTTTGACAAAATATTTTCTTTGACCATTTGACAAAAATATATAAAAAATTCAAAAAACTTGAATCACACACTTTATCGGAAAAACTTCATTGAATATATAGCAGTTTCACAAACACTTATTTTTATAATTGAAAAGCTAAATATTTCCTCATGACGGTGGTTTTCTTAAAAATCCCAATTTCTCGTTTTTATTCAAAAAAATTATGAAATTTTCCTTTAGTCGAGAATGACGTATTTATATCAAAGAAAATGAAATAAAAAAGTTTCGGGCCTTTTATAGTTGACTATGCGGTATGGGCTTTGCTCATTGTTGAAGGCCGTACAGTGACCTATAGGTGTTCATTTCGGTGTTATTTGGTATCTTGTGGAGAGTTGACTCATTGGCATTCATACCACATCTTTTTTTTTTTATATATTTTTAGAAACAAGATAATAAATAGATTACTAACTGATACACATAATGATTTTAAATGAAACCTAACATTTTTGTATACAGACCCGTTTTATGACATCGGTTTATTGGCCTTTTTTATAATTTAAGTTTTACGAAACTGGCATTTCGATTATATAAAATTTATATATTATAATTATTATAAATATTACAGTAACATCTGTTTAAAAACAAATTATAAACAGAAACCGAGACAATGTTTTTTCCGAGATATGCATTATAAAGTGGCCTTTCCTTGTAGTTTTGCACTTTTCTTCCTACTTATATCAATTGCGGTTGGCTTAAAACGTAAGCAATTGGTTTCTTCCTGAAGATGTATTTTCTGTTATAAAATATTGAAAGTTTGATTGTTTTACAATATTGACAATCGCTTGCGCTTGCTTTTAATTTTTTCTTAGTGTATGTAGTTGTTATATTTGCTTTCAATTTTTCCAAAGGCCTGTATGAATATTTTTTATCTGAAATTGGGTGTTATATAGAAACATGATATTTGTGAGTATAAATATATATTTTATGCTATATAAATTCATTAAATCAACATATACATACTTTTTATACAATTATCAAGTTTTAGCAGACTGTGTTATAAATTCATAACTTCTAAAGAGTTTAAAGTTTTAATTTACTTGTGTATAAACATGTTATTTTAGATTTTAAAATTAATTCTACTTTTTTCTTCTTCTTTTTAGTCGAAAAAAAATGATCTGTATAGTAATTGTTTTATACTTTTAGATAATTTTTAAGTTTGAAAAATGATTTTTAAATTGTGTATGCTTAAATGGGCATGAGATAAAAGTGTTCCATGTGTCTTTTAAAGCAGGAATCATATAATATGTTAATGCTGCTTTTATCTGATGTCTCATATATTATGTATACTATTGGATTGTGAACTGAACTAATTACTTACTAATCTACCTACTGCATTGGTTTCTCGCTTCATGCAGCTACAGTGATATTTTTATTATAACTGGACAGTGAATTCTAATATTTATATGTAGATTAGTAAAGGAATTTTATAAATAAAATGTACGACGTATTTGAACATAAACACATAAAAGAAATATCCCTCTTTAGTGTGATTGGTAATATAGAATGCAAATATGCAATTCTTTACAGAAAATTGTATTTTGCCAAAAACAAGTCAGATGATGCATATTTAAAGATTTTTCTTATCATATAACACACTTTGTGGTGTCGGGCTATCTGAATCAGTTTGAACGTTCTCGACGAAGCTGAACCTGGCAAGTGTTTTGGACGCAGAAAAAGTAATACTATTTATTCATAAACGTCTAAATATTAAACAATGAATAAGAATCTTCTTAGGTTTCTTGTAGCATAATGTTAATAAATATCATCGAAGTGTAAGATTATGTATGACAAACTAGATGCCTTTATAAAAAAGAAGATGTGATATGATTGCCAATGAGACAACTCTCTACAAGATACCAAATGACACAGAAATTAACAACTATAGGTCACCGTACGGCCTTCAATATGTTCACATATACTAATATACTACTCCCGAACCGTGCAAAAACAATCCGAAGATAACCTAAAGATTATTATCTACATCCATTTACAAAATATGTACTAAAATTCGGTGTTTTTGATAATCACGGGGTTAGTTGTTGTATCTGAAGAGATCTCAACATCAAGACCAAAAGGTTTTTTCTTGTTTGTGTAACTTTTTTTTTTTAATTTCAATTTAATGCTCTTTTTCAAATTAGAATCACACAGAGCATGATAATGTATAAGTCTTTAAATGTTTTTTCTTTTTTTTAAGATAGAAAAATTATTTCCTTCATGGAAACACATTGCAGTTCTGATTCAGCTTATAATTCAAAGTTTCTCTGAAAACAACATAACAGTTCCTGAACATTTCCAGTGGTTGGAAAAGAGTGTTGCAAGTGCATCTACACTGTATTGTCCAAACTGTTGTAAAGGGAAATGTTCAGATTTTGAATTCGTGTCAAAAAATGATGCACTGAGTCTGTGCTGTGCAGAGTTTGCAGAACCGTTTTGGAATTTTCCAAAATATTCTTGTCTTCAAACAAAGCTACAAATAGTGAACTATGACACATTAAAGAAACCGCAAATAAGACAACACGAAAAATCGAATAGTTCCAACTATTTTATTCTAGATTACCATGGAAAATGTCCATTGTTATATTTTCCGTATAACATATGTAAATATCCCGATTTGGTTACAGTCAACCTTAGCGATAATAACATTCAGAATTTGCCAAATATCAGTTGCCTCTCAAATTTGGACACATTAGATTTATCAAACAATTCTATAGAGAATATCAATTCGTCCACTTTCAGTAAGCTTACATTTTTACGTTATCTAGACCTTTCAAATAATTTGATATCTTATATTGAGCCGGAGTCGTTCAATTATCGTCCAGGTAGTTTAATGTACATTAAAATAAAACGAAACGGATTAAAAAGTTTCGATATAACAAATATTTTCCTGGGTTTCTGGTTCTTTGAAGTGGACTGCACAGAAAATAAGATATCCAAATTCACAAACGAAGTTAAAGGAAAACGCTTCAGAAAAGGAGAGTTAATTGGCGGGGGATATATTAGAATGACTTCAAATAATTTAAGCCGTATTCCAACACCCGAAGAACTAGGTTTTGTAGATGTAATAAGTACATTTATTATAGCTTTTTCATACGCCCTTCAGTTTGGTAACAACCCTTGGAAATGCGATTGTAGTATAGGTTTATACATCAAATACGTAGAAAATGCTGCACGTAAATTTAAAGGTATTACACGACATAATGTTACATGTTTCAGTCCTCCACAGTTAAAAGGTTATGTGATTGGTTCATCGAAAGGTAATTCGTCAATATACGACCTTTTCATTTGCAACATTAATATGAAAAATAAATGCCCTATGCGATGTACTTGTTTTCAACAACCGTCAAAGGAACGAGTTGTAGTCAACTGCACTTTCAGTAAACAAACAAAATTGCCGTCGAATGTTCCTGATTTCGACAACTTAGATATTGACTTTAGTCGAAACCAAATAAAGTATGTACAGTTTGAGGAATACCTGAATAGAACAAAGCGAATCGACCTATCTTATAATGACATAATTCACATTGATCCTTTAATCTATAAAATCAAAACACTGAATTACATTAATCTTTACAAAAATAGAATCAGTTTCTTTGATAAAACTATTCTGCAGAAAAATCCCTGTAATCTCGTTTTTGGTGAAATTAAAACAAAATGTAGGTGTGAATTGTATTGGATAAAAACATGGTTGAACGCTATAGTAGTCAAAATTGCAGCCCAAATCGCATCACCTGTGATATAAAATCTGAACATATAGATGCAAGGTACTTATCAAAAGACGATTTTTGTCCAGTGAAAAGAAACGACTTAGTCTTTTGTATTGCCTTACCCGTTGCGACATTACTGATCTGTTTTGTAATATATCAAAGATTTGAATATGAAATCAAATTGGTTGTGAGAAAGATACTAAATCAATCCAATGCAACAATAATGAATTCGGAAATATATTTTGATGTTTATATTTCGTTGAATATAGAAAACAACGCAGGAACAGCATGGGCAATACATACTTTGAATGTGTACCTTGAGCAGCATGGAATGAAAACGTGTATTCCATATCGGGACTTTGAGCCCGGTGGTATCCAGGTTGAACAAATATACAAAAATATTATACGGAGTCGTTTCTATATCGTTGTCCTGACAGAGGATTATCAGGAATCTCAATTTCAAAATATAGAATGGAACCATATATGGAGCTCCTTCAAATGTGAAGTTAGAAAGAACATCGTTGTGATTAACTTCGATGCTTTAGATAGTGCTAAAATTAACGATAGGAGACTAAAAGCATTTTTTAGACTAGGTTATGCGTTTGAATTTTGTAATTTTGATCACCGTTTACTTTGTAATATCCGAAACTCATTGAATCCATTTCCTAGAAACAATCAAAACATAACGAACTATTCAGCGAAAAGATCAGATCAGAATATTAACTCAGACAATTGAAGAAAAACAGAAAATTAAAAAGCTATATACGACAATTGGATGTCTAGGACTTTATCGTTAGGTCTTCAGAAAATGAATGATTAAGGAGTATGCTATCGATCGTTTAATAAACACATATACATAAGGGTTTACTTTAAACACATTATGCACCTATATATCTTAGTAATTATTAATTAATATTGTAATAACAATACATTAATTTTCGTTCTATAATCTATCAACAGTTAAGGATGTATTCCTCTGACTTTTCAGTCTCGTTTAAATCTCGTTCTTGAATTATTTCTAAAACATGTGATACAAGTGGAAAATATCAATGAATTTTAAAAATATTATAATCAAACATAACTCTGTGAAAAAATTGTGTATTTACAATGAACGATTTTTGAGTAATCCAGTTTTCAAATTTTACGACCAATGAAGTCATCATTTTTAGCCAAAAATTTAGGAAAATGGGTGATAGATACAAAACATGATTTTACAAGAATCATGTACATCCCATATCATTTTGGACTTTTCAAATTTCTTAGATATGTATTTTTTCAATCATTTATAACAAAAAAGTTGAAATAATATGAACTTTGTTCTGAAAACTGAGAAAAATCACAAAAATAGAAAATTGACAGCATGGTAAATTTTACACAAAAAAGCGTCAAAATATGATAAAACTTTCTTATATTAACACCTACCTATAGTTTTTTTTAAGTAAAATTTATTTAGATTGGTCCACTTCATCTTTATAGAAAGTATGAAAAAAAGTTTAATTGTGGAACTGTGATTTTTTTCACGATAATAGCCCAAAAATATGTAAAAATCGATGAAAAATTGGAAAATCATCAAATTTGGCCATTTTCAAAGAGCCGTAGCAAAAAAAGAAGTGCACCACCATATGATTTTTTCTTAACCAATTATTTTGTTACAGTCTTATGAACCCAAAAATCAGGTTAAGAAAAAAGTTTAATTCTAGAAATTTTTGGCTCCTCAGAGGTGTACATCCTTAAGTTAGCTTCGTATTACAGAATCCTGGATATTGCAAGTTTGTTAAAAATAGATATTTTGAGAAATCATACTATTGTTTTTTTGTAAACTGATAGATAGATGCGATAATATAGTGTAATATCCTTGCATGATTTTTAAGTAATTCGTATTGTCATGTGTGGCTTATAGTATAAAGTGTATATTTTTATGCGGTTTGTGTGTTTTTTTATCAATTAAGATGTGAATACTATGACACTTATATAATGATATCATGGTAAATTGTAGTATTTGCCTAACCTTTAATAGACATTGGATCGTTAACTATCTACACCCCTTTATGATAATTGCTAGTGTCTGACGAGAAATATTCCGTTTTCTTTCTTTCAAATGACAAAACTATCAACTTTATAGTGTCTTTATAAAAACTCTAAATCTACAATTTAATATCAACCTATCAATATTTGTCAATAGGTGTAATACCACCAAAATATAGTACGTCATATCCGGTTGCATACGAAAAAGGGTCGAAAAAATCCCCTGGGACAGTTGTAGGAAATTAATCCTACATTTCATTGCAGTAAAAAAAGTTCTGAGTCATAAACATATACCTTGGGTGATTCATAGCACCATATGTTTTTTTTTATTTAGTGTTTTATAGAATATGTGGATACTTGAGGTTACATGGTGACTAAAGCTTGTACACAGGAAAACAAATTTGATTGGTTAACTTCCAGTGATGGTTATTTTCTTGTATGCAATGAAATGTTCTGTTAAATTTTGTCTACAGTACTAGACAGGATAAAACCTTACCCATGCCAAGTATATCTTTATTTGAAACAATGATGAATTCTACACAAATTTTGGAAAAGTGCAAATGTAACAAAGACTAATAGGGGGAAATCAAATGTGGTATTACACCTACAACACATGTCATTAAATGTACTTGTTTCCGTAAGTTGTACGGTTTAACATTACAGAAGAAAAAGAACGAGTTATTGTGTTTTACTGCATATTTGAGCACAGAAACTTGTGCATCATACATGTAATTGTTTTTTTAATGGAGTGACGGTTTTGAGATCTGGATATTAAAACAGGTCTGAGCAAATTTGGCTACTAGTCTCGTTTAAAGCTAAGTCGGCGGTGTAAGATATGTTTGGTCGCTGGTGGATAGTTATCTAGATTTTAATTATACCACATCTTCCTTTTTTGATGTTTTTGTTTGAAGGGTTTATTGTTCATGTTGTGTGGAAAGTGGTCTCCGTGTGCAATTATATTAACGGATTATTTCTCATGTTTCTGTCAATGTACCGTTTAATATATTTGCCCACTACTAAGAGTTTTTTTACTTTCTATATTTACCTTGCTATTAGACCTTTATGTTTTACCCAAGCCTTTGCCTCAGGCTGTTTATTACAGTTTTTGTATTGTTTATATATACAGGTTATCATAAGGTTTCACAATTATGGGAATAGAACCAATGTCTCTTCAGACAAATCAGCAAACAAAACGATGTATAAATCATACAGTTATCGCCCTTAGGAAAGGTGAATGTCCAAACTTGTAGACCCTTAAAAGGTTACCTCCCTTAGGTCAACAATTGTTTTATTATACCATACAAACATTGTTTGTTTAAAATATGTTGCAATTTCATTTTTCAAATTGTTTTATTCGACAAACTCCAATCAAAGAGAACATTTTATGAAATCCGGATTTTGAACTAGCTGGAAGTAAAAAATATGCTAATTTGAACAGACTGTCCAAGACTGAAGTTATCATAACATTGAAATAAAAAATACATTGAATGTTACATTGCAATTGGTAATTATTGGTGTAAATGACATTTTCACGAGTGGTTTGCGCACATTAATCATCAAGGTATTTGTTGACAGTTTGTTCTCCGTGAACTGCTAACATCTACTGAGACGCTATCAGTAGTTGGTTTTTAATTTTCTACCAGTGGCATTGGTTCTATAATTTGGCAATTCGTTCTTGTTTTCTTGTTGTAGCGGAAACTATCCCGAGGAGTAAACTGTTAGAATAATAGATAAAGAGAAAATTAAAGGACTCCATGTGTCCTTACTTACCACCCATCTTTCAAAAACAGCTTCGGTGTCATTCGTGAGTATTGGAGATCAGTTGAAAAGAATAACAAACTATCCAAGGCAACCCAACAGTCTGCAGAACCTGCTGGTTCAGGCTAAAGAATCTGATCACGAATGGCTCAATGACCATAAGAGTGATATCTCTAAGAAGCCACTTCTCCCAGATTCTCAGCATTTCAGTCGGTCATAAACTTGATGACTTTAACCGCATGAAAATACTTGTGATTGAACAGAACATTCACTGGAGCGATGCCCAGCGACAGGTTCGGGATAGCTTTTGGATAAAGGAACAAGATGTAAATCATCCTAATTAGCATCAATAAAAAACATTAGTAGTTGTATTTCACAATCATTTTGGGATGTACATATACACAGTTACGTATCGAGTATCGAGTTTTGTTTTATATTATGATGTCCTAGATTTTGGATTAAATCAATAGACAAAAAACTTACCTGTATAACTGAGCTATTTTACAAATACAGATAGTATTGTTAAAATTATTGACACTTCAAACATTGTTGTGACATCATTCTATTGTTGTGCCCGTTCTTTATCTATCACTTACCTGTAAGAAACCATTATGTTACCTTTAACTGTCCAACATTTTTAAGAATAGCCCTCCTCTTCTGGTTGTGACGTCATTCTATTGTTTTGCCTGTTCTTTATTTCAGTGACTGGACTATCACATACCTTTTAGAAACCATTATGCTACCTTCAACTGTCCATTATTATTAAGAAAAGCCCTCCTCTTCTTGTTGTGACGTCATTCTATTGTTGTACCCGTTTTTTATTTCAGTGATTGGACTATAATTTACCTGTAAGAAACCGTTATATTACCTTTAACTGTCCAATATTTTTAAGAATAGCCCTCCTCTTTCCTAAAAGTATTGGACAGCTGTGGGTAGCATAATTGGTTCTTATAGGTAAATTAAGTTCAAAAACTAAAAAAAAAAAAAACAATCAATTCCCACAAATTTTAATTCATGTGAAGAAAAAAAGATACAACGAAAGAACAAACACACATTTTTTTTTATTAAAGTCACCTTCCAACACAATAATTTTGTCACTCATCTTGAGAAAAAAAATCACTTTCAAATTGATTCCAACACTGCCAATACTTGTATCACAGCCCTTTTTTCTCATGTTTTGGTTGTTTCCTTTAGCACCAATTTGGCCGAACATGCTCGTTGTTAGTTTTGTTTTTGTTGCTTTTATGTATTTATATTTTCAAAAGATTCATCCTCGTCCGTCTGTGGATACCAAAAATTGACCTCTGGTGTTGCTTTTATTCTTCCTAACATCATTTCAGTTACAATTATAATATGAAAAAAATCATTGCTTCTCACGTTTGATTGATTTTGCCGCAATACAATGACCATACGTAAAATGATTGTATAATTATATTCAAAAGAAAATCGTTCATCTGATGTAAAAGTTTTCCCTAGTGTTGATTTGCAAACCACACATTGTTCCTTGGACAAAATAGCTAATCAAGAATTTGATTAACAGCCTTAACCTTGCCATGTGTACAAAGTGCAAATCGAGTACTTACTTGCTTCATGAACTAGGGGACCACAACAGTTTTTAAAATTGTCCAGTGTCGGCGTTTGATTTTTTATTGCTGATATTAATGCATGAATATAAATATATTGCAACACATTGCTCATCAACGACGTTGAATATGGGAGGCAGAACAAGGAAACACGTTACCGCAGGCTATCTTTTAAACAAATCAATATTTTGTCCGATTCGCACTTTGTTCCTAGTGCTCTTTTTTTAAACCGAAGTACACTCTTGAAATGTGCTTATTTAAATCATATGTTAAGATAAAATAACACTATATAGTTTAAATAAGTCTAAGTCAACTTGCGATTGTGTTTATGAATTTGAGCATCAAACTCTTTTCTGCATTTAGTTCATTGAAAAGGGAGATAAATACAGTATTTTACTATAATTAAGTAACATTAAAATACGAATTCAATTGTTTCTTTCAAATGTACTTTCGAAACAGTTACAGACACTTCATTTGTGATAAAATATCAGAGATAAAATTGATTGAGGGCAATCAGTATACGTTAAGCACAGAACAAATGCTATGCTTTGTTAATTAGGATAGAAAATAAGAAAGCTTTGTTTTGGAAACAGGAAAAGAAATGTTTCGGTAACATAAAAAAAGCACCAAAATGGACATCAATACACATGAAAAAAGAGAACACGATCTTGCAGAAAAAGAAATAAAAAAAAACCCGGGGGGTTAATCAGGTGGTACCGTTTGGGTATACAATAGCTGTATCTTGCAAGACAAACACAGAGATACATTGTGCTGAACAAGGACGAAAATAGGGGTCCTACATCATACTGTCATACGGAAGATAAATTTTGGTGAACAAGGAAGAAAGAGGGATGTTTCAAAAAGAAACAAATACACATACAATTTACACAAAAAACGTCTATATTAAACTGTTAAAATGATATTAGTTCAAATCCCACTAATAAGTCAAGCTTTTAAAAAAGCAGATTGAAAAGCAACTTTTTCACATAATTTCCATCTAATAAAACATGTAAAAGATGTTAGTCATCACCGGACGCCAGGATTTTCCATTTCTAAAAGATGTATTTGTAAGAGACTTCTTTGCCTTAAAACTAATGTTTAAAGATTATTTATCATGTAAAATATCATACGTCTTCTTAAAAAACGTATTTTCTGGTTTTTATCCAAAAATATTATGAAATACGAATTTTTTTAATTCGAGTATGACGCACTTATATCAATGAAAATGAAAAAAAAACTTTTACAGAAGCAAAATAATAAATTATTAACGGATATTCATTTTAAATGAAATTCTTAATTGTTCTATGCAGAATAGTCTAATGATCCCAGTTTATTGGACTTTTTTTTCATAATTCTAGTTTTTATAAACTAGCTTTTTAATTATATAATATTTCTAGATTATAATTAGTATATATGTTACAATTACATCTGCTGAAAATCAAATTATGAACAGAAACTGAGGCAATGTTTTTTTTACCAAGAAAAGCGAAATAAAGTCGCCTTTCCTTGTAGCTTTTCACTGTTCTTCCGGCGTCTATGACGTGTGGTAGGTCTGATGATAAGTAAACTTAAAACGTAAGCAATTTGTTTCTCCCTAATCTGTAATCTTAATGTGAAGGTTTAAGTGTTTTAGCATATTAACAACCCCTTCCTCTTTCGTATACATGTAGTTTCCTTAAAGTATATTTAGTTATTATATTCATATTTGTTTCCTAAAAAATAGCCTGTGGGAATATTTTCATTTGAAATTTGGTGTTATATAGAAGCATGATATTTGCGATTATATGATACTATTGTATGATCTATTCGTTCCAAAATCAAACTATAATACTTAGTAGAGCTTATAAATGAAAATTAGTTTAATGGTTTTCGTGTTGAACAGATCTATAATAATATCATACGAAGTCGTTTCTACATCATTGTCCTAACAGAAGGCTATCAGGAATCTCCATTCCAAAATATTGAATGGAACCATATATGGAGCTCCTTCAAATGTGACGATAAACAGAACATAGTTGTGATTAATTTCGATGCTTTAGATAGTGCAAAGACTAAGAGCATTATGAAGACTAGTTTATGCGGTTGATTTTTGAAATTTAAACACCGTTTACTTTGTAACGTCAGAAACAGTCTGAATATTTCTCAAAACAATTGAAAAAAATGTCTCATTTGTTCAAAAGATGTGATCAAATATTAATTTTCATTATTGAAGAAGAAGAAAAGTTTGATAATGCCATTCATCAGTCGACCATAACTGTCCCTCGGATTTAGCCATTAACCGTGAATAATTTATTCAATAACGAGTATCAACCCATCTTTACAATAGGGTACACTTTAAGGATGTTCGCTCCTCTTGTTTTTGAATTTTTGTCAGATAATCGGAATCCTCTGGTTTTATCCATCAAGTGCCCAGTAAAAAATTTGCCCACTAAGCCCTACTTTCTTTTCATAATTTTATTTCATATAGTTTGAAAAGTCATATTTGAAAATCTTATAAAATCCTTGTTATTTTTTCATAGTTTTTGAATGAAAAAAGCTGCAGATGTTAATGGTATGAAAAATCTAGAGAGAATCATTTCCCGCCACATTTTTAATGGCTTATATCTCAAAAACAAGCACACAGACCCATCATTTTCCTTCTTTTTAAGTTCCGTCATTTATATACTATCAATTTATAACAGTCTTTTAAAAAGCTTGTTATTTTGAAACAGAGTAGCAAACATCCTTAAACATGAAATAGCCGACCTAATATGGTTCAGTTATAATTTACACCAGACGACTATTTTTAAACATGCATTAAATGTGTTTAAAAGTTAGTTTCCTGAGCATGTGCACTACCTCATCAATTTCTTTTAATATCTTGTGATCTTTAGGCCAATGCAATTATTTTGATTCAAGCGACATCATCACCTTTGAGTAAATTGATATATGTATGTCGATTCATTTCGAAAATGTATATTGTTGAATTGTTTTTCTTAAATAAGATATAAATGACTTGACATTTGTATGATTGCTCGTGTTCACCTGTCGAATTTGTATCATGTTTTCTCTAATTCTTACCCGATTTATCTTTTCATTGACCTGTTGATTATTTTCATTTAATTGTTGTGTGGTTCGTTTGATCACAGTTATTCGTTGATCAAAATTCGATTATGACGTCATTGCTTTCTTCTGAATTTCATTTTGCAAAGTAGCTGGGACAATATCCCTAATGCGCCTTGAAATGAGGAACTCAAAAGTCACGTGTGAACAAAAATCTCTGTGTAGTGCTATTTGACATTTTTCTATGATAAACATGTAACTGAGCTTAACCATTTGTGTTAATTTAGAAAGTAGGGGAACACAGAATAAATGTGTAAAATCTATGGAGCTATTAAATGTGTTCAAAGTATTAACTTTTCAAAGATCTCATTTAGCTAAAAATGGGTTGTTTTACCACGAGGAGCCGCATCACAAAAGGATACTCGGGGTTTGATAATTTACGGAAAAAGTAATCTCACTTCGTACCCCGAAAATTTAACCACATATGTGAAAATGTCTCAGCTTCGAAACGAGCCATCACACATATCCAAATTAATGATATGGACTGAGCAACAGAAGAAAACGTTACCATTACCGCCTATGGAGAAACTAATACGTATCTTGACCCACCTCATTTATATATTGTTCATAGAGATTGTTGTTTGATGAGACAACTTCTTGTCGCACGCTTTGTTCAATTCTAAAGCTGAAGCTATGATCTCTCTGCCATTTCACTGTAGATGATATATAATCATATTGGATTTCGATTGATTACTTGTACGAAAAAAAACCAACATTTTGTCAAGTAAAATCTGATGATTGAACACATCAACTGCTTTTTTTTTTTAGAAAAAAAGGGGGGGGGGGTCTTTTTAACTATACAGCGTCGTAATAATTAATGATAGGTTATTTCGTTTATTTTCAGAGCATACTTTAGATAGAATAAGTTAGGCCATATTTGGGGATAGCTCTTCAGTAAATCCAAAACTGCATGTTTGATTGATTCATTTTGAGTATTTCAGCCTTTGCTATAAGTACATGTTCGAGTACTTTGAAATGAATTGATACAGTTTTCTGTATACATAGCATTTTTCTTTCTTCAGAACAGGTGTTATAACTCCAGTCTTAAATAACTTTGCTGTTTTCCTTTCCTTCAGTATTTGTTTTAACATGTTTTATTGGCAACTAGTGATTCATCTCAAGGACGCTTACTATGTTTTGCTCTTATCTCATACTCATGTACTGTCTAGTCATTCTAAAGTTTTGATATAGCTTTCTTCCTTTCTTCCTTTCTTCCTTGATAACACCAATTTGCCTTTCTCTTTCTAACTTTTTGACTTTTTCGATGATATAATATCTACTTTGGCTATTTTGCATTAATTGATCATCAAATTCCGGATGGTTTTGTGGGATGTTTTATTCTTGAAAGTATTTGTTTTTGTTTATTTAAGATTGAAGCTTTTTGTTCCTCTTCATAACAAATTCTGCTACATATGATTTTAGTTGACCGATTTGTTTTTATTAGACGAAATATGTTTTGTCATTTGGACCATGCTCTTATTGTTCAACAAATTGTTGTCGACCAATAGCGATTTCTTTTCCCTGTTGGTATCTAAGGAAAGTTTCGCTTCTATCTTAGCAAGAAAAGGTGTGTATCCGTTTCATGGACAGAATAAATGGTCCAGTTGATTTGTGAACTTGTTAGTAATACTTTAGATGTTGATTGATAACGTTTTCCATCTACATGTCCCATAGCTGTTTGTATGAAGTATTATTATTCTTTTTCCTATTTTGCTGTTTAGCATCAAAATCATTTATTGTTACGGCTTTTACTTACAGATGTTTAGAGGTAATTATTCGACTTTGCAAAAGAAAAATTGTTGTTTCAAGAATGTCATTATTTGATGTAATATAATCTATTCGAGACGAAGATCTGCAATCATAATGATAACAAGTTTTCTTTTTCAGGTCAGGGTGGATAGTCATATTGTTTTCCTTATAAACTTCGTAAATGTCTGTTATTCCTTTCATTCAAATATATACCATTAGTCCGGCGGCTACAAGCATATTTCAGACGAATTGTGCACATCCTGTTACAAGCATGAAATTTGACATAGACCTTCCTCAACTATTACTCTTTTATTTCAGATAGGGAGGCATTTGAAAAAAATGTCTCACTTCCGGTAAAATCCAAAATGGCGGACGTCATACTTGAATCAGCCCAATATCGAAGGCTAGTGTGTAAAAATGTGTTAATATCATGCTACTATCATAATATTTGGTACAGACCTTTGTTATTTACTACTTTTGGATAGATTAAATAGATTAGATGTCTTCAGAAACCCCACTTCCGGTTAAAATCCAACATGATGGAAATTGTACTTACTTAAATAAGCTTATTTTTTAGGGAGGGTAATTGAAATATGTTTAAACGTATTGCTACTATCATTACATTGTTAAGAACCTCTCTTTGGTGCTTCTGATGGATACAATGTATAAGACATATGTCTTAAAAACCCTTACTTCCGGTAATATTCAAAAATGCGGACATAGAAATATCAATTTTTATTTAAATTTTCATTTTTTTTTCCAAATGTAAAGAAATTGATTTTATTTTGTGCTGGTCATTTAACTTTCGGCTATAAGTTATCCCCAAAACCACTTATTCTTGCATGTTGTAAATGTTTAGATATAAAGTTGACACTTCCGGTAAAAATATTACGTAAATTTCAAAGATGAGTCCTCAATCTTTTTCTTCGATGTAAAGTTTTGGTGCACGAGTTTGATGCAGTGAAACACGAACTTAAACGAGTCATGATTCGAACAGTCGTTAATGATGATGCTGTCACTACTGTTTCGCTATTCCGTGACATAGGGGTAGACGAACTATGGATTGTGTTTGGGAGGGCAAAATACTTTGGATTAATATCTATCAATGGCCTTTCAAATGCACTTGGCAATGTCGAGTGATCTGATTGATCTGACACACTTATTGTCATTCATGCCTTTACCTTTTGTGATGTGGTTCTCTCTTTGATTGAAAGGTAAAAAAAAAGACTATGTGAGAGACATTGGTTGCATTTGAAGACATGATTTTAGTGTCTGCCTCTAAATGTGAACTTGGCGCTGAACTTGAAGTACATCACGTGTTGGATAAGATAGAATCTCCTGACCATTTGTTGCTATAACTGCCATACGCATCCAAGACTTCATCCACTCGTATTTCAGTTTCAAGGTATTTTATTGAGGTAAGGACATTATTCCCAATCAGCATACTCGTTAGGCCGCAATTCACAATCGGAGAGCTGATTTCCAACATTTACAAAGACTGTGGTATTGTTTCTCACATCCATAAATTCCAAAAACACATATTTTCTTGCCTTGTTAACCCAATCTGTTTCTTTTTTCGATCTTACAACAAAACCAAGTATCGTTTTCAATGACATTAAACTTATCAAATCCATATGGTGATGTTGGCTGGTCATTCATCATTCCAAATGCTATAGTCACATCTCCAACCTCCATTAATGTCACCAACGCAGTTCCTTGAAAGGTTATTGATTGACATATATCTTATGCTTTTTCTCCTTCCAAATGCAAACCAAAGTTTGTCTGTCCCTGTGTCACGGAATAACGAAACAGCAATGACATCATATCAACAGTTTGAGTCATGACTCAGTTAAGTCTGTGTTTCACTGCATCAGACAAATCGATCTTGATTCTAGTGTCAGTCTCTTCGTGTAAATATGGTGGTAAACTTGAAACATCATCAAGTGGTGGATAACATCCTGAGCATTTGTTGCTTCAACTACTAGTACCTTGTACTTAAAATTGTATTGATCAGGCTGCTGTGAATGAAAACTTAACAGTTCTTTCTCACTGTCTTCATATCTCAAAAAACTTTGCCAATTTTGATAATGTATTTAATCCTGGATTCGTCTTTGTATTCTTTTCCCTCTAAAAGTTGCTCTTGCTTCTTTTAGCAGCTTTAAAACTATCCATCTTATTCACCACGTTCATATCTCTACGGTAAGAATTTCTTTATATTTTTCTACTTTGGATAGTAAAATATCTAGGTATTCAAAATCTGAATTCACTGTAGGGACTTACTAAGCATATATGTTTATTGATTGATAAATTTACGACAACAATTGTCCTATTATTTCCATCATCTGTTTTTTAAATGGTTCTATTCTATCGGCCATAAAATCGAAACTCCACCACGACCACTCGTGACTTGAAAATTGATTTTTGGATCACGACATTGTTGTAAATTTTTACATTTGTGGAATGGTTTTATCAATCAAGTCTTGTTCAAATGTCCAAAGCCAGTGTTCCTGAATACTACCTGATGTATTTGATTTTCTTGTGAGTAATACTTTATATTTTGCATTTGATACATCTGACATTAGTTGTTCCTTGTGCTAAATCATACTTTGCCCTTTGTGTCAGTCTCACCTGATCTATTTAGTTTTTTTTGTGAGTAATACTTCATATTTGCATTTGGTTCAACTGGCATTAGTTGAATGTTACAGCGTGCTTCATATAAAGGTAGCTCACAACATATCTTGAATGTAGTGTATGAATCTTAAGGCAATTGAAAGCTCTGTTGTACTGGTGTGGACATTGTATTCTGCATTGGCTAATAGTAGATTGGAGGTGCTTGCGTTACTTAATTGCTTTAAGTATATGCTGGCTGCGGGTTGTTCACATGTGCATAGTCTGATTCTGGCTGGGTTTGCTGTTAGTACAACTGGTGTGCATGCCCATGATGAGGCATTTCTCGATATACTGATGATGTTGATTTTGCTAGTTGATACAAGGAGGTATGTTTGTCGGTGGTCCATGGTTTGGAGTAAGATTCTGACTCATGACATCTTGATTAATGTGTGGATTTATTTGATTGAAAGGCTGGTTTTGTGTATCCGCCCTACTCATATATGTTGGAGAAGCGTAATCACCTATAATCGATAAAGTTTGCCTAACAAACATGCCTTGTTGTAGTTGCAAAGGCATTTGTGGATTTATTTTATGCTCGTTTGCTGAGTAAGTTTTTGTTCTAGTGGTTTTTACATTATTCATTACGTTTTGCAATTGACAGCTATAGTGGTTGTTGTTATGAAATTGTTATGACCACTACAAACTATTAAAAGTCTGAAATGGCCTATATCTGTACTTCACTATACTGACTTTTACTCGACCATTCTGAATTGGTCTAAATTTTATACGACATTACTCGATCCCAGTTTAAACCGTACTCAACTGTATTGATTTGTACTAAACCATTATCGTAGCTAATGAAAATAGTCAGAACTATTACTCGACCAGTCTGAAACAGTCTAAACCCATTCTCGACCTATTTTTTTCAGTCTGAACCATACTCGACCAAAGGTCTGAACAATACACGACCAGTCTGACCAATACTTGACCAAATAACCTCTTCTTTTAAATTTTTTAACTGACATGACAACAGCCACAATAAAATAAAGATATAGCCATGCGGAGGGGGCAATTGTAAGTGCTGAAAAGTCGCCAACATCGAAACTCAATTCGTCAGCACAGTCACAAAGAAAAAATACAATAAATTTATAACATCAAATTGAAAAACGCAAAATTGCATTTATTTTCTAACGTGTGGAACTTGCAAAACGCAAAATTGCATTTATGTTCTAACGTGTGGAACTTGCAAATTGCAATATGTTGGTGAAACAGAATCACCATTTAACATCCGACTAAATTACCATCGGCCATTTTATACAAAAGAAAGAAACTGCCCAATTACCACATACCTTTTAAGAGCAGGACATGATTTTGAAAACGTCACATTTCAAATCATTGAGAAAAATCAAAATTGGGATGCACAAGGAAGACAAAAGAGAAAGAGATTATGGATGCACCAGTTACGAACTCTTGAACCTCATGGACTCAATTAGAGAGACGAAAAAAAGCAAATCAAAACCATAATTATCTTGAAATCATACAAATTGATTTATAGAAATTCATATAATCGAACATCTATAAATGTGTTAAACTTTTATTCCAACTTTATGTAGATGTAGCTACAAACATATTTCATGCAAAATATGTTACACTTTATCTCAAATCTTGTATAGATTAAGCTACACAAATATTTTGTTGTCATGCATCCGATTTCACCTTGAGAGATGCACACGCCTGATGAAGCTAATTTGTTTAGCGAAATATTGCGTATTTCTATTTAAAATCTGAGAGAACTTTTTAATGTATTTTGTTAAGGTGGTACCAATTACTAAATAAAAACTGATTTGGCTCGTTTAATTTTCATTAAATTTTGACAAAATATTTTCTTTGACCATTTGACAAAAATATATAAAAAATTCAAAAAACTTGAATCACACACTTTATCGGAAAAACTTCATTGAATATATAGCAGTTTCACAAACACTTATTTTTAAAATTGAAAAGCTAAATATTTCCTCATGACGGTGGTTCTCTTAAAAATCCCAATTTCTCGTTTTTATTCAAAAAAATTATGAAATTTTCCTTTAGTCGAGAATGACGTATTTATATCAAAGAAAATGAAATAAAAAAGTTTCGGGCCTTTTATAGTTGACTATGCGGTATGGGGTTTGCTCATTGTTGAAGGCCGTACAGTGACCTATAGGTGTTCATTTCGGTGTTATTTGGTATCTTGTGGATAGTTGACTCATTGGCATTCATACCACATCTTTTTTTTTTTATATATTTTTAGAAACAAGATAATAAATAGATTACTAACTGATACACATAATGATTTTAAATGAAACCTAACATTTTTGTATACAGACCCGTTTTATGACATCGGTTTATTGGCCTTTTTTATAATTTAAGTTTTACGAAACTGGCATTTCGATTATATAAAATTTATATATTATAATTATTATAAATATTACAGTAACATCTGTTTAAAAACAAATTACAAACAGAAACCGAGACAATGTTTTTTTCCGAGATATGCATTATAAAGTGGCCTTTCCTTGTAGTTTTGCACTTTTCTTCCTACTTATATCAATTGCGGTTGGCCTAAAACGTAAGCAATTGGTTTCTTCCTGAAGATGTATTTTCTGTTATAAAATATTGAAAGTTTGATTGTTTTACAATATTGACAATCGCTTGCGCTTGCTTTTAATTTTTTCTTAGTGTATGTAGTTGTTATATTTGCTTTCAATTTTTCCAAAGGCCTGTATGAATATTTTTTATCTGAAATTGGGTGTTATATAGAAACATGATATTTGTGAGTATAAATATATATTTTATGCTATATAAATTCATTAAATCAACATATACATACTTTTTATACAATTATCAAGTTTTAGCAGACTGTGTTATAAATTCATAACTTCTAAAGAGTTTAAAGTTTTAATTTACTTGTGTATAAACATGTTATTTTAGATTTTAAAATTAATTCTACTTTTTTCTTCTTCTTTTTAGTCGAAAAAAAATGATCTGAATAGTAATTGTTTTATACTTTTAGATAATTTTTAAGTTTGAAAAATGATTTTTAAATTGTGTATGCTTAAATGGGCATGAGATAAAAGTGTTCCATGTGTCTTTTAAAGCAGGAATCATATAATATGTTAATGCTGCTTTTATCTGATGTCTCATATATTATGTATACTATTGGATTGTGAACTGCACTAATTACTTACTAATCTACCTACTGCATTGGTTTCTCGCTTCATGCAGCTACAGTGATATTTTTATTATAACTGGACAGTGAATTCTAATATTTATATGTAGATTAGTAAAGGAATTTTTAAATAAAATGTACGACGTATTTGAACATAAACACATAAAAGAAATATCCCTCTTTAGTGTGATTGGTAATATAGAATGCAAATATGCAATTCTTTACAGAAAATTGTATTTTGCCAAAAACAAGTCAGATGATGCATATTTAAAGATTTTTCTTATCATATAACACACTTTGTGGTGTCGAGCTATCTGAATCAGTTTGAACGTTCTCGACGAAGCTGAACCTGGCAAGTGTTTTGGACGCAGAAAAAGTAATACTATTTATTCATAAACGTCTAAATATTAAACAATGAATAAGAATCTTCTTAGGTTTCTTGTAGCATAAAGTTAATAAATATCATCGAAGTGTAAGATTATGTATGACAAACTAGATGCCTTTATAAAAAAGAAGATGTGATATGATTGCCAATGAGACAACTCTCTACAAGATACCAAATGACACAGAAATTAACAACTATAGGTCACCGTACGGCCTTCAATATGTTCACATATACTAATATACTACTCCCGAACCGTGCAAAAACAATCCGAAGATAACCTAAAGATTATTATCTACATCCATTTACAAAATATGTACATAAATTCGGTGTTTTTGATAATCACGGGGTTAGTTGTTGTATCTGAAGAGATCTCAACATCAAGACCAAATGTTTTTTTCTTGTTTGTGTAACATTTTTTTTTAAATTTCAGTTTAATGCTCTTTTTCAAATTAGAATCACACAGAGCATGATAATGTATAAGTCTTTAAATGTTTTTTCTTTTTTTTTAAGATAGAAAAATTATTTCCTTCATGGAAACACATTGCAGTTCTGATTCAGCTTATAATTCAAAGTTTCTCTGAAAACAACATAACAGTTCCTGAACATTTCCAGTGGTTGGAAAAGAGTGTTGCAAGTGCATCTACACTGTATTGTCCAAACTGTAGTAAAGGGAAATGTTCTGATTTTGAATTCGTGTCAAAAAAGGATGCACTGAGTCTGTGCTGTGCAGAGTTTGCAGAACCGTTTTGGAATTTTCCAAAATATTCTTGTCTTCAAACAAAGCTACAAATAGTGAACTATGACACATTAAAGAAACCGCAAATAAGACAGCACGAAAAATCGAATAGTTCCAACTATTATATTCTAGATTACCATGGAAAATGTCCATTGTTATATTTTCCGTATAACATATGTAAATATCCCGATTTGGTTACAGTCAACCTTAGCGATAATAACATTCAGAATTTGCCAAATATCAGTTGCCTCTCAAATTTGGACACATTAGATTTATCAAACAATTCTATAGAGAATATCAATTCGTCCACTTTCAGTAAGCTCACATTTTTACGTTATCTAGACCTTTCAAATAATTTGATATCTTATATTGAGCCGGAGTCGTTCAATTATCGTCCAGGTAGTTTAATGTACATTAAACTAAAACGAAACAGATTAAAAAGTTTCGATATAACAAATATTTTCCTAGGTTTCTGGTTCTTTGAAGTGGACTGCACAGAAAATAAGATATCCAAATTCACAAACGAAGTTAAAGGAAAACGCTTCAGAAAAGGAGAGTTAATTGGCGGGGGATATATTAGAATGACTTCAAATAATTTAAGCCGTATTCCAACACCTAAAGAACTAGGTTTTGCAGATGTAATAAGTACATTTATAGCAGCTTTTTCATATGCCCTTCAGTTTGGTAAGAACCCTTGAAATTGCGATTGTAGTATAGCTTTATACATTAAATACGTAGAAAATGCTGCACGTAAATTTAAAGGTATTACACGACATAATGTGACATGTTCCAGTTCCCACAGTTAAAAGGTTATGTAATTGGTGCTTCGAAAGGTAATTCTTCAATATACGACCTTTTCATTTGCAACATTAATATGAAAAATAAATGCCCTATGCGATGTACTTGTTTTCAACAACCGTCAAAGGAGCGGGTTGTAGTCAACTGTACTTTCAGTAATCAAACAAAATTGCCGTCGAATGTTCCTGATTTCGACAAATTAGATATTGACTTTAGTCGAAACCAAATAAAGTATGTACAGTTTGAGGAATACCTAACTAGAATAAAGCGGATCGACCTATCTTATAATGACATAATTAACATTGATCCTTTAATCTATAATATCAAAACACTTAATTACATTAATCTTTACAAAAATAGAATCAGTTCTTTTGATAAAGCTATTCTGCAGAAAAATCCCTGTAGTATCTTTTTTGGTGAAATAAAAACAAAATGTAGGTGTGAAATGTATTGGATAAAACATGGTTAGAACGCTATAGCAGTCACATTTGCAGCCAAAATCGCATCACCTGTGATCTAAAATCAGAACATATAGATGCAAGGTCGTTATCAAAAGAAAATTTTTGTCCAGTGGAAAGAAACGACTTAGTCTTTTGTATTGCCTTAATCTCGGCGACAATATTGTGTTTTATCTGTTTTATTACCTATCAAAATTTTAAATATGAAATTAAACTGAAAGTGAGAAGGATACAAAACCAATCCAATGCAACAATAACGAATTCGGAAATAGATTATGATGTTTTTATATCGATGAATATAGAAAACAACGGAGGAACAGCATGGGCCATACGAACATTGAATGTGTACCTTGAGCAGCATGGACTGAAAACATGTATTCCATATCGGGACTTTGAACCCGGTGGTTTCAAAAATATTATACGGAGTCGTTTCTACATCGTTGTCCTGACAGAGGATTATCAGTAATCTCAATTTCCAAAATATAGAATGGAACCATAAATGGAACTCCTTTAAATGTGACGATAGAAAGAACATCGTTGTGATTAACTTCGATGCTTTAGATAGTGCTAAAATTCACGATAGGAGACTTAAAGCATTTTATAGACTAGGTTATGCGTTTGAATTTTGTAATTTTGATCACCGTTTACTCTGCAATATCCGAAACTCATTGAATCCATTTCCTCGAAACAATCACACCATAACGTCTTATTCAGGCTATAGATCAGATCAGAATATAAACTCAGAAAATTTGAAAAAATGTAAAAAGCGATCTTATGTCAAGGATCTTATCGTTAGCCATTTCTAGGTTAACTACTATGGAGTATGCTATCGATCGTTAAATATAGACATATACTCTAGGGTTTGTTTTAAACAGATTACTAGTATACACTTTTTACTTTAGTATTAAAGTAATATTAGTTATATATTATGCTAGTGACCAAGTACGATATATATGATCCCCATATTGAATTAACCGACCCAAAATAAATCGTATTAGGTCACTAGCATACTGTGTAACAAATTTATCTTACTGGGTATCTTTACATGTGGTATTTTGACTATTGGTTTATCAAAGTGATCAAGTAGTCGATATGAAGAACCTACTTCATTTGGTCTATACAAAACCAATTGCCAACAATAACAATTTGTTAGCTTTAGTGTGTTTCTTGAATTTGTTTTAAACGTTCATCATCAATTTCTTCGTCTGTCGAAACCTTTAAGATATTTTCTTAACACCGTATTGTTTTGATAAAGGGACGTTACATCACTACTAATTATAACCGTGTACTTGAATAAACCACACCTACAAACCCCATAAGAAATGTCTCGACGCGGTTGCTTTTAACCTATCATATTGCTAGAAATGTATAGGATGTAAGATAATATCTAATATCCTTGCGCGACTACTTGAGTACTTTGCCTTACAATCAATAGACATCGGATGTTGCTAGTTCCAGACGAGAAGTTTTCCGTTTTATTTCTTTTAAGCCGCAGGTATAAACCTCATTTCCTTCTAATTTCCCTATATTTTTCTATAAATGAACTTTATCTTATACTTAATAGAAAAAAAAGTGGGGTCACCGTTCATTTCAGCTCACAATCTGCCTTCGAAAGAAGCATACATTTTTGTAAAAAAAAAAATTTTCTGTTGAACAAATAGAAGAAAATAAGGTTATATCGGAGTACAAAAAACAACTAAATTACAGAAATCACCCAAATTTTGCAATAGTTAAGTTTAAGAATAGCTTATCAAAAAATGATAATAAAAAAATATAGGTCACCGATGAGTTAAAAAAGATATTTCAATTTAAATGCCAAAAAATGGCATTTTTTTCACCAAAGTGAGATAATTTGGAGCTTTTTCAATGATATATACATTTTGAAAGTCATCTGGGGCCAAATAGAATTGATTTTTGTTCCATATGATAAAGTAAAAACTAATAAAGTAATAAAACAAATTATAATCGACCCAGCGCTGTGTAAAATGAAGACCACACGTTATAAATTTCATTCGTCTGAAGCGCTTTTCTGGGATAACTTTCATCAGAAACGCTTAAAGACAAAAATTTAGAAACCAAGGTTGTAAGAGAACCGACAGAGTTGACTCTACCTCTGGTATATTTCGCCCCTCTTTTGAAAAGCTATACTACAAAAAGAAATAGCCAAAGCCATCGAAGGTTAACTTTGTATGAGGAAGTTGAAACCATAGTTTCCTATAAATTTATTAATAGAAAATTTTAGACAGGTTTGTTATAAATCTGGTCAATACCAATGTACTGACTACATAGCTGACGAAACACAAAGGAGGATTGATAGTTTACCAGAAGAGATGTTTTTTTTTAAATGAGTGAAAGTTTTGAGATATGAATATTTAAACAGACCTGAGCAAATTTGGCTACTAGTCCCGTTAAAAGCTAAGTCAGCGGCAGTATTACACAGGATCCAATTATATAGGCATGTATGGTCGCTGGTGCATAGTTATCTGGATGGGAATCATACCACATCTCCCTTTTTATGTATTTGTTTGAAGGGTTTGTTGTTTATGTTTTGTTGAGGCAGTATAATGTGTCGCAATGCTTTCGGTGTGCGCCCTTATATTTTGCAGTATTGACCTATTTTAGATTTGAGAAAATGGTCTGTGTGTGCAATTATATCAATATATTATTTCTCATATTCTTGTAAGAGGGTAACATCAACTATCTCTTCAATATTTATAACAAATGCACATAAATCACGACTAATTTCAAATTTCATTATAGTTGTAAATTTTCTTGTATAATTATTTTTATAAAAATGTCTTATTCGCGTCCTGACGCACTCAACATTTCACTATCAGATCATTTATTTACATCCAGGACTGTTATACTCGTTGCCTTATGAAGTGATTTGTAAATTCACGAGACAGACCGGTTTGTTTGGATATAACTTTCGTGAAAAGTTGGCCAACGTGATTTAAAAAAAAAACTTGGTTCATGTACCATATTTCACACGATCGAGTCGTCGAACAAATTACGTGGACATTTCCATCAGTAATTTTTATTTAGATTAAGCCTGGACATACAGAGAGTGACCTAAAATACGGGAAAAATGAAATATAAGTAACTTGTGAATCTAAATCCAGATTCACCTCCCTCGATACCTCCAACTCCATCACAGATTGCATTAAATCCACATACCAATATTCTCACCAATAACTGTCCCCTAAAAGTTGCCATTCCGCTAATTTTACTAAGAGCATCCCGTACAGTCAGTCCACTCAGAGTCAAGCGAATAAGTTTAAACACACAACAACTAAAAACGACTAAGTTAACTCGATACCCGCTCGAAGAGAAGGGGGTATAAACACAGAACTATCCAAGAAAGTTTTCAGGAGTAAACTGTTAAAATACAAAGATAAAAATAAAAATAAAAGGACTCCATGCGTCCTTACTTACAACCATTCTCTCAAAAACTGCTTCGGTGTCATCCATGAGCATTGGAAAACAGTTGAAAAGAATTAATTATAAAAAAGAAGATGTGGTATGATTGTCAATGAGACAACTGTCCACAAGAGACCAAAATGAAACAGACCTTAACAACTATAGGTCACCGTAGGCCTTCAATAATAAGCAAAGCCCATACCGTATAGTCAACTATAAAAAAGCCCCGATATGACAATGTAAAACAATTCAAACGGCAATATCTAAGATTTCCCCCGATACTCACATGATAACTTTTAGGCAACCCATCAGTCTACATAACCTGCTTGAGCGGACTGAATTGTCTGATCACAAATGACTCAATGGCCATATGAGTGATATCTCTAAGAAGCCACGTCTCCAAGTTTCTCAGCATTTCAGTCGGTCATAAACTTGATGACTTTAACCGCATGAAAATACAAGTGATTGAACAGAACATTCACTGGAGTGATGCCCTTCGACAGGTTTGGGAAAGCTTTTTGATAAGGAACTAGATGTACATTAGCCTAATTGCATCAAGAAGAAACATTAGCAGTTTTTTTCACACTGTTTTTGGGATGTACATATACACAGTCAGGTATATTTGAATATCGAGTTTTGTTTTATATTATGATGTTCCAGACTTGGGATTAAATCATTAGACCAAAACTTACCTATATTACTGAGCTATTTTACACATACATGAAGTATAGTATTGTTAAAATCATTGACACTTAAAACATTGTTATGAAGTCTATTGGTGTACCCGTTCTTTATTTCAGTGATTGATCTACCACTTGCCTGTAAGTCACCATTATGTTACCTTTAACTGTCCAATATTTTGAGAATAGCCCTCTTCTTTCTTAACAATATCTGGCAGCTCAAGGTAGCATAATTTAATTTCAAAACTGAAGAAAAAAAACCCAATCAACTCCCACAAATATTAATTCCTGTGGAGTAAAAAAGTTACAACGAAAGAACAAATGACAATTACACACATTTTTTTTTATTAAAGTCACATTCCAACTCAATAACTTTTTTACTCATCTTGAGAAAAAAAATCACTTTCAAATTGATTTTAACACTGCCAATCCCTGTATCACAGCCATTTTTCTTATGTTATAGTTGTTTCCTTTAAACACCAATTTGTCCGAACATGCTCGTTGTTAGTTTTGTTTTTGTTGCTTTTAAGTATTTCTTTTTTCGCAAAAGATTTATCCTCGTCCGTCTTTGGATACAAAAAAAAGACATCTGGTGTTGCTCTTAAATTTCCTAACATCATTTTCAGCTACACTTAAAATGACAAAAAGAAAACCCAATTAAAATGATAAAAAAAATATATAGTACGGTGACCGAGTAAGGAAAAGTCGCTTATTTAAGGAGTTTAAATGTCATTCGGACTATACGGCTATAAATCACAGTATTGGTAGTGCAAAGGTTAAACTTGACATTTTGACTTGTCGTCAAAAATCGTACGGTGCAATTTTCGTAAAATGGGCTTTGAAGTACGTAAGTTTACTTGAGCGAAAAATCGACTGAGAAAAGTTTTGAGGTCAATATTGTAAAATAACATCAGTGATATGATTTCTGTTATTATATACATTGTTGTTACACCTTACTCATTTTATTTTAACGATTTCAAATAAAGTTAAGCAAAATTAATTCGTTATTTAAGAGTTTTTGTTAAAGTTTACCACTACGAATACTTTGCATTTAATAAAGTACGTTCCAATTTAATTATATATTTTTTTTAACGCAAAATGTAAACTAATTAACATTTATATGATATTTCATACACTTGTACCTTTATTAATCAATAATATCAAATTCATTTGTCTCAGAAGCACTATTTCAGCAATCCAAGCTGGACAAAATCCATAACGTCCATATGACGGAGCTATTCGTAGCTCATATACAGCCTCTTATAGCTACACATACGCAATTGGGATGTGATGTATTACTTACATTTACATACTTGGATATGTTCATTGAAGCAGTAGACATTTAGCTGTCAAATGTTAGAGCAGAACGAGAGGGAAATTGGTCTCTTCCTTGAGATCGTCATCTCAAATGTAACATTTTTTTTGTAACCAACCGTACCTCACGAAGGTGGATACTCGATATGCTTCAATTTTCTGAGAACATTCGAACACCTTTTATAGATGGCTACTTTGCTTTTTAGACAGATTCCTGGACATTTTAACAGTACTATGACATGCCAATTGAAAAGACCGTTATAAAAGCCTCAAGGGGATTAGGTGGCACTGTAGGCATAACAAATCAAAAGTCTGCGCTTGTTAGATGGACCCTTACTAGATATTTCATAGAATCCATTAGTCGTGTAAAGCTGAAAAGAAATGGAATTGCTGCAAATTATGCAAATTCACAAGAAAAAACAAAGCCAACAGCAATGCAAAGAGATGAAGAACATGTTATTACAATTGTGAACCATCTAAATGATTCATGACTGATCCCTTTGGTGTGGAATCCCACCTCAATGGCATATCAATATATTTTCTTAAATGCATGCTTCAAGACATATTCGAGGTTCTTTGCTCGAAGCTGTCGAGTAAGGCTTGAACAAGTCAAAACATTTTATCACTAGTGCTCTTTCTTAAGATCACAAGGAGTTTTATAGTCCAATATATATCAAAGTCAAACACAGACCTTAAATATAAATCGGGGGAAATACTTTCAGGTCGCATAAATCCATAACTTGTGATTAGACGTGCACTGATTTCGGCAAAATGTAGAGATGATGTTATCATAGGACATGTGTCCGCACCAAATCCATTTTCCCCTTTTCAAAATGACGGTACCATGAGAAAATCATGCAAGTCGGATTTTGTGAAGCAATTCGAATCATAAAGATGTATGCTCCGCTACTTTTTGAATTTTAGCCAAATCTTCAGAATCCTCTGGTTTTATCCATGTATTACCATTAAAAAAATTGCCCACTAACCCCTTCTTTTCTTTTCATATTTTTATTACATATAATTTTAAAAGCCTTATTTTAAAATCTTATGAAATCCTTGTTATTTTTTCATTGTTTTTAAACAAAAAAAGGTGCCAATGTTAAGTAAACAAAAAATCTAGAGAGAATTATTTCCCGCCAAATTTTTAACAGCTTATATCTCGAAAACAAGCACACGGACCCTACATTTTTTTCTGCTTTTTCAATTTCTTTATTTATATACTTTCAAATTAAAACAGTCTTTTAAAAAGCTTGTTATTTTTAAACAGAGTAGCGAACATCCTTAAGTCTCTTGTGCACTTTCCCTACCTTCCTTTATACCATCACTCACAACGTACATAAGATATGGTATGGCATTGGTTTAATTTGCAGCTCACTATTAAAAGAATATGTCCCAATGAATTTCTTTGGCGTACATAGGAGCACATGTTTTTGACCGCTACGTCATAAACTCTATAGAGTCTGCTGAAAGGGAATGTCGCACAGAGACTACATGCAGCTTCCATCAAAGTTTATCAGATTATAGAGCGGAGAAGTATTCCCGACTGGAAAACTTTGACAAATCCCATAAGATTCCACCTGATGTGACCTTTACATAGTCAGAACGTTTGTTAATTCCGAAATTGTCAAACTTATTTATACCAACACTGTTCATGGCTGTCGTAGCTTGTTCATCACTCAAGAGAAGGCCTATACCCAATGCCTTAAACTTGTGAAAGAGTGGAAGAACAATCACACGGACCTCTTATATAATTGTAATTGTTCTGTGTGTTCCCTACTATAAAAATAGGTGACATACAATTCAGCAAGTTGTGGTTGCAGATGTGGAACATTAGCAGTGTATATGATGGGCGGAGATTTTCACCAATTCAATAACTATGTGTCTGTCTTTCCCCAACCATTTGTACAATATTGCCTGCTGCATATGTACTTACCGGATACGACGCAACTTTGTCTCTGTTTGGAGCAGGTATACAAACTGTCTACAAGACTTCGAATTAAGGACACACACGACTATTTCAGTTGTTTTTAGAGATTCGGTAATATTGCCAATGACGAAGCCCTTGTTTTGGCATGAAAAATAAATCAAAGGTTTATGATCAGAACTTTCTCTTTAAAACCACCCCATCATAATAATTATTAAGTTTGACACTAGTAAAGATGTAAGTTTAGTCAAGTTATCTTCCTGCGAGACGGCGTTGAAACAGTATGTTTTACGTATTTGTTTCAAACTAAAATATTTGGACCGCATTACACATTGCTAAACCCCTATCCGGTCACCTTTAGAATACGGTTGGCGAGAGTAAAATGATGCATTACACCCCGTGTATTTTAAAGGGCATACTTCAGCAGAATTCTTGCAGGATCTTGTGTCTTCATTGAAAGGAAAATATGCCTATGAAAGAGTCATGTGTTTGTTCACTACAAAACCTTACATGTCCAGGGCTTTGATCCTGGAAATAAACTCATCATAGATACCAGGACTAAATTTAGTATATACGCCGTAAAGGGTCAGAACTATGTAGAAAATTTCAAATCATGTTTCTTGACAATTAACCAGAGGATATATATAATTCTGTTGTGTGGATCCCTTTGATTGTAATGTTGAATTGTAACTATTTTCGAAGTATTGAGTGCTTTTTAGTTTTTAATGAATTTCATGAATGATCTTATGCAAAATGTGTCTTCATGGCAGTAGGATGCAGGTAAAAATAATATTTATCATTTATTGATGAGGTTGAAAGTCAGCCTGCAAGGTAACTATTGTTATTTTAACAGAATATGTGTTGATCTTGTGTAATAGAACAAGTATTTTAAAAACGCCAATTTCCAGAAAAAAATCGATTTCTTATTCATTCTTTTTTATTAACATTTTCGAGACAATTCATTAATAATTGATATAAGAAAATGTCTGTATCTATAATTTAACCTACATTGTTATATATTTCTTCAAATTTTGAAAGAATGGAAGAAAAAAAAATCAAAACAGAATTTGATCTTTGACCTAATTTTATGCAAAACTGTTACCACATTTCTTTTTGACGACATCGATATTTCAATAGTACTCATGTTTCCGAATCCAATGATATATAATATAGCCATATAGTATGTTTGACGATTAAATCTAAAAAATATTGGGTCTGGTCACCGTACTAATAGTCATGCTTCTCACGTTTAATAGATCATGCCGTAACACAAGGATCACAAGTAAGATAATTGTATAATAAAAAGAAAGTCATCTGATGTAAAAGTTTTACAAAGTGTTAATGTGCAAACCACATATTGTTCCTTTAATAGACAAAATAGATGATCAATAATTTGATTAACAGCCTTATTCTCGCCTTGTGTACAAAGTGCAAATCGAGTACTTGCTTCATGAACTAGAGGATCACAATTAAAGGGGATTAATAAAAATATTTGTACTTTAGTTATGCAAAATTAAAATACGAATTCAATTGCTGTTTTCTAATGTGTTTTTAAACAGTTTCAGACAATCAACTTGACATATAATATAAGAGGTAAAATTGATTGAGGGCAATTATTATACGTTCAGCACAGTTATAAGTCAAACTTTTAAACAAGCAGGTCAAATGATAATAAGTCAAGCTTTTAAACAAGCAGGTCGAATGATAATAATAAGTCAGGCTTTCAAACAAGCAGGTCGATTCTGTGTGTGTTATATTTTTCAATGTTGTGTTTCTGTTGTGTCGTAGTTCTTCTCTTATATTTTATGTGTTTCCCTCAGTTTTAGTTTGTAACCCGGATTTGTTTTTTTCTCAATCGAGTTATGAATATCGAACAGCGTTTCTATTGTGTCGTAGTTCTCCTCTTATATTTTATGTGTTTCCCTCAGTTTTAGTTTGTAATCCGGATTTGTTTTTTTTTTCTCAATCGATTTATGAATTTCGAACAACAGTATACTACTGTTGCCCTTATCTAATGATTTCGGTTGAATTGACTAATTTTTTTTATTTTAGTTTTTAGAAACAGACATTCCACTGTCCCAGGTTAGGGGTAGGGTTGGAATCCCGCTTACATGTTTAACACCACCACATTATTTAGGTATGTGCCTGTCCCAATTCAAGAGCCTGTAATTCAGTGGTTGTCGTTTGTTTATGCATTACATATTTGTGTTTCGTTCATTTTTTTTTTTATATAAATTTAGTTTTCTCGTTTGAATTGTTTTACATTGTTATATCGGGGCCTTTTATAGGTGACTATGCGGTATGGGCTTTGCTCATTGTTGAAGGCCGTACGGTGACCTATAGTTGTTAATGTCTGTGTCATTTTGGTCTCTTGTGGACAGTTGTCTCATTGGCATTCATACCACATCCTCTTTTTTTTATATTTCGATAACATGATATTTCTTGATTTTAATTATTATTTATGTTACAATTACATCTAAAAAAAAATTGAACAGAAACTGAGCAATTTTTCTCCGAGATAAGCATAATAAAGTCCTTGTAGCTTTTCATTGTTCTTCATGCGTCTATTACTTGTGAAAGATTAGATAACAATTAAACTTGAAACGTAAACAATTTGTTTCTCCCTAATCTGTAATCGTTATGTGCAGGTTACAGTGGTTGGTCTTATTTGAAATTTCTTCCTCTTTCATATACATGCCTTTTCCTTTAAGCTGATTTAGTTATATTTATATTTGGTTCCTTAAAAAGGCATGTGTTGATATTTTCATTTGAAATTGGGTGTAATATAGAATCCCGATATTTGCCAGTATATGATAATATTGTATGATCAATTCATTCCAAAATCTGAATCTCAATTACAAAATATAGAATTAAACCATATATGGAGCGTCTTCAAACGTGAGAGTAGATAGATCATCATTGTCATTAACTTTAATACTTTAGATAGTAAAAATATATGCGACAGGAGACTAAGAGCATTATGTAGCCTAGGTTATGCGCTAGATTTTTGTAATTTTGCTCCCCGTCTACTTTGTAACGTCAGAAACAGTCTGAATATTTCCCAAAACAATTGAAAAAAATGTCTCGGTTCTTCAAAAGATATGATCAAAGTATTAATTCTGAGTATTGTGTAACTGGAGAGCATGATTTTTAATTTCCTACAAAATCACTTGTCGTCACCGGGACTTGAACCCGGGACCTCTGTGTTTCTAGGCAGCGCGTTAACCGAATTAGCTAAATAAGAACGACATAGCTCAACCGCTTACTGCTGACTAAGTATTTACCACATTTCCAACGGGAGTTTTTGCAGCAACCCTGTCCTAATTGAAAGAACACAAGTTTGATAATGCTATTCATAGGTCGACCATAACTTGTGTGTCACTCTGATTTAACTGTTAACCCTTGAATAGTTTTTTCAGTAACGAGTATTAACACCTATTTTTAATAGGGTATACATTAAACATGAAATAAGCTAACTCATATGGTTCTGTGAAAAGTTACACCTGACGACTATATTTAAACATGCATTAACAGTGTTTAAAAGTTATTTTCAAAAACATGTGTACTACCTCATTAATACCCTTTGATATCTTGTGATCGTAAGGTTACTATTATCTTTATGCTGTTAAGCGAAAACAATTTTTAAAGAGTGGTAATTTCTTTTCCTCATCCTTTTAAGTAAAATGATACTTGTATGTCGATTGTGGATCATTGTGTTCTATTATGTATATTTTCATGCTTTCTTTTCTCAATTAAATTGTCAATGACACGATATGTGCATAGTTGCTCGTGAGCCACCCTTTGCATCACTTGTTGCACGCGTATTTATACAGTATTTTATACCTGCAATTAATAATTAATATGTATATAAACTGACGGACCACACATTTGGCGGATTTTTTAAACAAATTCATGTTAGATCCTCAAATAACTACTTTTCATGCTTATAATGCTACTTTCTATTTAGAAACAAATTAATCTTTGACTAACTTGAGGTTATTGAACATACCTAATTTCTTAAAGCGAAATATGGAACCCATAAGTGATTTTTAAGTTGTTTTTTTTTCATTGTAAAACAATTCTTTCAATCCATACCCACACTTAAATAAGTTTTAAAATGGTGTATGTCTTCATTTCCGGGATTAAGTAACCCAAATCTTAATAAGCCGATAAGAAAATTGCAGACAGGAAAACGTGAATGTGCAGTAAGCAGAAAATTTGACGTCAGAAACTAATAACACTGTCCTTCCAACAACGATACTGGCAGACGCCATTTATTGATGACCCCTAATGACTAGGTCAGTGTGAAATAACATAGAATTTGATTACGCAACGTCAATTCAAAAAAAAAAAATGTATGGTTGCAACGTTAACTGCGTATCAAATTGCGGAATACCACTATAGACAGATTCATGCCATACATGTTTCTTTAAAATATAATGCCAAATAATTGGCTTTAGAAAAAACAATGGACTCCCAAAAGTTTAAATCGTATAATTGCCAAAATACACTGTCACGGTTGATATAAAGCAAAATCAGAAGATACGAAACAGAACTCAAAACTTGTCCAACAAAGGAGTAGGGGCTTTAATGGCCTAAAATGGCCCCAGATTTACAAGATAATAAAAATTCTAACAGAGCAGATTTTTCTCCATAAATTATTAGAATATGAGTCAATGATTTGTTGACCTTTCTGACATCAATTTTTGCGTTTATTATCGGCAGTCATTGACTTCCGTGATAACATCCCCAATTGATAAGGGGAACCCAGGGTTTCAGTGCAAACCACATGCTTTGAACATTAAAAATGACGAAATCAATTCAACTTTCGACCTGTAAGAATATATTTAGACAATGTAGTAATGCATGAAATTTATGTTCATACATTTGTTGCACAAAAATTACATATTTGAAAATGAGTACCAAAAAAGTAATCTAGTGTTGCGTTTCTGAAGTTGGTTAGTATATCTCTTTCCATTCCTGTATCACCTACAAAACATTTACCCCAGTCATTTATGCATTCTGTCATTCATGTACCACTTGTAAATCATGTAAATCCTGTCAGTCGATCATATAACAAATTTAATGTATGTATCCTCTGTCATTCATGTATCCCCTAAAATTTAGTATCTCTTGTTATTTAGGTAACTCATATCGTTAATGTATTCCCAGACATTTTGGTGTAATTTTTCATATATGTATCCAGATTCATTTGTGTATTCAGTGGCATTTGTGTATCCCCTGTTATTTGTGTATCTCTTGTCATTCATGTAATCTTTTTCAATTATACATCTTCTGTTATTCATGTAACCCTTATACTGCATGTATCCCATGTCATTTTAGTACGGCGGCTTCATGTAGCCCCTTTCTTCCATGTATGCCCTGTAATTTATGTATTCCATGTCGTTTATGTATTTCAAGTCATTTATGTTTTTCCAGTCATTTATGTATTTTAAGTTATTTTTGTATTTCATGTCTGTCATGTAGTTATTCCCTGTCATTCCTGTGTCGTCTGTCATTTATATATTCCCTGTTATACATATATTTACTGTTATTTATGTTCTCCTGTCATTTGTATATTCAGAATGTGCTAAAGATAGGGGCTTGAAACTTGATAATGATCGATATAAAAAATGTTAATGGAAGCAGGGTATAATCAAATGATATTAATGACACAAGGCTTTTAATTTCGTTCGCAAATCGTTCTTTACATCTACATTAGTCTAATCAGATGTTAAAAAAAATCAAGCTGTTTGTATACAAAATTAAATGCGAAGTAGGAGAGCACTGTAAAAGATTCGAAAAAGTTGAGTAAAATACTGCTGAAATATATTATTTAGAATGTATAAACATGGAAAAAAAGTATTGCAACACCAAATTGAAATTGAAATTAGAAAAAAACACTTTTTATTTTTTTGTGATATAATTTGGTAAAATAGAACTACTTAAACATTACTCAAGTATCACCCGAGTTTAATCAATAAATGTCGACTCGATAAGTTTTTATCTGCACCTGAAGCTACTGTACCCGTAAACAGCAAAACAGATGTTTTCATCCTCATTGTTTCAACACTTTAAATAACCAAGTTTATAAAGTTATGTGATTGACACCTTGTAATGGGTCCTCGACAACCCTAAACTGCAGCAAGATGGCAGATTATCAGCATGAGAGAAGCAGGGATGTCGCTGTAACAACTGCACGTATTGTTGGTCATCACAATTCCACTATAAGTCGTTTTGAGAATTAAAATAAGGCACTAAACGATGTTAAAGACCTTCCGAGATAAAGAAGACCCCTATACCATTTGCTAGAGAAAATCAAGCATACTGAAGGTTGGCCAGAAGGAAACCCATTGCATACAATACAATCCTAAAAAGAGAGTGGTGGGCATACAGGAGCCTTTTAACAAGAACTGTTCACGATCGACTCATCGCTACGGGTTATCGTGCTATAAGACCATTTCGGGGGACCTTTTTCCTAGGAACAGACACACAGTTTTTCGTATCCAATGTAGTGCAGAGCTCGCTAAAGTTGAAAATTAGCATAGTGGAGCAAAATCCATTGTTCCAATGTAATTAGGTTCATCTTCCTTGGACGGACCGTAGCCCGGATTTGAACCATATCGAGCATATATGGGACACTTTTTGGCGGAAAGTGCGCGAAAGGACACTCCAGTTCAAACACATCATAAAATAAACAATGCCCTTCATCAGAAATGGTTGCTGCTATCTTAGCAACAAATTAGACGTTTTTTGACAGGAATCAGAAGACGTTTAAATGCGGTTATCCGGATCCGTTTGAATGGAGGCTGCGCACAAAGTACTAATTCTTTGGCGTATAACGATCAACCATGTTGTGAACAGTCATCTGAATATTAATTTTGAAATGTCTGACGTTGTAAAGTTCGACTACAGTAAAAGTTGTAAAATGCATTTTTTGTACAAAAAAACACTTCATTTTGTTATTAAAATAGGGTTATAGAAATAATTTTTTTTTAATTGTTTTTTGTTCGTTTCAATGCCAATGTTATCATAAACTATGTTTCAATAATATTATACAAATATTTTATTATATTTCCTCCAAAAATAGAGGCTGATTTTTTCAAGTTTTAAAAAATGAAGGTGTTGCAATACTTTTTTCCATGTGTATACATGGGAGAAGTTTAAAAGCAATATACTCAGTTCGCAACATTTCAGATAGTTAATTTCTTTTAAAGTTGTATATCTTAAAAATATTTGTGATTGCTCAAAGAGTACATCAAATTACGTTTTTCGATATTCATGCATCCAACATTTATGTAGTTTTTTTATGATGTTTCATTTGAACTTCCGGTTCGGTATTGTGTTATGTCTTATCGCTTGGTGTTTGAATTCTATATATTTTTTTTTATATGTATGTGAAACATTAGGTAAATAATTCGCAAGATAATTTATATGATTTTAGTTTAAAGCAACTATTTTGACAACATACGGGCTATTTTCATATGACTATTATTAGTGTATATGTAAACACCTCTCTTTAAATGTCTCACTATAGAGCCTGGAATGAACAACAAAACTGGTAATTCTACATATTCTAGGACACCAATAACGAAGGATGCAATTTTCGCAGACAAATATCTATTTATCTTTCGTTTGGTATACACATCCAAAGAAAAGGAAAACAATCTACTGTCATTATATCAAAATTTTACAAAACAGCTCATGAGGAACGAAACAAAGTCGGATCATCAAGATGTTGAACAAAAAATCTTTTTTAAATTTCTTACTACTATTTCTTTACAGTAAATAAACTCATCATATATAGTGAAAGATGGTCTTCAAAAAATTGACACGAGATATTTTCCACCCGTGGTGTCAATAAGATCTGGATCCTATAAAATTCTAAAGATCTACTACTAAATCTTAGATCACAATCTCAGCCTTCTTTCCGCAACATTTAAACCATAGATTTTTCACCATTTACTCTACTATTCCCAATGTTCAATGAAATTAAAAGATCGACTGGTCTGTCTCATTTAACAGAGCTTTATTTATAAAATAATATTTTTTTTGGTTTTGGCTTATAATAATTCTTATTTTGTGAAAAAAAACGCATTTATTCTATCAGAAAATACACTAAAGGTACTGAACTGTGTTATCGACTACATATTTGTTGAGTTTTGAGGAATGAAATTCCGTCAGGCAGACGGTATTCGGATGGTTACTATTTGTACACCTTTACTGGCCGAATTGTTTTTGTACTCCGAAGAAGCAGATTTTGAAAACAGTTATTGAAAACCCTCTAAAAGATAAAAGCACTTTGTTTGGCCTTCTAAGTACCAAACTTGGCATAACCCTGAATATGACGGTTTTGTTGAGTGTGAATTCGCATTGCTAATTGACCAGTGTCGGTATTTGTATACCAAACAATCATGTGTATTGTTATGATGATGATGTTTCATCATTAGTTCTGGTTGGATATTGTTTTATGTTGTATCATTGTGGGATTAATTCTAGCTTTTTTTTTTATATGTATGTAAAAATAAAAATATCAATTACCTAATTCATTTATATGATTTTTAGTTTAAAGGAACTATTTGCACTTGATTTATTTGTTTATACAGTTTGATTTGAAAGAAAAACAGACATTGTTATAAAAACTACATAATATTACATAATCAGTCACAAAATTCTTTGCAATATTCTTGAAATGTTTAGAAAATACATCAAGTAACACCATTTCAAACGTAATCGCAATTGATATTGTCTTTTTCGAAATTTACCCGTGGAGACACGTTTTGTAGCGTTGTTACATTCGTGTTACGCATAGTTCATTATTTCTATTGGTCTATATATGTGTTCTGTTGTAAACTTATTACGATAGTCGTTGTTATTCTTGGGTTTACATGTTGAAATGTACTATAATATTATTTATTTATACTGTATTTCTATCACGAAATGTTTTCATTTTAGCGGTATTTTTACCATTGCCATATGAGTGGGAGGTGTAACTAACCACAAAACCACGTTAAACCCTCCATTTGTTTTCTAAAAGTGTCCGGTATCAAGTCAGGAATATGGCAGCACTTATCACATATTCCGTTTCTATGCAGGCTGGCGTTTGTTGTTGTAGCGGTTCCGTGATGTTCCATATCTTTCCTCATATAGTTGATGTGTTTCCCTAAGATTTGATTTGTTTTGTGACCCGGATTTATTTCAGTTAATTCGATAAATTACTACTGAACAGCGATATACTGCTATTGCCTACATTTGAAAATAATCTATGTACTGGATTTTTTTTGTTTTAGAAGAGAAATTGACATAGATAGAACATTTTATCAAATTCTTAGACTAAATAACATATGATTTTTACTGTATGATACTAACATTAAATTAACATAAATTCCATATTTTTCGAATTGGAGCTTAGCGGGCTGATATGAGAAGTTTATCACATGCTTCGATTGTTATCACATGCCTTTCCGTAACGTTATCGCATGGCATTCCGGAAATACACCTCAATGCTACGTTTTCAGTGAAAAACATTACAAAGTAGTGCACTCAACAATTATTTGTATACTGGAAAGTATATTAAGTGAAATAATTTATTAAAAAAACACACAAAAAATTTAAATAAATTAAATATATGCATTTTTATAAGTTTCACACATAATTTAGAAAGTTACTTTAAAAATTTGACTTTTCCAAACAGTGTTCATTTGTATATTGTTGATTATTTTTGTCGATTCGTCCATATTCAAATGTTTTTCTTCTCTGTCGAGGCATATAAAAGAGATATTTCATATCGAATGTACTAAACTTGGGGTCCGCCGTCCGTGAACTTTTCACTCTTTGAACTTCTATTTGGGAACCGGGTAAAAGTATATGAATCTGTTATTTTTCTCCATTGTTGAAGCATATGATAAAAAGATCATAACATATAATTTTTCATATCGCATGTATTATCAGCCCTCGGTCAATATCAGCCCTCGAGCCATGCGGCTCTTGGGCTGATATTTAACCTAGGGCTGATAATACATGCGATATGAAAATTGCCATGTAATAATCTGATATTATCATATACTTAAACCGAACAGACATTTGCTTTTTACTGTACGATAATAGCATTAAATTAATGTAAGTTTCATATTTTTCGAATGGTGCTTATCGGGCTGATATGAAAAGTTCATCACATGCTTCGATTGTTATCACATGCCATTCCGTAACGTTATCGCATGACATTCAGGTGATACTAGGCAAATTCCGGAAAATACACCTCAATGCTACATTACAAAGTAGCATATAAAACAATTATGTGTATACTGGAAAATATATTGTGTAAACTAATAATAAAAAAATATATATAAATTATTAAAATGCATTTTTAAAAGTTTCAAACATAATTTAGAAAGTTACTTTAAAACAGTTGACTTTTCCAAACAGTGTTCATTATGTATATTATTGCATTGAGATACACTAAGCCCCACTTTATTTAATGTCTTTATAAATGATATTGTAATTTTTTTTAGGGAAATGATTCAAGTCCTCTTAAGCTTATAAATAGCAAGGTGGGATGCCTTCTTTTTGCGGATGATCTTTTAATCCTGTCAGAATCAAAAGAGGGTCTTCAAAACAGTTTAGATAATGTTAAATTATATTGTAACTTTGAATACAAACAAAACTAAATCCATGATTTTTAGTCAGTCAAAACATAATAGTGAAACATCACATATTTACTATGAGAATAAAGCCATAGAGAGTGTAACAGAATATTCATTTTTGGGAATGTTGATAAAATGTAATGGAAATTTACCACAAAGTACTTTAGAGCTGACAAAAAAGACCAAAAAAGTATTTTTTTGCAATAAAATCCTATACTAAATCATTGAATAATCTACCTATAAAAGTAGCAAATAATCTTTTTGATTCTTTAGTAAAACCAATTATGATCTATAATTCAGAATTAACATATTTGGATACATTGTACATATATTTCTTTTCATCGAGCCAAAAGCAGAGCCTTAACTTTAGGAAAAGAAATTAATCAACTTGATTTTAAAGACAAAACCCCTATTGAAAATATGCATCTTAAATTTTGTAAATCTACTCTAGGAATAAGAAAAAAATGCATCCAATTTAGGAACAAGAGCTGAATTAGGGAGTTTGCCTATAGAATGTTTTATTAAAACACAAACCCTTTTATATTTAGCTAGACTATATAATAATAATATTAATCCATTGATAAAGGAAGCTTTTTCTCTAGCACAGACTCTGGATTTGACAGGAACTTACTCATGGTATACATATGCTAAAAATATTGTTAAAGAGACTAATGTTGACCTTAATATTCTTTCTACTTGTAAGGACATAAAAGATGTAAATAGAATAAAAAATGATATAAAGTTAGAAATGAAAAATAGATATGAAGATTTAATTCAAACTAAATTTTAAAACATTGTTGATAAAACTAAATTTTTTCTTTATAAAAAACTTAAAAAAGATTACAAACTAGAATCTTATCTAAATACATCTAATTTTCAGATAAGTAGATTAATCACTAAATTTAGAATAAGTTATCACTCCCTTTTGATTGAAAAGGGGAGATATTTTAAAATCCCAAGAGAGGAACGACTTTGCCATAAATGTAAAGTACTAGAGGATGAGAAACATTTTTTACTCTATTGTGAGTATAATAAAACTATAAGAAATGACTTTTTTCATCACATATGTACTGAAAACAATAACTTTAATAAATTAAATGAAGAGTAGAAAATCATTATTTACTAAATCAATCACCGCCTTTACAAACAAATAAGTTAGCATCCTTCTTGAAAAAGTCATTAGAACTGATGGCAGGGGACTCTTAACAGCTTGTTAATTGTTATAAATTTTGACGGTCACGCTGTTGTTATTGTGTATGTTTAATATGTATGTATATATGTTTATTGTGTTGATTGTGTTTATATATGTTGGTCACAAACTGTAAATTTGATTTGATTGATTATTTATTTTGTTGATTCGTCCATATTAAAAAAAAAATTTCTATGTTGAGACATATGATAGAAAGATTGCATATCGAATGTACTAAATTTGGGGTCCGACGTCCGTGAACTTTTCAATCCTCGAACTTCTATTTTGGAAACACGTAAACGGATCAATATATGAATCTGTTATTTTTCTCCATTGTTAAAGCATATGATAAAAAGATCATAACATGTCATTTTTCATATCGCATGTATTATCAGCCCTCGGCCAATATCAGCCCTCGAGCAATATTGAACCCAGGACTGATAATACATGCGATAAGAAAAATGACATGTACTAATCTGATACTATACTGCGATCTGAATTTCAGAAGGCGATTATAACCTTAGAAGGAGTTATTTATTTTTTGGGTCTTGTTGATATTATAGCTCTTCATCTGTTTCAGTTCTTATACATCCACTAGTGTCAAGCTATCCAGCAATTCTCATCCTGCAATTCTTTTGCAATAAAGCTATCCTGCAATTCGTCATCCTGCAATTGCGTTCGAAAAAACTACTTGAGTGACAATTTTATTTTTATTCAAAATAATGGTTTTTACTAGTAACTTGTTTTGTTAATAAAGAAATAAAAAAAATAAATGTATTTTTTTTCTATATATCCAATTCGCACTCTTAACGTTAGTTAACAAATTTGTAACTCATCTTCACAGTTTTATAACTAGAATTTACAATTAGAAAAATCATGACGATTTATATAGAGTTATATATTTTTACAGTCCTAGATATGATTCGTATGTACATGTATGCATGTTTAACAATTTCTTGAGTAAACTTTCTAAAAGACCCAAAATTTCGTTCGAAACACGTAAAAAAAAATAAAAAAAAATACGAGTAGCCACTTTCCGACTCTGGCATTGTTTTGGTAGTTCTTTATATTTTTTATGACTAGGAATTAGAGACTCTGCTCTAATAGGCAGGTACTGGATAACACTACAACGGGAGGGTGAAGAATTTATTGGGTAATCATTCTTATAAAAGCCGAACATTTCGTCCAAAACTTGGAATTAAAGCCAAATTGTATAAAATACGCTCTGGGGTCACTAACTTTCCAACCAATTGTCTATGTAGTTCTTTACAGCTAGGAATAATATACTCTTATTCAATGCTTTTATAATATAAAGTAACACATCGGTATAGTAAAGAATGTCTTGGGTAAGGTTTCTTAAAGGGCCAAAATTTCGAAAATAAAGCCAAATTCTAAAAAATACACAGGGTTCCCACTTTCCGACCCTTATAGTAATACATCTGGATGGTAAAGAACTTCTAAAGTAAGCATTCTTACAGGCCAAAAATTTCGGCCGAAACATGGAACATGGAACTAAAGTCAAAATCTAAAAAAAAAAAAAAAAACGCTCTGGGGTCACCTACTTTCAAACCAATTGTCTGGGAAGTTCTTAGTGGCTAGAGTCTAGAGAGTCTGCTTCATTGAAAAGATATTATGTAGTACTACATCGTAAAAGTATTTAATTTTTGGGGTTAGCTTTCTTTAAGGCCGAAAATTTCGTTCGAAACACGGGGCAAAAACAAATTCGATAAAATACGCTCTAGGGTCACCAATTTTCAAACCAATTGTCAGACTCTGCTTCACTGAATATCTATTATATAGTGCTACATCGAGAGGGTAAATAATTTTTGGGATAAGTTTTTTTGAAAGGCTAAAAATATCGTTCGAAACACGGAAGTTAAATTCGATAACATACGCGCTATTGATACCAACTTTCCAGCAAATTGTCTTGGTAGTTCTAAACGACTACGGATTATATGCTATGATTTAATAAATAGCTATTATATTTTACTACATCGTGTAGGTAAATTATTTCTGGGGTAAGCTTTGTTAAAGGCCCAACATATCGTTCGAAACACGGAAATAAAGCCAAATTCGATAAAATACGCGCTAGCCTTTCCAGACAATTGTCTTGGTAGTTCTTAATGGCTACGGATTATATGCTCTGATTCAATCGATAACTTTTTATAGTACTACATCGTGTGGGTAAATTATTACTGGGGTAAGCATTTTTAAAGGCCGAAAATATCGTTCGAAATAAGGAATTAAAGCGAGATACGATAAAAAGCCATCTAGGGTCGCCCACTTTCCAACCAATTGTCTTAGTTGACTAGGGATCATATACTCTGCTTCAATGTATAGTTATTATATTGAACCACATTGGGAGGGTAAAGAATTTTTGGAATAAACTTTTTTAAATGCCTCAAATATCTCGATCGAAACACGAAATTAAAGCCAAATTCGATCGAATACGCTCTAGGGTCAGTCACTTTCCAACTAATTGTCTTGATAGTTCTTAATGGCTACAATTTATAGGCTGTGCTTTACTGAATAGCTATTGTATAATAATACATCTGGAGAATAACGAACTACTGGGATAAGCTTTCTAAAAGGCCTAAAATCTCATATGTGAAACGGATATTCCATAACGGTCAACCAAATTGTGAGGGCGTTCGTACAATTTGTGAAAGGATAATTTCAACTTTTGGAACTCTTGGTTTAATAGGTACCGTGTGAGTAGCGACCCTTTTTCAAAGAAATAATGATAGGAAAAAACAAGCCCGGGAATATCGTATTAATTGGGAGATATATATACTCTGTATACAGCTGGAATGTTGCTACATACAAATGGAAAGTTTACAATTGAGAAGCTGAAATCATCTTTTTTTATCATAAAGGTTTGTTTTCAACCGACCCTAATTGTTAACATCTAGATGTATTTCAAGATATGAGACAAACTTAACTGAATCTGTTGTATCTTTATCTCTAGTTTGATGGGATAGATGCGTTCAACAGAGTCATTACATTTTGAATTATTTAGTAAGAGAACACAATATATATAGCTGAATGTAAAGTAAAAGGATACTGCTAACTTCTTTTCTTTCTTCATAAGTTCCTCACGTCGTAACTACAAGCCCCTTCCCTTTCATGAATGTGACCTACCGAAATATACTATTTACCGGATTTGATATCACATAAGCAACACGACGGGTGCCACAGGATCAGGATCTGCTTACCCTTCCGGAGCACCTGAGATCACCCCTAGTTTTTGGTGGGGTTCGTGTTGTTTATTCTTTGGTTTTCTATGTTGTGTCATGTGTACTACTGTATGTCTGTTTGTCTTTTTCATTTTTAGCCATGGCGTTGTCAGTTTGTTTTAGATTTATGAGTTTGACTGTCCCTTTGGTATCTTTCGTCCCTCTTTCAAGTATGAAGTAAGACTCATAATGACTGAATATGATAATGTTAATTGAGGTCAGCTTAAAAAAACAGTAATACTTTCAGGTTAACTAAGGTCAACACTGTTTTACTGTATCGTGTTAAAAAATAGAGGGGTTGATGTTTTACTGTACATGATCAGGCTACATCAGGTCAGCACACCCTAGGTCAGTACCACAGCACTGTGCATGGTCATATATTAGTTTATGGCAGCTCAACAAAACAGAAATTATTCCAGGTTACCTTAGGTCATCTGTTTATTACTGTACATGATCAACTTTCATCAGGTCACCACTACAATACTGAACGTGGTCATGTGACCCATGACAGATTAAAACAAACACTCATATTTTCAGGTTACCTCTTGTGTACATGGTCAGGTTACCTCAGATCACCATTTCAATACTGTACATGTACATAGTCATGTTACTTCAAGTCACTTTTACAATACACTTGTATGTATATAGATTATTTGAGGTCAATATTGCGAAACATACATTGAAGACCTGTTGGTGACCTTCTGCTGTTGTTTTTTTATTTGGTCGGGTTGTTTTCTCTTTGACACATTCCCCATTTCCATTCTCAATTTTATTTGCATGTTCAGGATACCTAATGTCACTGTAATACAGTATTTGATCGTGTTACCCAATATACTTTTGTAACGCAAAATTAGACTAGGTTTCTTAATGTCACCTTTACAATATCATTGCTATTAGGGTTACCACAGGCCTAATTTGCATTTACAGTACATCGTCATTTTATTCAAAGGTAACCTTTTAGTCCAAAAACAGTTTTATAAAACACAATATTACCAGGTTACCTCAGATCACCTCAGATCACCATTAAAATACTGTACATGTTCAGGTAAAGTCTGGTCACCACTGTCATGACTGTAATACTTTACATAGGCATACTACTCTAGACAAGTTTTCACAAATATTTTCAGGTTATCTTAGGTCAGCATTGTATTACTTCTGTGCGTGATCAGGTTACCCAGTTCAAACATTGGCTGATCCAGTCCAAATCCCCTTTCATGGGAAATTTGTTTTGGCGGTTATCACTTAAGCATGACTGTAGCGGGTCTATCAAGACAGTCAGTAACCCCCCTTCTTTTTAAAAAAAGTTCTGGATTAGCAACTGTCATCACTCTATTACTGTGCATGGGCAGGTTATCTCAGGTCACCATTGCATTACCCATACGGTCAGGTAATTTTTCTAATCCCATTTTCCCTGAAAATCCTATTTAATTTTACCATCCAACCCCAGTCAACACACACGCATATATTAAGATAAATGATCGTTGCAATAGGTAAAAAAATTATTAAATTGCCTGGCAATTTGGTTAATATCTTTGGTATTTAGCCAAATTAAAATTGTAATTAAGATTGAACAAAATAGGGAACTACATTTTCGTTCAAATTAATTGATGACAAATCCCCTACATTTATACCTAAGGGCGTCTATTACACGAGGACATAATTCAGCGGACCTTTTAGCCGTCTGCATTTAAAGGAGAAAGAATTTATTATAGATACAAACAAATCTGAACATTACTATTAGTTTAAACTTAACACATATGAAAGACACTAACATAAGAGACGTATTTAAAAGGAGAAAGTATTTATTTTAAAAAGAAAACCACATATCATACAGTACCAACATTTGGCACTGTTCATTATTTCGTTGACAGCAAACAGATTATTCCGATCGTGCGTTCCGTATCACTTAGACTACCTTAATTTCATTTAATGTGCTAGATCTTCATGAAACACATAATGAATTTTAAAGATTCGCATATTCGCATCCGATTATATCTAATTGTAGTGTTAATAAATAACCTTTTCACTATATATACATTTTGACACTCATATTGTGAAATGGCCCTCCATACTCTCGGCATCCTGTAAAATAGTTCCTAAACAATAAGAATATGTCTGTGTTAGATGAATACCTGATGTTATCTGTATTATAGCATACGTCTTTTAAAACAAAGCAGAAAAGGTGCTAATCGCTTTTTTCGTGCAAGTTAATTGCGTTAAAATTCAATAAGACGGTGGGTTTATTTTTTGTAATCAATGTATGGCAAGCAAAGAAAAATATACGATTGATTTAGCACTATCCCGTTCTAGTTGTAAAGAATTACCGAGACAATGGGTCGGAAAGTGGGCGCCCCCAATGCATATTTTATCGTATTAAGGCTGATTTCCGTATTTCGGACGCAATTTTCGTCCTTTATGAATGCTTACCCCATAAATTCTTTGCCCCCTCGTTGTAGTACTACCCAATAGCTATTTATTAGAGCAGAGTGTATAATCCCTAGCCATAAAGAACTGCCGGGGCAATGGGTTTGAACAAGTGAGGTGACCCCAGTGCATATCTTATCAAATTTGACTTTTTTTCCCGTGTTACGGACGAAAAATTCGGCCTTTAAGAATGCTTACCCCAGAAATTATTTACCCTCACGTTTTAGTACTGTCCAATAGCTATTCATAAGAGTAGCTGCTATAATGCCTAGCCATAAAGAACTACCGAGACAATGGGTCGGAAAGTGGGCGCCCCCAATGCGTATTTTATCGTATTAAGGCTGATTTCCGTATTTCGGACGCAATTTTCGTCCTTTATGATTGCTTACCCCAGAAATCCTTTGCCCCCTCGTTGTAGTACTACCAAATAGCTATTTATTAGAGCAGAGTGTATAATCCCTAGCCATAAAGAACTGCCGGGGCAATGGGTTTGAACAAGTGAGGTGACCCTGTTTAAAAAGAAGTTGTGTTGTTGGTACTAGTCAAAATCTATTCTTTGTGGTTAATATGAGTTTTGAAAACCACAAATGTGGATTAAAAATGCGTTCATCACATCCTGAACTTAACAGATAATTGAATTGTCACCATGATATTATGGTAAATGCTAATTACAAAACTGTAAATATGAGTTAGAAATTTGCAAACTTAATCTAAAATTGTGTTAAGGGGATATAAAACTTTATCGATTTTCTATATAAATCTTGCAGTGAACAAAAAAGTCAAAAACTATGATTTTAAAGAAAAAAAATTGTCGCTCAAGTAGTTTACCAAACGCAATTGCAGGATGACGAATTGCAGGATAGATTTTTATAAACAGAATTGCAGGATGAGAATTGCTGGATAGCTTGACACTAGTTATACATCCTCCACATCAAATATTTGACTTTGAGCGTTCCTGATGAAGGTAATCCATAAAAGCGCTGCAGAAGCAAGAAACTTTATAAAACGTTCTTGTCATTTGTTTTATTATATAAAACTGGAATGAAACCATGTATAACTTAATCCGGATCATTTGAAAATTGCAAATTGAATTTCGACCAATTTCTTATATTTGTTATCTTAGTATGGAACACCAAGGCTACTCATGGTCAATCTATTCCATCTATTCCACGGCCTCATTTAATTCACTTTGATTTTTTTTCTAGATTTCACACATTTTCGTTTTTGTCAATGCAGTGTCTAAATAGTGCTTCTGTCATTTAAAATTACACGTTGACTACGTTGAATAAAAATAGTTTTTGTTCTCAATTCTATTAAGTATTTAAGGTTCTTGCTAGGATAAAAGTACAATCATAATCTTGGTTGGTGCAATTCCTTGATCTAATTGATATAATGTTTAAAAAATAATCCACTTTTCCAAAGTCGATTTCACACTAACAGGCTTAAAAGTATATGATAAAGTTCAACTAATTTTTATTTCCACATCATACATGTTAATAATAAGATAAAGACAATATGTTACAGTAATATCTAATTTCACACTTGATAGACATCACAGTTAAAGTTATCACAGTAAGACATGCGTTGCAAATTATTGTCTTTTGATAAGAAACACAATAAAATCTTTCTTTATTTAACTAACAGATGGTCATGACGTAGGGTGTTAGTATACTTCTAGTTGGAAATTCGGTTGGCACGCCTTATATGAACCGGGTTTATTTGAAAATAAAAATGATAGAATCCCTTCTTTAATTTTTCTTAAATTTATCTTTTGATCGGTCTTCAGGACATTATGTAAATAAAAAAAAGTTAATATTTAACGCCAAAAAAAAAAAAAAAAAAGATTTGACCTTCCTTTACGATTTGAAGTGAAAATTATGGCATGATGTTGATCAGCACATTGCATAATCTAAAAGAATACAAATCAAGACAATGGTATTTCGCTCTTTTTATAAAACAATATTCTATTTCTCACTCCGAGCCGTCCCGTCTTTATTTTAACACGTACTGTTTAATCATATGTAAGTTTGATTTTAGGTGACAGACCGATGGATGACATGCGATCTAATCAGATATTTCTTTCTAATTCAACTTCATTGAATTTGTATTCATGCTTACTTCGATTTAATCCCTAAGCTTGAGATGGACAACGCATGAAATGTGCGTGTTATGTTATTTCAAGGAAAATAATGTCAACATTTAAAATGAAACAGAAGTAAATAATTTGATTGACTATTTGGATCCACAAAAAACCTTCTTGTACAGGTAAAAACGATGATTTTCATATATTTTTCATCTTAATATGAAATTAAACAGACATAGTGAAATCCAATTGCACCAGTTCTCTTTCTATTACTTATCTTTACTCACGTTTATATCGCATACATATGGCTATCATAGATTTTCGGAGATCAACTCGACAGATAAATAGAAGGCATCAAGACTGAAATACACACGAAACGAAGTTACATATTATGGAGTCTATGCCCTGTTAATTGTTTTTTACGACTTTTTATAATTTGGAAAAACGATTAACATCCATGGTAATAAATCAAATATTAGAACTTGAGTCAGATATTTGGCAGCTAGTGCCCCTTTAAACATGATTAAGGCATAAGCAGATCTATTTTTTGGAAGAAAAACGAAAAAGAGGTATTGTTTCCGTCATCCGATTGACTTCCGGTTTTAAACTTTTAAACATAATTTTCATAGTTACTCGGGGACAAGACGATTATTTTCGTGGTATTTTGCATGTATACTATGCATCTATGATTACACTCCTATAATATAAAGAGACTCTCTCTGTAATATGGCAGTGCTCGCCTTGAATAAGAAACTTAATATTGATAGTTAATATAAAATATACTAAATGATAATATACGTATGTTCATAGTATACAGAAACGCAAACATCATTGAATTTAACAGAAAACATAAAAACAACGGACTTTGAAAAAAAAGGGGATAGGGCCTAAAATAGTTGTCCTGTCACCAAGTACCTATGACTTTTCTGAAATTCTCAAGACATACAATGTTTTACAAAAATTCATTCTACAACAGTTAACACACTTTTCACCGAGCTCTAAAAGCCCGCGATTGGTTGTCGAAACAAAGACAACGTATTCAAAACAAACTTTAAATAAGTATAAATCTTTAAAAAAAGTTGTCAAATATAATACATATATCAATTATTGGTACTCATTCACAATAATAATATAATTTTACTCTCGTACAGCATGTAATTAAGGTGAAAGAAATATGAATGAATAAAAAAATAAAAATTGATGAAATAACAAGACGAGACAGTTTGTCATCGCTTGTGATATATTGTAATTTTTCGTGTCTTCCGAGTATGTATAATGTCAATACAATAAATGTCTTTCCCTTTTATCCACAAAACATTAAAATATTTAAAAAACAGGTTTTTGTTTTATACAATCAGTGTATATATGAATAACTCCTTCATTTTCATGAGTGTATGAATTAGTAGGAACCATGCACTCATTTTTTTGATACATAGATAAAAAAAATAAACAGGTACATTATAATTGACAATGAGACAACTATTCACCATAGACCCAATGCTACTATAGTTACTTTAAAACAAAGCATATACTCTATATCGAGCTATCAGAGGCAATGCCATGACACAAAACGTAAGAAACAAAGGATGTTCATGCACTGAAGAGATGGGTTATACCAGATATTATTTTTTGTATCAGTGTAAGACCATCTATAATCCTACAGCAAGCATACGTGCCAGGATCACTGTATGCCCCGACGAGTAAAAATGCAGCAAACTCGACATTTCGTTCAGTAAAACAAACTAGTGATCCGCTATCTCCTTTTCTTGCAAAAACGCCATTCGCCTCATTTTTAATGATTATCCACGGAAAGGATTCCTCTGCGTCTTTAAGCCTTTCGATTGTTTGTTTGTAAACTCCTGTTGTTAAATTACTCGTTGATCCCCATTTGAACACTTGCGTTCCAGGGTTTAATGTAAATTCATCAAACGTGAAAACGTAACCTGGAACATACCTATCATTCTTGTTTCGTATACCAATACAATGTGAAATATTACCATCCGATTGGTCAAGTCTTAGAAAAGAGATATCTAAGTTTGGCGACGGCTCATATTTATCGATAGCTTTTTTGATAGAACCATCCGATAATTTCACTTGTAGATGATTAGCCTCACACCCTAATGTGACATGTCTACATGTTGCACAATATTCATATGATCTGTCTTTCAAAAGAAATCCCAAAGTGCCATGTTTGTTGTTTAAATCTCCTTGTACTATTTTATCACCAGATTGAAGATTTGCATATTCTTCCACTTGAATTTCTTTAAATTCGCATATTCTTACTTGACCTGCATTTTTCAAATATTTTGAAAGAAAGCGATAGACTGCTGGACTGTGAACACTGATGTCCTCTATGTATACACAAAAGTTTCCTTCGTCGTACCCGATTGCTTGAATGTGCTCACTTCTACATAATAAAAACAAGATTTTGTTTAGCTTATATGTATATATATACATTAAGTAATTTGTCACAAAAAAGTGCAAACAGTTATTAAAGAGAAACATATAAAATAAATTCAATTGTCTCTATAAACATTATAGGACGCGGATACTTTGCTAGATAAATATCCTATGAACAGTATTTCTCGATTTACATTGATTGGAGTTTTTCAACCAAATTGATCTAATTCTTTGCTTTTTACTATATAAGGAAATTGAGAATGGAAATGGGGAATTTGTCAAAGAGATAACAACCCGATCATAGATAAAAACAACAGCAGAAGGTCACCAACAGGTATCTAATTTTGTGATAGGTGTCCTCCTTAAGCATAGCTACTGTCAGAAGATATTATCTAAAGTATGAATTAATATTCATAATAAAATATTAGAAACAAATAAAAACAAATCCAGATGCAATTATTGAAAAACTACAGAATAGATAAAACCTGTTGTACAAATGTTCTGTTCTTGTGTGTCAGTATTAACTAAATTTTTTTTTAGTAAAAGCAATATTTGTATCTGTTTAAGTAAAGGAAACCACTATATTTCTTCTATTCATATGCGTTTATTGTCTTTTGATATTTGAGACTCGTAGAGAAATTAATTCTCGTAATGTGTCAAATATGTAGCCTTTTGTGGGATTTTAAAACAAAGCACAACAAATTGGCAATGTCAAATACATTTATCCCATTATGATCATTGCTAAGTATTCCTGTTGGCTTGTAAAGCAACATGCTACACGTACTATCAGTTACAATGATCTGAATCGTAACTCAACATATGACATCTACAATGAAGGTTGTACCCTTTGCAGATTAGTATAGTTGGTGCAAAAAGGAAGGCCACATTAACGTGTGTGCGGCAATACACCAGACATCAACAAACACTGTTCGGTATTCATCTTATTTGCACGAAGATTTGATAACTCTATCAAAACTATACAACTTATGTTTTGATACTACTGACATTAATCCCCATTCAAGCCAATACAAACTTACAGCTATCATTGCGAATATTGCAAGTCACGGACTTTTTCACATTGGAAAGACAAAGAGAGGCACATTTGGAAAAGACCTTTCCTTTGCCAAAAAAAAGTCTCATTGATATCAATTTGGGAAAAATACGTAATAATATATCAGCTACTTCTAACTTGAAAATACCTCTTTATCATAAATACTTATTTGTACCTTTCATTTTTTTTCCATATATCGTTACAATTATAACTAAGATTTCCATCTCCAAATCTCAATATTGATGACTTCAGGTCAAGTACCTTATTGATCTTGTGTTAGTTCACCATTCATATGAATATTGCTGGCCATGTAAAAACTTATGACATAAACATTGTCAATAACATTTATCTGCGAAATATGTTATCCGAAGGCCCATACAAATCGTGAACTCTAATTAATAAATTAGAAACACAACTTTAAAATACCAATGGATTCAGTCTAGGACTGTGCCAGGCAATGCGTAAAGCCAGGAAAAAAGACGTAGATACTCTTTCTGTGTGGATTAGGGCTATGAGATCGCTGATACAAATTGTAATTTAGAAACTGAATCTGTTTAAAGCAATTTTACATCTATCTTTAAATTCTCAAATATTGAAAAATACTTTTCCTACCCCTATGACAAATATGTTGTTGTTCCTGAAAATGGACTCACATCAAAATATGTTTGTGTGCAATCACAACAAATGAACATCTTGATTAATAAATATGTATTAACTATTCAATTGTAAACTCAACATATACCCCAAAAGACTTACTAAACAGGAACTCCTGGATAATAATATGTCTATGCTATGTTCCTTTGCAATTTCATCCAAAAATGATGAATTTTATACATAAGCACATATTAAAAAGTGTTGCACAAACAACGATATAATGTTTGTTTCCCGAACCTCATTGTACATCATTACAGTCCTGGAAAGATGGGAACTGCCCACCTACACCATACACCATTACACCATTTCACCATACACCATGCACCATAACACTATTCAATTTGATTTATCACACGAAACGCATTACACCTTGACATTATACACCTTACACATTGCACCATACATCATTACCCTTTCTATCTACACCATCCGAAATTAACCAATAATGCAGTTCAATTTCAAAAATCGTGCAATTACAACATTTTTTATTTATTTTGAAAAATGAATTTTGATCACAATATTGTAAATAAATGTAGAAAATTCAGACTCAGTTTTGTTTTAAACTCTAATAATGTCGAACACAATTCATTCACATTATTCCCGTGCGACGGTTGCAAAGTCACACCATTCCTGATACACCTTCCCACCCTACACGTTGTCTCACAACCAATGTCTGTAATATCAAATTGAATTAATCAGAATTAAGCCGGGCGTCGAAATTATTTTGAGACCTACCCACTCTAGCAGTGTCGTGAATCAGATGAATCTAAGACTATATCCTCTTTAGATGTATTAAAACATTTGACTTTGTTATAAAAAGTATTCCCTTTTCCAAACTAAAATACACATCAATATATTTGGTTCTGCTAGGTTTTATAAAACAGACTACCTAACGTTGATACAAGTATCTTGTTTTGGATACGAATAACACATAGCTTGTAATAAATCAGTCTGATTGAACCAAAAAATTATCTGGAACCGACATCATATAGATGCTTGATGTTTTGATAGCCAATATATGTTTTACGTCACGATGACTTGTTTTTCAACAAACAATCGGCATGTTCAAGAGAACCAACTGTGCTCGCCGACTTATTTCTAAAATCGTGTGATGCCATAATACAGGAACTCATTAGACAGAGAAAAATAGTTCGCATTATTCTTTAAATTGACCTTTCGTTATACAAATGATAATCTCTCACTAAATAATTAAAAAAATATGACATAAACATTGATCGAATCAGGATGTCTGAAGTTGTCAAACTGCATTTTAGACCCCCATAACATAGAATGATTTTTTTTTTAGTAAAGCTGGTAGACATTTCTTTAGATATCATGTTGTCTGTCCCAATAGTTGAAAACTGCACTGTAACAGTATTTTTGAGATAGAAACAGTGCAAAATTTAATTTATTGTCAAAAAGAAAAGCACTACAAAATAACTGTATTCTAAGGCCATTTATCGAAAAAGTATAAATATGTAATTTTCGATCTGCGTTAAATACCGATTGCATGGTGGCCTTCAGTTGTTTTCTGCTCTTTGGTCGGGTTGTTGTCTCTTAGACATATTCTTAATTTTCATTCTCGATTTTATTCAAACGATACGTAACTGTCATCGTTTAAAACGTCATTGTCAATTAGAAAATTTATAGCTTAAACTATAGGGAACCGTACAGTTAGCTTAGTTAAAGTACCTCGATTAAATCTTAGATATGGATATTTCCATCAATACAACAAACCAAACTATAAACCTGTTAATAACTATAGGTCACCATTCTAACTTTAACAAAGATTAAAAATAATACTAGCATGACAAAGTGTCAAATAATTTGAATGAGAAACCAAACTTTCCGACTTTGATGAATGAAAAACACAATAACTATGACTGTCGGAAACCGACGGAAACCACTGAATGAACTCGCTCTCGAATAGGATTATAAACACTACAAAAAAGGCGGAGTTATGCATTGATGAAGGCAAACCCTTTCCTTTGAATCTAGGATGGTGGTATAGTGTCAATACTTATCTACAAAATATCAAATTCGATTTACAATCAAAACGACATAAAGACAAAACAATTATGAAACTCGAAAAATATTAAATACAGTAAAATTCTTCTTTTAACCGATAAATTAACCATGTCTATTCAGTTTGAAATATTAATCAGGTTCCCACTGCGCATGGATTTGAATTTGAATGGTAAGTCACACATGTACTGTATGTGCATGTTACAACCAAATGTTTTTTTTAAAAAGAATAGAGAAATTTGATTTCAACAGATTAACCAATTTAAAGAAGTGACCTCTTGTTCTTGATTGTCTATTTTAAAAAAAAACATAAATTGATTACAATTCAGCCATCATCTCGCCTTATCTCAGTCTTGTACTCGATCTTTATTTAATCAGCTTTTTATTTCATCATTTTATGTCGATATGGACCATACCGACATCAGGTATTATCGTATCAACTGTGTCGTCATCAAAATCGTAAATATAATGCCATGTGTGAACAATATCAAAAAGAGCATCTGGTATCATTGTCGGTGTGACAACTCTCCACAAGAGACCAAATTAAACAGCAAGTAACAAATATAGGTCAACGTATGGCCGTCAACAAAGAGGAAAGCCCATACCGCAACGGGACAAAACATAAACATAAGGTAGCTTTACGGTTCCCGATAGTTATTTTCATTCGTCAAATTCGGAGTCTTTGGTTTCTCATTCAATTTATTTGACACTTTGTCATGCTGGTATTAGTTTTAATCTTCGTTGAAGTTTGAATTGACCCCGAAATGACAAATATTAGAGAATTCACACGAGAAAAATGACGGCTCAATTTATGAAAAAAATAACAAATAGAAACAAAAACACTGAGTTCATTGATATCGATTCAATATCACGTCCAAACCGACATCAAGATTTCACAGAGATATGTTTGAACTGATTTGATTATTTTTTATGCTTGACACATACTTATCTAAAACCTAGCAACTATAAAAAAAATAACCAGTATCAGATACATCATTCCTTTTATGAATTAGATAATATGGACCGAAAGACAGAATGAAAAAATAGGTAGCAAGAAATTGTTTTTTTAATAAGTGGACAGAAACAAAAAACGCAATAGGTAAAGCATAATATTACGTTTGCTTTAAAACATAGCCCTCTACCTTATAAATTTAATTTGTCACCTTCAAAGTTTTCCATCATTTATCTTTTGGGCTCCATTTCAAATATGTTGTTTAATTTGTTTGTTTAACAAATACGTGACGAAATTGACACACCTAACACTATACCGTTGCTTGGAAAGACTCTCTATATATTGTTATCTTAGGTATCAACTACAGTGAAAGAAGATACAGTTAATGATATTAAATAGAAATTGCAAAAGGGATTTTACTGTGCTTATCCATTAACCTGTGTTGCAACACATAAGCAAAGGCTGAAACAGTTTATCATATTGCAGTTTGAAATCTTAAAAAAAAAAACTGTTTTAGCCTTCAACAGATTGCTCAACAGATTGCTCAATTGAAAGGTTGTAAGTTTGAAGAAAAGTGCTATGAAAGGAAAAGTAATTCTTCCCATCCAGCTCCGGATCCTGTAAGTGGATGTCTTTGTCATTAATTTCAAACAAAATAATGACTTCATATAATATAAGTCAATGATAAAGAAGGTCTAACTTTTACAAGAACACTTCTATCATAAATTATTGTTTATAATTAAATAGTTCAAAACGTTGATTTGTATTTTTTTATAGCTTTGTTTTGAATAAGTAACATCACTGAAGAGACATGTATTGTCGAAATGCGCATCTGGTGCAGGAAAATTGGTGCCGTTAATGACACACAACAAAAATTAGGCCAACAAAATTAAATACAATAATTACAAAATCATAAAAATAGATATACATTATTTCCATTTGTTAGAAGGAGAATATCCAAATTACAATTACACAATAACATCTATTCGGAAAAAAGTGCTATGTATTAAAGACATACAAATCAAAATGTTTTGATTTTTTTAGTAATACAATATATTTATGATAGAAGTTTTCATATCAAAGCTAGACCTTCTTAATCAGTTGCTCATATTAAAGTAAGTCATTACTTCATTTAAATTCATGATAACTAACAATAGCCAGATGGTGAGTATAACTTTTTATTTTACAGCACTCACTTTAAACTAACAATATGCTAAAATATTTTACGAGTTGATAAGTGTGTGTGAGATGAATTCAGACTGCAATATGGTAAACTGGTTTAGCATTAATAATTTGATACCACAAAGGTTACAGGATAAGCACGATAACAGACCTATAATTCTTAACGATTTTCTCTTTGGAAAGAATCATGCCAGTATAAGCTTTGATACAAGTGATTTTCACGAATAAATTCCTTTATACCGCAATTATTTGAATTTTGATTAATAGTCAAAGAGGATGCTGTTTATGGCTTTGTTTGTTGGGACAGCGCATGTAGTAGAAAGAGTGCTTGATAATTGTTTGGTCTATAAAGACAGCTTATGAAACATGACTATACAAAGACCCCTTTTAGTTTTGTTTATTCTTAATTTGTATCAATTAGCAAGCATTCTTTATCTCTTCTGAAAAGTAATCTATGTCATTTTTTCCACGTTTGGTCAATTTTCTAGTTTCATTTTGACCTGCTCACATTACTATTTTAAGTTGTGTTTGCTGTTTATAGAATACGCATACGATATTTTTGCACTTCATATCTATCGAACACATTTCATAGACAACTGTTTATGACAAGTTGTTGTTAATGATAAAATGATTGATTACACGTTTATAAAATGTGGGGTATGAGGTGAAGTATCGGATGAATCAAATATACTTAAATATGGAGTAAAATTCATTTTAAATTTAACTTTTTGATATCAAAGGATGTTGCGAAAAACAATTGTATACCATCTATTCAAATGATAGGAATATGTATAAAGTATTTGATTGAAAACCTTTGAGTGGTATACAAAGGTACACATTAGTAAAATTAAGAAAAAAAGTAGTCATAAAAACAACGTTTATACATATGGTTGTACACAAATATTTTAACACGACAACGGAAAAAGTTATTAAGAGTGAATTAAGAAGGGACATACTCTTCAAATCTATATTTTGCTTTTAAAAAGTTCCCAAGTTAAACCATCTATGTGCGTCTTGTAAAGCAACGCAATATGCAACTCCTTTTTTATATATGGTTAAGAACGTTTCAAATAAGGAGTTTTCACGCTTCATACAAATGTACTTCGGTCAACGCTTTTACACCCCAAAGAAGTTAAAAAGAAGCATTCAAGTCTTAAATATTAAACTGTGAAAATAAAGCCAATGTCCAAAATAAATCATATATAGAATGATTGCATTTGTATTTACCACAAATACGCGTTAAGACTACTTAAGACTTATCACTGAATAAGCTCGAACAAAAAAGGCAAATATACTTTGAAGTTATACAGCTGTTTTTCACTTGTTCCGTTGTTTTGTTACGTTTGATTTTGTTAGATTGTTACGGACTTCTCCTCGTTGAATTTAACCTGTATTTTGGCATTTGTGTTCTATTCTTTAAAAATCCTTTCTAGAATTTAGAGAGATTTTTCTATATACAGCTAAGGTAATATAATCCTGTGGTAAAACAATACTTCGTTTTTACAAAAAATAAACATCAATTATTGACAAATAAGTGCTGTTTTATAAGCTGTTAATTATCTCTAATAACTTTTATATAAGTTGGAATTATTCACTATTAACTAAATATTTTGAATTTAGCTTAAGGTGGCTCGTGGGTACAAAAATTTCAGCCAAAAAAATAAACCTTTATTTTTTCATTACAAATTTTATTTATTACACTATTAGTTGTTACATTATGATATGGTACAAAAAACAACCCAAAATTCGATTTCTTTTGGCCCCTGATGACTTTAGAAATGTTTATATCATTGAAAAAGCTCAAAGTTATCTTCCTTTGGTGCAAAAATGTAATTTTTTGGCATTAAATTTGAAATATCTTTTTTAATTCATCGGTGACCTATATTTTTTTATTTTTGTTTTCAAAAAAGCAATACATAAACTAAATAATTGTAAAATTTAAGCGATTTCTGTAATTAGGTTATTTTTTTATTTCGATATTTCCTCTATTTCTCCTATTAGTTCAACAGAAATGTATGCTTCTTCCAGAGGCAGATTTTAGCTTAAATGAACGGTGACCCCAGTTTTTTATTTCATTTTTTTTAGTATAAGATAAAGTTCATTTATAAAAATATAGCAAAACCCTATGTTAGAAAAAAATAGTTGATTTATACCCAGGAGCCCCCTTAATAGAAGTTATTTTCATTATTTTGTTTGAAACTCGTGATAAAGGAATTACGTTTTATGATTTGAAAGTGACTTATTGACACAATAGGTCGGGTGTATTTTATTGTGTACGTAATATATTGTACTTTACTGAAATTTAATTATACATGTCACTATAATAAAATAATTACTTTCTTAGTTACTTACTCTCAGGGTTCCCAAAGTTGAGTTATTTTCCTTTAGGTAACTCTTAGATTCATGTAAGAAAGAGTAATAATTGAATGAAATTATTTACCTTTTGGATGTCATTTTAAGCTCATGGTAAAAACAGTCCACCGCGTTACGACTTTCTAGCGGAACGGCAGTTGCTTTAACTATTTCATTTAACGGCTTAATCATTTCTTGTAGCTTTGGAAGTTGCAATGTCTTGAACTTGTCCAATATAATACGCATAATTTCGGTTTTTTTCGCCATTATTTGCACGTGAACTGTTTGTGCGACTTTATCCCTAAACGAATAGCTGTTTAAATCTTCTGTGAATAGAAATGTTGAAACAACTGTAACCACAGCTTTAACTCCTTCCCAAATCTGTTCTATGATCTGAAATATTACAAATTCGTAGACAGCTTGTCTGATATTACTTACATCAATGTTCTTGAATAAGTAGTCCGCAATTTCTGTATCGAGCGATTTGACATCTGATTTAAATTTTTCAATTAGAGATTCTGCAATCTGATTTCCTAGTCGTTCGCAAATATGACGTGCAATGTTATCTCTAACTTCGTCTACTTTCCATTTATTCCGGGTTGTCGAACTACCACCCCACTGATATTCTCTAGCAGCAGTTGTCATAAATCCTAAACTGAGCCTATAATTAAAGGGTACGTCATTTAAAACCCCCCTGTACTCATCAAAGTAGCGATTTGTTGATATATTGTTTTCTAATCTTGTTATGGCTTCGTAAGTTTGTTTTAGTTTCGATTTTGTGGTTTCATAATTACTCAGCATTTGTTTTTCAAGATACAAGGATGCCCGAATTCCAATGTCGCTATTATGACGACAAAAAAGACGATGACAAATGTCAGTTGAGCCTACTTTCAACTCCGCAGATATTTCGTCGCTCAAATTATGAGATGCGGTAGCTGTTAAAGAATCTGCCGGCTGGTCGATGACAAATAAGATGTGTTCAATATATTCGTTTGGGAGATCTCGCAATCCATTTAGCATTGCTCTGTCCTACAAGTAAGAAGTTATTCAAAAATAAAACGCACATGAAAAGAATTAAAAAAATCAGGTGGTTGACTTTTCATTTTACCTAGCAACACAATTTTAACATTTTACACCGGGTATGTTAAACAAAGGCACATCTTAAAAATGTCTAACAAACGTTATGTACCCCCTAAAAATATATAAATATCAATTTGAACTTGATTTTAGCTTTAATTTATATGAATTATAGTTTTCTTTTAAAAAATGCTTTGCTTTTCAATAAAAAATAGACAGCAGTGGAATTTGGACACGTTTTAATTTGAAAAGTTATGTCAAGCTGTAAAAAACTCATATTTCAGTTAAAGTTTAAAGTCTGCATGCGGTTTTCCTGTGTAAAACCTTTATATTTTGCTCAATGCAAATATCATATAACTAAGGAATATAGTTATTTAGTCAGTAAGGTCATTAAATGATTAACATAGGAGAAATGAAACATGTTCAGACAAGACTATTTAGCACGAATTAGAAGTTCTCAAATTGATGTCGTAAACAAACGCTATTGGACTATTTTGTTTTCTTACTTATTGGTTTTCTAAAATTGATTTCGAAATTATCTAAAATGAATTATCTAATCCCTACTTTACCAAATTGACAAGCTTGTTTCAACAATCTATGTTTTAATCCGTTGATAATTTATTTCAGGCACCACATGTGCTAAACCAGATGGTTACATACTAAAGATTGTTCTGCCTATAAACTTAGTCCCAACAGTATTATAGTACTTTAGTTTATCTGTGTATCGGATGGCTTTCTTTTTTAGGGAGTTTTTATGTTAATTTTTGGAATGTAAGAACTTGTAAAAAGAGAATTTAAAGTGATAGTAGATAGTTGAAGGCTTAAGAGTTATATTATGCATAATTACAAGGAGATTCAAATTTTCTAGTTGTGTCAATAATTGTTATGTGCTGTGTGATGTATGAAGCCATCTGTACTAGTACACATATTTGATTAGGAAGACGCCTCAGGGTGCGGGAGTTTCTTGCTGCATTGGTGACCGTCTGGTTTTGTCTCTTCTATGGTTGGATTGTTGTCTCTTTGACACATTCCCCATTTCCATTCTTAATTCTATCTAGATTTATTTTGGTTAGCATGGTTCAGTTTTGTCCAGGCTTTTCTGACTGAATTGCGTTAAACTAACAAATTCTTTATTTGTACACATTATACAAACAGTCGCCCAACCCGTGATATTTTGTCCACATTTTATAATATTTTTCTATATATAAACTTTTTAAATTACATACATCAGCTGTTAAACGTTCAGATCCAAATGTCATTATTACACAAATTATAAGAAATGGTACTTTGTCGTCTAATTGGGAAAAAATCCTGTGCCCTCTCTTTCCACCGGAAGTATCATACGCAGCAATCTCGGCCAGATCAATCGAGGGACGAAAATATCCATAACACACGACTATCTGTGGATCGTCCATTTTGTACGTCCATTTAAAATTATCTGCCACCTTGTCGATAGAGCCAATTACGTCATTAACTATACTTTTGATACTTTGCTGCGATTTCTGAAATCTAGGAAACGCCTCCTTGTTATATTGAAAAATTTCGTGGCTACCTGCAACATAAAGATAAAAAACTTGAAAACTATTAGGAATACAATTAAAATACATAATCTAATACTTTTTTGATTGTGTAAAACAAATTCACGACAATAGGAAGAATTTTATTTCAAAACAATACAGACGATTTACGTCTTCACTCTTAACGTTTATTGGTTTGCATGTAAAAAGTAGGTTAAAAGACAAATTCAGACTCGAATGATCAGCTGTTACATGTGTTAAATGTATGAGTGGTTAACAACTTATTCCATTTTCGAATTGAGCACTGTTGTGTTTGAACTTAACAAATCTGTTCGCACATTTTACATTGTTATTCAAAGCAAAATAATTATACAAGATAACTTGAACGATATAATTTTATAAAGGATATATTTTTTTCTTATTGTACTTGAACTTATAAACCCGATGTAGGTCTTTAAATTATTAAGGTTCAATTACTAAAAGTTTTGACATGATTAATCGCATACGCCTTCTTAGAATAAGGGGATCCAAACTGGGATTCGGGAAAACACCCAGCATAACACCATAATATACAATTTCAAAGACTTAAATCAAAAGCGCATTTTAGGGTTTCGAAATTTTATTAATCACTGCATCACGTTAACTGATCACTTATGCAATAATGATTTTTATCGTGGTTCTTATATGCTGTTTATTACGATCTATGATATGATTTGGAAGGAAATTATCAAAGTAAGAATGTTAAACAATAACTCTCACAGTGTTTGTTTAGGCTATATTAAGATGCGAAAAGGGAATTATGAACGAAAAGGGAATTATGAACGAGACAAATGCAATTGTTTGATTTCATATAACACATTATAACACATTGTATTTAAATTTAAGAATCATGATCAACTTTGCAAAAATGTATCATTGAAACACGTTTGGATCGATGAACCGAACAGACAAAATTAAATATTTTGTATTCGCATAGTTTAGAAAATTACAGAATCAAAACCAAAAGAAACATTTACCCGAAGATTGTGACGGAACTTATGCATCTAGGTTTATTCAAATAGAAGTTGTGAAACAAGCCGTTGGAAGACTTTACTCACTATTTTCAGTTGTTCTGATTATTATTAATCTTTTTCACGATTACTGACAGATTGAGCACATCAAATATATATATATATATATATATAGAATGCATGTGCAGAGGATTCATTGGTAAGTTGTAAATGAGGTTTGTTTATGGTTTTGATTTCCTTATTTATAAAATAGAAAATCGTAATATTGCAGAGTTGAAACTGAAAAAAATATATATAGAATTAAGGCTTGAGTTTATAAATGACGTCCATTATCACTGTACTAGTATGCATATTTTAGGGGCCAGCTGAAGGACACCTACGGGTACGGGAATTCTCGCTACATTTAAAACCCAGTTGTCTGCTCTATGGTCGGGTGGTTGTCGCTTTGACATATTCACCATTGTTTTTCTCAATTTTATTATCATATATACCAGGACTAAATTTAGTATATACGCCAGACGCGCGTTTCGTCTACAAAACACTTCTCAGTGATGCTCAAATCCAAAAGAGTTAAAAATGCCAAATGAAATACGAAGTTGAATTCCTAAAAGTTTTGCCAAATACAGCTAAAGTAATCTGGGGGTATAAAAGCCTTGGTATTTCCAAAAAAATCATAAATTTGTAAACAGTAAATTTATTAATATAAGGCCACACCAATTTAAGTCCTTGTTCGACGGACCCGCCCGCACCTATTTTTTCAAAAAAATACTAATTTTTGGGTCCCCTATAGATTGCTGTTTGGTCTCGATATGAGCTCTGTGTAAAAGGCCGAACTAAAAGTCTTTGACCTATGTTCTTTTATTATAAGGTTGAGAACAACCCTCCCTCACACAAGGGCCTTGAAAGGGTTATTTTACCATGTTAACTGTTGTAGAAAAAAAGAAAGAAATACTAAGGATTTGTATAGTGCTACCATACAAAACCTTGAAAACTTAGATTTTTTTACTCAAAAGAGGAGAAATACATTAAATTCAAACAATTTTTCTGAAAGAGGGATACACTCATTTTGAATAATATCAAACAGTTAAAGTAAATATGTTAATATGGTTAAAATCCAGGAATATTATATTCTTTCATATGTTTTGAACATTTAATACCATATAGATATTATAGTTCTTTGGGAAAATATTAGCCCTTTTGTACTAAAAGTGTTTTTACTAAAAAAAAAGTATATTATACCTTATACTGACCTCTCATAAAAGGGATATTCATAGCATTAAGTGGTTATTCTGAACCTGATAATGACCTGGATGGAGAATTGACTCATTGTCACACATACATCGACCAGATTTTTTTTTTTTTTGTTGAACAGGGAAAACGTACTTCATTATTTAAAGAAATGTCAAAGCACAAGAGATGAATAATGTTTTAATGTAGTCAAAACCTACTATTTTATGTTTACCAAAAAAAATATAATCGCTAGCCTTTACATTTTAACCTTCGCCTCAAAATTTTCAAATTAAATATTATTTTAATAAACTTTTTAAATCGCTCGCTCGCCCAAATTTCGGAGTCCAAAATTCGTAGAACAAGAAATTAAATTGGTGTTGCCTATAACCATACTAATGACAATTCATGTCAGCACACAACGTGCTGACTACTGGGCTTGTGATACACTCGGGGAAATAAATCTCCACCAGCAGTGGCATCGACTAAAATTTATCCTTTGGTAGTATTTTTTTTATAAAAAATATAATTAATGAATAATTAGAATGTGTAGTGTGTAATACTATGAATGACAAAACTATTTTTTTCAATATTACTACTTTTTCTGTTAAGTCTGTTTTTTATGATATACATTTGACGTGAAACTGTACTTATGTATCCCGTCATACATAAGAAAAAACAAAATTTAATGTTAAATTTGATATATGCTTTTTTGTGCTTCTTCGTTACATTTGTTGTTTTATAGTGATATTAAGATGATTACACAAAATTGACTGATGTACCCCTATTTTTGACATTTTTACTCTTTGAGTATGTTAGTGCTGTTCATATATTGTTGACAATGTAATGTAATTTAATGCCACTGTCATAAAAGTATGAGGTTAAGCTAGCTATAAAACCAGGTTCAATCTACCATTTTCTACATTATCCAGTATTTTTGTGTTTTACTTTAAGCAATTGAATTGGTCCGTTTTCAATACAATAAGGTAACTGTTATCTGTCTGTATCAGGTTAACTATTATTTGAGTTGAACATATACGGATCCCTCAAATTTAGTGGAATCAGGCTTCTGAAAGCGTTTTCCTTTGTGCTCATCTATGTTTGTGACAGTTGATTAGTCAGTTAAACATGAAAGTTTAATGATTCAGTTAATATTGACATAGACAGACCTTTTTGTTTGGAAGACTTTTAATATCAGTACTAACTTATCATTGAGCTTTTACTATTACTTAAGGCTAGATACACTGTGAAGACGATATTAAATTAGTTGATTTAACAGAGAACATCAGAAGGAGCTTGTACTCCTGAAGGATATTTTAACAAGCCAATAATTGAAATAAATATTTGATTATGTTGTTGAAAATATAAATATTTGATTTGCTACAGTAATTCTCAAGGTTATCTTCAGGAAGTTTGACACAGAAACTTATAAGATTGCAATAAACCAAATTTTCGCATATAACATTACTAGAGGTATAAATGATTACGAGCTCATATCACAAATACATTTACTATGAGCATAAGCTAAATTGAAACATATAATGTCGCACAACGAATAATTATTGATAAAATAAATTGACACAGATGAAACTGAGTTATTAAATTGACAATTCAAAATTCAAAATTGTGCAGACTTAGCATATTTAGCTTTTTGTCATATGTTCAGGCGCACGGCTCTAAAAAAGATTATCGTATTTACTGGAAAATTCAACTCACTGACTGTACTAGTACACCTACGTCAAACTAAAGCGTACAGTATACTTAAATTAATTTATTCACTTTTAAAGTCCTGATCTTTTCATTTAATTGAAATGTTGCTGTGAGACGACTGGACCCTACCCCTTTGAATTTAGTTTAAAATCTTTTCGAAGCCAGAAAGTCCCAATATGAGATTGCACAAAGTCTTAAAGTTAACTGCACTGCCATTTCAGGACAACAGTTGGAATACATGTACCTGTATTACGAAATATGGACTAACAAAGTCCGCATCGACTTTGACAGGAGGGCATTAAAACTAATATGCCGTATTGGTTAAGCAGTATCGCGTCAAAGCACATTTGAAAAATAGTCCAATACGGATATGTTGGCACAAGAATTAACGTTCTCTTCAATGTGTGTACAGGAGAGGGTAGTACAGTAGAAAATAGTGTCAAAGTGCGACCTGAAATGACTGCAAAAACGAACCCATTGGTTTTCAATGCAATGTTAAGGCTGAACGGTACAGGGATGAAATTTTCCAACTTAACCTCATGCACTGCATTGTATGTCAAAAAGTGACCTCTTACAGAAAACAGTGTTTAACAGTGTAATACTTTGAGTCGATACCAGCTATTTCTTTTTACAATAACCTTCCTATTCGCTAAACTTACATTAGATTCAACACCAAAAGGACAATTTGGATAAACATGCGCATCCGAATAAACCTTTGCCTGTGACCCTCAATTAACTTCTACAGATGTTTGAACAGAGACTTCGAACAATTGAGTCTACGATAAACAAAACAAGGTTAAGATACAAATGAAAAATTATATTTGGTTATCAGCTACAGCTAGTTTACAAATCCGTCTTGTATTTTTTGGCGTGCCGTTTACATTAATTTCGGAGAAGGAAAAAATATAAAAGATGAGAGCATGAATTTGAAGAATCAGTAAACTCTATAGATTGCACCTTCAATAAAACATTTTGAAAACAGCTTTTGTAAATATTAACGTTTGTTTATATGCACGAAAATAAGCTGTAAATAGTCTGGCATCTTATGTCACAACAATGTCGCGATGATCATACTTTATACAGAATGATGAATGTCAGACTTTTAGTTTCTATGTAGCAACATTCCAGCAGCGCCTGCATACGGAGTATATATCTCTCAATTGATACGATATTCCAGGGCTTGTCTGTCCTATTACGATTTCCTTAATAGAGATTTGATTCTCACAAGGAAAAGAGGGACGAAAGACACCAAAGGGACAGTCAAACTCGTAAATCTAAAACAAACTGACAACGCCATGGCTAAAAATGAAATAAACAAACAGAAAAACAATAGTACACATGACACAACATAGAAAACTAAAGAATAAACAACACGAACCCCACCAAAAACTAGGGGTGATCTCAGGTGCTCCGGAAGGGTAAGGAAGCTATTTCACAAGAGTTTCAAATGGAGTTAAAATCATCCCTTCGTAAATTTTACGTACGCAATCAGGAGTTGATTGACCGTTATGTAACAGACGATATCAGATATGTACCTTATGCTGTAATTACAATCCCGTTCTTTTTTTCACGAACGTAACTTACCGAATTATACTATTTACCGAGTTTGTAGTAACACGACGTGTGCCACATGTGGAACAGGATATGCTAACAACCCCCAACCTTCGATGCATTACAATCTCCCAAGTTTTGGTGGGGTTCGTGTTGCTTAATTTTCAGTTTTCCATGTTGTGTCTTGTTGACTATATTTGTGTCTGTTTGTCAGTTTCGTTTCAAGTCATGGCGTTGTCAGTTAATTTTCAAATTAGGAGTAATCTGGTATCTTTCCTCCCTCTTTCAGAAGAGTTATTTGCATTCCATTTTGTCATTTACTTAGTGACACAATATATCTAGCTTGACACTTCCTTTCATATAATATATATCTATAGAATAAGCTCTGAAGATGCGATATGTCAAAGACAAAATTAGAAAATGAGCAGTTAATGTAGAAGATCCATTGTCAATTGTAGATAGAGGGGGTTGCCTATATCCCTGCAGAACCTCATATGCAATATCTAGATAAAGATCCTAGTCAAGTGTCAAAATCAAGTGCTCGAACACATCAAAGAAAGGGACAACAACTGACATATTCCTGACTTCGTATTTTTCCTATGTAGAAAATGGTACATTCCTACCAAAAGACGTAAGGCCACCAACAGGTCTTTTCAATTCTTATTGTAATTTATATTTTCGTTTGAAACGTGTAACCCGGATTTGTTTTCCCTAATTCGATTTCGGACTTTTAAACAGTGGTATACTACTGTTGTCCTTATTTATTCCCTTCAGAATATTCGTCTTTGTTAGGGTGTCCTTAAATACTACCAACTTGCAAACATACAATAATTTTTCTCTCTCTATATTCAGGCGTTAAATGTTGTGTTTATATATATAAGAAGATGTTATATGAGTGCCAATGAGACAACTCTACATCCAAGTCATAAAAGTAAACGATTATAGATGAAGGTACCGCTTAGAAGTTATCGTAATATTGATATACCTTTAATTCATATATGTTGTTTTTTTTTAATTTATGGGTTTTATGTTTTCCTTTCATTCTTTCTTTTTACATGTTTACTTCATATATCATATGTATGAAGTATTAAAGAAATCACATCAAAATGTTCCATATGGTAAAAGCTAACAGGGAACAAAGATAACATTTCCCGTGCTGAAATGAAAATTACCTAAACGGTATAAGCGTCTACAACGTACAAGTGTCTAAAGACAGAGTAAAAGGTAAAGAAACTGCTTGGGACGAATTCATCAGACAATATGCATATCACGTCTCAATATATGCCTCAAAGAAATCTGAAATTAACGACACAATGTCGATGGTGGACGATCATTAACACAAGTTTACTTAATGTCTTGGTATGTAAAGACCCATTATTTAGTCAATGAACAAAAAAGGAAGTAATATCTTAAATCATTACATTGTACAACATATCATTGTCAAGCTGTTCACTATATGTGAACTCATTTTGTTCCGTAGTTTTTGAGAGCGTGTTATTCTCTACATACATAGATACATTACCCGTGGTAGGGGTTATTTAATCGTCAAATATAACTGTCAATTTGTGGATAATTTCATTGTCAAAGAGTAAAATTTAAATAATATGCCGAGATGATTTTATGGGTAATATATTCCAAAACACTTTCAAAAGATAATTATGTTCACTGGACATTTCGAGATCTAAAATAAAGAAGATGAACAATGTTAGAGGTGTAAAGTGAAGAATTTGGTGCTTAATAGAGGGACGAAAGATACTAAAGGGACAGTCAAACTCATAAATCTAAAACAAACTGACAACGCCATGGTTGAAAATGAAAAAGACAAACAGAAAAACAGAAAAACAATAGTACACATGACACAACATAGAAAACTAAAGAATAAACAACACGAAGCCCACCAAAAACTAGGGTAATCTCAGGTGCTCCGGAAGGGTAAGCAGATCCTGCTCCACATACGGCACCCGTCGTGTTGCTTATGTGATTAGGTAGCACTCCACAGTTAGAAAATAAAATTAAAATTGAGTCCCAAAATGTTTTATCATCTCCTATTCCTGGATTTCTAATACATTAACCTAACTGTTTGTGTTGTACATGTGCATATGTATGTAATCAGTATCTTCCATAGATTCAATTTCCCAAAGTTAAAAGGGTGAAAAGTAATTCCTTTTATGTGTATCCATGGCAACATTCAGCATTTATTTACCATAAAATATTGCAAAAAGGGGGGTGAACATGTCATATATCCCCCCAAAAGTTGGATCAAACTAGAATTTCAATGCCTTTGAGTGATACCTTTTTAGAAACTGTTTTCTTAAATCTTCCTAATGATCAAATAAAAAATGGGTGTCTTTCGCCTCATTTTTTCGTAAAATCCTATCACAAAGTTCGTGCGATAAAAAGTTGGAAAAAAACATTACAATAATTGCCGGACCAATGTATGGTATGGACATGCAAATACGGACTGTCATACAGAAAACAGCCTATATTACATACATTACATAACCTTGATGTTCATATAAACCCAATACAAAGGCTATTTTAATACTCAGCTATCCAAAAATGAATTTTATTGCACACTAGCTCTCATATTTAAAAAATCCACAGGGGCCAAAATGCGAAACTACACACCTAACTGTGGAGTGCTACCTTAAGGTGAAATTTTCCCCCTCCTGCCTCATCTTTTTTTATGTTGTCTGTGTTCTACTAGTTGTTACGATGAAAATGGTACCTAAGTTTTTAAAATTGGTTCAGTAATAAAGATTTTATGAAGGTTAGCAGTTGGTGTTGAAACGTGACAAAAGTGATTTTAAAATAAATGCTGGATCATAGTGAAAAACTTCAAGTCTGTCTCATTTTTGGGGTAAATTTCTAAAACTTTTCCCTTTTTTTTATTTGAAATTATAAAATTACCTTAAAAGAGGACAAATTGTTCAAGTTTTAGGTGTTTGAAAGCACTTATAGGTAATTTTTGCTGTAAATAGCACACCTAACCTTGGTTTAGAAGCTCTCAAGCAGGGTATAAATTTCTAACAGTACTGGCATCATTAAATTTAATTAATGCCAAATTATGATATAAAATCCTGCTTAAAATGTTTATTTGACTTATTTGCATTCAAAAATATAAAGCGATACATTCTGAGATTATCATATAAAGTGCAATCTTTGGTTACAAGGGCAAAGCTAACGGGGTACAAATTTAAGACCGCAACATGTCTTAGTGTCAAAATGTGTATATTTGGATGCTAAGGACAGTAAACAATAAAATTAACATGAATTGCCTTCCTAGCAGTTTTTTTTACCTTCAGAACTAAAACAAGAACATAAAAGACTAAAGATTTGTGGTCAATTTTAACTTTAAAAGTGCATTTCTGTGCTTTCTGATGTGCCATAAGGTAGCACTCCACAGTTAGAAAATAAAATTAAAATTGAGTCCCAAAATGTTTTATCATCTCCTATTCCTGGATTTCTAATACATTAACCTAACTGTTTGTGTTGTACATGTGCATATGTATGTAATCAGTATCTTCCATAGATTCAATTTCCCAAAGTTAAAAGGGTGAAAAGTAATTCCTTTTATGTGTATCCATGGCAACATTCAGCATTTATTTACCATAAAATATTGCAAAAAGGGGGTGAACATGTCATATATCCCCCCAAAAGTTGGATCAAACTAGAATTTCAATGCCTTTGAGTGATACCTTTTTAGAAACTGTTTTCTTAAATCTTCCTAATGATCAAATAAAAAATGGGTGTCTTTCGCCTCATTTTTTCGAAAAATCCTATCACAAAGTTCGTGCGATAAAAAGTTGGAAAAAAACATTACAATAATTGCCGGACCAATGTATGGTATGGACATGCAAATACGGACTGTCATACAGAAAACAGCCTATATTACATACATAACATAACCTTGATGTTCATATAAACCCAATACAAAGGCTATTTTAATACTCAGCTATCCAAAAATGAATTTTATTGCACACTAGCTCTCATATTTAAAAAATCCACAGAGGCCAAAATGCGAAACTACACACCTAACTGTGGAGTGCTACCTTACATAAATAGTCTAATTCGGTAGGTCAAATTCGTGAAAGGGAAGGGAATTAAGGGAAAGGAAAGGAAAGTCTCTTAAGGTGACACGATATCAAATGGCATATCTCCCGATTTCCAAACTTTTTGGCACACTTGTTCTTTGAATAAAGTCTCATCGGAATATGTAATAAAAAATGGGGGTCACCATTTTTGTTTTCTTGGTATTTTCATAAGAAAACGTCAATTTTGACGACAGATTTACTTAGGTATATAGGGAAAATGTCTAATTTTCGGCTTGCCTTTTTAGATTTTCCAATGAATGGCTATTTTCTTATAAACAAAGAAAAACAAAAAACTAGCATAATATCCCGGGTTGCATTCTGAATCCATACACGTATAGAAAATTATATGTCACCATCCTTGCTTTTGAGATAAATGGCTTCAAAGTTGATTGATACCCATAGATTTTGGCCGAAAACGTGTGACGTTATTGAATACAGAATATAACGTTATTCCTACTCAGAGAAATGGAAAACAAAATATGTGTCGGAATCTGAATGGTGTTTATTTTATTTTCATTTCCTCTGTCGGGTGTCGTTAATTTCCTGGTAATGCAATATGAAATATTTCGTCCTGCACATGTAAATTTCACTCAAACGAATTAACATTAATTTTGTCTAATTTTCACACCAAACGAGCATATTGTAATTCAGTGCATGGTTGTTGTTTGTTTATGTGTTACATGTTTGTTTTTCGTTCATTGTTTTATATAAATAAGGCCGTTAGTTTTCTCGTTTAAATTGTTTTACATTGTCATTTCGGCGCCTGTTGTAGCTGACTATGCGGTATAGGCTTTTCTTTTTATTAAAGGCCGTATGGTGACCTATAGTTGTTAATTTCTGTGTCATTTAGGTCTCTTGTGGTGTGTTGTCTCATTGGCAGTCATACCACATCTTCTTTTTTTATATATACTTGAAATTTGCTTGAACTGGTTGGTTCAACGTGAATCTTATGATAATAGTTCATGAATAAATCACCAGAAAGATAAAAGATCTTAATTCTAAAATTTAATTAAAATCATGAAAAATACCTTCAAATTTTTATAAAGTTCACGTGGAAATAACCTGAAAGAATTCACGTGTGATTTGAATAACTGAGTTTTTATCTCCATCCTTTAAGACAAAGATGGTATCATCGCTTCATCTATGCAGAAATAGAGTACTTTAAAAATTTGATCCAGTTAACAGTTTTATGATTGCTCGGCCACGGTTTTTGGTGGTTGTTTGACGTTCAGTGGCAAATAGTTCATGCATGTTCGGGATGATACAAAACAATATTGAAAACAGCTGTTTATAAAAGACACATTTAATGCACCAGTCAAAAAAGGTTGAACATTCTGTTAGTTGTGAAAATTATGAGTGAAAGTAATTATCCTGATAAAATACACATTCTAAAAAATAAAATAACAAAACTCAAAGGAAATTTCAGAACTCACATTCTAGATTTGCTACATACATAAGTATAGCGTACTCTGCGTGGTGTAAATGTGTCAGTTAGTTGCTAAGCAAGTCGGACACACATTGCGAACTGTAAGCAAGCTTTCACAAAAATCAACAGTCTCTTAATTGTGGAAAATTATTTATCAAACAAATCTTGAGATCAGATATGCATTCTTTATAAGTAAAACAAACTGCGAAATATAAAGGATCAAGCTTAAATTCCACATGTAGGAGATGTAAGCCGGAGTCTGTACTCTGCGTCCCTTTTTTTTTTTTTTTTTTTTTTATCAAAATGCCTAATCTAGCAACCTGTCATGAACAAAAAATAAAGAAAATCCAATCGTTACTACTCGGCCATTCTCGCTATAAATAACGTACAATAACGTTATTTCTTCGTGCAACCAGAAAGGCCGAGTAGTTCCGATTGAAAGAAAATGCAGATGATATCCGCAGCTTTAATATAAGTTTTCGGTCGGAAGAAGACCCAGAGATTATTTCTATTCCCTAGTCACCCTTGTGGTGTAATTCGTAGAATAAAAAAAATATATATAAACATTATGTAATTGTCAGAAATATAAAAATGTATTTGTTCTCACTACAAAACAAGTCTCTTTCTGTCGTTTGAATAAAAAGTTAGTCAGTCGTTTGCTTGTAAATTTCGAGAGAAAAAAAATGTAACGGAACCAGTTTGACAAGAGCCAGTCCTGACTATCAACTTGCGTTTATAGACGCAAGTGGATACATGGGGCTGTCTTTAATCAGACTTTAACTGGACCTGAATGTTTTAATTTTATTTTTGTCGAATCAAGTTTTCATGTATTTCTCAGTCCACGTTAACTTTCTCAGACCTCATTCCGAATTTGCTGTCTGTCCCGTGTAGATTTGGTTTACAAGATTACAAAGCTAGCACTTTATTTTATAAATGTTTCAGAAACTATATCGGATTCACTCTGAATGAAATGAATTTCAGAGACTGTTTACACTTGAAACACAGGGAGTGTTTTTTCGGCAAAATAACAAAGTTAAACCACTTTTTTACATTCCATACTAACAAACTCTTTTCTTTATGAGTTTCAAAGTCTGATTGTACAATGTATTGTTCTTTTTCGCCTAATTCTATTCGAATTCACATCCAGATGATAACCTTTTTCCATTTTACCCGAGCGGTTTGTCTTTTTATGACCATTTTAAAACGAATTAATAGTTGTACAATTCCTGTTTTATTACGCATCATCCTAAGTTTCTATAGATAAGATTTCTACGAAAATTTCATGGGGATACGGCGTGAGTCATGAATAAGTATTTATTGCAAATATAAACCAAGAATAAAATTAAGTGACAAAACTCAATCTTTTATGCATAAGAACATAAATAGATAAATCGTGCAAATGCTTAAATATTCAAGAAACAGCCGGATATTTAAAAGTAAAGTAATACATTTTTAAAGGTTAACAATGAGCAGAAAAATTGCCGGAAAACGATAAAGCATTCTACTTCATATAAGTTTACCGTACCGTATGCATCAAAACTCTCGGCGCTCTGCATCAAGAAAAAGTTTCCGTTAAAATGTCACATAGTTACCAAAATTATTTTTTAATTCAAAATCACCTTGTGATTTCAGAACCAGCTACATTGGCTTGTATACATACATCATGTGTGAACGTTATTCCATAACGTCAGGAACGATAACTCGTGGCGTAACGTCATTCGGTATCGTGTTACCTTAAAGGATTCAAATTAATCTTAAACAAAAACTTTAAAGTAATACTGACTCACCTTTTAAGGTCGACAAGGACATTGTGGTTGCTGAAATATAAAAAGAAACACAATACTGTGGATTTCTATGTCATGTTGGTCTCCTGTAGAGAGTTGTCTTATTAGCAATCATTCCACATCTTCTTTTTATATCATCAATATATCTGAATGTGAAATTATATAATCTAGATTTTTTTTTTAATATTCTTGTTTTTACACGTGTCCGAAAGGAACTTCAAATCACTTGAAACTTAGAAGACTTTGGCAAGGACAGACGAACAGTACTTTCCCATAGGAATAAACGGCCAACTGCTTTACCTGTTTGTCGACTTTTCACAAAATGTGCAATATGGTGTCAAAAAGTAATAAATTTATAGCGTAATTTGAATTTGAAAGTCATTGTGGATTGTTTGTTTAGAAGATTTTCCAATTTCACATGTAAATGAAGAATTTGTGTTATTTCAGAAAAAAGATTGAGATCAAAATTATAAAGGAGCTCATAAACTTTTTTTAGAATCCACATTTTGGTTAATAACACTATGCAAGTAAACTTGTACAGTTTTACAGCAATTCTCAAGACCCTCTTTTACTGCGGAAATAATGTTGATCAATCCAATGGACAATCCAGTTGTTGAACATAAAGATGAATATTGTACCGTTTTAGTACGGAATTTTGTGAAGCTTGGGTATCCAATACAAACATGGTAAGTCTTCCGATTTACTGTTCAATGTAATGTTAATTGAAGACATGAAGAACTTATGATTTGCCAAAATCTTATCCTTGTCAATTGATATGTGGAATAACCTTAGTGTCAATGTATTCTCAATGATTTAACATGACATGCATGGAGCACGATTAACATACACAAACAAAATTATTTGAACCTTTGGCCTTAGGACTAACAACATACTTATCGTGAAGAGATGATAGACATTTCAAAGTCTCTTTTTCTACGCAAAGGACTTTGATCAATCATTTACACAGTTTTCAACTTTTGACTGCGATTTTTTTTTATCAGAGACCTAATCGTTTAGCCAATGATCATAGGTAGTCCTCAAGTGAAATCATAATTATTTTGAGGTTATTGTTTCAATTAACGTGTTATGGTTTTCTAAACGTAGGATAATTAAATATTACATTTCGGAGATGTTCATGTTGAACTATGGTTATATCCCCAGTAATCACATGGCCCGAGGAACTGTGAATATAAGGCAAAAGATGTTTTTATGCATGTTTTTTTATAGGTAAAAACCGTTTTTGTTTAACTATAGGATATAATGGGTAAGGACGGATATAAAAGTAGAATTTTATATAGTATCTCTGTGAAATGAAGAACGTTGCATTTATGTATGGCATAAATGTCTTTGTAGCAAACATTAACTGGAAGGAATTTCCACATTTTATCATGTGCAGGTTCCGTCATAACTTTTAATGTAATGTAACCGTAGATGATAATAAAGGTTGCTAATCGGTTGAAAAAATAAGTCAAACGTTTAGTAGGCTTACCTGATTTATGTAAATATCATAAAAAGCTAATGAACAGATGTTTTTGAAAATTGCCTCTCTGTCGGTTTCTCACTCCCTTTAGGTATTTCTAAAATAAAGCAGACATAAAATGTAGCAATTGATAGTACAACAATGTACAAAACCTACTATTTTGCTGTTAGATAAAGGCAACAGTAGTATACCGATGTTCAAAACTCATAAATCGATAGACACAAACAAAGCAGGGTCATAAACAAAAACCGAGCGAAACGCATCAAATACAAGAAAATGACGACACAACATGAAAAAAGTTACACACACAGAAACAAACTAAGCATTATAAAAAATCCGATGCGAACAACAAATATAACATCAAAACTAAAAACATGAATTGAGGATAAAAAAAGTACCGTGACACGTCTTATAATAATGTGAATTCACAATCAAATATAAGAGGAAACAAACGACACAAAAGAAACACAACGTTGAATTGTAACACACACAAAAACGAACTATAATATAACAATGACCATATCCCTGACTTGGTACAGGACATTTTTTAAAGAAATAAAAATGGTGTGTTGAACCTGGTTTTGTGGCATACTAAATCTACCTTTTTATGGCCATGTGAAATATAACATTAAAATGACAACACAACATTACAGGACTACAATACAAATAAGAGGAGACCACAATTGACAAAGAAACACACAAATAAAAAAGCAACAGATTTAAAATTCAATACGCCAGAAATGCATTTGTCCACACAAGACTTACTGGTGACGCCAAGATACAAAATTTTGAAAGCCGAAACAAGTACAAAGTTGAACAGCATCGAGGACCAAAAATTCAAAAAAGTTGTGCCAAAGACGTCCAGGTTTTTGTGTTAGGTACCAGAACATCCCTATTATTTAGAATAATTTATACTTTTGCGAAACAGTAAGTATTATAAAATGACTTTATAAAAGATAGACATGATAAAACTGAGGAATTAGATTATAACAGGAAACAAACAACATCCATTATATAACCCCGATAAAATCCAAAATAAACTATAAACACATTCGAATTTGTCAAAACCTCAACGCCAAGTGACGTCATATTTGAGATTGTAAAAAGTTTTTTTTTAAAAATGACGTCACATTTGAATTTGCAAAACAGAACATCAAAAATGAAAAATGACGTCACATTTGAATGAATAAAACTATCTGTCAAAAATAAGATAGAACTAGGTTTGATTTGATATTTTATATTTATTCTAAATACTGATATTACATTTAATAACATTGAAAATTGCAACACTGAGGTAGCAATTAGACAATTACCTATATTCTATTTCCGGTTAATTCAGAATCAAACTGCAAGCGTAATGCATGTACAAATTATGTTCAACCAAATCAAATCTAATAAATGAAGGCGGTGATTAAAATTCTTTAACATAACACATGAATTTTATCGAAAAGACGTCAAGACATTTGACATAATCGGATGAGAATTACAACTGTAAAAGATAAGTGAAGGGTTGATGGACAGGTACAATAGTTTTGAATGCCTTGTATCTGAATCAACCTTTATCGTGACGCATGATATTCATTTTGAATCTTACGTTTCTGTGTGGTCCTTGACAAAACTTTGCAATAATGAATGACAAACATAGAAATAAATAACCATGACAAATCCACTTAATGTAATCTACATCTAATGAAGTTATTGTATTAGATACGCATTTGATATGTATCTGATGTCCCCCTAGTCCATGTCATGACAGACGTTGCAATATTAAAAACACACTAAATCGATGTTCATAAAACTAAGTATATAATCGTAAGAGGTATGTATATGTGCATTAAAAATAACTAAAAAAATTATTATAATAGAAAAAAATATACTTAAAAAAATCAAAATATTGGTTCATAAAAGTTTTCTCTAATTCGTCGTCAATTCATCCCTTTCTGCACCAATTGTACATTGCCTGATTATGCCACATAGATAGAACACATACTTTTGCAGATAATTCGAAAATGATGACTAAGTTTGCCTGCGTATTGTTTGAAAATTATTAGAGACACAGATTCCACAACCAACAACTTATATAATACGATTCTATCAACTCTCGCCAGTTAAATTTTAGATATCTAAAACGCTCAGTGACCCTCGCGTTTTGAATTTGAAAATTTGATTGTCTTGAGTGGAAAAGATATCGGTTCTCACTAAATGCAGTGATATACTCTATATAATATATTATGAAAGATAAATATATGTTAAGAAAAGATATTATTTGTTCATAAAAACAGTTCATTAAAAGTAAATATATATTCATTTAACCACAATGTTAATCTAAAACTTTAATCAAAATATACGTTTATAAAAAAAAAAAAAAAAATATGTAGATAAAATAATGTACTTGTAATTAACAAATACATGTATTTTGTTTATAACAAAATAGATTTATATAAAACCTGAATATGTCTAAAAAATAAATAAAAAAAAAATGATTGAAATAGGTTAACATAAGATAAAATGAATTTTCAGGAAAAATAGATACATGTATCAAGGTTTCATAAAATAAATATACGTTCAATGATTTGCTTCCCGGTATACCTTGTCTATAATACGCTATAGATTTCTCCGTTATTTCGGGTATCCCTCGAGATCTGCCAGGTACAGTGGAAGGTATGTCAACTCCCTCCCGGGATTAATGGTAAAGGTAGTTGAAATACTCGACATCCAAGGGGCTGCATGTTTGGAATAGATAAACCCAAGAGGTGTATGTTGGTAAGCGGTCTAGCTGTTCAGACCGATAAATGCAATGGCAAAAGCCCTTTGTCTGACCCCAGGCGTTTAAAAAATCGGGTAAATAATAAGGATGACGCTTACGTGTCATGGAACACGTCTGCGGTCCAAACCGGAGGTAAAATAAACTTGACTTGTTGGGCTACGGTTTGTCCAATAAAATCAACGGTACCAATTTTGTTGCACCAGATGCGCATTTCGACAATACATGTCTCTTCAGTGATGCTCGTGGCCAAAATATTTGAAATCCAAAGCTTATATAAAAGATGAAGAGCTATAATCCAAAAGGTCCAAAAAGTATAGCCAAATTCGTGAAAGGAATCAGAGCTTTGCATGAGGGAGATACATTCCTTAATTTATAATAATTTATAATATTTTGAAACAGCAAATTTTAATAACACAAAAAAATCCGTATTTTCATGCCAGTACCGAAGTACTGGCTACTGGGCTGGTGATACCCTCGGGGACTTATAGTCCACCAGCAGAGGCATCGACCCAGTGGTAGTAATAAAATCAACGGTACCAATTTTGTTGCACCAGATGCGCATTTCGACAATACATGTCTCTTCAGTGATGCTCGTGGCCAAAATATTTGAAATCCAAAGCTTATATAAAAGATGAAGAGCTATAATCCAAAAGGTCCAAAAAGTATAGCCAAATTCGTGAAAGGAATCAGAGCTTTGCATGAGGGAGATACATTCCTTAATTTATAATAATTTATAATATTTTGAAACAGCAAATTTTAATAACACAAAAAAATCCGTATTTTCATGCCAGTACCGAAGTACTGGCTACTGGGCTGGTGATACCCTCGGGGACTAATAGTCCACCAGCAGAGGCATCGACCCAGTGGTAGTAATAAAATCAACGGTACCAATTGTGTTGCACCAGATGCGCATTTCGACAATACATGTCTCTTCAGTGATGTCCAAGTTGCATCTAACTGGATATATAATGCAACAATGTTTGTAACGTTCATTTTGATGGGATAACGTCACTTATTTACATGGCATCAATTGACAATTGATGCTATGAGAGGTACGCGCAAGCGCAGACGACATATATGACAGATTTTAAATACATGTTTTAACGTTGTTTTCTTTCAGTTTTATTAGAATGGAGATGACAATATTTAACGCGTCACCAGTAAACTTAATTTGCGACCATCAAATTCCCGATTGATGCCGTCGGAGCTTTGAATACAATACAGTTATCTTCTAATTCGTTATCAATCTGTGTATAGAACGTCGGTGTGTCTTCTCCCGCTGTGCAGTCCGTTGGTTGTCTTTAAGAACTTCGGTTTCCTCCACCATGCTAATAGACTTTCCAGCTTTTTAGCACTATATTGGGGGTGGGGACTGCCCTTGTAAATTTGCTAGTGATACAATCTTTTTTTTTCCCGAAAGGGGGTTTATACGAATGTCTACCTTGCAGCTCTCGACGGGTTGAATAAATAATGACGAAATCGATCAGCACAAACATACAACGTATTTCCTGATATGTAAACAACATGTACATTTTTTATGAAAATATATTGTCTTTTTTTGACATAATTGTTTAAGTTTTTAATTTAGGTTTTGTTTTATAAATACATATCTTCTTATGAACATACATATTTATCATAAATGCAAGATTTATATTTAAAAACACATTATTTTTGTTCTGGACATATTGAACATGTATGCCTATTCTTTAATTTCATCAAATAACAAAACGCTTAAAAAACGCATTAATACCGTGTAGCGTGCCTTTTCATCTTATTTGATAATTATACATCGGATTTACTCACCGAACTTTGCCGACATAGCGATTGGGATGACAAAGATATAGATAAATATGAACGTGTGGTTTTGTTTTCCTGAGTATTTTATTATTTCTTTAGATTAAACATACACACTTTAAACTATTTATCAAATTATGTATACATATACCAAATGCCTGCAAACTATTCGAACCAACGGTTCTTCAACAATGACGATACCATAGATATTTGTATGTCAAAACAATGACAATAAAGTTAAGACGTGTTTGTGAATTGAATTGGGCTTTCGTGCAGGTTACACCGGAATAATAATATTTAATTGTAAGAAGTTGATTTTAAATGTCCTCTTAGTTCTGAGATCACTGTTCTTTAATTGATAAAGATATTTTTGACAATAATTATTTGAACACGTCGCGATGAATTTCATTAGATCAGGATTCGAATACTTCAGAAATGTGTAAATCTTTTCATTTCACAAACTGTCGCAATGTCGACTACTTATAAAATTACTTTTTCTGTATGACAAGTGTTTGCAAATGATTCTAATGATCGATCTTATCGCCGTTATTTATTTTCAATTTACAATAATTTGTCTGCACCTCTTTAGTGTTTCTTTTTCTCGTAGAAACTATAAACACACGTTCAAATTAAATTCCGCGATCACATTTCTCTGATCGACATTTTCCCTTTAAGGTACAACTTGCGATTTCGAATTGGGAACTTTGGAGTTAAGGTCAACATAGGTCATATGCATATGGGTTGGCTTATGATCGAATATTTGTCCATAGACACAAAATATATTCATGTGTAAAATGTGTAAAAGTTTCTAAATGCCAATTGGAGAGTAAACAGTGATGGTTTTATTCATTCTAAATAAACCTTTTGTACAAAATTCGGCAAATAGATTACAAAAAACAACTTAAATGAAAATCGTTGCTACTTTCCGTTTAACTTTTATGAAAAGGTTCACCACACCGATATCGTTTTTCAATATGACCAAATAGTTTCCAACTTTCATGCAAGTTATTAAAGATTAATTTGTATAGAAGTTTACCTTCTATATTTCAAAAACATGATAATAGTTTAAACCTTTATAATTACGTCAATCCTATAATTAAACCTAATGATACCAAGAATAACTACCCACAATAACATCATAAAACCAATGCATGTATCTAGTCAGGTAATATTTCATTAACATTCATTACGATATTTTAATTTTGAAAATTCAATGTTTCATATACCTGTGATGTTTTCGGAAAACGACGATTTAAATCTAACTCGTTTAATTTATACTAGATCCAAGTGCTGTAGTGCAAATATTTATTTGTTACCGTGGTATTTACAATATTTGTTTGCATTGAATAATGCATGTATTCAAGAGCTAAACAGTCCTAAAGTGTTTAGTACCTGATAGACCTTTGTAGATCAATCTATGTGAAACACAAAACAACAAAGTTGTGTTTAAGTTGATTGGACAGCAATCTATCAATCTTAATATCTTATAGACATGGGGGGATGTTAGTCTAAAACAATAGACAGTCGTCAATACAATATGTCAATTTATTTTTGAGTGTTGTTTTTAAAATCAACATTGGAATTATTATCTGGGTTATCATAAATTTGATTTCTTGTGGCCTTTATGATAATTCATTATTTATAACTATGGTGTCACAATATTGTAAACGGTCCAGCAATAAAAAAAGGTAGTCATTTGCATATTTTGAGAAAATGCAATTAAAAATCATGTTCTTGGTCGTTTAATGTCAATTTTCATCTAATCAATAGGTTATTTCTGTTTTATTTACTGGTCGTGCTTTACGTAAACAAAACATATATATTACTTTTATTTTTATTATTGAAAAGACCGAGTGATACATGAAACGAAAAACGAAAAAAGAAATTGCTTTCTACTTACAATACTTAGTTAATCCATTTGTACTTTCTCGACAAGGACTGACATATGGTGACAAATACGGACGTGATACAATTTATATCACTTCACCGATGTATATTTAAAAAATCGGCCTACTTAGATAAACAATAATTAACGCTAATCGACATACTTTGGCCTGCTTAAAGTGAGTGGCTGCCTAAAATAAGTCTATACATGCATAATATTCAGATAAGTTTATCATATTTAAATTATTTAAGGTTGAAATCCAATCAAAACATGATATACAGCAGCATCATAGTGATTAATAGTGGTAGTACGATAAACATTACCTAACAGACATACATGTCAAAACAAAATTCAATATTCGTAAATCACTTGCAAATAAGTTTGTGGGTTTTAGTACAATATGTCTTTTTGATTCAATTGTAGGATAAACAATAGCGGTTATGACTTATATTTAAAAAAATATTTATTGAAGGAAACCATTCAGATATAATACATATCATTGCAAACCGTAAAGATCACACATTTATTTTTTTAATTAATATCGGATAATTGTCCTTACATCTTTCCAAGAATCAAACAAAACAAAAACAAAATACAAAAAATAGGGCCTAAGAATCGGAACTTTACATCTGAAAAATCCCACTGCATATTATTAAGCTCTGATATTTGAAATGTAATGATTATGCATGTTCCTTATTTAGCAAAGCGCTCACTTTTTCCATCAAAGTGTAAATAATCTTAAGGTTAAACAATGAAAAATAGTCATAATTGACATGACTTAAATCACATATAATGTGGGTAGTATATCTTGCTCGAAAGGCTATCTATAGTTTATATAGATTAAGCCGTTTGGTTTACCATTTGAATGGTTTACACTGAGTCTGAAATATTTTGATGCCCTTTATAGCTTGCTGTTCGATGAGAGCCAAGGCTCCGTTTGGAAGACCGTACTTTTACAAATTGTGACTTGGATGGACAGTAGTCTCATTGACACTCATACCACATCTTCTTATATCTATATAAGACTTTTAAAACGTAGGAATTATCAAAATAGTAAGTATTTTTTATTCCCGGATCAATGTACCTTATTTGTATTTGGCAAAACCTTTTTGGTTGCACAGCGCTTTTAAATTTGTACTTTATTTAGAGTTTTAACCAGATGTTGAATGGTATCTACATCGTCTGCTAATTCGTTCGTTTCTTGGTCCCTTTAAACAATGAGTTTAAGTATGTGGAGATGTACGTAAGGTTTATATACATTTTCAGGTGTAAATGTTGGTTGACATATTCGTTATTTTTGTGGCTCTTTATTTTGTAAATTTTTAAGGATAGTTTATTATACTTTTGGTCATTTATCGTGTATTCTATGGTTTTGTCAACTCTTTAACATATCTTTTGTTTGTCCCCTTTGTAGGGTATGGTTGTAAATTGTTGCGGCATGCTGTAGATGATAGGTGACTTTCACAGGTCCTGATTGAATATTTTCAGCATTATATTAGCTCTTCGTCTATATATAATATAGTGGTAACATGTGCTAACATTCATATATGGAAGTTGATATTAAGGGCTGAAAATTGTATTCGTTGAACGGAGGATACCACAAATAAATCCAACATGACGTCATTTACCATATATATTTTTCATGTTTTAAATCACTCGGTTAAATCTTAACTAGAGACCGATATTCCAGTTTATACCAGATGTATTGTTGTTTGACTCCTGTGTCAGGTCAAATAAATATGCAGGACAAGAATACAGTGATATCTTATGAATCCGGCCTTGCACAAGAAAGACCTGCTTAGCAGGAGTTCAGTCGTGCTAGTTCACAAAGTAGTAGTATGCAACAAGATAAATCGTCTTACCAGGACTTATTATCTTGAATCGCGAGCAATTATACCAAATTATACAAAAAAAATAATCTTTAGTTGAGAAAAAGAAAGAGAACATAGATTTATTCAAATCTAATGTTTGATCTGATTTTAAATGTTTTTTTAAGTTGTGAGATCACTGCAATGTCGACTACTTATAAAATTACTTTTTCTGTATGACAGGTGTTTGCAACTGATTCTTATGATCGATCTTATCGCCGTTATTTATTTTCAATTTACAATAATGTGTCTGCACCTCTTTGGTGTTTCTTTATCTCGTAGAAACTTTAAACACACGTTCAAATTCTTCGATAAAATTTCTCTGATCGACATTTTCCCTTAGAGGTACAACTTGCGATTGCAAATTGGGAACTATGGAGTCAAGGTCATCATAGGTCATATGCATATGGGTTGGCTTATCATCGAATTTCTGCCCATAGACACAAAAAGTATTCATGTGTAAAATGTGAAAAAGCTTCTAAAAACTAATTGGAAAATAAACAGTGATGGTTTTATTCATTCTAAATAAACCTTTTGTACAAAATTCGGCAAATAGATTACAAAAAACAACTTTAATGAAAATCGTTGCTACTTTCCGTTTAACTTTTATGAAAAGGTTCACCACACCGATATCGTTTTTCAATATGACCAAATAGTTTCCCACCTTCATGCAAGTTATTAAAGAAACTGTTTGTATAGAACTCCACCTTTTATATTTCAAAAACATAATAATAGTTAAAACCTTTATAATTACGTCAATCCTACAATTAAACCTAATGATACCAAGAATAACTACCCACAATAACATCATAAAACCAATGCATGTATCTAGTCAGGTAATATTTCATTTACATTCATTACGATATTTTGATTTTGAAAATTCAATGTTACATATACCTGTGATGTTTTCGGAAAACGACGATTTCAATCTAACTCGTATAATTTATACTTGATCCAAGTGCTATAGTGAAAATATTTATTTGTTACCGTGGTATTTACAATATTTGTCTGCATTGACGATTGCATGTATTCAAGACCTAAACAGTCCTAAAGTGTTTAGTACCTGATAGACCTTTGTAGATCAATCTAAGTGAAACACAAAAAAATAAAGTTGTGATTAAGTTGATTGGACAGCAATCTAGCGATCTAAAAATCTAATAGACAGACATTGGTGATCCTTAGTCTAAAACAATAGACAGTTATCAATACAATATGTCAATTATTTTGAGTGTTGTTTTTAAAATCAACATTGGAATTATTATCTGGGTTATCATAATTTTAATTTCTTGTGGCCTTTATGATAATTCATTATTTATAAGTACGGTGTCACAATATTGTAAACGGTCCAGCAATTAAAAAAGGTACTCTTTTGCATGTTTTGACAAAATGCAATTAAAAATCATGTTCTTCGTCGTTTAATGTCAATTTTCATCTAAAATTATTTTTTTTACTGTGCAACTATAATTTACTGATCGTGCTTTACGTACACAAAACATATACATTTCTCTTATTATTATAATTGCAAAGACCGAGTGATACATGAAACGAAATATGAAAAAAGAATTTGCTTTCTACTTACAATACTTAGTTAAAATTCCATTTGTACTTTCTCGACAAGTACTGAGATTTGGTGACGAACAAGGACGTGATACAATTTATATCACTTCACTGATGTAATTTTGTGAATACCTACCTTTCAATATTTTAAAAATCGGCCTACTTAAATAAACAATAATAAAAGCATATTGACATACTTTGGCCTGCTTAAAGTAAGCGACTGCCTAAAATAAGTCTATACATGCATAATATTCAGATTAGTTGATCATATTTAAATGATTTAAGGTTGAAAACCAATCATAACATGATATACAGCAGCATTATAATGGATTGAAAGTGGTAATACGGTAAACATTTCCTAACAAGCATAAATATTCATGTCAAGAACAAAATTTAATATTTGTAAAACACTTGCAAATAAGCTTTTGGGTTTTAGTACAATATGTATTTTTTATTAATTTCTAGGATAAACAATCGCGGTTTTGACTTATATTTTAAACAATATTTATTTGACGGAAACTATCCAGATTTAATCCATATCATTGAAAACCGTAAAGATCACACATTTTTTTTTAATTAATATCGGATAATTGTCCTTACATCTTTCCAAGATTCAAACAAAACAAAAACAAAATACAAAAATAGAGCCTAAGAATCGGAACTTTGCATCAGGGAAATCCCACTGCAAATTGTTAAGCTCGGCTATTCGAAATGTAATGATTATGCATGTTATTTATTTAGCAATCACTTCCATCAAAGTGTAAATAATCTTTATATTAAAACAATAAAAAAAATTAGTCATAATTGACATGGCTTAAATCACATATAATGTGGTTATGTTCTAATTCGCCAAGCTTAACCGAACATAAATGATTTAGTCAATAAAACTCAACACATGTATACAATAGGAATGAGCTCTCCTTGTGAGTAACACCCTTATACTTTATTTTTTCTTCAAACATTTTCATATATATATTCATATTTCAATAGTCATTTAAACGTCCATCTGCATCAAATTACTTATCCAAGATAATCATACAATTTTATCAATACAACAAAACACCGTATCGGGACTCCATCCCACTAAAAATCAAAATTAACAACAATCTACCAAACACAATAAATACATTATTATTACAATCTATCTTGTCACATCATTAAACTGTCTAACTCAAATCTATCAAAATGGGTGGGGTGGGTGGGGATATGCTACTCGGTAAAGGCAGGACGTCGAATTACTGGTAAAAAAAATATCTTATATTGATAATGAGATTCTGCACGAGAATCACGATCCTACCCTCGTACAAACGGGTAGAATACCTGCATTGTGACATACAATAGCCAATCAAATCCAGGTATGCAACCATGTGCTCATCAACACGTGTTGAACATAAACAAACACAGAGACATGTTCTTCCGATACTATTAATAAATATATTTATGTTCTAATTCGCCAAGCTTAACCGAACAAAAATTATTTAGTCAATAAAACTTAACACATGTATACAATACGAATGAGCTCTCCTTGTGAGTAGCACACTTTCGAAATGAAAAAGTAGATAAGAAAAAAACGGGTATGAAAATTACAAGCCAAGGTTCTTAGTAGCGAGTAGTTTTTCAGAAATATTTTCAAGCACATATCCGATTTTTGCTGCGTCTGAGGACCATCTACCGTGTTTCTTAGATATTCTATCTTGATTACCAGCAGCCGCAGCTGCTGCTCCACCTGCTCTTAAACTATGCAAACCAAATTTTGATTTGTCTAATCCCAAAGATTATAAAGCCTCTAATAGTACTTCTCTGACTCTTGCATAAGACAAAGGCGCATGACCCCTTAGCACGTACGTGTTAGTCTTTCTACGATATAAAACTGATCTAAATATGAATTATACAGAATCGTGTTTAATGTTCGCTTAGTTCAAGTATGTCTCTAACATTTGGACTGGACAGGTAACCGAATATGTTTTGGAAATAAAAACATGAGTTCCTGCTCTTTGTTGGTCCGTTTTGCTTTTTTCGATGAATAAAGACATATATAATGAATGAAATGAAACATCTGACCTTTTTAAATTAACTAATTCTGATAATCTTAAAAATCCGGCAGAGTTAACGAGACAGATACATGCTATTCTTCTATGGTTTAAAGTACTATTTGTATTTGCCGTATTTCAAAACCAGTTGATTAAGAATATGAGGAGTTATTGGTTCCTTCTTGTTTACAATGTGATGACCGATTGACTTTTGTGTACCTTCTTTTACGGAAGTACAAAGAAAAAAATCACAAGGATTTACATATCCAGCTAATCTGTGTGTCCATTGAATGGCATAATATGCTTCATCTATCTTTGCAACAGAATTATAATTTATTCGTAAGCGAATCAAATATAATGAGACATTATAATCTGATGCCGGTAAAGGCTTTATATTAAATAAATTACACCATTTACAAAAGCTATTAAATGCATACCTGTATTTCTTTCTAGTATTATCAGCTCTAGAATTTAAACAGTAATCTGAAAGACATTTTGCAAGATTGCTAAGAGCTTCATGCTGTGGTATTTTATCCTTAGACCAACGACCAGTACTAAAAACATCTGCAAAACGTATACTAGTAAATAAAATAAAAAAATAATAAAACTTTTTTTTTTTTTTAATATCTCATATACATCGTACTATTCACTAGACCTTGCTATATCAACATAAATAGCCGTGTCAGAACCAAATTTGCATTCACATATTGTAAACATTTAACAATATGCACAAATAAACTCGAACATCATTAAGTCGCTTTCCTCTTAATTGCCTGTATATCAGATTTAAAATGCTTGGTACCAAAAATGAAGTTTTTATTCTGTTCTTGAATAAATATATTCTGACCTGATGAAAAATCAAGAACTTCTATAACGTAAGGTTGAAATTTCAATCTTTTATTAAAAATAAAAGACCAAAATGCCGATGATGGCCATTTTGGAACGATCAATTTTCCCTCAGCTCTACAGAGAATGAGGTGTTTAATGCTTTTAGCCACTAAACTTATCGGAGGAACCATCCAACTATTTTTCATTGTCCAGTTTTGAGCGAAAGCGTCAATAGCAGTGCTTCCTGGATTCAAAAATTTTGAGATGAACCTTTTCAGTTTTGTAGTATGAAAATTAGCAAATCTATCGATTGTGTATAAGGACCCCAAATTTCATTCATGAAAGTAAAAAACTGAAACGAGGTTTGCCAGTCATCAATATCAACCATTTTAGATATGAAATCAGCTTTGAAATTTTCACACCGAGGTATCCAAATAGGACACAACGTGATACCCTACCTTGTACATATTCTAAAAATATCATAAGCTAAATGTTGTAAATGCAACTTTTTACTGCCTTTATTGATCATATTTACACAATTTTGGTTGTCTGTATGCCATTTAACTATTTAACATTTCAGATCGGGTTCAAACGAATTCAACGATAACTGAATAGCCCTGAGTTCATGCCAAGTGGAACTCATTTTTTTCTCATTTTCATTCAACATACAATGAAAAATCTTTTCATTTGATTCAACAGTATATGCACCTAAAGCTACATTACTTGCATCTGAATATATCATAATTCTCGGTAAAGAATCATTCAATAAACGCTTCTCATTAAGCTCCAACAAGTTTTCCTGCCAAAATTTCAATTCAGCTAATACACATTTTTCATATACTAAATATAGTTTTGAATCCCACGTTTTTCTGTTATCTATCGCGAAATATATATGCCTCGTCATTAAATTTGTGACATTACCCATAACTGGTGACATTGATATAATTCTTCCGGCAAATTGAGCTAGCATACGTGCGTTCAAATTTGAAAAAAGATTTTAGTATAATATCAAGAGAATCTTTAGTGTCTTTAATTCTGCGCTCTGGCATCTTTAAAGTAAAATCTTTTGAATCCCAAATCAATCCTAACCCTTCTAAACACTGAACTGGTGCAAAAATTGATTTGTTTTCATTGACAATAAATCCAGCCAGTTTAAGTGATGACTTTACAAATTCAGAAGTATCTTTACAATTTTTTATAACCTTCATCCATGCCTAATCCATCGTCCAGATAAAGAACAATATTAACACCATTTTCTCGCCAATACTTTACCATTGGTCTCAAACATTTAGTGAATATATAGGGGGCGCTACTTCAACCAAAAGTTAATACAGAAAAGCAGTAAAACTTATTATTCCAGGAAAAACCTAAATATGTTTGTTGTTCTTTACAGATGTCCAAATGAAAATATCCTGATTTTAAATCACTGTACTATTATGCATATTTTTAGGGGACAGCAGAAGGACACCTACGGGTGCGGGAATTCTCGCTGAATTGAAGACCCATTGGTTGCCTTCGGCTGTTGTCTGCTCTATGGTCGGGTGGTTGTCGCTTTGACATATTCACCATTTCCTTTCTCAATTTTTTCAATTAGAAAATGATCTTTTTGGAAGAATTCCATTGCAATTTTCCAATCTTCAAGTTTTACCTTGTTTTTCAAAACATAGAAATTCAATTCACTTAAATCTAAAATCAAACGCTTTTTACCATCTTTTGTGTAGCAACACTGAGAGGATTAACGACGAATGGTTTAAATGGTACTTCTGGAATACAGCCATTGCTAATTAGCTCAGTTATCGCTTCATTTACAAACAAACTATTTTTTAAAACAGATTTATTATTCCAAAATTTCATTGGAGGGGGTTGTTTCATAAATGGAATTTAATAACCCTTTTCAATGGTGTCCAACACAAATTTGTTGGCCCCAATGTGTTTCCAAAAACTCTATATGTTTAAATAAGCTCGATTTTACTCCTTTAGCGATTTTTGAAAAATCTATATTATCAAAATATTTAACATGTTGAAAGAGAACATTAATATGACCAAATAGCATTAAATTGTCAACAAAAGAAATATACTTATCTTGTATCTTTTCACTTTGACAAGTTTCCAAATGTTGATTTGTTTGTAGCTATTGGGCAGTTCCTCTTGAAGTGGCCAGTTTGATGACACTCGTAACATGTGTCGTATGGGGTCGCTTCGTGGCGACGGAACCTCGGAAAGGGCTGCTGAGTAGCGTTGTAAGGCTGATAGTAACTGTTACTAGTATCAGTAGAGTTGGCAGGTCTAGAAACGGTGGAGGACGGTTTTGAGTAAGGTTTTCCACGGGTTTTCTTTTCTTTGATTGTCTTGAGGGCCCTGCTTTCTGCTTGTCGTAAACGTTTTTCATCTTCTGAGTCTGATGCCAGGTCATCACTTTCGTATTATCTGACTGTGGACCAGCCTGCTGGCGACTTGTCGGCAATTCGAATCAATTTATTCCTTCAGTTGATTTTAAGAATAAGGCCCGATATCAAATTGGTGCTAACGAAATCTTCCGCGGATGTACGCTTTAGAATTCGGAAACTATATCTGAGTTGTAGGAGTATTGATTCTGATTCCCTTCCTCCTTAAGCTTTACGGACACCTCTTTTTTGAGCTTCTTAGCTAGGGAGTCGTTCCCAGAGACTAACTCGTTCTTCAGAGAAGAAATCTTACTATCAAAATAAGAAGTAAAAAGTAAAAAGTTTGATCACTTATCTGTGGTAGAGAACTAGACATGGAACCTGAATGTACCGGTGGCTCGTGCAAAAGCAATGTGTCCTCGTCGTCTGAGTGGTTTTCGGTCATTATATGTATAACGAAACGGAAGGTATGCTTCTCGGTAAAGGCAGAACGTCGAATAACTGGTAATAAAAATATCTTATATTTATAATGAGATTCTGCACGAGAATCACGATCCTACCCTCGTACAAACGGGTAGAATACCTGCATTGCGACATACAATAGCCAATCAAATCATACAATAACAAACCAGGTATGCAACCATGTGCTCATCAACACGTGTTAATCATAAACAAACACAGACATGTGCTTCCGATACTATTTATAAATATATTCTATAGTATATCTTGCTCGTAAGTCTATTATAGTTTGTATAGATAAGGCCGTTGGGTTTCCCATTTGAATGGTTTACATTTAGTCTGAAATTTTTTGATGCCCTTTATAGCTTGCTGTTCGGTCAGAGCCAAGGCTCCGTGTTAAAGACCATACTTTTACATATAACAGTTTACCTTTACAAATTGTGACATGGATGGACAGTTGTCTCATTGACACTCATACCACATCCTCTTATATCTATATAAGACTTATTAAACGTATAATTTATCAAAATAATAAGTGTGTTTTATTCCCGGATCAAGTTACCTTATGTGTATACTGAACGACTATGGAAACGCAACACTCATTCTGTTGATTTGTTTTTACTTAATCTTGTTTGAAATCCTTACAACTACTTTTCATGCTTATAATACATCTTCTCCTTACAAAAAATCAAAATCTGACTAACCTGTGGTTATTAAACATACCGAATTTTCGAAGTCGCACGAATGTCTTAAAGCGAAATTTTGGACCCATGAAAGATTGTTTCAGTTTTTTTTTGCTTTGTGAAACAGTTCTTTTAATCCTTTGCCTCATTTAAATCAGTTTTAAAATGTTGCATCTCCATTTTGCCAAGACTGAGAAATAAAAAAAAAACTGAATTGGCCCTTAAGAAAACTTCAAACATGAAAACATAAACTTCAGAAACTCGTCTTACTGTCCTTCCGACAACGATACAAGTAGACAAGATTTGATGCTGGCCAGTAATGAACAGATCAACGTGTAGTGACAATGAAACGTCAACAGAATTTGATTACGCAACGTCATTTGCCAAACATGTTAACGACCGCAACGTCAACTGCTTAAATCAAATTGCTAAGTGCCATTGAGTACAGATTCATGCCATAAATGTTTCCAATCAACTGAATTGCCAAAAAATCGACTGAAGAAAAAAATTCAACGCCCTCGAGTTACAACCGTTTGACAACCATTTTAGCATTTGTAACAGGAAATCATCGCTTTTGACGGTTACACATTCATTCAAAAATAACCCAAAAATAATCTAGTGTTGCGTTTCTAAAAGTGGTCAGTATATGTGGCAAAACCTTTTTGGTTCCAATTGTGTTTAAGTATGTGGAGATGTATGTACGGTGTATATACAGTTTCAGGTGTACATGTTGGTTGACATACCCGGGTTTTTTTTGTGGCTCTTTATTCTGTAGATTTATAAGAAGTGTTTGGTTTTTTTAGACTTTTGGTCGATTTTCGTGTTTTCTATGGTATTGTCAACTCTTTTACATGACTTTTGTTTGTCCTCAGTCCCTTATTGAATATTTTCAGCGTTATGTGAGCTCTACATCTATATACTTAAGTGGTAACATTCATGTATGGAAATAAACTCATCAGGAAGTTAATATTTACAGGTGAATATTGTATTCGTTAAACGGAGGATACTACGTAATCTATACAAATTAATCCAACATGACGTCATTTACCATATATTTTAATTCACTCGGTTATTAAACATAACTAGAGAATGACATTCCCCTTTATAGCAGATGGGTTGCTGTTTGATTCCAGTTCCAGGTCAAATCAATATACAGGACAAGAATGCAATGATATCTAATGAATCCGGCATTGCACAAGAATGACCTTACCAGGAGTTATTATTTTAAATCTGGAGCAATTGTACCATACTCTCAATCTTTAGATGGGGAAAAGAAAGAGAAAATAGACTTTAACAAATCTAATGTTAGATCTGTCCAGGATCAAACTTTTTATTCCAGCACTCCAGGCGAGCGCTCTATGACTATGATTTGGAACTTGAACTAAATTGTCCGAGTGTTAATATTTTTCTTTGCGTAGCAATACATAGGAAATTTAAAAAAGATGCCATAAACTGTACAGTATATTTTGATTTGTTCATTATCATGTATTTTATGTGTAAATGGTACATTTTTATAAAGTGTAAACAACACATCGTATTTTTTATAATAAGGAATTCAGGTATTTATCCCACAGTTTCGTTTTATAATATGATCTAAAATAGTAGAACCATTGTCAAGCCTTTATATAACATGTATAATACTTTAAGTACCTTTTAGACTATATTCTATTAGCTGAATTACATGGTTTATCATTCAATGAATTATGATTAACATGTACTTTTAATATATCATATAGGTTATTTATATATTATATTAAGTATAATGTTTTGTCTTACACATTATTTGATAAATGTTGAGGACATAGAAGTTCAGCGATAAGTTCAAGAAACGTAATAATGTTGTTATCAAAATTGATACCATTATAACGACAAAAAAAGAGGAACAATGGAAAGTACATTACGGTACAAAACAAAGAATAAAGTTAAATCAACACCTATATTCTTTAAAACAAAATATAATCATAGAGATTAACAACTTGAATTTTTTTCTCGAAAACACTGCCTCTTAATTTTGAATTATAGATGGATAAGTTTATTCTCATTAAACCATGCAACTACAAAGGTTACAGAGAAGCTAAATATAGATTCTACCACTGCATCGAGTGTGATACGATATTTATCCCCTCGAGACAGTTAAATATTCAAATTTAAAACGCGAGGCTCGCCGAGCATTTTAAATATTTAAAATTTAACTGTCGAGAGTGGATAAATTCGTATTACACGAGATTTGGTGGTAGAATCTGTTTCTCTAATGATTTTCAAACAGTATACAGGCAAACGTATTCCTTCTTTTCGAGTGATTTGAAGAAATATGTGTTCTTTCTATGTGACGTCATCAGGCATGGTCGCCTTTTATCATGAAGTCACAATAGGGTATTCAGAGGAAAGCAAGAAATTTTGACGTCATAATCGGATTTTAACCAATGAAGAACAACACGTTGATTATTTTTTTTTATACAATGGGTGCAGAAAGGGATAAATTGACGAAGAATTAAAAAAAAAATTATATACATAAAAATGAAATGTATTAAAAATGCATAAAATTCAAAATTTCACAAATAGCACACTAAACAAATAATTTCAAAAAAACCACTCATAGTAGCATACATGAAACACACGAATTCAAAAAAATACTTAACATCTTAAATTAGAATAGAATATAGCAGATTAAGTTATATCATAATATTTCATTTCAATACATGACAACAGAAAAAACTTCACTGGCTGCCTTTTTATAATTTTAAATTTCGAATTAGAAATCGAGCGGACCCCAATGGCTGCGCCCATGAATTGACATAACTATATACAACAATATAATGTCCCGTCAATATAAGGCAATATTAGCCCATATCCATGCACCGCAGATGAGCTGGGCACAACGAAGCCGTTACGAGTAATGAAGTAATTTTTTACTTTTCTATATTATTACAATAAACAAAGACAAAATATATATACAGTCCCTGGCATCACCTAGGGTTTTCTTTAAACACACAACCAGAGTGGTATTATAACGATACAATTCTCAACAAAAAAGAAAACTACACTATACATGTACGTGCTGAGTGTACTGTATAGTGCAGTACGAGTAGTCAGATAAAACTATAAAATTGTACTTTTATAATCCAACATGGCATCACAAGAACAATTTGATGATTTGAAGACCCTTATTATGGGAATAGATAAGAAATTCAGTGATTATAGTTAAGTTTTTGTGTTTTGGCCGTCTGTTTTTCTTATACTGTATGCAATAGGTCTTCTATATTTTTGACATAAATACTTTCTTGTTTCATGTCCTTGCATAGTTGAAAAAGATTATGTTCATTTTTTATTTAGTCCATTTATTATCCAATATTTCACTCCCATATAACAACACATGAGCTGCGTCGGATAGAAATCGACCTTTTAAAGTTACTGTCTTTTCTACATAGCTGAATAAAGTTGAACGTAACTTGACAAGTATGATAAACGAGGTGAAGGCTGATGTAAATGTGCTCAATGTTAAGTACGAAACCTCCCACAAAGAGCTGAACACTCTTCGTAATGATTTCACAGAGCTCGAAAGAGGTGTTCAAGGTATGGATGCACAGATTCAATTCATAGAGAATGATAAACTTGAAAAACAAAAAATGGAGTTACAAAAGCAAATTGATGACCTTAAAGAGCTAGCTGTTTTACTAGAAAAACATGATAGAAAGTATAACATACTGATATATGGTATAAATGACACCAAAAAAGATGAGAATGTGTATGCTAGAACAAGAAAACTCTTCAGTGAAGACATGCATATCGATGATAGAAAAGCTAATGCTATACCCATCGCAAATGCACATAGAGTCCCTACACATGGGAAAGGTCCAAAGCCTATCATTGTTCGTTTCCTGCATTTTGGGGATAAGCAACTCATCATGTCCAACGCGCACAACTTAAAAAAGAAAAAAATACGCATACTTGATGATCTGCCAATTTCAATGAAGGAGGAGAGATTTTTACTTTCGCATAAGGCATACAAAATAAGAAAAAGGGACAAATTACAAACAAGAATTCGAGCAAAGGGGGCCCACATGACATTAGAGACTCGTAAAGATAGTTCAGAAGAATGGTCTTCATGGGGATAATTATTGTACTGCAGTTTTATATACTTGTATATACATGTATACTATTCTAAGATAAAAACTGGTTACTATATATATAAAATGTCATATATAATATATAATACTATTGAGTATATAAATTAACTAAGAATATAAGAAGATATAAATTTAATAATGAATTCTAGAAAACATTATATATATTACATTGAAACAAGAATTTGTATTGTTTAGATTTCTATTTACAGCCTTTAGTTCATGTAGTAAGTATAGAAAGAAAAAAAAATGTTGCTTTTTTATTTGGCTTACATTTTATTTTAAATTTTGCTTCTTTATTTTTGCTCTATTTTGTTTGACTAGTTTTATTTGATACATAGCTTTTTTTCTTAGCTTTTATTGTTATATTGAATAAATGCATGCATACATATATGTATTATATGTTATAATTTGATTTTTTTTGTTTTTTTTTGCTTCTTTCGTTCCGCATTTTGTGTTGAGTTGTTTACATATTACAGAAAATGCATGCTTTAGTCTATTTCAATGCGTATGAATTTATAAGATCACCTTAAGAAGTGTGTATTTAAAGATTTGGAGGATGTACGGGGTGCTTTTTTATATGTTAAGACTCTACATTTCTTAAAAATAAACATTAGGATTGAAATAAAACATGTACATTTTGTACCTTCAATACTCAAAAGGGGATAGGAATTTATACCTTAAGGTGAGCTTGAAAAATGAATATTTAGTTTTTGATCTCAATTATAGTTGATTAACAAATTGTGTATGCTTATTAAAATCCAAAGATGAAAAGTGACACCTCACATGTTGTAGTGATGTGATATATAAGACAAATTTGACCAGATCAGATAAGGAAGCATAGAAACAATGGACATTTTGTGGTTTTGAGGTGCTTCTTGTGTGATCTCTTCTCTTTTGTCTAAACAATTATTTAATGTTTAAACCTAATTTAAAAATTTATTCATTCATTTGGCATGATAAGCCTGACAAGATCAAGCGGGACCTTCTATGTCAGGAATACTTCCGAGGGGGGCTAATAATGATTAATTTGAGAAATTTTATACAAGGTTTAAAACTAATTTGGGTTAGAAGATTATAAAAGTCAAAATCTAAGTGGATTCAATTATTTACCTCCACCCAAAATATAAATTTTACAGAGTTGGCTTATTTTGGAATTACTAAAAAATCCAAAAAAATATTTTGGGATGAAGTTTTTCATGCCTGGAAAACTATGTCAAAACTCAGACATCCATTTTATTTTGAGGAAGTCATTTCTACATCTATATGGCATGACAAACATATCAAAATTAATAATTTCAGTGTTTACTATAAAAATTGGGCAAACCATGGGGTATGGACTGTAAATGACCTGTTACATGAACATGGAAATATATTAACATATCAAAATTTTGAAATAATGTATAATTTTAAACCCATATTTCTTCAGTTTTATGGACTTATATTAGCACTAAAAAAGTGGCTACAAGATATTGGAATCAACACTGAAAGAGAAAAAAAACATCAGGCTATTATACCTTTTAATATTAAAATTTTCTTCAAGTCCGAAAAAGGCTCAAAGGACATGTATACTATTTTAAATCAATGAATCTTACCTACAGATTTTGTAGCAGAAAAAAAATGGGAAGGTATTCTTAACAAAGTTGTAGAAAATTGGAAAAAAATACACTTGTGTGTAACCAAGGTTTCAAAAACACTAGGTTATGTTGGTTTCAATATAGAATTATTCATTATATTTCAGGGACAAATGCTTTACGTTTTAAAATGAAGCTTGTTAGTTGTAATTTGTGTACATTTTGCAAGGAAGAGCCTGAAACTATAGAACATTTACTTTGGGGTTGTCATATTGTAGCCGACATTTGGCACAATCTAAAATCATGGATTTTCGATAAGGTTCTTATCGAAATTCCACTTAATTTGAAAATTGTCATTTTTGGCCTCTATGAAAATTGTAAAATTGAACTTTATTAAAAATAAAGTTATCTTACTGACGAAGTACTTTATTTACAGATGTAAGATGCAAGATATAAAACCTAATATAAAAGGTCTTCAAAACTACATAAAAGAAAACTTGATTTTAGAGAAACATATTTCTTCAAAATACTTAAGTGTGGAAGAACACAACTTGTACTGGAACCCCTGGGCTAATGTCATTAATTAAATTTAACATGTATGTATATGAGCATTTGAAATTATCTGTATACTGTTATACCATACCATATGTATGCTCATATATATTTCCTGCACTAGTATTACTATATTAATGATAATGTTATTACTATACTTAATCCATAGATTTCTAAGTGTTAGTTCATAGAATGCTTATAATGCTTTTTTCTATTTCATTTGCTTGCTTATTATGCCACAATATAAATATATGTTGATACTTGTAGATTCATGAAGAAAAATAATAAGTTATAAAGAAAAGAAAAAAATTGCGAAGGTAATATAAACCTTAACCGAAACCACTGGCTGAAATTGCATCATCAAACAAGTATGTCTAACCAATACACCTATAAAGTCAACAGTAGTTTACCGCTGTTCAATAGTCATAAATCGATAAAGCGAACACATATACGGGTCTTAACTGTGTGTCATTTTTTAACCATGAGTAAAACTGTTTTCAAAAAGTCCGTTTTTACAAAGTAGTTATATGTGACATTGAAAAAGAATGAGCAGGAAAGAAATTGTTCATCATATATGTAAAATTATCTCAAAAAAATAACCTCTTTTTATTAACTTTAAGAATATTTTCCTTTACACATAATGAAACTCGTTCATAATTTACATACTTTACCATACAGAAACTATTATAGTTAACTTTGGATTTATATATCTCAAAATTTTACGATAGAATTAAGAGTAAAAGAGCAGAAAGAATCAAATGTAATGCTTTCATTGTTAATATGGTTATTATTTACGGAAAAATAAAATACACAAAAATAGAATTTAAGTGTATAAAATTGTCAACGGAAAAAATATAGCTTCTGACACTTAATTTATTTTTAGCAATTAAAAAAATGTTAACACTAGATTTTACGATCAGTTTTGAATAACGATATGATTTACCACATTATCCATAATGTTCAATGAGATAGCTCTTATTACCATTTAATGAAGGAATATACTGATTTAATATTCACGATAGATTTTTACCATAATGTAGAACTGTTCAAGATAGTTTAATATTGATACAAATTGTTTTATTTCTCTTTGAATATAGAGAACCATTGGGACTTTTTATGCCTAAACTCGTGATAATCTGATGAGTGAAGTCCTTCTCATCAGATTTTTACAGTGTGGTTGTATGTTATGCTGTTACACAAATGTCTAACGATATAGGGAATTATGTGGGTTGAGTTCTCTTAAACGTTTCAAATTATGTCGTAACCTAAAAAGTCAACCTTAATTCAGAGAATATACAAAAAGAAAAAAATATATGTGATGTTCCTAAAACGAATCATTTCACCGATTGCTTTCGGTCAATTGTGTTTATTGTTTAAACATCACTATAGCCTGTGATTTTCTAGTTTAAATTCATAGTTATTGGCCAAAATAACATTGAGATATGATTTCACAAGCGCAAAATTCTCACAGAATCCTTCAATAGTGTTTATTTAAAATCTTTGAAGGATTATCCAAACAATACTGTGTCGTTTTTATAAAATATAAAATCAAAATCAAAAGTGAATAAGTACTTAACCATGAAATAATAATTTTTCAAATTTATAAGGTTACCAATAATCAAATCTCGTAAACCGAATAGAATGAAAGAGATGAGGATTACAACAATAAACTGAAAAAAATGGAATGAAATAAAAAAAAGAAGCCAGATCATATGTTTTGGCATGGGGTAGTGTCTCCTGCTAAGATTTATACTTGTATACCCTGACATTCGAAATTACATCTATCCAAACTGCCAGAATCTGAGACAGAAGATAGTCGGTAAAATAACAGACCAGCCACCTGTGCTTATGTCTAACAATGTAAGACCGCGAAAATATCGCTAGTGATTTGGGACTCCAACGCATTGATTCGATCAACCGATTCATGATATCCTTTAATATTTAGAACAAAACAAAGATATAGACAACGTGCTTACCAGGTTTCACCATGTCAGTTTTATTCACTGATTATACATGTGCCTTCAAGTGTCCTATCTAATATGGCCCTGATCATCTATAGTTATAATGATAAATAGGTGTTACAAATATTCGGATGTCCCTAAATGCTTCCACTGACCAAGAAAGATTTTTAGTGCCCTAAAGCATGTACCAATAGAGGAAACAAGCGGAGAACGACATGCGGTATTTGTTATTTTACTTTAAATGACAAAATCCCGAGGACCTGATATTTTTCTTTTGTCCACAAAAACCTGCGTAGGTATGCACTGCCTGTATATGGGGTAAAATTGTGCCTTCGGCCTTCTTTCTGGTCTGAAAATAGCACGGAAACAGGCGAGTAGATAGACTGATGGGCGGACAGAAGGAAGTATAACAGTATTTACCTCCCCCTCCCGCAACTTTTTCAGCGGTGTTTAAATTAAATATCTGTCACTTTTGTGAGTTCGAAAAAAAATTAAAATAATAAGTTGCTTTAATTTTTAAGGGACTTATTTTTCTCTTTCTCATTACTCCTTTTCCCCCGACATTCCTTATGGATTTCAGATCTTTTCTGCTATACCCTCGCTTTCATGACTGTTCCTAATATAAAAAGGAAGACATCTTATGGGTTATATGATTTTTATTCTTCATAAAATAAATATCATGAAATATTTGCTCAAAAAAGAAAAAAAATATAATGAAATTATCTATCATGATAAAGATTTCGAAGGGACGTTTGTAATAAGAAATAAATATACACGAACCTCACTACTACGTAGTTTAAACACAAAATTTAATTGATACAGCTAATTTCAATCTTCAAATCACTTTTGTGTTTTGATACAGTACCCGCATTTAAGGTCTAATTTGTCAACCTCAGCGTCGAGTATATACCTTTTCGTAACATGTCTTCTATCATTAAATAACAACACGACAAAATTTCACCAACAGTGACCAATTCAGATCACTAGATATCGCTATAAACTGTAACCAAAATACAAACCAAATTTAAAACTGTAAATTATTTCACATTTTGTTTTATGTTAATGTATGAATAAATTTAGATGACTGATATACCTTCAAATGCATTATAATTACAGTCAAACCTGAGTAAACCGGACCCTGAATAAACCGGTTTCCTGTCCATTCCGGCCGAAAATTAAAGTCCCATTTTTTTTATAATTTAAAGTCTTTGGTAAAATACTCTTTGTAAACCGGACCCTGTGTATTCCGAATTCCGTTCTTATGATGCAGTCCCAATACTCTTATTTAAATCAACTATTACCTTCAAAACCGGTTTGTCTAATTAATTTCAAATGATCGATATGCAATCAAAACATGTTTGTTTATACAATATGGCTTTTCAAGGTAAACAATAAGCCAGGTGTTAAACTGTGAACTAACAATCGTAAAGTAGTGAGCTGTATTATTTATTAAAACGTTATAAACGTGTCAATTGAACGAAAAAAACACACAGAATATATTTCGGATTGAACTAACGTTATAACTTGTGATTCCATAAACCAATGACCCTGAAAATGAAGAACAACCGGATGACAACAATCAATGGGTAGTACGCACTGTACGACAATGTTTCGAAAGTGATGAAATTTTGTTTGACACTATTCCGGCTTTTTAATCGGCCATACCAACGTTTCAAATTAAAGTAAATTGAGACTCTCGTCTCACAATCCAAACAACGCCAGTATTATGATGCAAATGAAAACCAAGAAAAACGAAGTGAAAGTGAAATTGACAAGTTGGAGACTGATGCTACGGAGGTCTATTTGATATGCGAGGATATGTAAAACACGGTGATTTTTTTTAATTGGAGGAACAACCAGTTTCTTAAATTTCTATAGCCAATGCATATGAAGATCCAAAAACAACGATCATACGTTATTACTTTGGTGCGTTTTGTATTTGTTAGTTTATAATTTACAATCAGACAGAACTTTTACATGCAATATATAGGACGTCACAAGTCATTTACTTCCGGTCCAAACGGAAACCTGGATAAACCGGCTCACTGTCCAAACCGGCCCTTGTCATAGTCCTGTAGCTGGCCGGTTTATACAGGTTTTACCGTACACAAAAACATTAAAAACTTTGATTTTAAATTTTAGATCAGACGAAACATAAAGCTATAGTCCTCAATAACACTATTTAGCGTCTTGATTGCTTATTTTATAAACAAAAGATTTTGTATGATTGCGAAAATGACGTCAGCAACTATATGTTATATTTACGTATCAAATAATGATAATACCTTTTTGTTAGCTTTAAAGTTAAGCAAAAGATAAGAAATAACAGGAAGGTGAGTTCATTTTATTTCCTTTTAAGATTTCTAGTGTCTCTTTTAAGGTCTTTCCGCCACTCTGAAATAGAAAAGAATTGCCTGGTTTCTGGTAACATTATTACCTTAATAATAAAATGTTTCAAAAATACAAAATTCTAATAAATGATCCCGTTAAAATATGATAAGCAAAACATTAGAAATAGTTTCATATGTAATAAGATTTTTTCATATAAAATAGAGGTGATTTTACCTTTAAGCTAGCTAACCAGGGTTAATTCACTATTTTCTAGATCAGAAAAGGCCTGTATTAAGTCAGGCATTTTACTGTTCTTGTCCATTCGTTTGATGTGTTTGAGCGTTAGATTTTGCTATTTGATTGGAGACTTTCTGGTTTTGAATTTTTCTTATAGTTCAGTATTTTTGTGAAGTAACGTTTTGCAATGTTGATATTTTCCATGAAAATGACCACTATAAAAAAGGTGAGATGTTGTATGGCAATGTTTGATGGCACCAAACCCTCTTTATATTTTGGGACAGTGGTAAAACTTAACATCGGGACTCAATATTTTGATTTTATAAAATTTAACAGTAAGCTGCACATGCTGGCGAGCTATTCCTATGTAACAAGTGTTTGTTTTTATTTTATAAATACTTTATATGCGTTTGAGGTGACGAATTAGAATATAATGGTTATTACAAACCTTTATTCAAATAGAGGGGCAAAAGATACCAGAGGGACAGTCAAAATCATAGATCGAATATTAACTACCAACGCCATAGTTAAAAAAAGACAAACATACAAATAATATTTAGTCAACAAGACACACTTAAGAAAACTAAAATCTATCCGTTTTTAGATTCGGAAAATCATTAGGCAACTAAGGTGTTAACTTATTTAAGTATAACATGTATAAAAGAAACTAAACAAACGCAGCAGCTATCTTAGGTATCTTAATGTAGTACCAATAAAATTTAGCATGGGAATGTGTCAAAGAGGCAACAACCCGACAATAGAATAGACAACAGCAGAAGGTCACCAACAGGTCTTTATTGCACCGAATAAAATTCCCGCACCCGGAGGCGTCCTTCAGCTGGCCTCTTAACAAATATATATGAAGCACATCATGAGCCAAATAATAGAAAGTTTTTATCTCCTTGTTCAGAGTTTTTGACGAGCGATTAAAAGCTAAAACCAGTAAGGTGCTAGATACAATATTTATCATTGCATTGAACTTTAACGCTCGAATTAAAGTAAGTGCTATAAAGGTAAACATATTAGTAATTTGTCTAAAAAAAAAAACGCGAAAATCATACCTAGATTTCAGAGATTGAATCAAAAACACTGGATATTGAAAGAAATCTGAATTTTTGATTTGCAGTGCAACAAAAATCAATCACGATTAATGCAGTTTTGTTAAAATTGTTTGTATGCACATTGAACGACAAATTTATGTGACGTATATAATTTTTCTGACGTCGGACACTCAAGTAGATCCATGTGTTCGTGGATAGGTTTTTGTGTCCTGTTAAATTGTTCCTTTTAAAAGTTTTGGATTCTCATAAGTTCTATGTATAACTTTTGGACTAGTTTGATTTCTGTAATTTATTCTTACATACTTTTGATTTTTTAACCCTGTCTGCGCTCATTGCCTATGTAAATTTTAAAATTGTTTATAATCCAGGTACTTTTGATAACTATTGTATGCACATTGAACGACAAATTTATGTGACGTATATAATTTTTCTGACGTCAGACACTCAAATCAATCCATGTGTTCGTAGATAGTATATGTTGTTGTGTCCTGTTGAATTGTTATACAATGATGACTGATGTTCCCATATTTTGACTATTTTATTGATTGTGACTGTTTATTTAACGCATCATGTAAATGTAACGGAATTTGATGAGACTGTTATTAAAGTGAGAGGGTTAGCGCTATAGAACCAGGTTTAATCCACCATTTTCTACATTTGAAAATGCCTGTACCAAGTCAGGAATATGACAGTTCTTGTCCATTCGTTTTTGATGCGTTTTGTTTTTTTGATTTTGCCATGTGATTGTGGACTTTCCAAATTGATTTTCCTCTGAGTTCAGTATTTTTGTGATTTTACTTTTTCGTAAACAAAAGCAGTGGAAAATGAACTTCAAAATTATAAACCGGTAACTTTTTATTTGAACTGTTCCAGAATGTTTTTAAATTTCCTAAAGTCTAAAACTTTGCTATTATTACAAGTACCTATTTTTTAAAACGTCGTATTATGAAATTGTGGTATTTTCGATTGAATATTCATATCAAACAAAATAGTTCTGCACCAAACATAATTGCAATACACTCATCGGTTAAACCAATGATTTTACAGACATGTACACACCCACCTGGAACGCTTTCTATAATTATGATGTTATAATAGAGATATTGAATTAGGTTAGGGGATTACATAATTTTGATGAAGTCAACGAACGCATACAAAACTCATAAATAGCCGTGAACACATATCCCTCAAATATTGGTTCATGTTCTGTTTTTTTTATGGCTAATCAGTAAAACAAAATGAATGGTTGTGAACGTTCAACTGAATCATGTTTTAAGAAAGATCTGAGGAAGACACCAAAAATATACATTCAAAGTCATCTGTCAAAAATAAACTGACGAGATGTCAAGAAAAGAAGAAAAACAATAGTAAAAAAAACACAACATGGAAAATTTAATACCATTTCGAATATGAAAGTACGATTTCTCATTTTTTTTTTTTTTTTTTTATAAAAATACACTTTATAGCGTCCAAGGAACCGACTAGCTTTCGTCAGATTCACTGTACATACATTTGCAAGCCAGGGATGGTAAAACGATGAAATACGAAATGATAGTTGTTCAGTCCAATTGCATCTGATGCTTTCTTTGACTTGAGAAGTTGGAACATTGGTTTCTTTATAATTTCCTTCTGTTCAACGACGAATTGCAAACACATAAATATGTCTTAAATCATGTTTGTATCGAAATTCTAAATACTACGTTTCCTTGGATGAAATTAGGAACTAACAGATGAACTTTAAGGATGTCTGCTTGTCATTTTTGGATTTTTTTGTTATATATTCAAAATCCTCTGGTTTTATCCATTTGGACCCCATTTTTCCTTTCATAAATCTTTTCCATGTATTATTATAAGCAATTTGTTAAAGTTTATTAATATTTTGTTTATTTTCAAATAGTATTTGAGAACTTTAACTGGTCAATGATAAAGCAATGAAAAATCAAGAGAAAACATTTTCTCGCCAAAATTCCAATGGTTAATATCTCAAAATCAAGCATTGACCCCTATATAGTTTTTGCTTTTTTGATTCCTCAATTAATCCCCTATCAATATATACTAGTTTTATTGAAAGTTATTTATTTTGAAACTGGGCAGAAAACATCCTTAATTTGTAGCTCTCACATATTTCAAATCAATAATATCAGCATTTCTTTTTAATTTTGTAATCATGAAATTATATTTTTAAGCATTATACCAAGTCATTGATGAATATATATTTGAAAAGCATGGTGGTATTATTCTTATATAATTCGATAATTCACTTACGATAACAAAGGAGTCTAATGCATTCACTCAAGGAAGGAGAAACACTGCCTGAAAAATAAAATTAAACGTCATTAGAATCATATAAACAAGTGAAGTAAACTCAGACGTCATTTATATTATAAATAACATAAACGTTACCAAATTTTGTGTGCATTTTGACAATCAATATGTCTCTGCAGTGATGCTCGAGGCCAAAATATTCAAAAACAAGAGTAGGCAACTCCGACGTCTTTTTTTAACACGTGGAACCCACCTTCTATACTGTGTATATGTTATACATTTAAATGAACTTCCAAATAAAACAAATACAAATATTTCCATATAAAATACATGTAAGCCTTGTTTCATTATGTCTCCGAGACTGAGTTTCTTAAAAAAATCCTGTAGCTATTGCCTTTATTTATATTTTTACAGACCAGAGCTTTTGTGTCTTTGTAACAAGGCTCCGGAATTTGACATATAATTGTTTACCTTTTAAACATGTTGAATCGCATAGAGAAGTACATTTATTTCATTGGCATTCCACTAACATATTGGTTTAGCTATGCTATAGTTCTTTATATGTTAGTGTATGCAAAGAAATATATATTTTTGAATTATGCAGCTCTAATAAAAAAGACACTTACCTGGTAGATACGATCTCCGGCATTTTCTTTTTACACAATCTTGAGGAATTACTGTATGTGTGATAAAATGATATTCATTACTAATTACTAGTATACATTATATGTTCACATACAAATAAAGAGATTTTTGGAAGATATTTTATAGGTCCTGGTAACATATATTTGTATTAAATCCAAATTGTATATGTACCTGGTGTCTTAAAATGTTGATGGCATGCAAACTTGATGAAAGTTATGCTCGTGAAGTGTTCAAATGCAACCACAGAAAAACTATTGGTATAACTATTTATTTCTTTTCTTAATTCTTAATGTTATGATGTAACTATATCATAGAGAAGAATGTAATCGAATTCCCATTTCTTGTGTGTAAATAACATATAATTTTTGAATGTCGATTTTGTATTGTATGCCCATCAAAATAACTGAATCTTTTGAAACATGTTTTAATTGAAATTTATTTTTTCAATAAAAAAAAATGGCGGCAAAAGTTTTACCCTTATATATAATTTCGTTGTTATTAATTTGGATTTCAAATCGAGAAAAAAATCTACAACTGGCTTAGATTTTGGTTAAAGCTATTGAAGTCATTCGAAGTCGATCCGAGTCATTAAAAATAAAATAAACATAAACAATCAATGGAGTTCTTAAACACATGACAAATGGCAATCTTGAACTTGTCGATATGTATAGCTAGTTTTTTTTTAATCTCTATAGTTCTAAAATCCTTAGACTTTATAGTTATATCGATAAATAGACACAAAAAATGTGAACAAAAGTAAAGAAGTAAAAATAGGTAAGTGATACAACAAAAATACGATAAAATAACGGTATAATATATAAAACAACATACAATATTACAATTGATTAATAAATGTATTTATCAAAGTTGAGCATACACGTGTTAGCTATCATGTAAACAATCACACGTGATTGTGTGTCCGCATAGTGGTCATCTATTGGTGTTTATATTGGATTAACAGGTTTGTGTTTTAAATATATGATATTTCGGATTGGTCAATATTTGTCGCATTGCGTAAATATATAGAGTATGATATTTGTTATGTAAATAGCACGGAATTTTTAAAGCGCAAATAGTTGGCTAGTTTAAGTAATTTAAGATATATGGTCGAAGCTCGTATACCGTTCAGTAAAGCAGCTTAGTTTAGGTAAAGACCCCCACCCCCACCCGGATTAAGATGCTTGTATATTTGAAATGTTTTCACGCATAGATAGAAAGATATTTATACTATCAGTAGGACATTGTTTGTTTGATTATTAAGATTTATATGTATATATGATTTCTGATTTTGTTTTTCTTTTTTGTAGGCTGTCGTGTAATACGCAGCGTTGTGACCGATATCATGACATCGGGACCCAATATTTTGATTTTATAAAATTTAACAGTAAGCTGCACATGCTGGCGAGCTATTCCTATGTAACAAGTGTTTGTTTTTATTTTATAAATACTTTATATGCGTTTGAGGTGACGAATTAGAATATAATGGTTATTACAAACCTTTATTCAAATAGAGGGGCAAAAGATACCAGAGGGACAGTCAAAATCATAGATCGAATATTAACTACCAACGCCATAGTTAAAAAAAGACAAACATACAAATAATATTTAGTCAACAAGACACACTTAAGAAAACTAAAATCTATCAGTTTTTAGATTCGGAAAATCATTAGGCAACTAAGGTGTTAATTTATTTAAGTATAACATGTATAAAAGAAACTAAACAAACGCAGCAGCTATCTTAGGTATCTTAATGTAGTACCAATAAAATTTAGCATGGGAATGTGTCAAAGAGGCAACAACCCGACAATAGAATAGACAACAGCAGAAGGTCACCAACAGGTCTTTATTGCACCGAATAAAATTCCCGCACCCGGAGGCGTCCTTCAGCTGGCCTCTTAACAAATATATATGAAGCACATCATGAGCCAAATAATAGAAAGTTTTTATCTCCTTGTTCAGAGTTTTTGACGAGCGATTAAAAGCTAAAACCAGTAAGGTGCTAGATACAATATTTATCATTGCATTGAACTTTAACGCTCGAATTAAAGTAAGTGCTATAAAGGTAAACATATTAGTAATTTGTCTAAAAAAAAACCGCGTAAATCATACCTAGATTTCAGAGATTGAATCAAAAACACTGGATATTGAAAGAAATCTGAATTTTTGATTTGCAGTGCAACAAAAATCAATCACGATTAATGCATTTTTGTTACATTGTGCTTTTTTTTCCAACGTCACTTTAAGAAACATATATTGTGAAATTTTGTCTTTTATTTTGGATGCAATGAAGTTTTACTGACCATGAGTGTAACATACTGATGTATTTTTTCTAACCTCACTAAGAAAAACATAAAATGTGATTTCTTTTCTAATATTATGGAGGCAATGAACATTTACTTGCCTTGAATGTAACATATAGGTGTATTTTTTGTAATGTCAATAAAAAACATAATGTGTGATTTGTTTTCTTGTATTGAGAACGCAATGAACTTTTATTTAACATGAATGTAACATCTTGGTGTATTTTTTCTAACCTCACAAAAAAGTTATATGTTTTCTTATATCTAAATTTATTTTGATTAAAAGAATGACGTGCAAAGTAGAATGATATGACTGCTATAAGAAGTTGTTTAACAATTTAGATGTAAATGGATAACAGGTTGATTTGAACATTTTTAAAGTTCTGCTACCACACATTTTCTCTATCATATAGGTTTTCAAGGTGCAAAACTGATATTATCTATGTTTGATTTTAAACATATTTTATTCATTAAGATATGAAAAGGATTGAGCAACAGACACAGCCTAGTAAAGCTCTCTCCATATTAGATGTTCTAGGTATAATTCAATTATAACAACTGTATGTAAAATAATGCAATATAGTGGAACATGCATGCTACTTATGAGCACACACGAGCAAATATATGTTTACAGCGTTACTAACTAAATGCAAAGTATATTTAAGTATATAGGCACTTACTCATCGTGTATTACAGAACCTTGAAACATGCAAATATCATTTTAAGTCATTAGAAAAATAGATATATATATATATGGCTTGAAAGAGAAACTAAGCTTGCTTAGTGGATAAAATGAATTAATGTTTAGGCAGAGGAGAAAATAATAAAAAAAATAAAACTAATTTAATGAAACAACAAGTTGAGTGTCACTGATATATTTATGAACAGATTTAAAAATAGCAATATTCACATCATAGGAAAATAATCTGTTACCAATAAGTAATAATTCAATATTTATATCAACATTGTCAGCAATGGAGTGAAAGGAATCCAGTAGGATCTGTCTTATATCATTGTACTTAGGGCAAATGAAAGAGAAATGATTGTTATCCTCCACAGGGTGATTACAGTTTGCGCAAACAGTGTTCTCCGATAAAAAACTGATTAAACAGATGAGAATTTAGGTTGCTAGCATTATTTCTGAGTTGACAATGACTTATAATAAGTTTCCTTATCCAATAGTTGAAAAGTTTAAATATATCATCAGTCCTATAAAACTTTTCCAGTCCACTTCTAAATAAATCCAAACCTGAAGATTTTAGTTAACTCAAAAGAAGACTATTCCAAAGTCTTATAGTGGAAGGAATGAAACTATTAAAATATGAGCTAGTTCTAGCAAGACGTGGATGAAAAGTGTTATTTTCATCCCTAAAAGCATAAGGGGGTTGTCTGGGAAGATTTGGCTGGACTAACTCATATAAGTATGCAGGTGTCATCCCATTTTATATTTTATAGAATAGTATAAGCTTATGTTTATTACGTCTATTTTCCAGAGTTTCTTAACCTAATTCAATATAAAGTTTTTGTCTGGAGGAATTACGTCGTAAACCTGTAATAATAGCGGCTTCTATCTGAATATTTTCAAGAAGCTCGGACTCGTGCTGGGAGCAATTGCCCCATACAACATCACCATACTCTAATGTAGGTCTAATAAAAGCATAAAAATACGTATAAGTGAACTCCTATCTAATAGATGTTTAACTTGACGAATCACAGATAGACGAGAGAATGCTTTTATAAATAATATCAATATGTGAGTTCCATGAAGCTGCTGACTGAAATGACATCCCAAGATGACAGTGGATATTTAATTTCTCAACCTCTTCCCCCTTTATTCCAAAAAATCAGGTGGGTGCTCCCTTTCTCTTCTAGTAAATAATAATTTTAGTTTTCTTATAGAGTTAAATTTAACAGCCCATGGTTTTGCCCAATTTGAGATAACATCCAAGTCATCAGTCAAAGAAGCAGCTACTCTAATGTAGCTGATGTACCCTGAAACATAAACAAAACAAATATTTCCTTTCAATTTCAGATCTTAAAATGAGGCTAAAGGAACTTGATTTGCAATCGACCAATAAATAAAGAAAGAAGAAACCATGGAATGAAATAAAAGTCACATTGCATTTTTTTTTTATCTTGAACAAACAACAACTATTCTAATTATTTTATATTAAGATATATAACCTTCAGGAATCGACAAAAAATATTGGACGTTAAAACAGACCAAAGCGATCATCCTATTCAAATGCATCATTGCATAGAACTTTAACGGTAGAATGAAATTAAGTGCTATGAAGGTAAACATATTAGAAATTTGTCTATAAAAAAATTATACCCAGCTTTCGGAGATTTAATCAAATACACTGGAACTTGAATGAAATCTGAATTCTTGATTTGCAGTGCCACAAGTCAATCACGATTAATTGTCATTTTCGATACGTCGTGTTTTTGTCCAACGTAACTTTAAAAAAACATATATTGTGAAATGTTGTCTATTATTCAATGAACTTTTATTGATCATAAATGTAACATATTGATGTGTTTTTTCCTAACCTTACTAAGAAAAACATATAATGTTATTTCTATTCTTATATTGGGGATGTTATAAACTGTTACTGGCCTTGAATGTTATATCTAAGTAAATTTTCTTTAACTTCACTACGAAAAACATAGTGTGAATTCTTTTTTAATATTAGAGCCGTTATAAATTCTTACTGGCCTTGAATGTTTCATCTTGGGGTAGTTTTTCTAACAGACGAAGACGACAACGACGACGACGACGAAGACGGACGCAAAGTGATGAGAAAAGCTCACTTGGCCCTATGGGCCAGGTGAGCTAAAAACGTAGCAATCGACAAATCTAATATATTGCATTTTAAACTTCAATAATATTTTTAAAGTTGGAATATTTTCCCAAAAAACACGTTTCGATGCATGAGCCCTTTATTTAATCTGCCCGTTCAAGAAAAAAACCTTATTCTTTATCAATGTTCTGGTAGCATATATTCTTTTATGTTACTTAAAACTGAAATTCAAATCTCGAATGACGCTTGCGGAACACTTTTACATAATAACGTCTTTTACAGATATGTTTGTATCGTCGGTTGCGTGATTTTTCTGCTGTATTGAAGAACCATAAATGGCTTTCGGCTGTTTTCTGCTCTTTGATCAAGTTGCTGTCTTTTTGACACATTCCCCATTTCAAATTATTTTTTGAAACATCCATTTTATTATTTGTGCTTGCAAACAGGTTCTGACTATTGCTTATATAAGGATGTACTAAGTTGAATTTAAAAAAGTATAAATATTTTATGGAGCATCTTTTCGAGATATTGGCTTTTAAGAAACGGCTGAAAAAGGTTTACTCTGACTTTTATAATTTTATTATTTTGGTTTCAAATCGAGAGAAAAAAATCTACAACCAGCTTAGATTTTGGTAAAAGCTATTGAAGTCACTCAAAATCGACCCGAGTTTTAAAAAATAAACAGAAACATAAACAATCAATGTTATGTTCTTAAACATGATTACTGGCAATCTTGAACTTGTGGATAGGTATATCTAATTCTTTTTAAACTCAATAGTTCTCATCTCTCACCTTTATTGAAACATCGATAAGTAGGAAAACAATAGTGCAAACAAGAGTGAAGGAACGACATGGAACTGGTGATTAAATTCAGTAAAAATAATGGTATAATATAAAACAAAATAAAATATTACAATTGAATAATAATGGTGATTACAGACATTTCTTAAAAAAGAGGGGCAAAGATAACAGAGGGATAGTCAAAATTATTTAGGTGCTACATAAAACTACAAGAGGGTAATTCTGTAACTAAAAATAGCTGAACATTTTAACCACGTTCTATTGTAAAGGGCACATTAAGCTTCTCAATGATTAGAATTAGTGTTTGTCAAACTTTAGATTTGTATCCAATGGAATTTTCTTATATTTTTGTGAAAGAGTCAAGGTAAATATTTGGTAAAAATTGTTTGAAAACAAAACGAGCCAAATCATTTGTAGTCAAGGTGTTTGGTACAACCTCCAGTATTATAAGTGTTTATCTGTTTAACTATATTAGGTCTAGATAATCAATTCAAAAACTTGAGGTCAGATATTTTATCAAAAATGATTGAAAATTTGATTTTCTTATCATTTCCTTAATACATAAAACAAATTATAGGAATCGACAAAAAATATTGGACGGTCAAACAGACCAAAGCGATCATGTTTACAGAGTTTGCCTTTAGTGCCGTGTGGAGGCAGTAGAGTGCCTCCCCGTGCCTCAGGTTTATTCTCTTATAATATACCAGATTATGGAGTGTGTCTTAGAGCGAGAACTGCTCTAGTTCATTACTTTAGGAATATTTATCAAAAAGTAGTATTTCAATATTCAGCCCCATTCTACCATTTAGTCGGGTAATTAATACTGATAGCGTTTGACATTTTTAACCGAACAGATTTATCAATATTACATAACTTATATTATTGTATGCTGATTCATATTCTGGACGCCAGTCTTTGCTCCTTCAATTCTCAATTTTACATTCTATTCAAAGGTACAATTGCATAGGTCTATAACGCTAGATGAAAGTAAGTGCTCTGAAGGTAAACAATTTAGTAATTTGTCTATAAAAAAAGAACCGCGAGAATCATACCTAGATTTCAGAGATTTAATCAAATACACTAGAAGTTGAAAGAGATCTGAATTCTTGATTTGCAGTGCCACAAAAATCAACACGATTATTGTCATTTTCGATAAATTGTGTTTTTATCCAACGTCACATTTAAAAACATGTATTGTGAAATGTTGTCTTTTACTTTGGATGCAGTGAACTTTTACTGACCATTAATGTAACATCTTCGTGTGTTATTTCTAACCTCACTAAGAAAAACATATACATTGTACTGTGATTTTTTTTCTTATATTGGGGACGCCATGAACTTTTAGTTAACCCGGTTGTATTTTTCTTTAACCTCACTAACACGACTAAGAAAAACATATTGTGGTGTCTTTTTGGTCTCCAGTAAAATTTCATTGCAGCCTAAATACAAAAAAAGAGACCACAATATGTTTTTCTTAGTCGTGTTAGTGAGGTTCGTGTTAGTGAGGTTAGAAAAAAATACATTTTCTTGTTAGACATTTGAGAAGCAACTACCCTACATTTCATTGAGCGAAGCAACTTGAATTCTTCTTTCCGAGAGAAAAAAAATCTGTTATTAAAACTTTATGTTTTCCTGACTTAAGAACAGATGTTCCTATATTTTAAATATATTTTAAATGCGTAGTAAATAACGCAATGTCAAAGTCATTTAAAATTGGTATCAGAAACCTCAAAATTGATTTTGATTAAAAAAAAAAGACGTGCAAAGTAGTATGATAGGACTGCTATAAGAAGTTGTATAACAGTTTAGACGTAAAATGGACAACATGTAGATTTGAACATTTTTAAATTTTCTTCTACTGCACTATTTTCTATAGATATAAAACTTACATTTGCTACGTTTAGCTATTTTAGCAATTTTTCTTGACATAAGGGATCATGGAATACCCTTTTAATCTAAAATGAGTGTGGCTTAGTTCAGTTAAAGACCACGGACACCAAGTGATAAGAAAAAGTAAAACAAGGAAGTTGCCAGTAATAGCCATTTCGTTGTTTGAAGTGGTCCACAATAACATCTTTGCTTCAGTGTTCAAACAATGATATACAAATTTGTGTATCCTCCTATAAATTGAAATAAAAAAAAACATAGAAAAATAGTCGTACAATGTGTTCGTCTTTTGATATGCACATACTTTGACCTATAATGGTTTACTTTTATAAATTGTGAATTGGATGGACAACTACATCTTTTTATATCCATTGTATCGAGTTATGTGACCAGTTATATATCTATATTATCAAATTACAAAAGGTCAAAAAGAAACAATTGACAAAACATGGGTTTGCAGTGATGTATGAAGTTTAATGTGTAATTTAGACTTGTATATATAACTGGTCACATAACTAATAAACAAACATTTGGGTAAACTTTCCACAACTGCAAAGATTCCAATCGCCAACATGCATTCTTCACACCTCAAGACTTGATACCGTTTTCATAGAGTGGTAATGACTTATTGCCTTTTTTACTAGAAATATATATATAATTAGTTAACGGTGTTTCGGGATTTTTTAGCTAAGTTTTATTTTAGTAAGGGTCCCTTTTCAAAAGTCTCCCTATTAAAAAGTCTTGTTTTAGCTAGGTGCATTTTTTAAAATTTTTACTGCGTTTATACGCATTGATAGGCATCTGTTTAAAAAATCGTTTACAATACTCATCTCTTTGCAAAATTTGCCAATGTTTCTTAATAGCTCTGTAAAGATTTATAACTGTAGGGTTATATTTAGTTACTAGTGTAAGTGGAATTTCCCTTTGTCTAAAATTATCTGACAGAGTACTGAATCGTTTAATCTTGCATTTCACATCTTTAATTTTTTTTGCAGTTTCCAACTTATCATAGCCTCAATCTATAAGTTTATTTTTCAAAGTCAGAAGATGTTTGTTATGATCAGTTTCGTTGCTATTGTTTCTTATGTGACGAATTGTTTCTCCTGTAATAATACTTCAAAAAGTATGTTTAGGATGTGCACTTGTAATTGGGAGGTACTATACGTTTCAGTTGGTTTGACATACAACCTGATGTCCAGGACACCTCTCGATTTAAAACGCTCCCCTTTGTACACCTCAGTATCTAAGTGCGTCACTTCTGTATTGGAGAAATTATACGTAAACTTTAGTAGAGGGTCAATGTTGTTTGCAATTGTAAAGAACTCATCAATTTGTGATTTGTTGCACTCTGTAATCATGAAACCATCGTCACGATATTGACAAATCATACCAATGCTATTCTTAAATTGAAATCTGTCTAAGATTTTTCTAAGTTTTGTTGACAGATGCAGATCGGTGGCAGTGGGTGATAAAAAATTATATTGGAAAACAATGAGTTCCAATTTAATGGGACTTTATATAAACAAGTTATAGGGGCGCCACAAGGTGGCATATTATCACCCACTGACACCGATCTGCATCTGTTAACCATGTAAATATTTGAGAATTTTGGCATGAATTATCTTCGGGGATCTCACGAGTGTTTAAAAAAAGAAGTGCATCTATTAAACGTAAAATGCTGCGTTTTTCAAATTACAGTTTACAAACCAACTACTTATTTTCAAATTGTAAGTGTGATAAATGGAGTGAAATAAGAATTATACTTGACTGTAAAATTGCGTACTCATACCATGCACCTTTTCAGATAAGGATAATAGAATGGATAAACCGTTTAGTTTTAATATCGAAGCATACTGTCTTTTGAAGCATTTTGAATTGAGAACACATTTGATTTTGTATTAACAAAATAGAAATTGGTTACCTTACTTTTTGTTTGAATTACAGTGCTCAAATTTCCATGACTTTTGTTAGCAGAATCAGTAGACTTGAAAGAACTTTACGTTTTAAGTAGGAATTTAAACATTTTTCATCCGTTCGATATATATTGAAAAATAGGCAAAGTGTTAGGCATTTATTCACAAAGGTTTGGTTTTGAATAACTCCTACCTAATAAACACTAAAAGTTTTAACAAAATTATGACATTAAACGTTAATTAGAATATGCACCTGATCGACTATTTTTCTTGTCATGTGTACTTTACCTATAGTGTTTTTTCCTTAAATAGACGAAATTTCTATGTTTAGATTTTACATCAGTTGTTTTTTTTCTATTTTTTTGTAATAGATACCAGTATACTCACCCAGATATAATTATATTGTTGAAATTAATTTGGAATTCAAAGATATCCATTAACTTACTGGAGCTCTACTCCATAGTATACTAATAAGTTTTAAAATAAATAATTTATAAAACATGGCTTACAACATGTTGAACATTGAAACGTTAAATCCAATGTAGCATATAGTTTTTACCAATCCCAGGTGAATTCTGATTGGAGCATAATTAAATGTTTTACAACAAATGGCTAAGATGTTTAGGACACGTTAGGAATGCCAGTTTTTTTTGGCAAAGAGTAGTAACTATTTAGATGAAACATCTGCTTTGTCTGTAAATGTGGAGAGTTGAAAAACAATCGAATCCCCTCTAATCTCCAAACAAGCACGCAAAACAAAAACAAAACATCAAAATAAAAAGCAAGAAAATACATTGAATCAGACAACAGTTTCTTTGTAAAGCATTTTTTATTTTGAATTATTATCAAGAAGGACTTCGATGTAATGGGTATTCCTTGTAGATACTTGTAATCATTTATATTATAATTCGACAACATATTTTAAGATTTTTTAAATAAACACATTATGTATAAATAAATTAGAAAAACTATACTGTCAGCAAGAACCCTGCCAATATTTATGTGAGTCACAGAAAAAAAATCAAATACCGATTCATCCAAATCAATACACATAGATATAGGAAGATGTGGTGTGAGTGCCAATGAGACAACTCTCCATCCAAATAACAATTTAAAAATTAAACAATTATAGGTTAAAGTACGGCCTTCAACACGGAGCCTTGGCTCACACCGAACAACAAGCTATAAAGGGCCCCAAAATTACTAGTGTAAAACCATTCAAACGGGAAAACCAACGGTCTAATCTATATAAACAAAATGAGAAACGAGAAACACGTATATATTACATAAACAAACGACAACTACTGTACATCAGATTCCTGACTTAGGACAGGTGCAAACATTTGCAGCGGGATTAAACGTTTTAATGGGCCCAAACCTTCTCCCTTTTTCCGAAACAATAGCATAACATCACAACATATAAAAACATACGATAAAATATCAATTAGCAGACTTAACTCAATCAAAAAACGTATGATTAAACAAAGAACGAATAAATTTGATCTGCGATATCTGAATACAAATGCACAGTTAATTAAATATTAGAGACAAACAGTCATGACCAAAAGGCTATCAAACAAATTCAAACACACTGAGAAATATTTAACCAATCAATGTTCACTTTAGAAAAAAACCGTTTTTTTATAATCTTGAAGTTTATACAAATGTTGTAAGAATAAGTGAAAAATTGAAGATATTACAAATAATCAAAGCTGGTATACAGCCAAGATCCATATAAATAAAAAATGACAAAAAAGCATTATAAACAGTATCAACAGGTCGAAATAAAAAGAAAATACGATTTGAGAGTACTCGCAGTTACTGACAGCTAGTTAAAAGCCAAAACCAATTAATAGTAAAAAATCATGCATCAGAGACTAAAATCGACTAAAACACATCACAGGGATTTAGTATTTTAACGTCATTAATAGTCAAAGAAGACATGACTAGTGCAATGCCAAAAATAAATGTATCGACAGGTAGTAGTACAGTGAAGAGCGACTTCTATAGAAATAAAAGTTAACGTGGCTGTGTCCCCTATACATCTCGCCTCAAAAGGTAATGAAATTTAGTTATGTTTTAATTTGCTAATGACAAAATCAATATTAGTGCCAATGTGAACTATATTCAGAGATCTAATTACAATATTGGTACGATAACCCTTACTTATAAGTTTGTTTAAAGGTTCGATGAGTTTACAAGGATCACATAGTGATTTCCTCGCTTTAAGTACAATATTACCATAAAATTTAGGATGAGAAATACCATCTTTAATAAGCTTTCTACAGGTATAGCCAAATTTACTAATCAAATCTTTGTATCTATGAAAGAATTTAGTAAAAGTTTTAAGTAATTTATGGTATCGAAATCCCTGACACAACAATTTACCAGTGATGCATTGATTACGTTCGTTAAAATCTATGACATCAGAACACACACGGGCAAACCGAACGAGTTGCGATATATAAACACCGTATGATGGAACCAAAGGCACATCGCCGTCTAAAAAAGGAAAATTAACGATAGGAAATGAAAAATCGTCTCTTTTGTCGTAAATTTTAGTGTGAAGTTTCCCGTTTGAAATTGAAATGTCTAAATCTAGAAAAGGACAACTGCTGCTGTTTATGTTAGATTTAGTTAAAGTAAGTTCGTTTGGGTAAATTTCTGAAGTATATTTAGAGAACTCTGGATTATTCAACGAAAAAATATCATCCAGATAACGGTAGGTATTTTTGAATGTATCAACCAAATGTAACAATGATGGGTCTTTACTGAGTTTGGTCATAAACTGAGATTCATAGCAATATAGAAATAAATCTGCTATTAAAGGGGCACAGTTGGTGCCCATAGGAATACCTACTACCTGACGATACACTTTATCGCCGAAACGTACATAAATGTTATCAAGCAGAAAGTTTAAAGCTTCAATCATATCCTCACATTTCCAGTAAGTGTATCTAGCATACTTTCCTTTTTCGTTACAGAAAAAGGCCTTAAACGAGTTACAGCAAATAAAATTACAATGAGATTTTTCGAAAGACCATTTTATCAAATACAAAAACTTTTTCTTTATAAGATAGCATACATGTATGTGTATGGGATTTCATTTTCCTACATTTTTCGGTAGGAATTATTTAACGAAAAGTTCGCTATAGATTTCATTTTTCGTTGAAATCCTGGCACGTTTGTTTAAATACAAAACAAGTTTCGATTTCTCATTTCTCAACCGTAACAAAGCCTCTGCCTGATCATAAAGCGCTAAAATTTATCAGCTGATACTTTCGCCACCGTAACTATTCCAATATTGCGAAAACATGCCACAGTTCAGTTTCAAAATATTTGTTTTTATATCGCATAATATAACTAGAAATATTCTTTAATCTCATTAAATTATGGATGTTCATCAATTAGTCGAAATTAGCCGATTTTAATAAATTACTGTGTTCGCTACGTAGCCCGTAACAGACCCTCTGCTATATCGTACATGTATGTTGCTAACACTTATCAGCTGATACTTGTCGATATGGTATGAAAATACTAAATGGACTTCGTTAGCCGGTGTATGATATTTGCTCAACAACTGTTCAGACAGAGTTGTGGAAAGAACGACTGATATCGATACATTAGTAGTTATCTTCACCAATTAGTTGACCAGTACGATATAATCCAAATATTTCTTAACTCAATAAAGTGACACGTTTTCGTATTATCGGAATAGTCGTCTAATCAATAATTTAACAAATTGTACCTTATTCACAAATGTTTCCTATCCCGGGTTATGTCATTTTTCTAGTTGTTTTCTATTCCAAATTTTGACAAATTTGATTGGATTGTGCAGATTATATAACAGAACAGGAGATACGTTCAAACTAAGGTACCGGTCATGCTCCTTTTTGAGTTCATGTGAGGCCCTCTGTTTATTTTACCTTGATTTGTCCTTTTAATCGATTTAATATCGCTAAACTACTGTTGCCTATATCTATTCACTAAACGCTCATTTAGGACCTTGTCGTATATTTTTTGGATTATAATAGAAAGGAATATCATATTATAATTAAAACGAAAGTCATACTGTATAAATCCATTACACAATGATACTATGTGCTTATTCAAAAACAAATTGAAAGGAACATACTTTGTTAATCTCAAAATTGCGATGGGACCTTAAAATTATGATAAACAATATACTGTATAATGTATTGTTGAAATCAAAGTAAAATGCTGTTGATTCATTAATTTTCGTGGGAACCAATTTTCGTGGATTGAGGAAACTTCGTGTTTCATGCATATTTGATTTCAATTTTTTACTTAAGTCTGCATACATGCCTATGCAAAAATTTGCATTTCGTTTAATATTTCAATCGTGGTTCACCTGTTACTATGAAATCAACGAAAATTGGTATCCAACGAAGTATATGGAATCCACAGTAATGGTTTTCTCACAGTTTGTGGTCTTTCACAAAATCTAAGAATTTATACAAAATTGCACGTGGAATAAACATGGAATAGCATATAGTAACTTTAAAAATATATTGTTGAAACTGCTGCACACTGATAATTCTTAAACATTGTTATTTCCCCCCCCCCCCCCCAAAAAAAAATATGGTAAGTTTAACGTCGTACAAAAACACTTAATCATTTCATGCAAGCAGCTTACAATAGGACGGCTATAGAAGTCAACCCAATTCGCTGTTTTTAAATCTCTCTTAGAAACAATAACAAGAAGAGTTTTTCAACAAAAATATACTCTATCTAAAGAAGTTTGAGATCAAATGTAAAAAATTTACAATAATAGATCAAACTATGGCTAAGTTTGTTTTTCACTTGCCAACCAAGATGTTACATTCAGTGTATTTTTAGTTTGAATAAACGGTCATTGTATTTTCAACTTTAAAAATAAAAACTCACAGTTTGATTTTCTTAGTACGGGAAAAAATGACATCAATAGGTCACTTTTTTTTCCAGCACTAATTGAACTGTAAAAAGCCAAAACACATGTTACAACAGAAATGATGTATAAAAGCCAAACACTCCTCTGTTAATGATTAATTATATTTTTTTGTATAACTTCACGGTCAAATTATCCAGCGACTTTAACACCATGAACACATTGGCTACCTTGGCGATATTAGTTTTGATGTCAAGTTTTCAGCTAGTTTTGAGTAAACGATGTAAGTGATATCTTTATTAGAATTATTACTATAACAAACATTATATGTGGTAAAATAGGCAGTTTGATGGAAGAAAGTTATGCTTCCTTCCCCAGTATTGTATCAATTAGCATGCTTAGAATCTTCCGATTTACTTGTTCTGCAATATAGACAGGAAACCTTATATCATCATGGTAAATGAATGTTTTCTCATATTTCTAACTATAATGTTGATAATTTTATATAAGTAGACAATCAAGTGAAAGTATGTTCTAAATATATTTAAATCTGCATCATAAAAAATGATGGAGGATAAACATGATAAGTGAAACGTCTGTTGACACCTTCATCAATGGCGAAAAATTAGACATTCTTCAAATGTTCTATTCACTCATAAAAGAAGAAAAAAATTAGAAATAACTAAATCAACTGAATAAACCTTGAACTCGAGAATAATAAAAGGCAGTGATCCAGATTGCGTATTTTGTGATTTTTAGTTTTTATTGGGTACAAATGTAATTATCTATTAACTTATACAATAGATTATTACAACATTGTCTGATAAAAAGATTGTGCGCAAATCATAAAATAATTAAGGAGATGAACATGATTACGATAAATTTATATCGACATATTGTGCATGCATTGATCACTGAAAAAATATGCGATATTAAAAGTTTTCTTTGTTTTCCTTTCCGATTTTCGCAATGATTAGATAAAAAAAACATTCTGAACTAATAGAATATAAAAGTTCATAACACAGATGTTTCGAAAAAAACTTCTGTTAAATCAGTTAAACCAGAGAGTTGCAACTCAAGAGTCATTATATACTGACCGACTTTTGAAACGCAACACAAGATTATTATTTGTCATTCCCGTTTTTAACTTTGCAGTTTTTGTTAAAGAAATGTATGATCATTAATCTTATTCATTACTGTCTTAGCAAATCACCAATATGAAGATGCAACAATTGTTGATGATTTAAGTGTGAGTAGGGATTAAAAAAATGTTGCACGAAGAAAAAAACCGTAATAAAAATGTAACCTTCAGGTTCCAGTCTGGTATTACAACTCGAGTTTCCGGTACATATCAAAACATAGAGGGGAATTAAATATTCCATTTTTTTCTTAATGATTTACTGGACTAATTTTTTTCTGTTTTCTTAAAAGTTTATGCTGATTGAAAAAATCTGGCATTTTTTTGGAGATATCAATCCAGGAGTCAGAGGATATCATGTTTACTTGAAGTGGTTTGGCCTAGTAAAAACAGCCAACAGAAAGCAGCCAAAAACTTGTTTTAACTTAAGGGTTACGTAACTTTTATATTTCGTGGCATTACCCACTTAAATCACAATTTCACATTAGTACATACATGATATGAACATGCACTATTTTTCTATTTAGCATTTTTTAATTCTTTATTATCAAATATCAGCTGTTTTGCATAACAATAGTTATCAAAGGTACAATATTCATAATTGAATACTACAGACGCGCGTTTCGTTCTTCATAAGAATCTTCAGTGGCGATCAGATCAAAATATAAGCCTATGAAACAGTAAATTACAAGATTGCAACATTCATTGGGTTTAATCGCTACCAACATATTTACTCACCACGTACATACGACTTTTGAGTTAATACACTACTGAGACCAGAACAGAACTGTCAGTAAATCTCTCCATTTGTGTGTATATAGATAATGTATAATCAAGTACTAAATATTCGTATATTTCATACATACAGTGCACGTGCCTGACAAGGAATGTATGCAATATTGCAGGGATAATTATCCAATAGGTAAGTAGATGTTGTTACTCCATAAATCATGTCATTTTAAACTATGTTAATCATGTTAATCTAGGATCTGTTGAGTCTCCCGGAGCATCTAGGACCATCCCTCGGTTTTTGTTGGGTTCGTGTTGCTCATACTTTAGTTTTCTGTGGGTTTTTTTGTGTACTTTTGTTTTTCTGTTTCTCGTTTTCTTTTTTAGCAATGCCGTTGTCAGCTTATTTTTGATTATTGAGTTTGAATTTCCCTCTGGTATTTTTCGCCACTCTTATATTCATTTGACATATTCAAGAATGATTTTATATGTCTAACATATAGACAAAAGATAGACTTCTCTTCATCAAATGTTTTAACTCAAGAATATATATATAGCTTAAACCGTTTTTAAAATATGATTATGGTCACTCTACAGGAAATGGTACTCCGTCTTCGAGTGAGTGCATCCGAGTAGTATGTATTCGTAAGTATCTCTTCATATTGCTTTGATATTTAAAAAGACTTTTCTACTAATACATATTTCCAGCGAAAACCTATTCATAAGGATTATTCTCTAATTATTTAACAATTTAACACTTTATGTGTTAGTTGTTTAAAACAAATCAAAAAATTGTGTTTTTGACCGATGATCGCAATAGATGATAGGTTATGGTAAAAGATTTTTATCAGCTCGAAATGTGTTAAAAAGTTTTAAGAAATTTTTAATTTGCTACGCAATAATCGTTTGACCTACAGAAATGTTGTTGAAGCATTTTACTATGCATGACGAAATACTTCTTGATTAGGAGTGGTCCTTTGTCGAAAATTCAAATTTGTTTGGCACTTTTTACAAAATGAGATGTTTACGTAGTTACTCGTGGATTACTGAATTAGTCACGATAGTTAAATTATCGAATTTTAACGTCCTCGCCGATAATAAAGCTATCTCATTACCAATGGCAGAATATTAATATATTTATATGTGTGATAGAAATTAATAATATGCTGCTGTTATTGATTACCTACAAATCTAACCTAATAAAATAATTCTTTTTAATTACAGCTGCTATAAATGGGAGGTGTGTAAATTTTTGTAAATACGTTGGTTTTACAGGTGGGTGTTTTACAATTTTGTTCGGTGCAGTTTAATTTTGTTTGATATGCACATTGCTGGAGTTTGATCTACATTACTACGACTTCATGATTTTAAAATTCAATCATTTATCAAAGTAAATTAAAATTTTGATATATTACAAAGTCTTGCTTTTATTAATCACAATAAAGAATAACATCATTCGGAGACAGTTCATTAAAAAGCTTATTTTGCAAAATTTATTGTTCGGAATAATATTTTATTGACGAAAAGTTAATTTTATAAATATGTTGCTGAACTCTTCTCTGTTATAATAATTTCAGGAAAGGATCTTCTGGACTGCTTTAGAAATTGCCGGTAAATATTTTTATTTAACATATTCATTTATTTACCTATATGGAATTCGTTCCTGTTAAAACGATTGGTCTGTGTTGTGACGAAACAACAAAACGATACAATGTGTCAAATAAGTGTTTCCAAAATTACCTGCGTAAGATCATTATTTTTCCTTATTTAGATTCAGACTTACGTTTACTTATGTTGCTGCCTATTATGAATATTTCAAGCCCCCCTTAAAAAACAAATTTGGTAAATTTATCAGTAAAACGAAGGGACTTATATGTGATATATATTTGTTCCGGACCATATGAGTATTTGGACAATACGCGTATGGTCATGACCATATGCGTATACTCATATGGTCCGACCGTACGCGTATCGCACTATATGAGAATATACTCGTTTGGTTATTAAAGGACCAGACCATATAGTTTTTTTCAAATATGCATTGGAAACGTTTCAATTATAAAATTGATCATCTCTAATTGTATTTTTACATGTATGCTTAGGGTGACGTTCAATTTCACGCGGTATCATAGATTTTCTGCATGTTTAAATCTTGGTTGTCTACGTTCCTTTTCAGTTACACATTTTGCATGCGATTGAAAAGCTAGCCTTCTTTGCAGCTGCGTGCAGTTATACCGCGGTCTCGGGCCATTCATATGTGTCTTTGGTTTTTTTTTTAAATTCTAGAACTTCAATATTGTAATATGACTGCAGTTCACCATATTCACAATACAACATAAATGAAATATGCCACCGTCGGTGATGTCATCTACTTTACAAAATAAACGTGGTTAATCACCAGAAGCCCTCTCAACCACCGGTAAACATAAAGTAATAAAACTTCCATTTACAATATGTGCATTTGATTTTGACATATGCTTATGGTAAAAAAAATGTACTTACAAATAGTGAGTAAAATATATTGTATGAAACTGTTTATTTTTATTTAGTTAATCTTTATGTATTATTAAACTTTAATAAAAATGACCTTTTTTAAAGAACTGGAAGATTAATAACTAATGAAGAGTTTAAAACTATTTTAAATACACTTGTTAAATACCCCGACCATATGAGTATATACCCATATGGTCATGACCATACGCGTGTGGTCCAAATACGTGTATGGTCCGGACAATATTCATTAAACTTTTAAACAAATCAAATTCAATCACATTCGTGAATAAGATTTTTAAAATCAAACGAATATATATTCTTTTTATTTCACATTTTATTAACAATGGTTATTTGTTGCATGTTTATTCTTTGTTTTGCTCTCTTTGTCCGTTCTTAACCCTGTCCACTATCAAAGGATCAACATTTGTTTTTATTATAGGTAAACAGTCATTTTCTTTATAATCGGCAGGAAGGAACTATGCTATTTTATCTTGATTTTCAATCTGAAAGAAAAAATTGTATTGCAATTATTCTAAAAAGTAACATTTAGTTATTCATATAAAAATATCTGCTTTTCTCTTTTATAGCAATGTCAAGTGACAAGAGAAATAAACCCATTGCATCCCCCTTTCTAAAAGTTAATGCAATGAATTGCTAACAAAGATTGTTGTATGTTCATACACTTCAGAAATAGTCAGTAACAGACCAAATGACGCAATTCTAATGTTTGTTTTTCACGAAACTATTTTAGTAGATGTACGAAAAAAGGGCGTAATGGCACTTATAGGTTTGAATGTTCATTTCGTATCTTTCGCCTCATCAGATTTAGTAATGGGCGATGAAAAATGAAAAAGCTTTTATTTTAGCTATAACCTGGTTTCTAACAAAAGAGATTTAATGCAATTATAAAACATGTTACACCGTTACTTGAATGTGTTGAATGTACAAGATTCACATATCATATTACAAAATTACACTTGCAATATTGGTTTTGTACAAAAACGATAGTTACATAATATAAAGTCATCGACGAGTATCCTACCTTAAACTTCGCTATAATATTTTATGTGTTGAACGAGTCTGTGTCTTTAGTTTGTATTGTGCCAGTTTTCTTTACATTCTGATATAATTTAAATAAAAATAAATCATAGATTAAGACCTGAAAAATTATGAAGGAATTTTATCATCCATGGACTTATATTTTCAAAAAAAACCAACATAAATTTCAATATGAACTTTTGCCTTGGTTTTTGTGAAAATCATTAATACAGATAAATTGCTCATTACAATTGTCGATTCATTCCATAAAACTTGTGTTTAAAACGTTTTGTTAAAAATTCAACCGATATATCCTTGAATAATATTTTCAGAAGCAGACAAATATTTCTTTTCTTTATTTCAGACCAGCATAAGGTGATGATTAAAGAATGTAAGCTGACCAAAACTGACCAATAAAGAGAACAAAATCTTCAATATGCAATAAAATTAATTTGCTTTTCGTTTATTACTTATCATTAACTATAGACTAAAACTTACACACCTTTAATTATTTGATATGTGAATATAAACTATTGTTGCTGACGTCATTTGGTCTCTGGTGGATAGTTATAAATCTCGTCGGAAATAGTACGGGATCTTCTTTATTATTTGTGCATGTCTCCGATCTAAAACCTTAAAGTGTTGTCGCTGTCTTTATTTTTCGCTTGTTCTTAAATTGGTCACCAAAAAGAGACCTTTCTGTATTCCTTGTGTAATACCCTCACATTATTTGTTAATCATTGATTTTAAAAAATTGAAAAAGTAAAAAAAAACAAAAAAAGGGAAATCAGAGGAAAATTCAATAGGAGAAGTCTGTAATCATAGGACTAAATCAGAAGCTCAAACACATCAAATGAATGGATAACAATGCAACTGTCCTATTTCTGACTTGGTTCAGGCATTTTCTTATCCAAAAAAATGATGGATAAAACCTGCTGTTTTAAGCTTCATTTATGTAGCTAAATATCTCACTAGTATGAAAGGCGCATACGTTTTCAAAGTATTAATGTGTGAACAAAACAAACAGACATAATAGGTTACCATGTTAAAATTAGGGATCCAATAGTCAACAGTGTGTTGTAATCTTAATGACTTATTTAAACCAAACATATGTATCAAATAAACACAAAAAGGCATATAGAGAAACCCAATAGCATGAAACAACCCTTTTAAAATTGTATGTGCCGGAGGCGCTGTTCACGATTTTGCTTCTTAAAAAACGCACAAAGCCGAACATTTAATGGCCAACGATGAATACGACTGCAAACAATTGGAGAGCTGACCAAAACAGTACCTAAATCATTAGCGTGAATTCATTCTATCGTTGTACCCGTTCTTTATTGCAGTGCTTGGACCAGTTTAGTGCTGTTTATTTTTCATTTTGTCACAAAATCATAATATTAAAGTCACTAATAAAATAATTTTGTACTCATCAAGGGGGTTTCTTGAGAAAATAAAAATTTTAAATTGCATTTAACACATCCATTTTTCTCATGTTTTGGGTTGCCTCATACAGCTCAAATGTGGTTAATAACGCTCATTTAAAAAAAATTCTTATTGCTTTTAAATTTAACCTCGTCCGTCTTTCGACATAAAATCTAACTCTGGTGTTGCCCTCATCTTTCCTTATATAATTTTCAGACACAATTAGAATTTGAAAAATAGTGTTTCTAACGCTAGGTTACTGCTTACAAGGAAGCTATTAAACCAAGAGTTCCAAATGGTGAAGTTGAAATCATCCCTTCGTAAATTTTACGGACGCCATCACGAGTTGGTTGACCGTTATGGAATAGCCGTTTCACAAACGATATCGGATATGTTCCTTACGTCGTAACTACAATCCCCTTCCCTTTCATGAATTTGACCTACCGAATTAGACTATTTACCGGATTTGTAATCACATAAGCAACACGACGGGTGCCGCATGTGGAGCAGGATCTGCTTACCCTTCCGGAGCACCTGAGATCACCCCTAGTTTTTGGTGGGGTTCGTGTTGTTTATTCTTTAGTTTTCTATGTTGTGTCATGTGTACTATTGTTTTTCTGTTTGTTTATTTCATTTTAAGCCATGGCGTTGTCAGTTTGTTTTAGATTTACGAGTTTGACTGTCCCTTTGGTATCTTTCGTCCCTCTTTTGATATATAATTCCGACATACAAGGAACCAAGTAAAAAATATGTATTATCATAATCAATAGAACATCATTCATCTTTATTTATTGGTTTACTAAGTGCTGCTGTGCAATACACATATTGTTCATTGGACAAAATATCTAATCAACACTGTACAGCCTCCAATAATGAGCAAAGCCCCTACCGCATAGCCAGCTATAAAAGGCCCCGAAATGACAATGCAAAACAATTCAAACGAGAAAACTAACGGCCTAATTACTGTTCACAAAATATAAAAAAAATATACAGAATATGTAGAATACAAGTGAACGTGACTTGTTACTTATACATATCAACAACAAAAAGACACTATATACTGATCTGAGAGTACTCGTAGTTACTGACAGCTAGTCCAAAGCCACTTACAGCTAATAAAAAAAAATCATGCATCTAAGACTAAATAATCAATCAGTACACATCCAACATCCAATGGATTCAATATAAAGAAGTCATTAACATTTAGAAAAAACATGACATTGTATAATGCAAAGATATAGGTATCGACAGATTGTAGATCCATGAGTGTGCATACGTACATGTAAATAACAATAATAATTAGTTAGCTTTTAATTTAGTGATAACAAAATCAATAGTAATACTAATAAAGCAATATTCAATGATCTAATTGCAGTGTTGAATGTGTAAATTGCTATAATAAGTTAATTCAAAGGATCGGTAAGTTTACACGGATAGTTTCTAAAATTTCAGGCACGGTTAACCATTTCCGTAAAAAATGAGGATGTGCTATCCTGTTTGAAACAAGTTTTCTCCAGGTACAACCAAACTTAATAACAAAATCTGTATACCTGTGGAAAAATTAAGTAAAGTTTTTTAAGGTATTTGTGGTAACAAAATTCGTGGCTTAATATTTTACCAGTAATACATAGATTACGTTCGTTAAAATAAAATAAAAAGTAACAACAGACACGGGCATGGCGAACGAGTTGTGAAATATAAACACCGTAAGATTGTTCCAAATTTTGTCTATTAAATGCAATTTCGACGGGTATTTACTGAGTTTAGTAATACACAGTGATTCACAACAGTACAAAAAAAGGTCTGCTATTAACGGGACGCAATTTATGCCCATAGGAATACCTACAACCTGTCGGTAAACTAATTTTGTCCCTTTATTAGTAGACTTGTTTTGTACTGTTACGAATCACAGTTTATGACTAAACTCAGAAAATACCCGACGAAATTGCATTAAATTGATAAATTCAACAGTTGCCGTTATCTTGATAATATTTTTTCGTTTAAAAATCAAGATTTTATTCGATATACTGCTGAAATTTACCCCAAGGAACTAATTTTAAATAAATCAAATTTACACGGTAATAACTGCCCTTTCTTGGATTAAGATATTTCGGTTTTAAACGGGAAACTCCACACTCAAATTTACGATAAATAGGAAGATTTTGTGTTTTCTATTGTTAATTTTTCATTTTTAGATGGTTATGTTCCTTGGCACCATCTTACGCTGATGAGAGCTCTCCACAAGAGACCAAAATGACACAGAAATTAACAACTATAGGTCACTGTACGGCCTTCAACAATTAGTAAACCCATATCGCATAGTCAGCTATAAAAGGCATCGACATGACAATGTAAAACATTTAAACGACAAAACTAACGGCCTTTTTATATACATACATAAACGTATGTTTTAAAAGGGACATACCATGCTCTTCGACAATGACCAAAACTTCTTTTTGCAACAAGTCAGAAATATGGCAGATGTTGTCCATTCGTTTATATGTGTTTTGTCATTTGAATTTTGCCATGAAAAGAGACTTTCCGATTTGATTTTTCTCTGAGTTCAGTATTTTTGTGATTTTTTTTTTCATATTCTTTTGAAACTCAAATGTTTTTTTCTCATTTCACCAATCTCAATGAAAACAAGCTATTATTATCATTCTTATTCAAAATCAAATGATTGATATTTATAAAAACTCGTACCCGTGGAAAAGATGAATGGTCAGTGTCTAAATTTGTTCAAACTTAATATATATCTTTCTCAAAAACCCGACTGAAGGAATTCTCTTAACAATGAGAAAAAGATATTTCACACCTTTGTCCATGTTATGTAACCATAATATCGTTTAGTATTCACATAACCTCATGCTGAGTCACTTAGGCTGAGCGCACTCTAAAGGTGTACTTGAATATGTCAAGTATAAGTTATCAAAACTAGGCATCTAACCTTTAACATGTTTTGACTGGTACATGCATATTATTTAATAAAAGATCATTCAACTAGTAAATAAAACATCAAAACGTGCTTGCCATTATAGACAACATTAATACATGTAGACAAAGTAACAAAACAAAAAATACAATGTCATATGTAAAAATATAGACAAACAGAACCTTACAATTAGGACGAGTAAAACAGGCAGGTTTGACACAAAGACTGAAAGAGCAATACAGAGTTTAGCTCTTGTGTGAAAAATAATTCACAGATAAGCAATTTACGAAGCTTGTTGTAAGTCAAACGTCAGCAACAAATATTTAAGTCATGCAAGGTAATGTATCACTCTAAACAACTAAATAAAGAACGAAAATATTTGTTTAACACCATACTGAAAAGAAAATACGTTAGAAGTTGAACGGCACCTTCTATATACAAATGAGGCGATTTGGCAGGTTCAAATGAATTGGGTGTAAGCAAGTATAGGCATGTTTCTTAACCATACTATGCGACTTTACTTCTTCCTTTAAACACATATGTTATGTAGCTTAGTCTTAACAGTATTACCAAAATATACAATGAATACTAATTTATACTTTATATAGACTTTTACTAGTATCTCTCAACTATAAAAGAATATAATGACATACATACGTCAATTCAAAAAGACAGTGTCAAAGTAACACAGATAAACACTATATTCGCAAACGTGTACTTTCACTGTATTTACTATATGGACTGAAAAAAAGAAAAAAACAGGTTATGGCAACAACAACAAAAAGTGCACAGTTGTTGTGGGGATTCGTGTTGCTTATTTGTTAGTTTTCTATGTTGTGTCATGTGTACTATTGTGTGTCTGTTTGTCTTTTTCATTTTTAACCATGGCGATGTCAGTTTATTTTCAATTTATGAGTTTGACTGTCCCTTTGGTATCTTTCGTCCCTCTTTTGTATTGACTTGTATATATTTACTCAGTCAAAAGTTTAGCAACAGATTTGTAGAGTTTATATATATACATTTTTTTAAACTACACTTCTAAATACAGACATATATTCATTAAAGGGACACTAGCTACGAGATATATAAAAAAATCTATAGTATGATATTTTTTTTGTTCAATCATTTATGAAAGTGAAATAGTGAAATAATAATTGACTTTTAGCAGCAAAAATTATTCAATTTTGTCAAATTAAGCTAATAAAAATTGATAATAACTTATTCACTTGCTAGTAAATAATTCGACCTCATTAAACCTGTATTCATGTGAACTCCAACCCCATAGAAAGAGATAAAATAACGCATACATTGTCCGTGTACGGTGATTTAAAAGAAACGAATGTAAACATTGAAAGTGAACAAAGGTAAATAATTCGATCGACTGATTCAATCCACAAAAACTCATTCTTATTTAAGATAAAACGACGATAAACATAAATTTTTAATCTATAATACAAAATTTAGTGGACCTATAAAAATCCAACTGCACGAGTTGCTTAATCTTTTTATATAATATGTTTATGTTAACATCGCTTATATGGTCTCGAAATTTAATTAGATGGCGTCATTGCTAAAATTGACGCGAAAGGAAGCTAAATCTTATTGAGACCATGACCAGTAAACTGTTTATTTATACTTTTGATAGTTTGGAATTGTTTTTTACATTATTATAATTAAAATATGAGAATTTGAGTCAAATTGGTGAACATGAATTTGACAGCTAGTGCCCTTTAACATTTTAGAGACAATATACGATTAGGTGTAAGTCTTTTAACATTAACATGTTCAAAGTAAATAAATCTCGGAGTGACCTATAATTTCGGACATTTTTTTTTAATTTAAAAATTATGTTACTTATTATATTTTACTCAATTAAGTATTTAAGGAATCCATTGCTAGCATTCTACAGTAGATCTCTATGGATTTTGTACAGAAACTTTCTTTTCCTTTTTAATGCGTTCAAATCCCGCACGTGTCATGTGTGTTATACTAAAAATCTTAATTGGATAGGATTGTCAGTTTCCCTGACAAAGGTCGGAAGTTCGCTTCATTAATTTAGCCTTTTTCTGCCACAACAAACTGACCGTCACAAAGAAGCAAATAGTGCTAAAACTAAACATCAATCAAGTAGTAGATACAAAAAATCACAAATAATAGAACTACATTTAACGTAACAAATTTGAAAAAAAGTAATAAAGATCATCTTTTTATTTCAGCCCAGAATAGGAAAAACTTACTACTTTTTTTATTTGAGGCCTTAATTTAAACCAAAGCAAACATTTGGTACACAGCACAACCAATTGGTATAAACACCCTAGCTGTTTATTGAGCGAGCGCGAACCAATATAGACAATACGGCTATATGACTCGACGAAATATATAGAACAACAGATTTTGATACATTGCAGATACTATCGACAATTTTATCTAAAAATAATAATTCAGGCTAGACAACAAGGCTAGTTTTGGTATACCGTCGATGCCACTGTTTATGGACGTTTCGTCCCCTATGGTATAACCAGCCCAGTAGGCAGCACTTCGGTGTTGACATGAATACCAATTATATGGTCATATATATAATTGTCCTGTTTACCAAACTTTGATTTTTTTGAAAAAATAAGGATTTTCTCATCCCAGGCATAGATTACTTACGTATTTTGCACAACGTTTTGGAGTTTTAGGTCCTCAATGCTCTTCAACTTTGCACTTGTTTGGCTTTTTTACTATTTTGTTTTGAGCGTCACTGATGAGTCATGTGTAGACGAAACGCGCGTCTGGTGTAGTAAACTATGCACTTTAATTTCAACTATATTTATTGTTTCTACAACATGTACAATTGTGTTGGTCATACTTAACCAGAAATTGTGAATAATTGTACTTCTAACTAAGTCTTTTTCAGATAACTGCAAGTAGATTGAAGTATATAGTAAGTTCATATTTACACATGTTCACTCACTCAATAGGAAATTAACAGATATTTTGAACTAAGTATTTTTAAAGTAGAATCTGAATAAAATACACTTAATTCCTCCCAAAATTTAGGTTTTTTCAACAAAATGTAATATTTTGTCCTGTAACAAAAGAATACAAAATTATACGTTCAACTTTGATTAAGAGGTATCAATTCCAAAATGCATTGATATAAGTGTCTTCCTTATAACAATTTTTTTGGTGCAAAAATAAAATTAAAAAAAATGTCAATGTGAAACCCCACACCACCCCACCCCCATTTTTTGATTTTCAATATGGTTCTGTTCGTGTCAACCATATGTCAGTCATTTGAACAAACATACTCAACACACACCATTATCTATATAACATATTATTTGGTTCATATGGTGCAAATTGACTGTTATGATAGCAAAGATATGTAAAATTGGCCTACATGAACAGTTTACACCCACTAATATGACCCAATTTGAATTATCAACCAGTAATTCAAAATATGTTCACCCGGAAATATTTTTTCATTGACGATTAGCTGAATACCCAATCTTTACGTGTAGTGAGTCATGTTTTAGCTATATTTCTATCCAAAAAAAATTGAGGGGCCATAATTCGGTCAAATCTTACTTTTTTTTTGTCAAAGATTCAAATTACCTATTATGTAGTAATTGGCTGAAATATTCTTTGCAGTACGTCACCGTATATGATCTACTTTGTTTAATTTATTTTTATCAATCATATTCTACTGTTTTTTTATGATAAGCAATCAAAGCTATCTGCAATAAAAACTGAGATGTTCGTTATTGAATTTTGGTCATTTTGAGGTAAATTTTTCCTTGGTTGCTACAGAGAATTGAAGACAAATTAATTCTGGAAATTCAACATTGTGGCATCAATGCTGATTTTCACCTTTACTAAATAGTAATGATAATATCTCCAAGAGTCTATGGCCCTGAGCTGCACTTAAAGAATGTCTACATTTAAAGGCACAGGTATTGACATTTGCTTTATGTTGTAACAATTATTCTACAACATCAACATGTCATTTCTGTCTTTCTATTTACAGAGGTGAATCACTATCATTGTCACACTGTTTTATGTCCGCTGAATGTTGTAACAGTTCTTTGACAACACCAACCTGTCCATTCTGACTTGCTACAGTCAGAGGTGATATACCATCATTGTCACACTGATTCACGTCTGCGGAATATTGTAACAGTTCTTGAACAACATTAACATGTCCTTCCTGACATGCTATAGAGAGAGGGGATACACCATTATTGTCACATAGGTTTACTTCTGCTGAATGTTTTAACAATTCTATAACAATATCAACATTGCCATTCTGACTTGCTATATACAGAGGTGACACGCCATCAATATCACACAGGTTCACTTGTGCTGAATGTTGTAACAGTTCTTTAACAACATTGATATATCCATTCTCACTTGCTATATACAAAGGTGATGCACCATTATTTTTACATTTGTTAACTTTCGCTGCATGTTGCAATAGTTCGTTTACAACATCAACATGGCCTTGTTGACTTGCTATATAAATTGAAGAGCATCCATTGCTATCACAGATATCAATATCAACATTTTTACACTTCAGAAGTTCACGTACAACCTCCGTTCTGTTATAGTAGCAAGCAATAAGCAGCGGTGTGATGTTATTATTTATACAAACATTGACATCTGCTGATTTTTGTAACAGAACTTTAACAACATGAGCATGTCCATTCTGACTTGCTATCCACAGGGGCGATGTACCATTTTTGGCACACTGATTTACTTCTGTCGAATTTTGTAATAGTTCGTTAACAACATCAACATGTCCTTCCTGACTTGCTATATACAGAGGTGAGTAACCATCCTCGTCACAACGATTTACTTCTGCTAAATGTTGTAACAGTTCTTTTACAACATCAACATGTCCATTCTGACTTGCTTGCCACAGAGGCGATACGCCGTTAATCATACATTGATTGGCATGTGCTGAATGTTGTAATAGTACTTTAACAACATCAACATGTCCATCCTGGCTTGCTATATACAGAGGGGATACACCACTAAAGTTACACTGATTAACTTCTGCTGAATATTTTAACAATTCTTTAACAACATGAACATGTCCATTTTGACTTGCTATATGCAGAGATGATACACCATTGTTGTTATATTGATTTACTTCTGCATATTGTTGCAGTAGTTCTTCAACAACATCAATATGTCCTTCCTGACTTGCCCAAAATAAAGGAAAGCAACCATCCTCTTTACAATAATTAATGTCACTTTTCCTACTAATTAACCATCTTACAAGGTCAATAAAACCCACATAACAGCTTCCTCCAAGTGCTATATCTTTACTCTTTATATCGTGTTTACAAGCAAGTTCTTCTTGTTTTGAAAGATCAAGCTTGTTTAATTTGTTTATAAACTTCTTTTTGAATGTAGAAGAATGCATGTTTCTGTTATCGAATACGTTGTCTACAAAACCATTCTCCCAGTCCTCAACGAGTCTTTCTATATATCTGTTGATTTTGTTTTCGGGTATTCTTATAGCAAACTGTATATCTGTGTCTATGTTATCTTCTGTCTCACATATAAATCTCTCGCGTATGAATCCAGTATTGGCATGGTCAATGAAGAGCTGAATCATCTTCTCCCCAAAGTATTTTGCCAGAAAATCAAACAACTTATCATGGATTATTTTGTATGTTCCGTTGTCCTTTACTACATATGTACCTTCGAGAGTTTCGAGGGATTTTCTTAAACGTTCCATTGACGTTTCAATACTTAATTCGCATTTATCCAGTAAATCTTCTATTACTGCCCCTTCCTTTTTATATTTTATTGAGAAATTTTCTTCTTTTAATGTATTGTTAAACATCACACAAAGGACCAAGCTACAATATTTCATCTTACCAGTATTCCCTTCCATATACAAGTTCTGAAGTTCGCTTTGAAAAACATCAAATGGATTGCTGAAAAAAATACTTATATTGATATATTTCTTGAGTTTCTGCTTATGATATAAACTACATAAAAGCGGGAAAAAATCATATTTTTCTGACAATTCTGTAACTTTATTCGCACTTTCTCCAAAGTACATTTTAGCTATTGCAAATCTTTCAGCAGTACTGAGTCTTAGTTCTTGTGAACTTAAATCAATAATACACGTTTTGAAAATAGACAGACTGTTAAATTGTTCTTCTTTAAAAACATCCAGCCTACACGTTAGTATAATTTTACAACATTTGTCTTCAAGCAGAGATTTAATGTGTGCCTGTCTTTGTTTCCATTCGTTGAACATCTGTTGATTAAGTGTATACCGCCCACAAACGTCATCAAAGACAAATAATGTTTTCCTTCCATGTTTAAACCATTGTCTGATATCACCGGGGCCTTCACACGGAATTATAATATAGCCTTGGTCCCTCATCGTAAGTGCAACATGATGCGACAGAAATGTTTTTCCTGTACCAGAATTTCCAACAATTGCTACACAATTTTCTGTCAAAATACTTGTCATAACTGGTTTCTCTGCTGCTGTACTGAAAAACATTTTATCATCTTCTTTCCACTGTTTCAAACGTCGTTCAAATTGCTCTATCGTATAAAATCAATTATTTAGTTGAATCAATTTTAAAAATTATTTACAAAATTGTGCTTCGGATCATAAAAGAGCTATGTATATGTTTCTTAAAATGTGAAGAAGATTTGCATGGTCTTGTCCAGTCTAACTTAAATGAAAATGTAAGCACATTTATAAAATGAAATACCACCAAATCTTAGTTCATCAAACCCAGTTTCATACGAAAAGAAGAAAAAAATATTCATAAAAATATATATTTTGGGTGTTAGAAAACACTTTTTAAGTTTGAAGGTATACGAGTTAAATTTAACAATATTTGCTTAACCCATAACATCTGCACCTATAGGTATGTATAATGCCAGGAACTTACATGTATATGATGGTTTCCTTCTTTATTGAGACTGATGAAAGAATAAGCAAACAGGTGCTTTGATATGTTAAAACTTATGGTAGCTTTTCAGACTTATTCACTGATATTACCAACCTTAACAAAGCACCAACGAATGAAAATAAAGTGTCAGTATTTGTGAATTGTTGTTCTTTGCTAAGCGACGTTAACTTCTTATCAATCCTTGGCAACATTTATTCAAAAATAATTACTAGTAATGGATAAAACATGAAATAAAACAATTTTCTTCTAAATAAACAACTTATAAATATAATGCTGTAATATTTTTCTGAAATGAACTTACCAAGTATATTTTTAGGGATAACTTCATCATGTATACGTGTTAAATCTTCTAGTTTGGTTTGAATCACATGAAAATCTTTAAAAAAAAGTAAAACTAGTATGGAATGCAAATGTAGAAATATTTGTTTTCATATTTTTAGTAAAGTCTTTATATCAAACAGTACATTAAGCATTTTGTATGTTGTAAAAATGTAAAAAGTAAAATCACAAAAATACTGAACTCAGAGGAAAATCAATTTGGAAAGTCCATAATCACATGGCAGAATTAAATAACAAAACGCATCAAAAACGAATGGACAAGAACTGTCATATTCTTGACTTGGTACAGGCATTTTCAAATGTAGAAAACGGTGGATTAAACCTGGTTATATAGCGCTAAGCCTCTCACTTTAATAACAGTCTCATCAAATTCCGCTACATTTACATTTTACTGTTTGAAAATAAGCATCAAATCTATTTGATATCAGAAGCAATTTTCATTTCAATAACATTTACCAGTAAGTTAGCCTTTTAAAAATTTGTTGATATATTGTTTTGACAGATAAAACAAAGGTTAAAGGTACCAACATACCATCCAAACTCATAAGCCATGGCATTAATAAGGACACGACCGAAACAACTTGAACTGCACCAAAAATAGTGATATTGTGTGCTCAGAACGAGTGATGAGATCCGGCTACACTCACGACACCCGTCATAATACTTATATACATTTCTTTGACAAGTTTCCAGCTTTGATACATTGACAGCTGTCTACGATAGTCAACAACCAAACTTCATACTGACCTTAGTTATAAAATAATGTATGACTGTTTCACTATTTTGTTGTTACTAGGCATATTTTATTTCAAATAACCCAAACGTTTTTAGTAATTCGGCTCACAAACTGTTTGTATCAAGCTCACCAGCCATTAAAAAAAAGCAATTATTTACATCTTTTTGAGGAAATTCACACATAGAATCAAATCGGATGAACATAGACTCACACGTTAAAAAGTTAATCATGGTTTGAAAATTAAAATACGGATCACACTTATTATATCATTTGTAACATCTCACGAGACTTGAAATATTTCTAAACGTTTGGGTTTACCTCTTTCCTTCTCTCTTTCTTGAAGTCTCTTCATTCCTGTAACAGGACAAACTAACTATATGTATAAATAAAACACTTAAGAACGTTTTGATTACTAAATCAATATTGTTAAACATTAACTGTGGCTGCATTGAGAGCCTGATATAAACAATACTCTATGAGTAACAGTACTTATTTCTCTCGAATAGCAATGACAAAATGTTTATCCATTTTACAATTGCATATTAAGATCAGAAGATGTGGTATGATGGTCAATGAGACAACTCTCAAAAAGAGTTGTAATGATACAGAAGTAAACATCCATAGGTCAACGTTGGCCCTTCAGCAATCCCATACTAAATTTAGTCCTGGTATCTATGATGAGTTTATTTACAACTACTGGGTCGATGCCTTTGCTGGAGGAGGGTATCAAAAGCCCAGTAGTCAGAACTTTTTGTGCTGACATGATCTGTCATTGATATTGTTATAGTTATAAATTTACTGTTTGAAAGTTTTGAAATACTAAATCTTTTCTACCTCAGACATAGATTACCTTAGCTGTATTTGGCAAAACTTTTAGGAATTTTGGTCCTCAATGCTCTTCAACTTCGTACTTTATTTTGCCTTTTTAACCTTTTTGATTCGAGCGTCACTGATGAGTCTTTTATACACGAACGCGCGTCTGGCGAATACTAAGTTTAGTCTAGGTATCTATGATGAGTTAATATACAGAATAGTCAGCTACAAAAGGACCCGAAATGACAAATGTAAATCATTTCAAACAAGAACCTAACGGCCTAATGGATGTACTCAATAATGAACAAAAACAAAGCAACAAACGAAACTCATTGAATTGCAGGTTCCTGACTTGATATATACACATACAGAATGTGACGGGGATAATCTTGTTTGTTGGTGCTACACTTTGGGACAGTGGTATAACGACACAGCATCAGAACAAAACTATGAAAACAATAAACGAAAACTGTCAATTGCAGGCTCCTGACTTTGGACAGGCACGTAGAGAATGTTGCGGAGATAAACTTATTGAAGGCCCCAAGAGAGCACCAGAAATTACTGACAACAAGTTTGAAACCCAAGCCACATAACAACTTATAAAAAAGATTATGCATCTTAAACTAAGACAAGGCTGTCTGTTAGTTTTTTGGACTGAATTATTGTAACATAAATATTAAATTATATTTACAGAAATAATCCTATTTTTGTGGGATTGCTTTGTATTCTATGTTCTTATCATTGTACATGTTGTAATAAGGTAAGTTTGAGGGCACCTTTTTGAAATTTAGATATATTTAACTATTGGCAGTATAGGTCAATGCATAAGATACATCAATTATAATGCATTCATTATTTAAGAATTTGTTTTAATTACCTATTTGAAGCAACTGTATTTCATGCTCTGAAACTTTGGTGTTCTCAATATCAAAAGCGATGTCTTCATACTTTCCATGACGTAAAGCTTTAAGAAGATGCTTGAATGCATCTTCACCTTTCCGGAACAATTTCGAATATAAAATTCTATTACTATCGTGTCGAGTAATGGAACAACTACAAACTTCCTCTTTTTCTTCATCATTTAAAACACTATTTTCATAAAGGTAGTCAGCTATATCAGTTTTGCTTTCTACATCATGGACGAACTTCGTATAGTTCTTTTGTAGCTTTACAATGTGTTCATGGAAAACTGAAACATAAGAAACGTTAGAGAGGTGTGTGTCCATTTAGTTGTTAATCAAAACTGTAGAGAAATAAGGGTTAACCAAAATTGCTGATTTGATTTCAATTTGCGTATGCTGAACTAAGACAAGACGGTAGGTGTCGAATTGGTATTGTTTAACTAACAGGTATTGATCTGTCCTATCATTTACATTTGAATTTGATAAACTCCCTTAAGGTGTCAGAACACCAATCAAATATCCCTGTCTGTTAAAAGATTTTTTGCAATTTTCACAGTTTTCTAAATATTTTACCTTAAGTTTAACTTCATAGAAACCAGGTTTATCCTAAATTGTACATGTATTACCTTTCTACATGGCCAATATATAACCTACATTTCAAGTTTTATAAGAAAAATGTGACCCTGGGAACACAGGTACTACAAACATAAACTCGGGTTTTCGGGAAATCTTAAATTAGTATATTATGGAGCGCATTAATCATGAATTGTGAATACAAACTCAAAGATGAGTATTTTTTGCAAAACATGGTCTAAACATATTTTTCTTAAACCAAAAGTCTGCAAAGTTGTTGGTTAGTTTGAGTAAACAGTGACATCAAAAGCACTATTTTGTGTCAGATAAGGACTACTTTTGCATACGCTCTATATCGGAGGAAGTAATTGGTGGTATGACATCTTAATACACGTGGTAAAGTTTAACACAAAATCAGGAAATCAACACTTATTGACCTATTAATCTGCACCTCAAATTATGGGGTCAAAGGTTATCACTGGGTCGATGCCTCTGCTGGTGGACTTTTAGTCCCCGAGGGTATCACCAGCCCAGTAGCCAGTACTTCGGTACTGGCATGAAAATACGGATTTATTGTGTTATTAAAATTTGCTGTAACAAAATATTAGAAATTATTATAAATTAAGGAATGTATCTCCCTCATGCAAAGCTCTGATTCCTTTCAGGAATTTGACTATACTTTTTGGACCTTTTGGATTTTAGCTCTTCGTCTTTTATATAAGCTTTGGATTTCAAATATTTTGGCCACGAGCATCACTGAAGAGACATGTTTTATCGAAATGCGCATCTGGTGCAACAAAATTGGTACCGTTGATTTTATTATAGATTATACAAATAAAAGGATGGTTCTAATGACAACTTATAGTAATGAAGCGAACATTTGATGAACGCAACGTTTATTTTCAGAATGACCATTTAATATATTTTTGTGCCAAAAATACTAGATTTTCATATTTGCAAAAAAAAGTATTAATTAATATTACTGTTCGTTTTGCGATAATTAATCGTTTCAGTAGAAATTACTCACTTATATCATGACAACTGATACTTTCATCATAACTTTCAATACATTGCATTCTGCTGACAAGTTCTTGAACATCAGTATTGTATGGGTCTGATTCTTTTAAAACTTCCTTAAACACATTTAATGTACCATACGGTCGTTTAGTCAAGATATCGAGTAGAACCTTGTTGCGTTCATTTTGTGTGGCAGGTTTGATAATTTCCTCCCTGTCTTCTATCATCAAAATACATCTTGAAATCAAGTTATCTAGAACCATCTTGTCAAGTACTGTACTATTTAATAACTCATCATAGTAAGGAAAGAGTTCATACTGCTTTTGATCTGAAAAAAAAAATCAAAATGGGTTAAACCTTTCATAAAGGCATCAGACGATCGGCATTCTAATAAGTAGATCAAAACAATCAATTATATCTAATATTCCATTCGACAGCGAATAACATAAGACAATAATGATTTCAAGTGAATTTGTTCAATATTTTTCTTTGATTATGAATCATTTAAATGCATTTGCCATTAACTACATCCTTGTCAAATTGTGTTTGAAATTTTCTGTTGCTTGTTAGTCTGATACTATTTTATTTACATGCTAACTGAAAGATTTACGCTTTTTTTTTTTACTTTTTTAATTTCATCAAAATTTCTAGAAAACATTTGTGTATTACGCGAGGATTTATCTGTTTAAGAATTATCACAGTTTTTGGACTAGTAATCTATGGAGAGGGGAAACAACGTTTGACTAGGTAGAGATCAGGTCAACAATAAATGTATTAGATTTTATCTTTCGTTCAGATCAGTTTTATCTTTCGTTCAGATCAGTTTTATCTTTCGTTCAGATCAGTTTTATCTTTCGTTCAGATGTATCGGTTTTATCTTATGTTCAGATATATCGGCGTGGAGTCTCTATGAGAAACATATGTTTGCAAAATATGCATCTCATGCTAAAACACTGTTACAATTGCTAAGAATTTACTTAACAACACGAAAAATGTGTGGAAAGGTGATAAATATTTCTTAATGTTGATATGTATATATTTATTTTTTGCCAAATAAATTCAAGTCAATCTTATTCTACCTAAACTCTATTAATAAATGAAGAAGAAGATAAATATATACACACTTAATTGAGTGGAAAATATAAATATGAATATAAAACTATATAGGATAATTTCTAGCACCATAATTTTGGATCAAAGCATTTTTTTCTCTTCGGATATACCTCGCTTTTATTATTTCGATAAACACTTGTATGCTCGTATCTGTATTTGGTTCATAAAGTCAGTCAACAGTTGTATATACCGGTGTTAAAAAGTCTTTGTATTGGTACATGAAGTAAGGCAACAGTTGTTTATACCGGTGTTAAAAAGTCATTGTATTGGTACATAAAGTAAGGCAACAGTTGTATATACCGGTGTTAAAACGTCATTGTATTGGTAAATAAAGTAAGGCAACAATTGTATATACCGGTGTTAAAAAGTCATAGATCAATTAAAAAAACAAATCCGCGGTTAACAATCTAAAACCGAGGGAAAGGCATCAACTATACCTTGATCTTTCATACACTCAAGAAGGGTGTTATTGAATGGTTGAAAATGCAACGATTTATTGTCCATTCCAACGTTTTCCATTTTGTCTTTATACTTCTCAGCTTCCGCATTAATAACTTGAAGACATTGCACTCCCCTTAAATATGATAAGTAAAACACAATTTAGTATATGTACATGTTCAAGATAATAGAATAAACATTTATTTTTGTTTACTTTCCATGAACCTTCATATAATGGGCTGATTATATTTTTATTATGTGAATTAACCATGATAAGTTTCATATCAAGTTGAAGTTTCGTTCCGCTGTTTATTTCTTCCAAAATTACGGATTTAGGACTCTGACAAGTTTTTTAAAAATCGCAGTTATCCGGACTTATTTTCTGAAAGACTTCAGATGTAGTGGTGATTTTGTATATGCAAGTCTATAAAGATGATTAACAAATAAAGGCAAGTGTAGTATACCGCTGTTCGAAATTCGTTAATCGATTGAGAAAAAAAATCCGGGTTACAAACTTAAACTGAGGGAAACGCAGCAAGTATAAGAGGAGAACTACGACCCAATAGAAACCCAACATTAAAATGTAACACACACAGAAACGAACTATTACATAACAATGGCCATTTTCCTGACTTGGTACAGGACATTTTAACAAAAATGATGGGTTGAACCTGGTTTACAAAACAATGTTGTTGTTTTTTAAAGAATACAATAATTTCAGCACTTTAACCATTGTATTATTTTGACTTCGTGAGATTAAACGCGATCATACGAAATCAAACAGGCAACAAGAGGTTTTAACTGGTGTGGAAATTTAAAAGAAGGGGCAAACTTTTTGACTTGAAAAAAAACAAAACAAATGAAATCACGACAAAGTACCCATAGACGGAAATATTATAGAAAAAAAATATCTGCTGATAAAGGTTGTTATAGAATTCAATATATCATATAAAAAAAGTCGAGTATTCCGTGCAGCTGTATAAACCTTTAACACATAAACCAACCAATGAAAGATTACATTTTCTATCAGAAATAATGAAAATATAACTTACGTTGTAAACAAAATTTTTGATAGTCTATGATAAAAAGGGAGGGAGTCCAATGGGTTTTTTCTCTTTTTTGTGCGTACGTCCTATAACAGTTTATGGTGTTGTGGTATTAGTTGGTTATGTAGAGGTGGAAATATTATATTTTACTTAAATTTTTATTTTAGTGTAATGTGAACTTCTCATTTCTTAACATATATAATAAATCCTTAGCGACACATTAGGATTTACATATTCTTGATTATTCAATATTTTACTAGATCCGATATCATCAAATATGAATATTGTATTATTATTTAACCCAGACCATGATTTTTTTGTTTCTATTAACATTTTCATATCATTAAAAAGTAATTTGTATATTTTACAAAAAAATTTATCTGCATCCCTAACTAACTTGTTAAGAAAGACAGCATTTACAAAAAAGAGGAACAACATATTTGAAAGCGAATTCCTGTCAACAAATCAATATTTGAATTTGATTAATGATTGATGGCAATAAGGCATCAAAAGAAGTGATATAATTGCAAATGAGATAACTATCTATATATGACATAGAAGCTAATCAATTGGTTGCCATCGTTCATTCATCTTATTTTTTTTTTTGAAAAATCTGCACCAAGTATAACACTGTATCGTAATGGATTGACTGCAAGTAAATTTCTGAGCAGAATCCGAAAAATAACTGTATACCTTTTAACAAGATTAACATGTTGTTTAGGTTTTGTCCTAGATTATCTGCATATATTACGGTTGACATAGTTTATTAAGAATAAAAATTATTATCAAATGAACTTTTAGAATTTTGTACGATAGGTATGTAGTTATACATAAATTAAGGCATTGTTAGTTTAGAATGTTGCAGAATATATTTTAGGTCATACTTACCGTTTTTACTGAATAAACAACTAACTGCGTGAATGACAAACTCTCAAAGATGTCGGTTAAACAGGAAATTAAAAACCACAAATACATATACATGATACGGAAATTATCAAGTATTGATATGTATAATAAGTTAAACATAATAAAGGGGGTTCAATGTATCATGGTCATCAATTTTAATGTCTGCTCAAGTGTTAATATGTGGTTTAAATGTCTTAACAAACATAAAATGAATTAAAAACGAAAACTGCATTATAAATTTTATTTGTGCGACGCAGTTTGCTGAATTTGCCTTCATCAGGAATTTAACGCTCATAGCAGAAGATTCGAGAGTCAGGGATGAAACAGATTCGAAACAGCTTTAGAGCTATATATGACCAAACTAATGTACTCATTTATCAAGACTACTTTTAATTAAAAGTACGAACTTATTCGTTAAATAGTTTAGTTCATTTTATAAGACCTGTCTTTTTTTTCGGTTAGGTTATTCTAATACACTGATACTCTGCTTTATCAAGAAACTCTTCTTAAGCATGCATGAAAAATTACCTGTAATAAATGTGTGGCGTCAGAATGCTCCTTTCTGGGTTTACCTTCGTCAGGAACGCTCAGTAGGAAAAAAGCATAATAATAACCTAAAGTTAATTTAAAAAAGGTCACTGATGAGTCTTTTGGAGACGAAACGCTAGCGCTCGTCTGGCGGAAATATATAGGTGCAATCCTGGTATATATGATGAGTTTATTATTCCCATGCAAAACTATAAAAGTCAACTTTGCGCGGCTGAGTTGGATAACTAATTTACTTTTTTTCCATCACACTTTAGAGTGTTTTAATTAATTATTTATTGCGCTTTGAAAAGTTTGAGACACGAAGCGAGTGAGAATGTCATTTATCAAACAATAAACGCATTTGGGTCATGTAGAACTCTTGAACCTCCTTATTTTTACCCTCGTCAACTTACAGTTATTTAATCGTAATTTTAAGTGTTGAAAATATATACAACCCATTTTAAACTCGTGAAATTCTGCCAAAAAAATTCTTTCCCATCACGGAATTTAATACCAGAACAAAAATAATGAAACAAACTGTTTCAGCTTCTTAATGATTAATCATAGTTAACTTCATCAGTTATATGTCAATTTAAAAAAAAAAAGTACATCTATTTTATTATTTTTTTGTAAAATACGCTAAACCTTTTATGTTTGTAACCAGGATTTGTTTTGTTTTTTTCTCTCAATCGATTTATGAATTTAGAAGAGCGGTATACTACTGTTGCCTTTATTTAGGCCTAAACTCAAACAAATAGTTTTGGACAACGTTTCGGGGCATTTGACAAACTCATCGAAATATAATCTAGTGTAGAAATAAATTGCACATAATTTAATGTAAGAACATGTCGACCATTTAAAAATACCATCCGATCTGTAGCGACAAAGTTTTTTTTTTGTAAATCTTAGTTAACTTTTACAAAAATCTTCTCCTCTGAAACTACTAGGCCAAATTTTACCAAACACAGCCAGAATCATTATGAGGCTATCTAGTTTAAAAATTGTGTTTAGTGACCGGGCAAACCAACCAAGATGGCCTAGATAGCCAAATGCAGTTTTTGACTTATAACTCAAAAACTAAACCATTTAGAGCAAATCTGACAAGGAGTAAATTTGTTTATCTGGACAAGATCTATCTGCCCTGAAATTTGTAGATGAATCGGACAACTTGTTGTTAGGTTGCTGCCCCTAAATTGGTAATTTTAAGGAAATTTTGCTGTTTTGGGTTATTATCTTGAATATTATTATAGATAGAGATAAACTGTAAACAGCAATAATGTACAGCAATGTAAGACTAAAAAATAAGTCAACATGACCAAAATGGTCAATTGATCCCCTAAGAAGTTATTGTCCTTTATAATCAATTTTTAACAATTTTCATAAAATTTGTAAATTTTTACTAACATTTTCCACTGAAACTACACAGACAAGTTCATAATAGATAGAGATAAGTGTGAGCAGCAAGAATGTTCAGTAAAGGAAGATGTACAAACACATCACAATCACCTAAACACAATTTTGTCATGAACTGTCTGCTTCCTTTGTTAAATTCACATATGCCAAGGTGAGCGACACAGGCTCTTTAGAGCCTCTAGTTTGTTGTTGCTAGTACTGTCAAGTAAGTTAAATCTCCTAGCTATTGTTGTGAAGATTAAGATAAATTAATTAAAACTTTAAAAGATGAAAGTAAAATTTTGATAAACTGGTTCTTATTAAGTAAAATGAAAGCAAATCCAGAAAAAAATTAAGCAATAGCTGTAGGTAAAAAAACTAAAGACAAAAACTTAAAATTTAAATTAGAAGGTAATGCAATAGAATGTAAAGATAACGTTAAACTTCTAGGTGTGTAGCAATAGATTTTAAACTAAATTTCAATGAACATGTCTATATAATATGTAAAAAAGCATCCAAACAGTTAGATGTATTAAAAAGAATAGGTGAACACCTGACTAAACTCGCAATATTTTTCATAATCAATGATTACATGTATGTCCAACTTTAATTACTGCCCACTAGTTTGGCACTTTTGTGGGGAGGTAAATACAAAAAAGATAGAGAAAATTCAAGACAGAGTACTAGGGTTTATCTATGAAGACCATTCAGCAAGTTATGAAGATCTACTCTGTAAATAAAAATTATCATCTTTAAAAATAAGAAGAACGCGATCTTATGCGATTGAAGTTTTCAAAATTATTATTAAAGACTGTCTGGTATATCTCCATGATTTGATTCACTTAAAGAAAAACACTTACTCTTTCAGATACCAGAATACAGCAGATCTACCACATGTAAGTACAACTGCATATGGCCTACAATCTCTCAGATATGTGGGTGCTAGGCTCTGGAAAGAGCTGCTGCATATGAGCTTCGTAAACAATCATCTTTTAAAACTCAATTCAAGAACTTGATTAATTCTTGGTCTGGCAGCTCAATTTTATTACCAATACTTTGCCTACAAAACCAGTTAATTTCTGTTCATTATATGTTAGTTTGTTGCTTTATCTTAAGCATGGCAAATTTATTTTGTTGTCTTGACTATAGTGCTTCTGCTGCTTTGAGCTAAGTTTCGAAACATAAAATTACTGTGCTTTTAATGTGCCTTTTATTTGCAAACCATTTTATTTGTGCTGTTGTGATTTTATCTCACAATTACATGTATCAGTATGGGTTTTACTTGTAAGATGCTTAAAAAACTTTTGTGCTGCATGTTTATATACTGATATGAACTCTTGCTTTATATGTTTAATGTTGTGTGCATGTCTCGATATGTCAATTCTACTTGTTGTTATGTCGATTTTAAAAGCTCGTCAGAGCTTATGTTTGTAATTGCTATGCTTAACCCGACTCTATATAAACGTTTATGTCCTATGTCTGAAAACTTTTAGAACCCACAAACTGATTTTATACACAATTATGATGTGCTCCTTGATCGGAGGGATATACACGCAATATTCATATAAACATACATTGCGTTTCTTTCCCCTATATTTATATTCCCTTGCTATGGACGCAGAAATCAAAAGACCCGCTAAACGAAAATCAGAAGAAAAATCTTCCAAATTACTACATGTTGCATTGCCCAAATCGGTTTCGGATTGGAAAAGATCTGATTTGAGTCAACTGAATATTTATTATGCCGAAGATTTCTTAGATAAGCCTTATGATGTGTTATCAAAAATACCAACGCTTGTCGAACTGAATAATTTTCAAAAGGAATATATTCAAGAAGCCAACCATTTCCTCAAATTCGAGGCATCCGTTGAAAAATTACAATTGCATGGTCCATTGGTGAGATCTTCAATCGCGGAACTCTATGTTGAATTGGAAAAACAACCAGAAAAGTAATTACATAAAATGTACCATGTAGAATCCTCGTTTATCATTCTTCAGTCGATATCCCCTAATCTGATATAAGAACTCTATATTTCTGTGATACCTGCAAAGCCAGAATGACACCATCATTATCTTAATAACACTTTAATCCTGTTTTTCAAGGGTGCATTTTGTGTGCCAGAAAATACGACAGATGTCCAACAATGATGTCATTCATTATATGACGGCACGCCAAAACATTACATATGGAATCCATCATAGAAAATATAAACCTGTTTATAACCTTTTGTCTTTTCTTGGAAAATAATACAGAAAGAGGAGAAGCTTGCTTTAATTAAACATGTTAAACATGGACATGAGTCCCTCCGGCACAGTCAATGTGGACACATGTGTCCTTCTGGCAGCAAGAGGGTTAAATTTAAGTTTTAGCACATATTGATGACTTAGACATTGATTAATAAATAATATTGCACATAACAAATGTGTTACAATATTTTCTCCACTTCAAACAGTGAAATTCTAATTCAAACAGCATGAACACCTAAATCGAAATACATTTTTACTTGACAATTTTTTCAAATGATTAAAATTTTAAAACTTGAGAGTGAAGAAATATAATAATACAAAAGTTTAATGGTGGAACCTGTTTCTCTAATGATTTTTATCCTTCCTTTGTTCATATGTTCAAAGATTTGCAGATACTATTTGTGTTCTTTATAGATAAATATAATGTATACACTTGTTACTGTCTTGTAAGAAGATGTGGTATGAGTGCCAATGAGACAACTCTCCATCCAAATCACAATTTGTAAAAAATAAACCATTAGAAGTTGAAGTACAGACTTCAAACTCAGCCTTCAAAGTTGGCTCACACCAAACAGCAAGCTATAAATTGCATGTAAATGTATGAAGGGCCACAAAAAATGACTAGTGTTAAACTATTCAAACAGGAAAACCAACGGTAAATATATTTTAACAAGATAGTGAATGTGTAAACTGTAACATTTATACTTATGAATATAATTATTTTCTGTGACTGTATCTTACATTAATTTGTAAGATCCTTTACTATAGATAATTTAACTGATCTGTAATAATTATTGTCAATAACATCTTCATGCCTTATATATCATGTACTATAGTACGCCGCTAGATTAAAACTGACGTGGAAAGGTAACACATGGCCAGCGAAAGCTCTTTTTTTGAGAGCCCAGGTGGTCGTGTGGTCTAGCAGGACGGCTGCAGTGCAGGCGATTTGGTGTCATGATATCACAGTAGCATGGGTTCGAATCCCAGCGAGGGAAGAACCAAAAATTTGCGAAAGCAAATTTACAGATCTAACATTGTTGGGTTGATGTTTAGACGAACTGTAACATTTATATATACATTGTACCTTAACTGAATGGTGGTGTTTTTTACAGTTTAAAGTGAACATTATTTTCTTTTATTGTAGGCTTGTAACCTTTAAAGTAAGAAGATTTATAATGGCTCTTGATCGTCTATTAGAAGATGTTCAGCATGCCTTTAAGAGTTTCAAGCCATATGAGGGATTATTTACTCAGTTTGTTAGTGCTTTTGCTGAGTTATGCTGTTTAGAAGCAGTGTAAGTCAATAAAATAGGACAATAATGAAATGTTCAAGTTCAAAGTTGACATTTTCTAACTAAAGAGCTGCCGTGACAACTTGTTGAAATCAGTAAATATGGGAATAATGCAATAGAATAAAAAACAAAACCTACCTAAAAAAATGTATTTTAAATAAGTTTTTTTAATGGCGATTTTTAAATATAAAAACAGCATAGTGTTTGCAAATAGATTCTGATACATGCAGATTTATGTTGGAGGTATATCATGTATATTGTAACATCCATTTTTATGTATATCCCTGAGTCTGTGCTAATTAAAGATATATCGAGAATTTTATCACAATGTTTTTTACAAAGCCAAAGAAGCATGTCATATCGGAATGGATCCTTTATCATCTTCAAATGTAATGTTATTTATCACTATTTTGTGCATTTTTCCTTTGATTTTTTTTTGTAATAATTTTTCATATCATGCTACTTGCTTGAGAGGGGAAATTATCGCTAGAAACTTAACAGGCACATGGTGTTGCTAACGAAATTGACAACTTCGTCATAGGTAAAATAGTGATAAAAAGATTACCAATCATTGGTCATCTCAACTCGATTGCCTTTCTCACTTTTGCCGTCCTGGCTCAAGAAAACCAATCTCGTTGAGATGATCAACGATAATCTATAATTATGGATTTATGTCATTGTATATGATGAATACCCCATATTTATAAGTTGCACACAATATTCCTAGTTACACAAAAAGGGATGAAGTTAAGTTATTGTAAAAATACAGTACTATTTCTATTTGTAATGTAAACATTTTGCAGTTGTACTTGCTGCACCCTGCATATAAATTCTATATTTTTTCACTGTAGAACGTGCGGGAAAGTACAAGAATCAACTTGGCACAATCTAGCAAGTTGTTCTGTTATATTTGAGCCAGACTTAAGATTTTTTAAATCTGGACTGGAACAAAGGAAGACAGATAGCATGGTGACAGTGTTAGAGGTTTGCATATTTTTAAAAATTTTTTTAACCCAAGTTATGATGACATCTTTCAAAGCATCAGTAGTTTTACCATAACTTCTTACTTTAGAATGCAGCAGTAAAACATGTTAAACCAAAATACAGGTAGTTATTCAGGGGTGTGGAAATATTTGCTGTGGGCACTTGTCCCTGGGCAAGTAAAACTGTAAAGTTCACTTGTCCTGAAAAAATGTTACTTGCCCCGATGGTCCCAATAAATATTGAAGTATTTCATTGTAGTTAATATATGATTCTTAGCACTGTTACAACTGCATCACAAACAAGTGAAATCCATTTGTTTATTATGTGTAAAAATTTAGTAAAGTAGGTCAACATCTATGGGACAAAAACTTTACAGCAAACCAACCAATGAAATGCCATGTAAAGGTAATTTTTGCAGCAGTTTTGGAATAAAAATTGTAGCCAGTAGGTACATATAATGATATACTAATTTAGAGGACAGTGAGTGAAGAAATAGAAATTAAATAATGGATAAACTATTGACTTTTTTGCTGTTTCTCTCAACTGACACACTTGGGTATTTTTTGTTTTTTTTTATAATTGTATTGATGGGCAATTAAACCGTCCCTTCCATTTACCACTCTGACAACAAATAATGTTGACCTTTGATCTATAAATATAAAGACAACAAAATAATTTATTTTCCGAATTTCCATCCTAGATAGCCAGGTGCAATCTGATATTCACAATGTCTGAAATTCTCGCTTCCATATTTTTTTAATACTCCTTATCCTCCATTTGCGTTTTAGGGTTTTTACTCGACTCATTACTCTTTTTGTCTTGCTTGCCCGGTGTTTTATAAAGTATTTATCAATCTGAATCTCGATCCAAAAACATATAAAATGACACTTCCGGTACATGATGGATAAAACCTAATCGACCATCCCGTGTCAATGGACAAAACCAATGCAATGTTACGCAACTCGGGTTCACATACTTATTTTTATTTATTTTGTTAATCTATCTATTTTCGGTATTATGTAATATTTATAGTCAAGAACCATTGGTTTCTTTTACATAAATTTAACATCTTTATACATTTTGAACATGTTGAAATTAGTTCTATATTTCTGTTGGATTTGAACTTTGTCTTTTATATTATTTTACTTGTCCACGGGCAACCCAGACAAAAATAATTACTTGTCCGGTTGTTGAAATGTACGAGTCGGGCGAGTCGGGCATAGCATTTCCACACCCCTGTTATTTACAAATTGTGAATTCAGAAATTTTAGTACTAATTTATTATTGCAATTGTTGAAAACTTTACAAAAATGTGAAGTCAATTATTGCAAAATCTTGATAAATGTACTCCATACAAAATTGACAAATAATGCTATTAAAATTTGAAACAACGGTTTTATACATGGATAACCTATCTTTTTGCCATTTCCACTTGCAAATTTTGCAGTGATGAGAAAGTCCAAAAAATATTTCTTCATTTATAGTTTAAATCGTGTATACATGTTTAATATATTTAAGAAATACTTCATGGGGGCTTGAATATATCGTGATTTTACCATGGGTTGGCCCTTTGTGCAATATATTTTACCTGGAGCGACAGCCAGGGGTAAAATATCCGCATAAAGGGATAAAGGGACAACATGTGGTAAAAATACAATATATTCAAGCCCCAATGAATTATTTTGATTCTAATAGGACAAATACAGCAATTCTTTTGGATCGAAGCCCTTTAGGTGGAGGTAAACTGAATTAGTGAAAGCTTAAACTATTTGCAATAAGATAGTTTTGGATGAATTTAATTAATAATTTATTTATATGTCTTAAATGTATATTAAAAATATGCATTTTAACACATTTTAGCATTGTTTGTTTGCATTTCCTTGTTGTGATGATTTAAGGTCACACAATTAAACATGTATTTTCCCGTAAAATGCTTAATAAATATTCTTACCTCATCGTCCTATGACGTCAAGAAGCTCATTCATAAAAAAAAGCATATGACGTGGGAGTACGATTGGAACAGCCCAGGCAATATATTCATATTTTACCACAGGTGTGTACTCAAAGCATTTGAAGGACTTTGTGTTAGAATTGCCATTAGAAAACAGATATTTATACTATAACTGTTCTTTGAATGAAGTGTGAAGAAATTGACATTTAGTTGGAACCATCATTCACATCTGTAATTTGATAAACTCGCATCTGATTTACATGTAGATATATTTAAGAAAGCTATATGACAGTTAAACATTTAAAAATAAATTAAAAGATTCTTAAACAGATTCAGCAGTATAGATTTACAATCTTTTTTTTTACTAATTTTAACTATGTAACTCTAATATTGAACATATCATAAAAATGGAAAAAATAAGGAACCTAACATTAATATCAGTAGTTATGGTAAATCTAAATAAAAAAAATATAAGTTGATACATCCCTTTAGAAAAAAACAGAACCATTGTTTTTAAAACATGTAACATTTATATTCATCAAATGTTCTAGTTATCCAAATAAGTAATTAACAGTATAACTTAAATATATAATTACAGGCATCAAGAATCAGCAAACATAGTCGTAGTAGAAATCATGAGGTATGGTATAAAATCTTTCACATCAAGTTCTGCATAAAACTATTTTGCATGACACGAAACAAACCTGCAACACTTCATAAATTTACACAGAGTTCGCGAAATCTTTTTTCCCCTGGTGGTTCTTGAAGAAAATCCTGCTGGTCCTCACTATCAATCTATTGAAAAATACTAAAATTGTGTCAGTCCTATGCACAATTATGATGGTGAAATCCTGAGGACTGACACTTTTCACAAACTCTGTTTACAAGTACATGTAGTACAAACATGGGATCTTAATAGCAGCTTAAGTCTTTGGAGTTCATGCCTGTATAGTGTTAATTGCACAGTTTTCTTTTTTTTGACAATACAGCACACTCAAATTATCCTTAGAAAAACAAAGGATATTGGGTATCCATCCATGACAAAAAGTCCACACATGCACAGCAAAAACACACAATTCAGAGCAACTGCTTTAATTGCTGTTCTTCATGTTAAAGCTGTTTTTGATTTTGCATTAGGTGTATGGACTTATAATTGGTCTTTTCATGTTTGTTTACGGATTATAAAAAATAAGATGTGGTATAATATGGTTGCCAATTAGACAACTGTTCACAAAAGACCAAAATGACACAAACATTAATAACTATAGGTCACAGTATGGCCTTCAACAATGAGCAAAGCCCATACCTCGTAGTCAGCTATAAAAGGCCCTGATAAGACAATGTTAGCATACATATGTTAAGTAGTGTTACAGTTAGATCATTTAATTTTGGATATAACACATCTTTTAATTGGCTGGCTGTGTTCGTCTATCAGCTCACAGACATGATTTTGTCATGGGACCAAGACATTTATCAACATTTTTTCATGATATACTCTGGTGTAAAATGGAATTTAGAATTGAATTCTAAGTTATGTCTGTAATTCGAAATGTGCACACTTTAAAACTTCATGCCACACAGGTTATGCCGTGTGCATCACATCAATTATTTCTCCATAGCAATGAGGATATTATAAAACATTTTTTAACATAAAAACATTCTGTTAATTTTGCCTTCCATACATTGCTATGGTGATGTGCAAAGAAAACATTTGCAAAAGTAAAGCACAAATGATGTTTCTAAGACCTGCTATATGAATATTTTGTATTGAACAACACAGTATGTTTTTACAGTCACTGTGAGGATACAAAAATAAGGAGATGTTGTATGATTGTCAAAACGTCCACGTAGGGCAGTGTAGCCAGTCAAGCTCGTTAAAAAAATCCATCATCATCAAATGATCATGATTGTCAATGAACTAACTATCCACCAAAGTTCAATTGAAGTGGTCATGGATTGAAGTATTTATAGGCAAACATATATACTGTCATGGATTTAAGCAGTTATAGGCAAACATATATACTGTCATGGATTTAAGTAGTTATAGGCAAACATATATACTGCCTTCAAGAATGAGAAAACTAATACTGTATAGTTCATTATTAAATGCTGTGAAACAAAAAATATGAAACAATTAAATAGAGAAAACAAACAGCCTAATTTATAACAAAACAATTAACAAAAAACAAATGTGACAGACGGGAAAAAAAGGACAAACACTGAACTACTGAAAAGGCTCATGACATTGGATGCCTGTCATGATAAAGGTTGACAATAGAGACTATTCAGGGGCCAGCTGAAGGACACCTCCGGATGCGGGGATTTCTCGCTACATTGAAGACCTGTTGGTGACCTTCTGCTGTTGTTTTTTTATTTGATCGGGTTGTTGTCTCTTTGACACATTCCCCATTTCCATTCTCAATTTTACTATATTAAAAATTATGGTTAACTGCAAACAATGCTCTAATTATTATGCCAGTCATAGAATTTACAGGTCAGAATTGATGATTCTTGAATTTGTTCTTGAAAACAAAAATTTAAGGGACTGAATATATTTTTACAGGACTTGTCTTGTCTTGTCATGTACTAATTTCAAGTACTGCAATCATGGCTACGTCACTTAATTAGTTATGAAAGAGGTGAAATGGTCTTTTATCTTCAAATTTAAAACAATTATCATGGTTTATTTTACATTTTTGTCGAGCCTTCAACTTTAGTCGAAAAAGTGAGACTAAGCGATCCTACATTCCGTCGTAGGCGGCGGCAGCAGCGTCCCAAAATATTCACTCTGTAGTAAAGGTTTTGAAATTTTAATAAATTTCTTAAACTAAACTGGATTTCTACCAAACTTGGACAGAAGCTTGTTTATGATCATAACTTGACATAAGATAGTATCCAGAAGTAAATTTTGTAAAAATAAAATTCTATTTTTTCCAAATTTTACTTATAAATGGATTTTGTCTTTCTGAAGGGAAAAAATTACATTCACTCTGTGTTAAAGTTTTTTGAATTTTGATAACTTTCTTAAACTTTCCTGGGTTTGTACCAAACTTGGACAGAAGCTTGTTTATGATCATAAGATAGTATCCAGAAGTAAATTTTGTAAAAAAATAAATCCATTTTTTCCATATTTTAATTTTAAATGGACTTAGTTTTTCTGCAGGGAAACATTGCATTCACCCTGTGGTTAAAGTTTTTAAAATTTTGATAACTTTCTTAAACTATCCTGGGTTTGTACCACTTGGACAGAAGTTTGATTATGATCATAAAATAGTATCCAGAAGTAAATTTTGTAAAATAATAAATCCATTTTTCTGTATTTTACTTTTAAATGGACTTAGATTTTCTTCCAGTTAACCATACATACATGTACAGTCTACAGTTGTTTTTTAAAACATTTATCAGATTCATATACTATCCTGGATTTTAACCAAACTTGGAAAGAAACTTCTTACAATCAGAAGATTGGATCAAGAGGAATATTTTTATTGAGTTTTTTCTTCATTTTTGTTGAGCCTGCGATTTACAGCAAAAGTAGGTGAGACACTGGGTTCCACGGAACCCTTACAAATTTTATTAATTAAATGTCTTTATTTCTAGGTTAAGAACACAATACAAGTTAGAAAAGTAAGAAGAAGAGAACCTTCGCCTAAAATTTTCTCTCTGTTTGATTCAAGCTCTGGTTCTTCTGATACATTTTCATGGCCAACAGATGGTGAACAAGAAGCTGTTCGCCCTCTTATAGTAAGAATTGCTAATACTAGAGTTCTTGGACAGCATGGTGGTGAGCTGCTTTTAGATCTGAAAAGATACCAAGAATCCTCAACAGAATCACAATTGACCATACCAGGCATGATTATTGACCAAACAAAGGTAAACTTCTTTAATTAAAATAATTTTACCACCACTGTTTTTGAGGTAAGGGGCAGTGTTTGTCCCTACGAACTAGATTAATCTGCCACCAATTAACCAAAAAGACCAATTCGGATTGGGCCGAGATTACTTTTAAAATGTTTACATCAATGAAAAAGCTCCAAATTACCTTCCTTTGGTGAACAAATGTCATTTTATGGCATTAAAATTGATTTTTTTTTTAACTCTTTGGTGACCTATATTTTTTATAGCTGTACATAAACTAAATAATTTTAAAATTTAAGCGATTTCTGTTATTTAGTTATTTTTTATTTCAATATAGCTATATTTCTCCTACTAGTTCAACAAAAAATGGACATTAACAAGGAGGCAGATTGTGAGCTTAAATAAACCGTGACCACATTTTTTTATTTCACTATTCTATTAAGCACATGTATATGAAAAAGTTCATTTATAGAAAAATATACTGAAATCCTATATTTAATAAAAAAAGAAATATTTACACTTGCGAGCCCCCTTAAGAGTTTTTGGTATTTTTATGTACTTTTTAATCTATAATTTCAGGTCATTTTCACTGTGCTTGTTATGTCAAGGACTCATCTGAACAAACTGAAAAATAATCAACTACTTCAAAATGATGACCGAGCTGTGATTTACTATTCTAAGCCTTTAGATATTTTATCAGAGGAATCAAGATCTGTTTTGATTGAAAATTTTATGAGACTTAACAATGTGTAATCTTTTAAGAAAGTGTTCAAGACTTACTAGTTAAACAAGAAATAAAGCTTTGTGTCATGTGAAAATTGGTTAACATGGTTAAGGAGTAGGTTCAGTTGGACCCCTTTTTGGCCCCAGCATATAGCTGTTTTACAAAATTGTTGAAATACAAACTATAAGCTATTAATCGGAAAGAAGAACACTTCTGTTACATAAATATGGGCTGATTTAGACAACACAATGTACAAGTATTGGGTCCTCGCATCATTAAGTAATGCTAAATTACTGAAATCTTCACAATTTTAGCATTTGAGTTAATTTTTAGACAGTTTCGGACTTAAGGATGTGGCTGCATTTGTGTTCATTCCTTATATCTAAATATAAATTGTATTTGATGATAATACATAATATATATAAAGGTTGAGGATGAACACCAATGCAGGCACCTTTATTTGTGACAAAAAAAACATTTGATAAAAGACATATTATGGCATATTTTACCAAAAAAATATATTTAAGCTTGAATTTGAGGGTCTTTGATGAATAGTTCAGTTCAAATCTTTCACATAAATTATTAAATCTACCAAAGCAGTTACTTAAGTGTTTAAAAAGTGTCCAAAATCTTTCTTAAGATGAATCTAAAATTTGGGGCCAGAATTGGTCATACAGGACATACTCCTTTCTGTGAATTAAAGTAAGCAGTAACATCACTATCAAATACTCATGACAGTTTTATATATTTTGATCTTAAAGGGTATATTCTGTTATTCTGAAAGATCTATCTAAAGTGAAAAGGCTCTGTTTATTGCAGTATCATTTAATTCTTGTTGATACATAAATATGGGCTGATTTAGACAATACAATGCTCATTTATTGGGTACTCGCATCATTAAGTAATGCTAAGTTACTGAAATCTTCACAATATAAGCATTTGAGTTAATTTTTAGACAGTTTCCAACATAAGGATGTGGCGCTGCATTTGTGTTTATTCCTTATTTCTAAAAATAAATTGTATTTGATGATAAAACATAACATATATAAAGGTTGAGGATGAACATAGATGCAGCCACCTTTATTTTTGACAAAAAACATACTATAAAAGACATGTTATGGCATATTTTATAAAAAATATTTAAGCTTGAATTTGAGCGTCTTTAATGAATAGTTCAGTTCAAATCTTTCACATAAATTATTTAAATCTACCAAAGTTGTTACTTAAGTGTTTAAAAGGGGCCAAAATCTTTCTTAAGATGAACCTAAACTTTGGGGCCAAAATGGGCCCATACCTGACCTACTCCTTTATGTGAATTGAAGTAAGCAGTAATACCGTATAGCGGGTTATTTTCGTGGGTGTAAAATTTTGCGATTTTCATTGAATAAGGTATACGAAAAATTTTGGCGGTTATTATTTTGGTGGATTCAACATTTTTAACATTACCTTTGCATGTACACATTTAAATTGGCGGAATTTATTTTGGCGATTTTGTTCTATCCGCAAAAATAAGCGAAAATTTACACCCCGCAAAAATAACCCGCTATACGGTATCACTATCAAAGACATATGACAGTTTTATGTGTTTTGATAGGGTATATTCTATTATTCTGAAAGATCTATCTTAAGTGAAAAGGCTCTGTTTATTGCAGTAACATTTAATTCTTGTTGATTTATTATTATATATCATAGTTTATGAATCTACCAATTTTCACAATATTTACTTGAACTTGCAAACTATAACAGGTGTACCCAGCATTTCATTGTTAAATTGTAAATTAATTTACCTGTAACCTGTTAAATTTTTTAAAAGTTCATTTAAATTTCTTTGTGGATAATACTATACCACTGCAAAAATTAACCATTTTTGGTCGTATATTAGTATCAAGTTGTCCTCAGTGGCGGCATCTTCGTCAGCGTCGTCTGAAGACAGATGGTTTCCGGATAATAACTTTAGTATAAGTAAATAGAAATCAATAAAATTTCAAAACAATGTTTATAACCACAAAAGGAAGGATGGGATTGATTTTGGGGGTTTAATTGTATCGTATGTTTAGGAATGAGGGGCCAAATAAGCATTTATGTAGTTTTCAATCAATAACTTGTATAAGTGTATAAATCTCTCTGAAATTATACCGTAAGTTTCCACACTACAAAGGGATGTTTAGGGGGTGGGGGTGTTGGGGATGGTTATGGCTCAAATCATTTAGCAATTAGGGGCAAAAAAGGAGAAAACAAGGTTTTTCTGGTTTAAGGACAATTTAAACAATTTAAAAGCAATGTAGGGGAGGTAATCCAATTGAAATATTAAGAATACTGTTATATATATGTTTGATTACTTGATTACCTCCCTTACACTGCTTGAAAATAATGTATTAAGAAAGGATGATTGTCTTGAGATTTGTTGCTGTAAATTTATTTTTAGAAGTTACTGTTAATTAGTATTAATTTTAACCATGACTGTATGTCATTTTATATTTTAATATTTTATGATGTATATAAATGAGTAGTTATTGTTGCCAATGCCATTAGAAATTTGAATTAAGATTAATTTTGGAATAAGGGATAGGGTGAGGTGAATAAAAATTAAGGGGGGGGGGGGGTTAAAATTTTCTCATTTCAGATTTCAGAAATTCAAAAGAATTTTTCTTGAAATACTTTTTTTAAGGGGATTAATATTCAACAGCATAGTTTTAATCATTTTAAATTGCCTACAGGACAAGGTTAGTTTTTTTTTGGCAGTGCCAAATCATCGAGATTTAACCAAACTTAATTATCATTAGGGTATTAAGTTTAAAAAATGTGTGTGGTGAGCCAGCCAACCAACCAATATGGCCCCCATGGCTAAAAATAGAACATAGGGGTAAAATGTAGATTTTGGCTTATAACACTGAAACCAAAGCATTAAGAGCAAATCTGATAAGGGGTTAAATTTTTCATCAAGTCAATATATATATTTCCGCCCTGAAATTTGCAGATGAATTGGACAACTGGTTGTTGGGTTGCTGCCCCCAATTGTTAATTTTTTTTATAAATCCGTTTTTGGTTATTATCTTGAATACTATTATAGATAGTGATAAACTGTAAACAGCAATAATGTTCAGCAGAGTAAGATCTACAAATAAGTCAACATGACCAAGTTGGTCAGTTGACCCCTTAAGGAGGTATTCCTGTTTATAGTCAATTTTAAGCAATTTTCATTAATTTGGTAAATTTTGGTAAATTTTTACAAAATATTTTCCTCTGTTACTGAAGGGCCAAGTTTATTATTGATAGGAAAAATTGTAAGTAGCAAGAATGTTCAGTAAAGTAAGATCTTCAAACACATCACCATCGCCAAAGCAAAGTTTTGTCATGAATCCATCTGTGTCCTTTGTTTAATTAATATGTACATACATTGTAGACCAAGGTGATCGACTCAGCTGAGCCTCTAGTTATATGTTCTGATGACTACAATTTTCTTCTTAAATTTGCCAAATTTTGTAAAATGTTCTTTTCAATATAAATTAATTTTACCTTCTTCAAATTCAATAAAACATTACGCTTTTGACTACTGCATACAATACTGTCAATTCATTCATTATTGTTTTGTATAAATGTTATTGTTGTTGTTACTGTTTATATTTACATACCCTTAAATGGGTCTTAAGAAATAAAAGTTTAAAGTTTTCAGATATTGAATTGTATATATTTTTATATAGTTACATTTAAAAAGATATTTTGTTTTATTTACTATAAATTCAAAAAGTTATTGCTAGCCTAATTTTTAGCTCACCTGGCCCAAAGGGCCAAGTGAGCTTTTCTCATCACTTGGTGTCCGGCGTCCGGCATCCGGCGTCCGGCGTCCGTCGTCCGTCGTCCGGCGTTAGCTTTTACAAAAATGTTCAACTCTGAAACTACTGGGCCAAATCAAACCAAACTTGGCCACAATCATCATTGGGGTATCTAGTTTAAAAAATGTGTGGCGTGACCCGGTCATCCAACCAAGATGGCCGCCACGGCTAAAAAGGTAAAATGCAGATTTTGGCTTATAACTCAAAAACCAAAGCATTTAGAGGAAATCTGACATGGGGTTAAAATGTTTATCAGGTCAAGATCTATCTGCCCTGAAATTTTCAGATGAATCGGTTAACCTGTTGTTGGGTTGCTGCCCCTGAATTGGTAATTTTGAGGAAATTTTGCTGTTTTTGGTTATTATCTTGAATACTATTATAGATAGAGATAAACTGTAAACAGTAATAATGTTCAGCAAAGTTAGATTTACAAATAAGTCAACATTACCGAAATGGTCAGTTGACCCCTTTAGGAGTTATTGCCCTTTATAGTCAATTTTTAACCATTTTTCATAAATCTAAGTAATCTTTTACAAAAATCTTCTCCTCTGAAACTACTGAGCCAAATTAATCCAAACTTGGCCACAATCATCTTTGGGGTATCTAGTTTAAAAAATGTGTGACATGACCCGGTCAACCAACCAAGATGGCCGCCACGGCTAAAAATAGAACATAGGGGTAAAATGCAGTTTTTGGCTTATAACTCAAAAACCAAAGCATTTTGAGGAAATTTGACATGGGATAAAAATGTTTATCAGATCAATATCTATCTGCCCTGAAATTTTCAGATGAATTGGACAATCGGTTGTTGGCTTGCTGCCCTCCAATTGGTAATTTTTAAAGAAATTTTGCCGTTTTTGGTTATTATCTTGAATACTATTATAGATAGAGATAAACTGTAAAGAGCAATAATTTTCAGCAAAGTAAGATCTACAAATAAGTCAACATGACCTAAATGGTCAATTGACCCCTTAAGGAGTTATTGCCCTTTATAGTCAATTTTTAACAATTTTCATTAATTCGGTAAATTTATGTCAATTTTTACCAAATATTTTTCTCTGTTACTAATGGGCAAGGTTCATTATAGATATAATTGTAAGAAGCAAGAACGTTCAGTAAAGTAAGAACTTCAAACACATCACCATCACCAAAATACAATTTTGTCATGAATCCATTTGTGTCCTTTGTTTAATATGCACATAGACCAAGGTGAGCGACACAGGCTCTTTAGAGCCTCTAGTTTTTAAAGGCAGTGCTTTAAGGCCTGACTTTTAAGTCATGAGGTTCATCTTTTCATACGCAATCTTTGCAGGGGGTCTTTTGGCCAGAAATAGATCCGGAAATGTTCGAATTTATCCTCTTCTTTTTATGGTATGATATGGTTTTTATTTCTTTCATTTACATTGGGGACTAAAAAAACGATCAGTGTGTTTTGTTTGTTTTATAGAACTTGTTATGAGTGTGTATTTTGCATTATAAGCAGTCAACCTGACTACAAACTATCATTATGTGTATTCCGTGCGGAAAGAGGTCGGGTCAATTTCGAGTGTTATCTGACATCTAAAGATTCTTTAATTAGTTCAGACGTTGATATAACAATGAAAAGTCGACTGAACATGATTAATATTGCATCTTCTATAATTCAAAGCGGAATTCGGTTTATGAACGAGAAACTGTAAAGCGTTTTCAATTTCGGTATTAGTTATGTATGTTGTCTACGTATTATCCTGGTTCCCGGTACTACGTTCCGGGTATTAGCTTTTTGTGTATGTGATGTGTAACATTACGATCGGGTACCAGCCAATCTACGTGTGTATGTGTACATGATTTCCCGCCAAAATGACCGTTTTACAGCTTTGGAAAAAATAGTTCACAAACGTTCCGTATAATGATATCAAATTCATAATTAATCGTAACTTTTTTTTATCTTTGTATAATAAATATAACAAAATGGATTCCACAAAATTGAAAATAGCATTATTTTACGAGGATTTCTCATATTTTTCTCACTTCCGGCGCAGTAATACGTATGTTTCGAAGAAGCTCGAAGAATTTGACAAAGTGAATTGAGAAGGAAACGGATAGATTTACGTCCTTGCTATCAGGTAAAACAATTTAAATGTACAGAACAAACACATTTACTTCACACAAATAGTACAGGCTTAAGCTTTTTGTTGTCTTATACACGACTGTAGTCTAGTCGACGGCGGTGACCTACAAGGTACGGGTCATACTGGGTCAACACAGGCACTTGTTTCTATCCATCGGAAGAACCACTATCAACGTATATTACGCTCGTAAATATACGTTGATAGTGGTTCTTCCAATGGATAGAAACAAGTGCCTGTGTGGGTCAAGTCTAAATATGTAAACATATCCACGTGCTATTAGGTAGAAAGCATCGTAATGCAATATCTACAATTTTTCCTCCTTTATACATCGTTTAACCAGATATATTTCTCCTTTATAAATCGTTTAACCCGATATATTTCTCTCAAATACACTTAAACACGGGTTGTATGTACGTATCTTTTCTAGTGTTTTCTTGTCCTTATTAAAGTTCATTTGTTGATGTTTAAATATTTTTGAACGACTGAACACAGGAGTGAATGAATGCAACAATTATATATACTGAAGACTTGGGCTGTACAATGATAGTGTACGTATTGCATACTGATAATTATTCTAGCTAGCTAGCAGTAATTATGTTAATTTAGGATGTAATGACAGGAATTCATGAGCTCAGGCTTTCTGAAAAAAATATCAATGACAATGTAAACAGGAACAAAACATTGACACGAATGCTGCTCTCTTCTATGTTGTAGTTATTTAGGTATGTGTGTTGCACAAGTTTCAAAAAAATTTAAGTTATAAAACTTTTTTTCAGGGCACAAACCCACTTTAAAGACACTTGTCTACTGCCATACCCATCCTAATTTCATGCACCATTTGCAAGCAAGAGACTGAATGGTTTGCAAAATTAAAAATCAGGACGGTGTCCAATTAAAACAAAAGAACTAAACTGGATGAATATTGTAGGAGAAATCTAGAGGAAAGTTTTGATTTGTGAAATTGGTTTTCCTGAAAAGCCATTCATCCTAGCCTGCAGAAAGGAACTATAACTGTCCACCACCAACTGACGAGCTAATGTTGAGCTTCACATATGGAATTAATCAAATACCATCAACGTTTGTGTTTTCAGCACAGATTTCACAAGTTATGACACAGCTGTGTTTTTTTATACCTGTTTATAGAGTTGTATACTAAATTTTATTTTTTTTATCAATAAATATATATTGTGTCATTTAAGAACTTGTATTTTGCCAAAAGATGCATACTAGTGAATGAAAGTGGTGCAGATCATTTTGCTTTGGTATATAGAATTGAATTACAATTGTTCATGTTATTGGAATGCTTATAAAAATAAGGAGATGTGGTACAATGTATATGATATTTAGTGAGTTAATCAAGCAAAAGTGAATAAGAAATTGGTATAAGCAGTTACAGGTACATGTACTACTGTACAATCTCAAACAATGAGAAAAACTCATACCGTAAAGAGAATTTCATATTTACTTACAAGTAAGTTTTGTTTTTGCGTTGAAAAATTTTCTTCTATTGTTTTAATTGCAAATATTGGAAGTGGTTAAAATGCTAATGAGACAGCTGTTATGGCCACAGAGCCTTAATTGAAAACTTCTTTTTCATTCATACCAGTAGATTTTGCCTGGAGTTAGAAACATATCTGCCAACTTTTCAAAATGCACATGGGGGTTTTACATGAAAGATGGTTCATATAGTCATACAAAACCTCCAAGGGGGCCTTCAAATTGAAGCAGGACAAGTCGCCCCACTTTTTAAAAAAACGCCACAAACTGATTTATCAAATCGCCCCACATGTGAAATTGGTTAAATCATGTTTAATATTACTCCTGCCAACTTGCCCTACTTATAAAAAAACGGTAATATTTAGATTAATAATATATATATAATTAAAAATAAAAACTCGCACCACTTTAATGAAAACTAATGTACACAGAATACAAACAAACCGAAAATTAATTTACTTACTATTATTGATATATACTGAAATTATAATTCTAAAAAAACCCTGATTGTTAAAGAATAACTAAGTTTTGAAGCTCTAAGTTATTTGCATAACAATTGAAAAGAAACCTGTTAAATGTATCATAATGCAATATATGGAATTGAACTTATATTCCATGGGATAACATCTTTTTCCATAAGTGGGGTGAGTTGGCATTACTAAATTCATCCTGGTTATTAATATATTTATCTAGATTTCACCGATTTCCATTAGGTGGGACCAGTTGGCAGGGGTAATATTAACGGGATTTAACACGGTTCACAAGTGGGGGGCGATTTGGTAATCCAGGTTGGGGCAGTTTTTTTGTCGAGCCTGCAACTTTTGTTGCAGAAAGCTCGACAGGGATAGTGATCCGGGGGCGGGGGCGATGTTAGCTCAGTTCTTAAAAGCTTTATATTTTAGAAGGTGGGAGACCTGGATGCTTCATACTTTGTATATGGTTGCCTCATGTTACGAAGTTTCCGTCAGTCACATGTCCAATGTCCTTGACCTCATTTTCATGGTTCAGTGACTACTTGAAAAAAAAAAGTTAAATTTTTTGTAATGTTAAATTCTCTCTTATTATAAGTAATAGGATAACTATATTTGGTATGTACGTAGCTTGCAAGGTCCTCTTGCCCGTCAGACAGTTTTCACTTGACCTCGACCTCATTTCATGGATCAGCGAACAAGGTTAAGTTTTGGTGGTCAAGTCCATATCTGAGATACTATAAGCAATAGGTCTAGTAAATTCGGTGTATGGAAGCACTGTAAGGTGTACATGTCCAACTGGCAGGTGTCATCTGACCTTGACCTCATTTTCATGGTTTAGTGGTTATAGTTAAGTTTTGTGTTTTGGTCTGTTTTTCTTATACTGTTTGCAATAGGTCTTTTATATTTTGTGTATAGAATGGTTGTAAGGTTTCATGGTTCAGTGACTACTTGAAAAAAAGTTAAATTTTTTGTAATGTTAAATTCTCTCTTATTATAAGTAATAGGATAACTATATTTGGTATGTGCGTAGCTTGCAAGGTCCTCTTGCCCGTCAGACAGTTTTCACTTGACCTCGACCTCATTTCATGGATCAGCGAACAAGGTTAAGTTTTGGTGGTCAAGTCCATATCTGAGATACTATAAGCAATAGGTCTAGTAAATTAGGTGTATGGAAGCACTGTAAGGTGTACATGTCCAACTGGCAGGTGTCATCTGACCTTGACCTCATTTTCATGGTTTAGTGGTTATAGTTAAGTTTTGTGTTTTGGTCTGTTTTTCTTATACTGTTTGCAATAGGTCTTCTATATTTTGTGTATAGAATGATTGTAAGGTGTACAGGTCTACCTGGCAGGTTTCATATGACCTTGACCTCATTTTCATGGTTCAGTGGTCAAAGTTAAGTTTTTGAGTTTTGGCCTTTTTTTCTAATACTATATGCAATAGGTCAACTATATTTGGTGTATGGAAATATTTCATGATCTACATGTCAGTCGCGCAGGTTTTATTTGACCTTGATCTCATTTTTTACAATTCATTGCTCAGTGTTAAGCTTTTGTGTTTTGGTCTGTTTTTCTTAAACTATAAGCAATAAGTCAATTTTATTTGTTGTATGGAAGAATTGTTAGCTGTACTTGCCTACCTGGCATGGTTTATCTAACCTTGACCTCATTTTCATGGTTCAATTGTCAATGTTTAGTTTTCTTGGTTTATGTTAAGATTATGTGACAGTTGTAATAAAGCTTTATTATTAGGATTATCAACATAATATCAATGATTAGTAAAGAAGGCGAGACATTTCAGTGTGTGCACTCTTGTTTTTAAAGTGGGACGATTTGTCATGGATTCCCTTCAAATATATTCTAATGTGGTTTTTGGCTTCTTCGTGCATTAACAAGCTCATAGCCATTGTTGAATTAATTGTTTTCTTTAAAATAGTCGACAAAATTGCTCTTACAAAATTTCCATTTGGGAGCCTTGAGCTCGATGGGGGAAATACTCTGCAAATACTGACAGTTGCCAGGTATGGTCATCAAAAAAGTTGACATGTTACTATGTACATTTACCATTATGTTACTTGATGTTCTTGCTATAAACAGAGACTAGTCAATCTTTGTGAACTATTTTTTATGAGAGTCATAGAATATGTGTATACAATCAATAATTAAGAATAGTCTATTTATATTGAAAAGGAAAAGTTCTTATATGTCTAAAGAAGAGGGACGAAAGACACCAAAGGGACAGTCAAACTCATAAATTTAAAGCAAACTGACAAGGCCATGGCTAAAAATGCATTTCATGGGAGGCACATAAAATATACTGTAAACATAGACTATAGATATAGGTGAACTAGGTACAAAAGAACTCTGAATCTTAAATTCTACAAACCACCTCTGTTCTATGGAAGATAATGGTATAACTGGACTAGAAATACACACAACCTGTAATTAACTGCCTTTACAGCGCTTTCGCGCTTTGATTATTGTGACTTGTTGTAGAGAGCTTGACATAGGGATAGTGATCCTGCAGAGGCGGCCACGTTAGCTAACTTGTTTAAGGCTTTATATTTTAATTTAGAAGATAGAAGAACTGGATGCTTCATGCATTGTATATAAGTGCCTTGTGTTATGAAATTTCTGTCTGTCATATGTCCATTTTCATTTTCATGGTTCAGTGACTAATTGAAAAAAAAATTAAGATTATTTGTAATGTTAATTTCTCTCTTATAATGGGCAATATGATAACAATATTAGGTATTTAGGTACTTTGCGCGGTCATTGTCCTGTCAGTTACATTTGACCTCGACCTTATTTCATGAATCTGCGAACAAGGTTAAGTTTTGTTGGCTAAATCCATTTCTCATATACTGTAAGCAATAGGTCTATTATATTCTGTGTATGGAATGACTGTAAGGTGTCATCTGACCTTGACCTCGTTTTCATGGTTTGGTTGTTAAAGTTAAGTTTTGTTAGTATTAAATGTCTTGCTGGCAGGTGTCAACTGACCATGACCTGATTTTCACAGTTTTTGTGTTTCGGTCCTAAAAGGCCATGTGAGCTTTTCTCCACTTGGCGTCTGTCGTCGTTAATAATTTTTCAAACATCTTCTCCTCTGAAACTGCTGAATGGATTTGAATGAAACTTAGCAAAATTGTTCCTTAGATTATCCTGCACAACGTGTGTGCTTCGATTTTTGATCCGTCAAAAAACATGGCCGCCGTTTCTTAAAATAGAACATAGGGGTCAAATGCAGTTTTTGGCTTATATCTCAAAAACGAAAGCATTTAGAGCAAATCTGAAATGGGGTAAAAATGTTCATTAGGTCAAGATCTATCAGCCCTGAAATTTTCAGATGAATCAAACAACCAATTGTTAGGTTGCTGCCACTTAATTGGTAATTTTAAGGAAATTTTGCTGTTTTTGGTCATTATCTTGAATATTATTATAGATAAAGATAAACTGTAAACAGCAAAAATGATCAGCAAAGTAAGATCTACAAATTAATTAATATAACCAAAATTGTCAATCGACCCCTTAAGGGGTTATTGTCCTTTTATGACAATTTTTCACAATTTGCTCATGATATTTACTAACTTTAAAAAATCTTCTCCTCTGAAACTACTGAATGGATTTGGATGAAACTTAGCATGATTGCTCCTTAGATTATCCTGCACAAAGTGTGTGCTTCGATTTTTGATCCGTCAAAAAACATGGCCGCCGTTACTTAAAATAGAACATAGGGGTCATATGCAGTTTTTGGCTTATATCTCGAAAACGAAAGCATTTAGAGCAAATCTGACACGAGGTAAAAATGTTCATCAGGTCAATATCTATCTGCCCTGAAATTTTCAGATAAATCAAACAACCAATTGTTGGGTTGCTGCCAAATTTTGCAGTTTTTGGTCATTATCTTGAATATTATTATAGATAAGATAAACTGTAAACAGCAAAAATGATCAGCAAAGTAAGATCTACAAATAAGTTGATATGACCAAAATTGTCAATTGACCCCTTAAGGGGTTATTGTACTTTAATGACAATTTTTCACAATTTGTTCATCATATTTGCTAACTTTAAAAAATGTTCTCATCTAAAACTACTCAACCAAATTTCAACTGAATGATCAGTAGGGTGTATAAAAATAAAGTTTGTGCTTTATTTTTTATTTTGTCAAAAAACATGGCCGTCATGGCTAAAAATAGAACACAGGGTAAAATGCAGTTTTTGGCTTATATCTCAAAAGATCCAGCATTTAGGGCAAATAAGACAAGTAGTTACAGTATTTATAAGGTCAAGGTCTACCTGTCCTGAAATTTTCAGCCGAATTGGGTAACTGGTTTCTCAGGTATAATGCCCCTGAATTGATGATTTTAAAGAAATTTTGCAGTTTTTGGTTATTATCTTGCATATTATTATAGATACAGATAAACTGTAAATTGTAAAAATGTTAAGCAAAGTAAGATCTACAAATAAGTCAATTTGACCAAAATTGTCAATTGACCCCTTAAGGAGTTATTGTCCTTTAAAGACTTTTTACACAATTTGTTCATCATGTTGACTTACTTTTAAAAATCTTCTCCTTTGAAACTGCTGTATCAATTTCAGCCAAACTTAGGCTAAATGAGTTTCAGAGTATCTAGTATAAATTTTATATTTCATTTTCTTGTATGTCAAGAAACATAGCTCCTATGGCTAAAATAGAACAAAGGAGAAAATGATTTTTTTTTTGCTTTTGAAGAAAATAGGACGATTCAAAGAACATTCAAATAAACTGAAAAGCCAAAATAATTGATGAGAGATTTAACCAAAAAAATTAAGGTGAGCGATTCAGGCTCTTGAGAGCCTCTTGTTAGCTTTTCTCACCACTTGGCATCCGTCGTTGTCCATCGTCGTCGTTAACTTTTTACATTTTGAACTTCTTCTAAGAGAACCACTGAATGGAATGAAACCAAACATGGCATGAATGTTCCTTATGAGGTGCTGACCAAGTGTTGTTACTTTGTAGCCGATCCATCATCCAATATGGCCGCTAGTGGTGGCCTTAGTTTAGCATAGGACCCTATCGGAAATTCATACAAATGACTTCTTTTAGAGAACCACTGAATGGAATGAAACCAAACATGGCATGGATGTTTCTTATGAGATGCTGACCAAGTGTTGATACTTTGTAGCCGATCCATCACCAAGTGGGGTACTTAGTTTAACATAGGATCCTATGGGAAATGCATACAAATGACTTCTTTTAGAGAACCACTGAATGGAATGAAACCACACATGGCATGAATGTTCCTTATGAGGTGCTGCCCAAGTGTTGTTACTTTGTAGCCGATCCATAATCCAAGATGGTCGCCAGCGGGGGACTTAGTTAAACATAGGATCCTATGGGAAATGCATACAAATGACTTCTTTTAGAGAACCACTGAATGGAATAAAACAAAACAGCATGAATGTTCGTTATGAGGGGCTGACCAAGTGTTGTTAATTTGAAGCAGATCCATCTTCCAAGATGGCCACCAGTTTTGAATGATATCAAACATAGCCTGAATGTTACTTACCTTATGAGATTGTGTTGTTACTTTTAGCCATATTTATATTTTTTTATATGATTTTAAACAACCCTTGTAGAATCAGGTGATCGATACAGGCTCTTAGCCTCTACTTTATGTCACACCTACGATAGAAGAGGGACATAATGTTTTCTGTTTAGTTCATCCGTTCTCCTGTCATGATTCAATCGTCTGTCAGTCTGTCCCACTTCAGGTTAAAGTTTTTGACCAAGGGAGTTTTTAATGAAGTTGAAGTGTACACATGTTCCCTATGATATGATCTTTCTTATTTTGATGCCAAATTAGAGTTTTGATCCCAGTTTCACGGTCCACTGAACATAGAAAATAATAGTGCGAGTGGGGCATCTGTGTACTATGGACACATTCTTGTTCTTATACTGTTTTCAATAGGTGAACTATACTTTGTGTATGGGATGTTTATGAAGTGTGTATGTCTGTCTGCCAGGTATCATATGACCTTGACCTGATATACATGGCTCATTAGTCAATGTTAAGTTTTCCTGCTGAACCCTGTTTTAAGGAAATATAACGTCGCTGGGCTTCTAAAATGTCGTATATGACTTTTTTAACTAAAGATACTTTTTGACACCAATGGTCTGGATGGGAGGAAATCTTTGGTACTACAAAATAGCATACAGTCAGATCAATCAAAATGTGTGAAATAAGACATATAACAAAACTGCCAATGTCAGTTGTTTGTAAAGTTTGCTACCAAAATGTTGTATGAAAACTTGAAAATCGTTGTAGAATGGTTTTGGGAAGAAAAAATAATTGTACATTTCTTTATTTCTGTGAAAATCATTTAAGTTCTTGGATAATCCAGAAATGTCAAAGGTTTTTATTTCACTGCTATTTGCAAAATGTTCAACTTCACATACGACATTTTGGAAGCATGCATTTTGCCAAAAATTTTAAAGCCTGTTTTTGAGATTTTCTTTTTTTGAAAAATTTGTAATGTTATAACATTTTAGAAGCCCAGCGACGATAAGCAATAGATCAACTATATTTGGTGTATGGAATGATTGTTGGGCATATTTGTCTGTGTCAGGGTTCTTATGACCTAGACCTTTATGGTATGGTTAATAGGTAAATTTTAATTTTTAGGTAAAGATTGCATGAAATGCAATCAAAACCTTATTGCACTGACTTGGTCTTAATGTCCCAAGGCGTATCACTACCTTTTTTGATACACTAAACATAGTGCATGAATCATAACATTCTATAAATCCTATTCATAAATATTCCCAGAAATATCGATGTAAGATATGCTCAGATATTCAATGTACAAAATGCTGTTAGACTTGTCAAGAAAATTACATAACTTTTGCATGGTGCAGGAATCTAATTTCTAATAAAAAAAAATATGAATTATGTCATTGTTAACCTCATCTTTAAAAATGGTTTCAAGCACTTTGGGTTTTTTTTGGATTTGTTTTTAAGATATTGTATTGAATTGGTGAAATATAGTTTGTTATTTAATTATTATTAGAATTAAGATTTATATATCTTACTGGCTGGTGATATCTGACCTTGGCCTTATTGTCATATTTCGTTGGTCAATGTTTATTATTTAAAGTTTATCATATTTATAAATCAGTTTATACAAGAAGGGACTAGTCAATTATATTATGTATTGAATAATTATACGGTGTCATTCATTTTTATATTCATTTCTTTATCTGTAATCAGAGATGAATTTGAAAATTGAATACAAGAATTATTGCTCTCCAACTTCGTACTTTGTTTGGCCTTTTTAACTTTTTTGGATTCGAGCGTCACTGATGAGTCTTTTGTAGACGAAACGCGCGTCTGGCGTATATAATGAATTTAGTCCTGGTACTAGTATCTATAAGGAGTTTATTTATACTGGTGGATTCTCTGTCCCCGAGGGTATCATCAGCTCAGTAGTCAATGATTTAACAAACTTTACTTAAATTGTCCGTTTATAAATTTTGAAATTATTAAGAAAATAAGGTTTAACTCACTCAGGAAAAGTTGCCTTTAGATGAATTTGGCTATTTATTTTTGGTATTTTTGACAGTTAGCTCTTCAACGGTTTCGGTACTTATACATCTTCGGATTTCAAATGTTTGGCTTTGGGCGTTCCTGATGACGGTAAATCCAGAAAAGCGCTTCGGACACAAGAAATTATTAAACAAGTTGTTTTCAAAAATGAAGATATTATTTTAAATTAAACCGTCAGTGATAAATACTGAACATTGATGAACTGAAACATTGGAAGGGATGGAAAATTGAACAATATTTTGTTTCCACAAAGTCAAAGATTAACATTTACATGTACATAAATAATAAAATTAACGGTACCAATTTTCTTGCACCAGATGCGCATTTCGACAAAACATGTCTCTTCAGTGATGCTCGTGGCCAAAATATTTGAAATCCAAAGCTTATATAAAAGATGAAGAGCTATAATCCAAAAGGTCCAAAAAGTATAGTCAAATCCGTGAAAGGAATCAGAGTTTTGCATGAGGGAGATACATTCCTTAATTTATAATAATTTCTAATATTTTGTAACAGAAAATTTTAATAACACAAAAAAATCCGTATTTTCATGCCCGTACCGACGTACTGGCTACTGGGCTGGTGATACCCTCGCGGACTAATAGTCCACCAGCAGAGGCATCGACCTAGTGGTAGTAATACAATTAACGGTACCAATTTTCTTGCACCAGATGCGCATTTCGACAATACATGTCTCTTCAGTACATACCTTTTAAATATAAACTTGATTTGATGGTAGCAAAATATGACTTATAGTTAACATAGTTCAAAGTTCTTTTTTGCAGTCATATTATTTTCAATTATTTTACCAGTATTTTTATTGCTTATTAGTTTTTTTCTTATTTAAAACATAAAATAATAATTATACTAATTATATAGATGTGAGAAATATCAATAATTTAAAGCTTCATTTATATTAGTAGGCAATGTCCTTGTACAATAAATAATTTGTTTATTTGTCAGCAAAACAAAAGAATGTAATCGAATCACTTCTTCCCCAAGGGTGACTGGGGTAAAGAAATATGATCACTTGGTCTTCTCCCGACCGGCAGTAAAACGCTCGCCGAAGTGGGGCGTCCGTTTGGATGTGCGGGATGTTTAAAGTTCGCAGTCACGTCCGGTCCGAAGGGGACGTTAAATTCGATGCCGTAGGTGGCCTGTTGCAAGGCAAAATTTCTGTCCCTATCCAATATATTCTCATTTTCCAGTGGCAGTCCAAATTTCCCCGACCATCATCCCAGATGGCCTCTATTGTATCAACATACCTATTGTATTTATTGTGAACTTGTTCTCGTCCTGAATATGCATGGAATATTTGCCACTGAACGTTAAGCAACCAACAACCAATCAATCGAATCACTTCTTCAACTATTTGTTGAGCTTTATTGCTAGACAGCTACTTCCTATTTAGTGATAAATAAAAGTTAATCACAAGTAACCTTGTTTATACTGGAACTAGTTATATTTCATCATTGACCACTTTTTCAACAGTTAGGGGTTCGATTAGGGATGAAGAAAAGTTTGAAATTCGTGATTCAATTTAAATAGCTATCAATGTATTAATTTAAGTTGCAGTATAAAAACAATATTAGGTCAATGTCATAAAAATAAAAAAACTTTTTTGTACTCGGCACAACACTGGGGAAGGGCTTGGTAGAACCTCGTCTTCCCCAGTTTCTCAGCCTCATCAAAAAGTTTATATTTTTCAAACATTGACCTAATATTGTATATTTATTTCATCACCACTTGATGAATAAAAAGTTGGAGCTGCTCGCATTACACAAAAAGAATGATCCACTGGATAAAAAGAACTATAGACCAGTGAGCATTCTACAAACAATTTCAAAAGCATATGAAATGATTATGTCTGACCAGTTGACTTGACTTTTTTGAGAATATATTTCATGCTTTTTTATGTGCATTCAGAAAAGGTCATGGATGTCAGACAACTTTGCTGACACTCCTTGAAGATAGGAAAACAGCTTTGGATTAAATTAAATATGTATGTGGCAGATATTCTAATGGATCTTTCGTAAGCTTTTGACTGTTTACCAAATACTGTTCTTTTAAGTAAATTATATGCCTACTGTCTTTCTTCTAAATCAGTGAAATTACTTCAAAATTATCTTACAGATCGTATGCAAGAAATCAAACTTCAGGGAGTACGCAGCAGTTGTGCTGACATCCAGAAAGCGTTACCTCAAGGCTCACAATTTGGGCCCCCCTATTATTTAATATTTTTATAAATGACATATTCTGTTTTATTGAACATAGTAACCTGTATTATTATGCCTTTGATAATACTCAAATGCTGACACAATTTTGAAAATTTATTATGTACACTTGAAAGACAAAGTGCTGTTTTACTTGACTGGTTGACAGAATTTGAATATTGTAGGATTGTTGCCCACTTATGTTATTGACCATATTTTAACAGCATTTGTATTTGATAATTCTACTAGGATTTTAATCGTATTACAACAGTCATGCAACACTTTCACTATTTATATATAGATAGGTGTTACTTAGCCACGTCGAAAAAATCTTATGCATCATGCTTTCAGACAACATTGCAATTTGTAACACAGATTACTGGCTTACTTTCAATTTTTATTCGGGAGTAAGTCGGAAGAACTTGAAATTTTTATGGAGTGTTTTTGCATGAAACTTTATTTTCTTTTACGGAACATAAATTAGTTTCAAGCACCGTAGTGTTAAACAAAACATTAAATTTAATTGTTATTTTGAAAATTTCCTTCTTGAAAATTAGATTTAAAAAAATCAAAACCATGCATGTTATTTGGATGGAGAGTTGTCTCATTGGCACTCACACCACATCTTCTTATATCTATGTAACTATGTAGAAAAACCTTCCCATCAGCACAAAAGTTGAAAAGACATTATAGACATTATTGGAAACAACAGATATTAAAAAGGAAAATTCTGAAATGCAAACTTTGATATTCTACAGAGAATAGACTAAGATCTCATAAATGCTTATACTCCAGATGTGACCAATTTCATTGATCAACATACCAGCAATGTTGCAATCATATGTTATTATGTAGGGAAAATCTTGAACACAGAAAAAAAAAGAAAAGATGAACATATACCAATCATAATCATAAAGAATAACACTCAGAAGTAGGCTGAAGTAACATTATAAAACATTATAAAGAACAATGCGAAAACAGTACCAAACAGCAGGCAAATAAATAAAAAAAATATGTTTCTCAAGTTATAAAAAAACACTAAGCAGTTAGAAGCAAAACTTTTCTCCAGGAAAAACACACAAAACATTGAAACAAATCAATATGCAAAAGAAATGAAAACAACAAATGTATATCATAATTAAGCTTTAACACATTCAAATAACTTAAGGAGAAGGGATTCAAATCAAGATCTCGTTGCAGTCGAGACTATAAATAAAATCTTCCAATTTGAACCGATAAACTTGACATGGCAAATGAAACATTGCACAAATCTAGGTTTATGGTTTGAGAAATCATTATATTCAATTGTATGATTTAACTGCTCAAAACATAATTGGTATCCTAAAGATTTTTTTTATAAAAGGTGATGGAAACTGCTTTTACAGAGTCATTTCTAATGCTAAAACAGGAACTGACACAAATCATAACAAAATAAGTTCTGCAGTAATAGTTAATCAGCCATCAGTTAGGGACACATTTTCATTCCCTTCTAGAACATGGTCAAACATGCTTTTCTTATGTATTGCAAAATCAAATTAATATTCCAGGAAGTTTGGCAACAGAAGTTGAGATTTTTGTAACATCTGATTTATTAAGAACTAACATTTTCACCTATGTCAACACTGGCAATAACTTTGACATATAGCCATTCAACGATTTTAGGTACTTATACATCTTCGGATTTCAAATGTTTGGCTTTGAGCGTTCCTGATGAAGTTAAATCCAGAAAAGCGCTTCGTACGCAATGAAATATTTAAAGTGTTGTTTTCCATTTTTTTATTCATATAAGTGGAACAAATTTGATGCTAACTACCTAAATCCCAATATAAGAACCGATGAAACAAGTGTTTATCTAAATATTTCAAATGGTAATCACAATGATATATTTTTATCAACTTCAACTGTACACAAAACATTGGCCTGTGTAATCTTTGCTGAAAAAAAGGTAACATAGACAACCGAAAACCAAGAATATGATAAAATTGGAGAACATAAAGTACGGAAAAGGAGTATTAAAGAAAATTCATGCAAATGAGACATTCCAATATAGATTATGCAAAAAAGAAAGAATATTTTCTCAAAATCGAGGACTAACAAGTAAACTTAAACATTTTGAAGAAGACTTCAATAAAAAAAGAAAAACCATATCCACAGTTTGTTACATTTGCTATGAGAGGGGGCACAACAGAAAGAGAGGGTCAAATCGAGAATGTATTGCAATTGAGAAGGAGCATATTTGAAAAAAAAAAGGATTTTCAATATTTTTGAAATTTGAAAATTATTACAATAACAAAAGAAGAAGTGACCAACGTAACATTTATAGCCCTTGAGCATGACATTGACAGAAATCGCATTAGTAGTATTAACAAAGCTATATATCCTCACATCAATTGATTGATGCATTTCATTTCAAAATGAGGTTTCAACAGCTTGCATTTACAGGTGTGTATCTTGTGACCAGCTATGGTCTAAGGAATCTGTTGAACCAGTAGGAATCTACAAAATGTAAAGGAACCTTTATTTAAAAGTGTGTTAGAATGAAATTTTGAGTTACACTGAACAAAGCACCAAAAGTATACTGAATTGATATTATTCATAGCACTCACATAGTAAAACATTGAACATGATTGAACATATAAGAGAATACAAAGTCTTAATCAATATGCAGGAGATGAGAAGCAGCATCTCCATACTCGACTTGAGTAAGTTCATCATTCTGTTATCTTATTTTGAATGTTTGGAGTCTGTCATCTATTTCCCTGTACTTCCTCTTTCTTGGAATACGTTTCTCGCCAGTCCTGTACTGGATCAATGTGAGAGCATGGAATGCTTCTTCTTGTCTCAACAAACTAATCGTACTAAAGATGTTAGGGTGAGCTGCCTTTACTAACTTCTTTAGCTTACTATGCCAACCTTCTGAATGGTTTGTTATTCTAGGACCTTCTGTTGCAAAGTGATTCCACAGACTTTGTTTGTTCTTTACCCAGTAGCTGGTTACATAGTCACTAAAGTTGAGTGTTGGTGTAGTAGTATCTGAATTATTGATGTCTTCAATTGCTTTAAACCAAACATCTTCAATTGTATTGGGTGGTAAAAGTGGCAGTACTGCAGTTCTACGAACAAGTTGGTGAATGTCGCCCTTTTCATTGTATTCTGTTTGCAGACCATGCTTCTGTGCATTTCTCCAAATACACTGATTGTAGTATCTTTAATAGTAGCAATTAGCCTTGTGTACATCTGCTGGTCTTAACCGGGTAGGAAGCAGTAAACCAGTGGAAACATAGTACCATCAACTTTGGCGTGGAACGTGTACGGCTGGTAGAACAGTGTTGGACAAACATAGAATGTTCCATCACAGTAGATGATGTCTGCTGCTGCTAGGTGATATATGTTCTCTTGGGTACTGAATACAAGCATTCACCCATTGGTGTTATCATCTGCAAGTAGGAAGGTTGTCCAGTAGTAGTTTGAGCCCATTCACCATCTACTGTGGTATCTTCTACTGTTGCTGCTAGTGCTGGTATTAGCTTGTGTCTATCGTTGTAAAGCTAGTCTTTCCATAAGTAGAAGGTTGGTTTGTGTTCTACTAGTTGGTGTGTGTCATCATTCCATTCCCGGTCTCGTAGTTTTAATTCTTCTTCATAAATAGTTGGTATTGCAGTGAGTTCATCTTTACAACGAGATTTCATACCTTGTAATATATCGTCTACTCTGTGTGTGTTGACAGTAGCTGGGCAGTTACGGGTAGAGCATTTCCATTAACATCTTCCTTCACGTCTTGACTTTATCTGGCATTTGTAGTTATTGTGTACCAAGTTCTGGTTGCCTAATCTATTTGTTGTAAACTTGATATCTAACTGTGCATTAGCCATGATGAACTGAGAATGATCATTACAGGAAAAATCTGGCTACTTATAGTAATGCTTAATTGTTTGGTAGAGTTTGTGGTGTTCAGTTAAGAAATTGAGCACAAGTTAATAGTGTTCAAAGCTAATCAATGTTTAAAGTCATTTGGCTTTGCTTAATATATGAGGCCAATTTATACACACTTATCTATGATAATTAAATACTTTTGATAATATATTCATTTTTAAAAATCATAATTTGTTAAAATAGTGAAATTATTAAATTCTTTGAGGCTGAAGTTGAAAGTTTGGGTAACTATTGTTTTTCTTTTTAAATACTATCTTTCTTTCTTTTTAGACTTTCCAGACTTTTGTTTGCTTTTACTACTTTTTCTTTCATGTTATTTTTATTTTTTCCAATGATATTGACTTCCTTTTCTTTGAATAAGTTTTATTTTTTAGAAATTTTATGGTATTTAAATACTTAAAATTATTCCTTTATGCATGATTTCAAACAAAAAAGTCTATTATTTTACATATAAATAATAATTTGTATTGAATTTCCACAGGTTAATTTATCTTGACCAAATTAGACACTAATGACTAAAACAACATATTTTGCAATAACACCATGTATTGTTCTACCACTAATACCCCATGTAGGAATAGCCAGAATAGTAAAATACAAAATATAGGAATAGCAGTCTGGTTTATCTTTTATCATATATATTGTCCTACAGCTATATTCAATTAAAAATTGCAATAAAAACAAACCTTAATTGGTTTCATACCATTGGTAGTGAGTCCAATGGTGTCACACACGTCGCACTTTGTCTATGTTTGAGCACAATTTTTGTTTATATTGTTTATACTGTATTTGATATTCGTATTTCAATATACATTTACTTAGGATTTACCTTTACAGGAGTTTAGTACATTTAATTTAGTTTAATTAATTAAGTAGATATTTTGAAAGTTACCATGACAGTAAACATTTTTCAGGGACTGGATATGAGGTAGATCCCCTTGAAGAGTACATGGATAATTTAAATGATACTCATATTGATTCTATTAGTGTTAGATCAGGTACTGAGTACGTCTGAATACGAAGCAGCCAATAATTGGCAAACCCAGCGTCCTAAGAAAAGGAAGATTAATATCTCTCCTGGTCTAAAAACCTATAGTGAAAGTGTACAAAGCACTATCAAGAAAGCTCCTACTAGAAGGAGACTAGTAGTGAAAAAAACTGTTAGCAAAGTGAAGAAGTTTTTTGCTGTTGTTACATGTGTTGATACAGAAACCAAACTTGGTCTTAAAAACCCTATTTTGATACAAAAACTGTTAAATAAAACAGTTGGTATAATTAAAAATTTAAAAACTAAAACAGGCAATTTATTTGCAGAGTGTTTTGATGTAAAACAATTTAATGAGTTAAAAAAGCTCAACAAATTAGGTGGGTGGGAAATCAGAGTTAACATTCCCAAAATTAGGTCCACTTCTGTGGGGTGTTTTTATCGAACCCCATCAAGTATAAGTATTGCTCAGGCTAAAGAAGCCCCAGAGGCGTATAATGTTATCAAGGTAGAAGAAATGTTCTTCTACGATAAAGTAAAGAAACAGAAGGTACATTCTGCCACTTTAAAATTGTATTTTAATACTTCGGAATTACCGGAAAGAGTCAATCTGGGTTTTAGTTCTTATAAGATACAATTTTTTGTTAAAAAAACCTATACATTTTTTTAAATGCCAGGGATACGGTCACATGCAGAACGAATGTTCTAGTAAAGAAATATGTGTCCGTTGTGGTGGTGAACATACAACACCAAATTGTGATAAACCCCCCAAATGTATTAATTGTAATGGAGAACACCCCGCCTCAAATAAAGACTGTCCCAAGAGGATAGAAAATATCACAAAGAGATAGAAGATATATTAGTTTTTATAGCCTTATTATTTAGAAACTACTTGTTATTAAGGACAAAAATTCATATTTCATATTTAGTTAAAAAGGTTTTTGGGTTTGAAATACAACCACAAAATCTTACAAAAAGATTTACTGAACTTATATATGAAGTAGATATTTGTTTTACAGAATAAATTGTACATAATATTTCTTTTAATAATGTATATATATAATATTTGTTTGTAAACTTAATATTAGTCATGGCAGCACATTTTACAGTACTGCACTGGAATTGCGAGGGTCTTAAAGCCCATGCACCAGGATTTGTATGGCACTTAGGTTCTGTTTAACATAGGCCTGACATTATTTGTTGACAAGAAACTTTTTGTTCAAATGTCAGAGTTAGATTTTATAGATATACTAAGTACAAGGATATATGTTGGCTGCCTTCTCCACGAGAGGCACAAAAAGGACGGCTATTTATTTTAAAAATGGTATTAACTTTACTAAGGTATCATTAACCAGTAAATTAGAGATTACAGCTATTAACATCATTTATAATAAGAAACGTTTATTGATTGTCAATATATACGATCCTCAATCTGATACAGTTCAGACAGATTATGATACTTTAATAAACCAATTTGATACCGAATTTATGTTATGTGGAGATTTTTAATGCTCACCACAATTTACGGGGTAGTGAAAGAATAGACACGAAAGGTAGAGAATTAGCAAATTCCATTTTAAATAATAATATTTGTTTATTAAATGAAGGATCAGGCACGCGCCTGAATCCCACTAACCTTAAAACTTCATGTATTAATTTAGCCTTTTGTAGTTTGAATTGAGCTCACAGGATTCAGTGGTCAGTTGACCAAAATACTGCTTTTAATAGTGATCACTTTTCTATATCACTTAAAATAGATATCAAAGTTAACAAAAGCGAAGAAAATTATAACGTTAAATGGAATTTTAAGAAAACTGATTGGATGAATTTTTTTCCAAAGCTTATGATGAGAGAATTTCAGATAATTATATTTCTGATAATATTGAAAATTCTTATACTATGTTAACTACTGAGCTAATTGATATTACAACTCAGTTTATTCATATAAAAAAATTAGAAATCATACGAAACCTTGTGTGCAATGGTGGTATGACCAATGCACCAAAGCGACAAAGGAAAGAAATAAGGCTAGAAACATACAGGAAAGGGACATGACTTTCTTATTTATAAGGAAAAAAACTAAATTAGTTTAAAAAAAAGTTTTCCAGGATACACAAGATATATATTGGAAAAATTATTGTAACACATTGAATGACAATTCCAATATTTCAGATTTATGGTATAATATCAAAAAATGCTTGATAAAATAAGCAGCAAAAAAGAGATACCAGCGCTTAGAGCATGTGGTCACTTTTTAACTAATACTATTGATAAAGCAAACTATTACGGTAATTTGTTATTAGAAGTTTAGAGGAAATTAAAGATGCCATTTCAGATACAAACGATAGTTCACCTGGTAAAGATTGATTGATTGATTGATTGTTGGTTGCTTTACGCCACATTAGCACAAAAAGGCTATATCGCGGCGAGAGCTAATTCGAATATTTGTACAATTTAAAGCATATTTTTAAAATAAGACAAAAGGTCCTTCAATACACTAAAATTCTTGACTAAAGCAAATTGATTATATACAAATAAAAATCAACAGTAAAATAACGTGATAAAAATTAAAATCGATTTTAATGTAATAACATTTTTATATTTTATAATAAATTCCAATTTCTTATAAAAAAGCAACAATATTTGTAAATGGAACATTATTAAATAAATCATACATATTATTGACATTGAAATGCTTCTTACGAATATCAGCAAAGTCAATACAATTAATTAAAACATGTTTAATAGTATACTTGCAGTTGCAAGAAACACATTGTGGTTCATCTTCATTTTTTAAAAGATACTCGTGTGTTATTCTAGTATGACCAATACGACATCTAGTAATAACACACTGATCTTTTCTGCACATAATATTATCAAAAGGTTTGCCTAAATTAGGTTTAATTTCATGCAATTTATTATCGTCTTTTTTACTCCATTTATTTTTCAATATATTAAAAACATATTCTCTAATATTAGATTTAAAATCAGTATATGGTATATCACAGTTAGATAGAGGGTCACCAAGGGCATTCTTTGCCTCAAGGTCTACAGCTGTGTTTCCAAGGATTCCAACATGACTCGGAACCCATAGAAATATTATTTCTTTCAGAAGAATTTTTAAATTCCTCATTACATATAAAATTTTCAGGATTGTTGGGTTTTTAATTTTAGTGTTTCGTATAGCTTGTAAGCATGAAAGTGAATCCGAACATATAATAAATTTGGATTTATCTGAAGAAGCACCTGGTAAAGATAAAACATGAAACTACATAAGAAAATGCCTGTACCAAGTCAGGAATATGACAGTTGTTATCCATTCGTTTGAAGCGTTTGGACTTTTGATTTTGCCTTTTGATTTTGGACTTTCCTTTTTCAATTTTCCTCGGAGTTCAGTATTTTTTTTTATAGCATGTTCAGACATCTGAGCGACAAAACTTTTTTTACTATTTTTAAATAAAATATCATTTTTACAGGAGATTCCTAAAGACTGGAAACATTCTGTGGTAATTCCATGTTTAAAACAAGGAAAAGATTCAAGTGATTCTTTGTCTTATAGGCCTATAGCTTTGACCTCAAATTTTAATAAAATTATAGAAAAAATGGTAAATAACCGATGAAGATGGTTTTTATAAAAATATAATTTATATAGTCCAAACGAAAGTGGATTTCGAAAAAATAAAAATACGTTACAGCAATGTATTAGACTTGACAATGAAATGAATAAAAAATTTGCTAAGAAATATATTACTGTTGGCGTTTTCATAGATTTTCGAAAGGCTTTTGATATGCTAAGGAAACACGGATTATTCGAGAAAATGGTTAATTTTGATGCCACTGCTGGTGGACGTTTCGTCCCCGAGGGTATCACCAACCCAGTAGTCAGCACTTCGGTGTTGACAGGAATATCAATTATATGGTCATTTTAATAAATTTTCTGTTTACAAAACTTTGAATTTTTCGAAAAACTAAGGATTTTCTTACCCCAGGAGTAGATTACCTTAGCCGTATTTGGCACAACTTTTTGGAATTTTGGATCCTCAATGCTCTTCAACTTTGTATTTATTTGGCTTTTTAACTATTTCGATTTGAGCGTCACTGATGAGTCTTATGTAGACGAAACGCGCGTCTGGCGTATAAAATTATAATCCTGGTACTTTTGATAATTATTGGTATCAAGGAAATTTACTAGCTTATGTTAATGATTATTTAACATCAAGAACTCTACAAGTTAAAATAAATAATACTTTTTCAGAAACTTATTTTTTTGAAAATGGTACCCCACAAGGGAGTTGTATAAGTCCCACTTTATTTAATATTATGGTTAATAATTTATCAACAGGTTTACAAGACTGTGAGATTTCACAATTTGCAGATGACGGTGCCATATGCAAATCAGGTTCATGTATTAATTTCTTACAGAAAAAAATCCAACTAGACTTGGATAATATTTGTAAATGGTGCTCTACATGGGGCTTTAAAATTTCTCCAAGTAAAACTGTCACTATGCTATATACCAAAAGAAACAATATAAATATATCTTTAAAACTTAGTAATCACACATTGGAAATAGTAAAAGAAATTAAATTTTTAGGATAAATTTTTGACACAAATTTAACTTGGCATAAACATATCCAAAGTTTACAAACAAAATGTCTAAAAATAATTACCGGAATGAAAGTACTTAGAGGAACAAGACGGGGCGCAACCAGTCATACCCTTAGAACCTTAGAACTATTTATATTTTCTTGATAAGATCAAAACTTGATAATGGATGTGAAATTTATAATTCAGCTTCTTTTAGCACTAAAAAAATGTCTAGATACAATTCAAAATCTGGCATTACGTATATGTACTAGTTCGATGAGATCAGCTTCCTTGAAAGCTTTGCAATTTGAAATGGGAGATCCGCCTTTAGAAATAAAAAGACAAAGTCTAATAGCAAAAGCTTTTTTTTTAAATATGACTAGATTTGATAACTCACACCCGGCTAAAGCCGCCGTAAATGACACGTTCATTTTTGATTATTACTCAAAAAACGTTAAACAAAAACCCTTTTCAATAACAGCAAGAGATTTCCTAGCTCAAAATAAATTTTCTACAGAATGTATTTATAGATATTCAGAACGCCCATGTCCACCATGGCATATCGAAAAATCATTAGTTAAAACGCAACTTCAGAATAAAATAAGTAAAAAAGGATCTGCCACATTTAATCAAAAGTGAAGCCGGAATACTGATCGACTCAGAATATTAAAAACAATTGCAAATATTTACAGATGGATCTAAAGACCCACATGGTAATACAAGTTGTGCATATGTTGTTCGAGAACTCAAAATCAAAAGGTTTAAAATTACCAAACTATATTTCTATATTTATGTCAGTATTAATGGCAATATTTGTAAGTCTATTATGGATAGAAGATTTTAGACCTATTAAAACTGTAATTTTTGTAGATTCTTTGTCAGCTCTTCAAGCCATCAGAGCTCCTATTTTTAAAGTAAAGAATCAAATTTAAACTACCATTTTCACCTATGTCAACACTGGCAATAACTCATATAAGTGGAACAAATTTGATGCTAATTACCTAAATCCCAATATTAGAACAGATGAAACAGGTGTTTATCTAAGCCTTTCAAATGGTAATCACAATGGTATAATTTTATCAACTTCAACTGTACACAAAACATTAGCCTGTGGAATATTTGCTGAAAAAGGGAACATGGACAACCGAAAACCATGAATATGAAACAATTGGAGAACAAAAAGTACGCAAAAGTGGTATTAGCGAAAATTCATGCAAATGAGACGTTCCAATATAGATTATGCCAAAAAAGAAAGAATAGTTTCTCAAAATCGAGGACTAACAAATACACTTAAACATTTTGAAGAAGACTTCAATAAAAAAAGGAAAAAAAATATCCACAGTTTGTAACATTTGCTATGAGAGGGAGCACAACAAAAAGAGAAGGTCAAATCCAGCATTTCTTGCAATTGAGAAGGAGCATATTTAAAAAAAAAATCTTAATAAAAGATAACAATAACAGTAGAAGAAGTGACCAACATTTATAGCTCTTGAGCATACAATTGACAGAAATCGCATTAGTAGTATTAACAAAACAATATACTCACATCAATTGATTAATGTATTTCATTTCAAAATGAGGTTTCAAAAGCTTGCATTTACAGATGTGTATCTTGTGAACAGCTAGGTCTTAGGAATCTGTTTAACCGGTAAAAAAACTACAAACTGTAAAGGAAACTTTACTTCAAAGTGTGTTAGAATGAAAATAGTATTGATGGTTTTTAGTTTGTCTGTCGTACATGTTTAAAATCATTGAAGAAAGGTAAACTGTCAAATTTAGCTACTGCACTACCAATATTTTACTCACACTTTTTGGTACATTTCTACCCTCGTGCATATCAGTACTGTTAAGAAAGACTGACAAATTATAATTCAGTGCAGATTTTTTCAGTACTGTTTTAGTACTGTTATTTTTAGTACTGTTTCAGTACTGATTTTTTTAGTACTGTTTCAGTACTGTGATTTTTTAAGTACTGATTTTTTTAGTACTGTTTCAGTACTGATTTTTGCAGGACTGAATAAGGACTGATTATGTTGGTACTGTTTAAGGACTGATTTTGTTAGTACTGTGTCAGTACTTTTAGTGTATTGATTTTATTAGTACTTTTTTTTTTTATATTTATCAATATCAGAAATGTGTTTATTTATGTATAGCTGTATTAGTTGATTTTTGTGTTTTTCTATGTTGTTGTTTTTTTAAAATTTGAATGCATATTGTTTTGAATAAATTGAGACCTGAAAACTAACAAATTAGGTAAGTATAGAATGGGATATTGTGACATGTTGACGACCCTTTTTAAGTTGTTTTCTTATATATTGTATCTTGTGTAAACACCTCAGATTCAATATTGGTCTGTATTATCGGAGAAATTTTAACAGATGTACATCTGTTTGAGTACAATTGGTATTAAAATATAGTTTTGATTATTCTGTGATTATATTTCTACTTGTAGTATTCAACATGTCTACGCCTAGATTCAGCTGTTGAGATTGATTTATTAGCGACGTGAACAAGACTAGAAAGAAGTCTCAAAAATATTTCCCATATAAAAAAACTATTCAAGCATAGGTAAAACAACATGAAAGAGGGACGAAATATATCAAAGGGACAGTCAAACTCATAAATTGAAAATAAACTGACAACGCCATGGCTAAAAATGAAAAAGACACTAAGAAAGATGGCGGCCAATCTAGTAGTGGGTTGATTTTCAGCTCTGCAGTTTTTGGCAATTTAAAGCTGTTTTTTTAAGGAATTTATCTATGCAAATCATATCATGATGTTTGGAGTTTGACGAATTTTACAGAAATATGATTGACTTCACATTTTATTGAAAGATGGATTTACTATAATAGTGGAATTATATATTTTGAATTGGAAAAATATTTGTAATTTATTGATTTTCTGAGTAGTGTTGTCTGTATTACCACCATGCCTGGGGACAGTAAAGGAGCAAAAACTATACAAACAATGTTAGCAGCCAATAAACATGGGAGCAATGCTTCTTCTAAAGACTTCTAAAGGAAAAAACATCCAAGCAAAACAAACGACCTCATTCAAATGTTGCAAATGACAGTGGTGAAGGTATTGATTTGCCTGGTTTTCAAAATGATTAAAGTGAAATAAAACAGGGCACAGTTACAAAGAATGACCTTACTAATGCTATGGTTAGTTTGGTACAACAAAATGACATTAAAACGTTAGTTAGTAACATTGTCCAGAAATTATTCGATCATTTTGAAGAGTTAGTTTGAGTGTAAAATAAGGGAGGCAACTGGAAAACTTATAAGTTAGATACATTGATCATTGAGAAAAGGATCTGAGGGAAAGAATCAGGGCAAAAGATAGAGTTATTGAAAAGTTTGTGGGAATGGTTGATGACTATAGTAACAAATGTATGGATGCATTTAAGTTAGCCAATTATAATGAGCAATACAGTCGAAAACAAAATTAAAGCATGCTAAACTTTTCTGAAAAAAAGGGCGAGAATTTGAAAAAAGCATTTTTTGAAACTTTAAAGAGTGACTGTAAAGTAGATATTGAGCCCAGTGATGTACTAGCCATCCACAAAATACCTGGGAAAGATGTTTATCAGAAGCCTGTCATTGTCAAGGTAAAGATTGATTGATTGTTGGTTGCTTAACGTCCAGTGGCAAATATTTCATACATATTCAGGACGAGAACAATTTAAAAATAAATACAATAGGTAGGTTGTTGTAATAGAGGCCATCTAGGATGGTGGTCGGGGAAATTTGGACTGCCACCGGAAAAGAAGGGTATAATGGATAGGGACAGAAATTTTGCTTTGCAACAGGCCACCTACGGACCCCTCAAAGAGTTGTCGCAAGGGTTATTAACGTGCAAAGAGCGTGGCACTCTCTTTACACGAGGCATCGGATTGAACGTCCCCCTTCTGACCGGAAGTGACTGCGAACTTTATACATCCCGCACAGCCAAACGGACGCCCTACTTCGGCAAGCGTTTTACTGCCGGTCGGGAGAAGACCAAGTGACCATATTTGTATTCCCCAGTCACCCTTGGGGGGTTAAAGTAAAGAATACTCAGACTAAAATACGATTTATTGATTGATTGATTGTTGGTTGCTAAATGTCCAGTGGCAAATATTTCATGCATATTCAGGACGAGAACAAGTTCACAATGAATACAATAGGTAGGTTGATACAATAGAGGTCATGTGAGATGATGGTCGGGTAAATTTAGACTGCCACTGGAAAATGAGGGTATATTGGGTAGGGACAGAAATTTTGCCTTGCAGCAGGCCACCTACGAACCCCTCAAAGAGTTGTTGCAAGGGTTCTTAACGTGCAAAGAGCATGGCAATCTCTTTACACGAGGCATCGGATTTAACGTCTCCCTTCTGACCGGACGTGACTGCGAACTTGATACATCCCGCACAGCCAAACGGACACCCCACTTCGGCAAGCGTTTTACTGCCGGTCGGGAGAAGACCAAGTGACCATATTTCTATACCCCAGTCACCCTTGGGGAGACTAAAATACGGATAATGCGACAAAAAGATCACTGAAAAACGAAGTGAAATTGCATGATGACATATCACAACGCAATTTTTGACTAATTGCAAGCCTTAAAAACACTGAAAAATTTGAAAATGTATAGTTTTACAACTGTATTTTGTATGCCAAAACTAAAACAAGTAGCAAATTAAGATTTGATCTTTTTGACAACGAAGAAGAAAAAATGAAAAAAATAATTAAAAGATGGACATCAATTAGTTATCATTGGAATCTGTTACACCTATTGGAAAATGTACAGCTTTTATTAATCTAAATTGATAGAAATATATGTAAAAGATAAGTACTGAAATGTTTCATGTCAATTACAATTACATAATCCTGAATATAAAGTAAATAGTATAAAAGAGGGACGAAAGATACCAAAGGGACAGTCAAACTCATAAATCTAAAACAAACTGACAACGCCATGGCTAAAAATGATAAAAACAAACAGAAAAACAATAGTACACATGACATAACATAGAAAACTAAAGAATTAACAACACGAACCCCACCAAAAACTAGGGGTGATCTCAGGTGCTCCGGAAGGGTAAGCAGATCCTGCTCCACATGCAGCACCCGTCGTGTGATTACAAATCCGGTAAATAGTCTAATTCGGTAGGTCAAATTCATGAAAGGGAAGGGGATTGCAGCTACGACGTAAGGAACATATCCGATATCATTTGTGAAACGGTTATTCCATAACGGTCAACCAACTCGTGATGGCGTCCGTAAAATTTACGAAGGGATGATTTCAACTTCACCATTTGGAACTCTTGATTTAATAACTTCCTTGTGAGCAGTAACCCTCTATCAAGAAAATCATGATAGGAAATGCAAGCACGGGAATATCGTATCAATTGAGAGATATATACCCCGTATGCAGGTGCTGCTGGAATGTTGCTACTTAGAAATGGAAAGTTCACAATTGGAAAGCTGAAATCATCTCTTTTGTCGTAAAGTTTTGTCTTCAACCGACCCTCATTGTCAATTTCTAGATGTAAGTCAAGATATGAAGCTGACTTAACTTATATATAAGAGTTATATATTTTTTTAATTAATATAAATTATAATGTCAGTATAGAGTATAGGGAAAATAACTCCAACATTTATTGTGAAATAAATATGTAATCATATCGCCCCTTAAAACACCTATTACTTTGCTAGATGTATTCATAACTATATAATGCCATACTGTAATTAATTAATGCCATACTGTAAATAAGTTTATACATTCAATGTTGAATGAAAATAATAATATGCGACATCTTATGCTTGTATGTGTGTATGTTTGTGTATGTCTAATTTATTACAATTGTATATTTGTACTTATGAACTTCATTTTATGTTTTATAAATCATCACTGTAGATATAATCATGGATAATATGTAACGCTATTATCAATGATTATGAGGGGTCTTTTTTCAAACTCCAAAAAGAGGGCAGATGTTTTTGATTGGGCTAGGAGTAAAAATACTTCCATAGTGTGTTTTCCGGAAACTTATAGCAATAAAGACATTGAAAAATACTGGGAGGATGAATGGGGAAATAATATATGGCAGTGACTAAGTTTAGACTTCGACATTTTCGTAATCGATCTTTTCTCTGAATGTGCATTTACAGTACTGAATAAGTAATCTTTATTTACAAATCTATATATATACATGAAGGATATATTTTAATCATATAACTTTAATATTTACAACCATGTGGAGGAAGTTCATACATTTGGAAATCAAGGAGAAATAATGGTTGAGAAGCATTCTTAAATTAACATGTTTTTTAATTAATAAATGAATTAACTTGATTAAAAACAAATGATAGTAAGTGGGATCAAGGGATTTATTGGTAATTAATGCATAATAATAATAAAATATTACACCAATAAAAACATCAAAGCATACTTATCAGAATTAAGTACCAGTCTTTATAAGATTCAGGCAATTTAGGTAAAAATCAAAACATGATAAAAAACAAACAACGAGCTAATCATGCTATTTAATACTTACCATCATCCCGAGTTAAAAAGTATTAGTCTTTCATTTGTGTGTGTCTGGTAATATCAAACAACTTGGTTAGAAAATTGGTTAGAATGATAGCAAGTTAATTCCTAGTGCATTTCAACCAAACTGTTATTTCTATTATCAGAACAGAAAACGGAAATGAATGTTATTTTTGTGCATGACTACATATTATGAACTGAAATCATTGTCAAATTGATTGGGTTTTTTTTTTTGTCATGTTTTCACCACTGCCTGATTCTTCGGCAGACTGGCACTTAATCAATGAGATCAAAAGTTTAAATTAGGACATGGTTAAATGATTTCATACTAAACAAAACATGACAAGCTGATATTTAATTTAAGATGTATAGAAAGGCGAACATTGTCACTTCAGTGATATCACTTAGTAACTTGTCATGACTGCTAGAACAATAACCAAATCATTTTTGCAAATAGTATGGCCATTTTTGTGTGAAATGGGGTGGCCAAGTTAATAATAATTAGAATATCTTGTTGTACCCAGATCTTAAGTATTATTAACGCAAAATTACTCGAAAACGCAAAAGAAAACTGCCAACCAAACCCAAGAAACCAAGTAGGCCAGACGCAAATGTCATTTGCTGGGTTGAAGGCATCATCCAATATGCTCCTCCAGCAGCAGACCCATGTGAATTTAAGTCAGCAACTCCATCTCCACAGTTACCATTTGACCTGCAGCCTCGAACTCCACCTAGTACTCATTTATCGCCCCAGCAACAACAGAGTCAACTCAAAAACTGAGAAAACCCAGCTTCCTGGTAACCAGATGCTAGCCATGATAACTAAGTTTAAGACACAAGTGTAAGTGCTGAATAACAGGTCGTTATCTCAAGAACTTGCAATGAGCCAGCCACTAAAACAGAACGAGCGTCTCATCACATTAGTTAAAGACTTGACAAATAGGCAAACAACATTCACACCACATAGACCATGAGCACCTTCAGTATCAGATACACCAACAAGATTTCAAACCGCCACTGCTAGACAACTTCAGTTCAACACACCTTCAGCTGCTGTACCAACACCTCCACTACCAAACATTGCTACTACTGCAAGGGCTCCAACTCAAAGAATTATACCATCATCATTTTTTTGTTTGAAGTCATTGATGCAAAGTTTCAATCCATCCCAGCTTCAACATAAGAACTGATTTATTCAGGTTTAACTTATCTTCTGGCCCTGGTAATTTTGCAAATTTTTTACATTTGAATGTTTGAGGAGATTTTATTCATATTATGGTGACGTGAAAAACAACAAAAACACTCTTGATACAGTAAGACTACAATACTTCTTACATTATATCAGCCATTTCTTTCCTGAGGTAACTCAACAGCAAGCATAGAAGCTGATGGTGGTGACCAAGATAAATGATGCTTTAAGGAGACCCATTCCAGGAAAACAGAAGAAGAAAACTCTTTAGTAACAAACATAGGACTTGTGAAATTTAAATGTACTGCATTATTTTAATATCTGTTTTATGATATATGTGTCATATATTATGTGTTCCTATTAAAATGTTATAAGCTATCTTTATTTTTAAATAAATAAATAGACAATATAATAATATTTTATTTACTGTCGAAACATCAAAAACAGTACTAAATAATACCATAAACGCTACAAAAACTAAAGAAAAAAGGAAGAGCTTTAACCTATAAAATCTTAGACGCGGGCAATGCAATATAAAAAAAATGTATAACAAATATTTCCTTTACTGGTGAAACATCAAAAACAAGACTAAATAATACCATGAATACTACAAAAAATAAAGAAAAAAGAAGAGTTTTAGCTACAAAATCTGACATGAGGACCATTCAAGATTAAAAAAAAATATATAATAAATATGTATTTATTGGTGAAACATCAAAAACAAGACTTAATAACATCAAGAATGCTACAAATAACTTAAGAAAAAAAAGAGCTTTAACCTACAAAATCTGACAAGAAGGTCACAAGATTTAAAAAAAAAAAGAAAGAAATTACAAACATACAATGTACATGTACCAATTCAAAACATTGTTTTATATATAAAACCAAAATCCTTTAAAATGACTTGTTTTCGCACAAACAATAGAAACAAAATAAAGAAATACCATTATTATTTTTTTATTAACTGATTTCCTTTAAAAAAGTAATTAATATTTTTTTATTATTTGTAACCATCTATTCAATAGATATTAATTAATATAGGAAGATGGTTATGAATATTTTTTACACTGTAAAATTTAGTTGTTATTAATATTTGAACAAATATTAGATTTAAAATGTTTCATTAAATAAATTCTTTAAATTACAGCAGGTGAAGAATAACAGTAATTATGAAAAAATATATTCTTTATTGAATGTTTTATTCTGACAGACAAAATAATAGAAAAGCATAACAAATTCTGTGAGGACAACACAAGTAGGTGTAAAGCTAAATATTATGTAATCAAGACATGAAACTTTCTACCTGTAAAAGGATTTAAAACACCTGGACGATGACCTTCAATTATCCAAACAGGTAGTCTGACCATCAGCCAGTGATTTATGACCACCCAATAAAAACCCAGCATTTAATGCCAGGCATACAAGATGCTGATGATTTTCAGACCATGTCCCAGTGTGTACTATATGAAAGAAATATTGTTCCCAAGTAAAGCATGATGTTGAAGGCAGATTTTTTTATGACACTACGAGGGTCACCACCATACTGGGAATCTGCCAAGAAAAGATTTATTTGCAATGGTTCGACAATTAAATTTACCAGCTTGGTTAATGTCTCCGTCATTAGCAGACACATGATGAAAACCACTTTAAGGTCATTTAGAAAAATAATTGATGGTTTGCAGTATTCTGATGACGATATAGATATCATGACCTGGCAAACTAAATGCTGAGTCGTATGATTTGATCAAGTTGTCACAGCTAGGTACTTTGTTTACAAAGTACAGAAATGTTTTACTCCGCTTTGAACTCATCTGTTATGTCTCTAAGGAAAGTAAAAAAAATATATTTTCGAATAGAATTCCAATAAAGAGGTTCATCGCATGTTAATTCAGTTTAATGTATTAGGAATGCACCCTTCTTTGAAATGAAATTGAAAAGTTTATATCTTAGTATATTAAAATCAATAGAAAATTGCTTCTTCATGATGTAGAACAAGACTATTAGTTAAACTAAAAATGAGACTTAGTTAAACTACTTCAGGAATGACTAATATTTTTTTTTGTCTATCATGTCTATGAAGTGCAAACTGAATAACACGCTTAGCGGGTTATTTAACAGTGAGCCCCACATTTTTTGTTATTTCAAATAGACAGAAAAAAAAAATTAACAGTCAATTCTTATAATTTAATTCTATAATCCTGGTTTTTTATATAACTACTTAATCCCATTGTAAACCGTAGAAAACCATAAAAAAACGTTGATGACGTCAAGGTCACAAGACTAAATTATGTCTTTGGGCTGATAACAAAATAACGTCAGCCAATCGGAAGACGCGTTACATCAAAATTAAATTATAAATGCATAGACATAAACATATATGTAGAAAGAAAGAAAAAAATAAATTTTCGTTTTAATTTTTCACTACCACTTATAAACAAGACTATAATACTAGAGAAACTACCATCAAATACGACTCCTGGGGGAGTGAAAAGACATACAAAACTGTATATTAAACTAATTATAAAATGTTTAGCTCAGAAAATGTCCTTAGATGTTTTTGAAGCGTTTTTGCAAGACATCAAGCCCAGAGATGATTATATTCTTGCCTCTAAATCATCCTTCAAGGTTTTTCAAAGAGAGATCCAGAATGCATTCGCATCAATGGGTACAATGATACTGTATTGCAAGCATGGGTGGCTAACATGGACATACAATTTGTTACCAATGCATTCGCATGCTTAATGTATATTGTTAACTATGTTAGTAAAGGACAGAGAGGGATACGTTACATTTTAAGAAGAGCAAACGAGGATCCTCAAAATCAAGACACCTCTATAAACAATCAAGTTAAAACAATGTAAAACATGTTGCAATATCTGTACAGGAAGCTGTTAACATAGTATTTCACATGAAGCTGAACATTTCAAACTGTGGACATTTTTTCATAAATACATCTCCCCTCAAATGAGGATCTGCAGAAATTACTGGACAACATCATATTCTAGTATGTTAAATGTAAAAATGTTATAATACGATATTCACAGAGACAAAAGAAGGTAGAAAATATATGTTTGGCTGTTAGCATGGTATGACCTTTGATCAGAAAAGAAGACAAAGACATATATATTTGATATTTGGAAGAGTAATGGATAGAGCAAACTTATATTGAAGATAATTTGGAAGATGAGAACTTAAATCAAGATGAACACGATCATAAAACGTTAAAATATCGGAATTGAGATATTTTAAAACACAAATCAAAATCGAATAACAAACAACTCATGCTTATACCAAGCACTCATAAAATATTACAAAACAACACAGGGAGAAAATCGAACTCAGAAGTCTATTCTAGCCTCACAAACATGTAAAGCATCTTATTTGATAGGAGGTGTTACAGTGCATGCTGTATTTGGAGATCAAGCAAACCAAGGGTTTCAATATCGTCCTTTAAATCATGAACTTTTAAATAGTCCAACGCTTTCAATATCGTCAATTAAATCATGAACTTTTAAATAGTCCAACGCTTTCAACTTATTATAATATATGAAATTTCAATATGTGGTTAAACATTATTTTGTTGTATCAACAAGAGAATGCAAGAAATAATGGGTGCATCAAATCTATTTAAAGGTATCATTTTCATCACTTTAGGAGACTTTTTCCAACTTAGGCCAGTAATGGATTCAGGATTTTTTAACAACCTTCTGGCAATCCTACTGAAATTTTATCAGAAAATGTGCGGAAAGAAAAAATATTTTTTTATGAACTGACAAAAAATATGAGACATAAATATATACAATATTTGCAGGGACACTAAAACAGAAGAAAAAAAATAAACCAAACTGTTATTTTTTTTAAAGGCGGGAGTAATAGAATCTGATATTCCAGAGTATCTAATGTGCTTCACCACAACAAACTGTAGATATGTATTACAACAAACTGTACATTGGATGAAAAAAACATAAAGTGATAGTTAAATGAAAACACATTGTAATAGGAGATATATCTGCAGAGACAAAAGAGGAAATTGAATAAAAAACAAAGGATTCTGAGATGGGACTGTTAAAAAAATGTCGTCTAGCTGTAAGTATGTGTAAAAAGTTATCAGTAAATATTGGTCTATTTAATGGATTAGTTAATGGAGCTGCTGGGGTTATCAATGATCTAGAATAAATTTTCAATTAATTTTCAAAATTATTGTAAAAATATAAAGCATATGCATCTACATCCATATGATTTTATTTTTTCTAAAATCATATTTTAAGGAAATTGGTTCCTTAAAAAAGCAAGGAAAAGAGAAGTTAACCTTAAACATGAAAATTGAAAAGAGATATATATTTATTTATGACAGGCTTATGAATTTTCGAGTTCAGGTAGCGTACTAATTGTAAAAAACAATAGAGTAAGAAGTTCGGTTACTATTTAAAGTCGTGCGTGCACGAGAAAAGTGATTGACAAGGGTGGAGACCATCTAACGAGTAGTGTATACGTGTATTTGTGTATAGGAATATTAATCTGCAGTATAACAGTTCATGCCTTATATGCGTAGAGTTTATATTTTGATTATGCGCTTTTCTTTTGTAGATCGTATGTTAATTGAATGAACTGATGCCATTGTGTATTATTTGAATGAACTGATACCATTAGTGGTGAAAACTATTTGAGGACATTTGTCTTGTGTTTTACTTGTTTAATAAATTATGAAGATGGTCGACGCACCTGACAGTCTATAATGGAGTTTGTTTTTATTAAAACAGTAACAATTTTACTGCAAATAATTGAGACATACGTATTATTTTTCGTGGTTGGTTACGGTGTCGTTAGAAAATAAGGAGCCTACAGTATATAAATAATTTATTTTCGGTTGAACAGAGTGAATTGAAAAAATAAGATTATCTTTTTCTTTACTGGCATCTTTTTTCGAAAAAAAACAAAGGGGAAAAATTAACAAAGCGCTGGAAAAGGTAAAGATAAATGCAACAAATCTACTCGGCAATATTGACCAACTGAAAACAAATAAAACAGCAGATACTGTTGAAAACATTACAAAATCTGCAAGAATAATGAAGGCATCGATTAGATCATATTTTTTTTATTTGAAAACTATATAATAGGGTATATAGAAAGTGCCGTTCACCTTGCGAACAAGGATCAGCACAAAACTTGCAGAAAGTTGCATCAAAATGTCCAAATTTCTAATAAAATTATTTTATAGAACATTACCGAATAACAAAATAAAGGTACACCAATATTTAAAAAAAACTCTGATGGTACCTACTTTATGACGTGAGTCAAGATCAAAGTTGAAGACCGTACTGTTATCTTTATGTTATAATTTATCTCAAAGGCAATCATAAAACATCTTGAAAACCTGTTGTTTTGTAATGTAAAGCGTAATTATTTATATCCATGTTATATATATCTGCTTTCGTTTCTGTTTGTAGATGATTTGACCCTGGTGATATAAACTTTGCTTTAGATGCTACCAATTTATTGTAAACGATGCTCCTGTGTTCAGTCAAGCTACCCGATCACACAAAGCTAACAATAAGTGCTCATATAAAAAAGAAGATGTGGTATGATTGCCAATGAGACTACTATCGATATAAGACCGAAATGACACAGACATTAACAACTATAGGTCACCGTACGGCTTCCACAATGAGAAAAGCCCATACCGCATAGTCAGCTATAAAAGGCTCCGATAAGACATGGTAAAACAAATCAAACGAGAAAACTAACGACACATAAACAAACGACAACCACTGAATAACAGGCTCCTGACTTGGGACAGGCACATACATAAATAATGTGGCGGGGTTAAACATGTTAGCGGGATCTCAACCCTCCCCTAACCTGGGACAGTGGTATAACAGAACAACATAAGAACGAACTATAAAAATCAGTTGAAAAAGGCTTAACTCATCAGATGGACAAACACACAAGTGGACAGTATAGTTACGTAGTATACTCAACAACACAAATAACGCATCACATCTTTCCATAAGCAGAAAATCTAAGTATGTTTGATAACATTTATGAACATGCAGTATATTTTCAACATGATATTTGAAATAATCGACTTTTTTTAAGAACAAAGTTCCTGTTTTCCGGCGTTATTGGGTATCTGAATTCCTTATAAAAAAAATTTCCTTAGAAAAAAATTGATAGAGATGATGCTTTTTCAGTTGTTGAATATTTATTTGAAAAATGATCACTCAGTTTAATACGAGCAATAAAAAGTGTGTTATTATGTTTGTTATAAAATTAACGGTACCATTTTTTTTTGCACCAGATGTGCATTTCGACAATACATGTCTTTTCAGCGATGCTCGTGCCAAAATATTTAAAAATCCAAAGCTTATATAAAAGATGAAGATCTATAATCCAAAAGGTCCAAAAGTATAGCCATATCCGTGAAATTAATCAGAGCTTTGCATGAGGGAGATACATTCCTTAATTTATAATAATTTCTAATATTTTGTAACAGCAAATTTTAATAACACAAAAAAATCCGTATTTTCATGCCAGTACCGAAGTACAGGCTACTGGGAGGGTGATACCCTCGGGGACTAATAGTACATATTATATTACGAATATTACCTTAACCTTTTCCCCCATGAATACATAGGCTATAATAAAACAAAACAAACAATATATTCATATTGCCGATAACCCAGACAGCTTGAAGGACACCGGATTTTAATAAGTTGAAAATACAATTCATAAGCATAAATACAAAAATAAATAAATACATATAGATGATAACTGAATGCTGATATATGACATACATGTTGTTTATTTCGTTAAATACCAAATAATTACAAAGGCTCTTTCATCGACGATCTCGCAGGAAGGGATCAAATCAAAAGCTTCAACATTCGATGGCATGAGGGTTTGAGGGTGATCCTCAATTCTTAATTCTTTAATTTTTAAAATAATTTTACATTAATTCAGTACTTATAATTAATCCTATTGTTAATATTTCCCCACTCCATTATTCTCTATTTGATATTTAATGCATGGTTTTCTCTGCGTTTTTTTCAGTAGCATTGATGTGTTGTTCTTAAATCTGTAAACCTTATATGTTTTCGTGCAGACTATTACTTCATGAGCTATAGCAACTGTATAAATTTCTCATTACCATGTTATCGTCTTGATTATGTATCTAACTTGCCACTGGACGACAAACAACCATCCATCCGACCAATTTAGGTGATACTATTTTTTAATCAATTTACGACCAATTTACATTTTTAAGAATGGAAATGTGTTATCTCCTTTTTGTCTGGCCTTATTAACGGAGTCGAAAAACGAGACATATAATTATCGGTGTCGACAGCAATGTATAAGTATGTGATTAAGTCTTGTGGTGAGTCAATCAAATGTGGTATGCAGTTGTTTTAGAATTGACACATCTCATTTTTATGGAGATTATTAGGCTCCGTCCCCACAGTCATGGTTTTTTGTCTCTGGACCTGTCTTATTTTGCATGTCTTAGTTTGTGGTTAGGTCAGTTTATAGGGAGCCTGTCCTCAATTTTCATTTCCTTATATTTCTGTGTACCGAATAACATTAAGAGGAAAGCAACGTGGGAATACAGTTTATATTGTTTCTGGAAGACGGCAGCACAACATCAAAAGTTTTCACCATCAATCAAACGTGCACTGGAGAAGGATATTTTGTATTTGGTCGATGAGGAACTCAATTGTTACTGCCTTTATTCTTTACATCCGAGAAACGACAAGATGGTGTAGAATATCAATCAGATAGCATATTTTCTATTGCATGTGGATTGATGAAATGTTTCGAAATTAATGGGAAAAACTTTACATTGCTCTCTGAAGAACAATTCAAGTCTGTAAAAAATGTTATTAGTAATACCATGCGCAAACAAGTAGTAGCTAGCGTTGATTTATTTAAAAAGACAGCTGACCCAATACCTCCATCAATTTAAGAGCAACTTTGGTAAATGGTCATTTGGGAACAGAGATTCCACAAAAACTCCTCCGCATAATGTTTTGGCTTATAAGGGTTAATTTTGGTTTAAGAGGTGGTCGGGAACACAGGAGCATCACCATGGTCAATTTTAAAATTTAACCTGGATATATCCAGTATACTGAATCCATTAACACATTTCGTAGTGGTCTCGAACATAGGAACATTGAGCCCCATTCAGCAAAAGCCTACAGTATGGAACGCCATAACTGTCTTCCGTTGTTCATATTTAGTATATGCTGTGATCATTTAATTATTTTCAGCGGTATTTTTCGATTATGAGTGCCCTTTTCATTATGTTCAGTAGTATAACAATTATGTTGATCAGTAACATCATAATGATCAGTAGAATAATCATAATATTGTGCAGATCTTGTATTATATTCAGCACTTTAATCAATATAAACCATCAGTTTTGGCTTTATGTTCAGTAGGTAAATTATTCTATTGAGTAGATTTGTCTTTATATTCAGTACTTTTTAAAATATCTTCTGTCAACATATTTCTATATTATGTAGATTTCTCATTATGTTGGCTACAGAAGTCGAAATATTCAGTGGTCAAACACACTCTATAATCAGTAACATCATAATGATCAGTAGAATAATCATGATATTGTGCAGATCTTGTATTATATTCAGCACTTTAATCAATATAAACTATCAGTTTTGGCTTTATGTTCAGTAGGTAAATTATTCTATTGAGTAGATTTGTCTTTATATTCAGTACTTTTTAAAATATCTTCTGTCAACATATTTCTATATTATGTAGATTTCTCATTATGTTGGCTACAGAAGTCGAAATATTCAGTGGTCAAACACACTCTATAATCAGTACTGTTATCATTATATGTTGAGTGAAATAGATATTATGTTCTGTAGACTGATCATTATGTTCTGTAAAATAAATATTATGTTCAGTACAAACAACGTTATGATCAGTGGTCAAAACGTTTTATGTCTGGTTTAAAAAATATTATACTAGGTGGTTAATCAATTATATTCAGTGCTTTTTTCATTATGTGGTGGTGGTAGACTTCCGAAAATGACAGAAAACATACGAAGCCGGACAATTTTTTCGGGTTTATTTTCATACTGTCAACATGTCGTCTGCTATACAACGTGCCCTTGCAGAAGTTAATCTGCAAATCTTTCAAAAGTTTAAAGATGGGTGGATAGAGGATGACACTTTTCAGCACCTTGCTGATTAAGACATGATCAGACTAGGTGTTGAAACTATTGGTAATAGAATAAGATTGAGGGAAGCGATGAGGAAGACTGTGACTAAATGACACAGAAATTAACAACTATAGGTCATCATAATGCCCCCAATAATTAAAAAAGCCCCCGCATAGTCAGCTATAAAAGAGAGAGGAAAGATACCAGAGGGAGAGTCCCCGAAATGCTGTGTCGCAGACAGTGTAATCAATTAATTATTAGCTCACTTTGTAAAACTCCAAATTTCATATTTAATGTATTTCATTGTTAAATAATTTACAAGAAGCTTAATAAGTATATATTTGTTAATTGCATAGCTTTTGCTATCTGAATTCATTGGTTAAAGATATTTATTTATATTGTAAAGTATTTACATTGATTTTTTTTGTTTTTATAAGGATTTATCTGTGTATTTTTATGTAAATAAGAAAATTGATTTTTATCAATTTTTTGTGTCTAGATTTTTTATACATACAGTCCAGCATCTATGCCCGAGAAAACACATCAAAATGATGTTGGGCTTATAATCTGCATCACTTAGAAAATACCATAAATACAAATTAAACTGTCATTTCAATTAAAATTTGCAAGTTGACAGAAACCACATGTTTTGTTAACCTGATTTTGAAGTGATAATTGTTGGCCAAATGTATTAATAGTAAATACACATCAATGATTCTTAATTGTGTCCTATTTAATAAATTATGTGTTAAGTTTATTTAAAAAAAAGGTATAATTTGAATTTTGAAGCTGAAATAGAAAATGTCATTTAACAGAAATTAACAACCACTTTCATGTTTGAAATATTTTTTATATCTTTAATGTACTTTAATATATTAAGTATAAAAACATCTTTTACAATTGAAATAAATACCCAACTAATACTTAAAATGTTTTCAAAGATTTAGGAATACCCTATTGCTGACAAAAATGCAAAATTTTAAATTGTAATAATATTGATAATTCTATGTAAAGGCAAAACATAAGATCTTTTTTGCATTTTAACTTGTTGTTTTATCTGGTTATTTCTGTACTTGAGTGGTTATCAAAAATTTACCCGTTTAGCTTTTGTTTTTAACATCTGTTTAGAAGCAATATTATCTGTCCCTAATCAGTTGTTGATGAGCAGACTTCAAGAGTAAGCTGGTAATAATCATCATTTATCAAATTTATAAAAACGAATGCAACAGAAAATGAGTAATAAGTTGCAATGTAGACTAAAAAGTGGAAACATTTATCAACAGCGAGAGTGTGAATCAAATTGCGTTACAACTGTTCTGAATGTCATACAAGCAAGATAAGCAAATAAAGCGAGTCTAATCTATTACACATGCTGATAATATTTCAAATGCCGCTTAAAAAGGCAGTATGACTTTTCAACAACTTCAAGGATAAGCGCGCACTGTATAATTCAGCATTCAAAGTACAACCTGAACTTAAAAAAGGAACTTGATTATGATGTTTCAAATTAGTCGGAGCATGACGTTGCTTTCATAACCTAACAGTTATTCTGAAAGATGATCTGTTTGTGAAATACAAATAATTTTAGTTGTAGCATCTACTGGATATTTATTGTAAATTTCTTCCCTGAAAAATGAGAAGTACGAGTACACATACAACCCCTAGACTGAACACAAACTAGAAAACCACTACGGTGGTATCATTGTTGTTCAGACTCAAAGAGGCTAGGGTATATCAAAAGTATTTTCATTAGATCAATAAGTGCTCAGAGGCTAATTCACGCTTCCAGTTGTTTAAAAATGGACTAAACAAAATTCTAAAGAGAAAGAAACAAATTTTATAAATGGTTCATTAAGAAGACCAATGGTGCTATAGAAAATTTAAGAAACAGTTCCCGATCACTCGAAATTTCAAATGAATATCTCCCATTTCTTGTATATCTTAATAAACTGAGAGTAAAGGCAGCACCATCTAAGAATGCTTCCTTAGTGAGAAGCATCATTCATACAAATCATTCTTTTTTTTTTTGCACCAGTTGGTAGTGCTTCGGTTGAATGTTCAAGAGACGAGAGCGACAAACAAACTGTGACTTGCAACTTTTCTTTCAAGTTTTTCTTATGATAACTACACGTAAAATAAAATCTTTTAACAAACAGTTATACTAGTTTTTCAAACAAGACAAAAAATGACCCGAAAAATGTCATTAGTTTATGCCTTAGAGCACATTTGTTGGACCTGCAAAATAATCTATCGTTCTGAGTGAAAATATTAGGTATATAAGCTAGATGATAGATGAGCGAATATTTTTATTTTTCAAATTAAGTGTTACTAGTTATACATTATATATGCTATTTATTCTTTTTTTGTTTTCTATGCAGTATGTAAGCACACTTTAAGCACTAAGAACTAACACTCTCAAACACTACGGTTGTATAATGTGTTAACATCCAATTGATTTTTCAAATTGATAAAGTATTTACCCGTTCTCTACATCTTAGTGTTGAGAAGAAAGAAATGATTACAAATTGCTTCACCTCCAAAGTCCAAATTGAAACCACAATTATAGCCAAAGAGTTTCAAATGCATTTACTTTGACGCAGAAACCAATGCCAACTGCCAAAACTTCAAGTTAGCCAAGAGGATTAATTAGTTCACAATTCGATGTCAGATAGATATAGGAAGATGTGGTGTGAGTGCCAATGAGACTACTCTCCATCCAAATAACAATTAAAATAATAAAAAATAGCAGGCGTGGATGAGTATCAATACATCCCAACATCGTGAACAATAAAGATACAAACATGTGAAAGCTCTTCACAGGCAAACAACCAATAACTGAAATATATAAGGGCATGTTAAAGGACAACATCCAAAAACACATCAAGAGTGCTAACCCTAAAGATAGTGTAAACCAAGATCATAAGAACTGACTGGGACCAACACATTGCTTCAGCCAACAATATTTTTTTTTAATTTGACCAGAAGAACAATAGATAAAAAAGAACCTATCCAGATATTGTTAAATCTGAGCAAAATCATTATAAACAAAGAACTGATTATGAATATTAAACATTTCAGCAGAAACACAATACAAAAAAAATTAAATAAAGAGTTTGAAAAACAGCTGCAATAAAAAGGAACAATTTTCATTTTGAACAAAGCTATAGTATTTTACTGTGCATGTGCTGATTCCATGTCGAGGACCACATATCCTTTGTTCTATTATCAGATAAAAATGATCAGAGAAGTTTGACGCAAAAGCTGTTGGCCTGGTCAAATTTGTCAAGAACCCATTGTTCATCAGTGCTATATCTATTTTGAACCTGCAAACCTGACTAGACTCAGCAACAACAATGTAGACATTTCACTGATATTTTCAAGGACGTCAGCAACCCAGATGTCACTCAATCAGCATGGGGAACAAATGCCCAACCTACCAAACCTGTTCCAGCAGCTAGCTGAGTATGGCATTAAACAGGACAGCACAACAGCTGACAAGTTTAAAGAGATGATTTTTTTCATATACTTTTTAAAATTGTACAATAAAGTTTGAAACATGATTTATTGAAAATATTACAGTGAAAATAAAAATGTCAAATTCAATACCAACTTTAATAGAATATAAATAAACTATTCTAATTTTATTTCATTACAGCTTTTTTCATTTTAATTTCTGTTTATACTTTTTTTCATGGAATAACACCAGGATTTATTTTTTGGACTTCACCAGCAATGTTATAGAGAACCTCCACAACAGATTCCCTGATACAGCTCAACTGGATGCCTTTAGTATATTTGACCCGAACATTATATGTAAAGAACAACCAATGAGTACATCCACTTCGAGAAACTACAGATATTTTATCTTTTCCACAAAAAATCCTAATATATGAAAACCGAAATTAAATTAACTAAAAATTCATAGGGTTTGTTTAAGTGAAAAACAATTCCAGCACTAATTATGCAAGTCAATACAAGATAACGAAAGAACATAAGATAAGCCATCGGTTAAATTATTAGTCACAAAAAGAACAAAAAAGGATGAAACTGATTATAAGTTGATTTATATAATATTGTGAGTATATCTTTACTTACCATTTTGTTCTCATTTATTCTATAACAATTTAAGAGTTTACATCAATCAGACAAATGCTGGCCAAATACAAGAAAGAGATAAATACTTAGAAGCCACAAGATATATTGCAGCATTGAAAGGCTGCTATCCAACATTAGCATATAATGCGCAGTGTCGTTTTGGTTATACCAGTATCAACAGCAGACTGTGAAAGATCTTTCAGCACACTTGACTAAAGACATGGCTTAGGAACCGTCAGTACCAGAAAATTCTGAATCTACGTATGACTATCTTAATTAAAGGAATAGCTGTGATATATTCCAACTGACCAGACTGTGTCAAGCTGTTTGGCAAGCCAAATAACAGAAAACTTACTACTGTTGAACAGTGACTTTGGGGTGCAGTTAATTGAACACAAATGTAGTGAATTTTAAAGTCTAGTGTTGCTTTCTTTAAAGTAAATGTGAAGGTTATGTCTTGTGTATAATCATGTTTTATTTATTCTTAAATGAATTTTGTGACTTAAGTGCGGTTATTTAAAAGAGTGTCTTTAGTTTAAAGACTACTAGTGCTTTCTTTTAAATGATAACAGATGTGTATTAAAAAGCAGCTTTGTTCAGTGATGGTTTACTATAATATCATATCTTATATATATTCATGTTTTATTTATTCTTAAAAGATATTAATATATAAAAACTATTTATTGATTTACATTTTTTTTTAACAATAACTTGCTAATCTAAATTCAAAAAAACACAGAACCACAGTTAACAAAACAAAAGATAACTAGGGAATATCACAACAACTAACAAGAAAAATAAGCGTTACAAAAACTAACAAGAAAAATAAGTGACACAACATATTGTACAAATCATTTCAACAAGCTTTTGACTCGCGTTACACTGGTGTAAACCATTAATCATGGGCAGAATACTTATATTTAATGCGTTTACTTTTTGACTACAGAATAAGACAATTTTCTAGTCTTCTTCGTTGATGATGTTATACATCCGTTAATTAGAACTACACATGAAATATCATCACAAAATTATCCCGTTGCTAGAGCTAAACTTTCTTGAAAGGTAAAGATTAGACGATAAGTCAAATTTAAACTGTGTAGAAAGTTTAAACTGATAATTTTCAATAGTTTTATATAATAAGCCCACTCTTTAGTTGTTTTATTTGTCTTTTCACGACTGGTCCCATGTGACCTCTAGAGATTCTCTGCACTTTCGAAGGCGCCCTGCCCTTAAAGCAAGTTTAATTTTTGTCTTTATTGTTTAATTTCGATTTTCGATTTAGACCCCCTTTTAAATCTTCCGTAGAAACATTGCTCCAGCATGTCAATCAATCATTCTTTTGACGATTAAGAAGAAAGCAGCTAATTAATTAAATAATTGAAACGGTTGGTTAGCACTGGCTAATTTAAAGCTGTACATACGTTATCGTCATAAATTCTGAGTATACCCCAACTGCGTCTGATTAAATATCCCTGACTAAAAATACACGTACTATCACTGGTCCGGACATATACCCCTGTGTATCCATATTCTCCAATTCAATTTCAATCTGCGACATTGGTCACACGTGCACATTTTTTTTTTACAGATTTCACAATAGAATTTTGTTATTTCAAACTTTTAGAATTGCTTTATTACTTTTTTAATTTAAATTGTGTAATAATGTTTGGAAATTATTCCCTCGTTAAGTATGAATTTAAATACAAGTATGCTTGTACAAAATGTAATCATGGAGGTAATTTCTAAAGACCTTTCGTCGCTAATCTTGGTTTATACTTTCGTCACTTATCTTGGTTTAGACTATATCTTGGATGGACCACAACCTTAAAGTCCCCCTTATTACCAATACAGTAACTTGAGTTTCGACCTATACCCTTATGGTTTAAGGAAACTTGACCACAGTCTAACCCTTATGGTGGGTTTACTTAAAAACCTACCAGTTTTATGGCCTTACAGGGACAATTTAACTGCCCCTTTAGGAGTAGCAAATACTCGACGTTTAGCTACAGTTCCACCGAAGCAGTATCGTTGACTCCTTCAGTAGTTCCTTCTATCCCTGTACCTAACTCTCAAGCTCAGTCTTCTAGCTCTTCTCATGATACATTTGGTTCTGATTCTGCACCATCCTTGGACGGTCTTAAGAAGTTCCTTTTGGACTTCGGCGAGTCTTTCAAGGTTGAGTTTAGCACTCTATCTTGTCGTATGTCTCTAATGGAGAATAGCTTAAATCTGTAGAAAATGATGAAAAGGAGGATGCCGAACTTTCTGTTTCCTCATCGAGGCTAGAAAGGGCTTTCATTACTGATGAGGGTGATGATAGTGTTTCTTAACAATCCTACTAAATCTTCTGAAACCCATAATAAAAAGCATAGGCTATCCGGTAGTATTTGATCCAAAATATCAGATTTAAAGACCATGACTACAATATCTAAAACATAATAAATTAGGAACATGGAGCTCTTCAGAATGTGCGACTTGGAAATAGATACAATATAAGAGCATGAACTATGTTCTTAGCACTTCTTGGCTGGTGGGTAAAGAATACGAAGAACAAAAAGCAGACAAGTAAAATATAAATCTTTGAAAAGGCTCACATAATACCATGCAATATGCATTGAGGGTACTCAAAGGCTCCATTACTCTAAAACGTATCGATTTATGAGGTATGGCGCTTACTCAAAGGATTTCAATGCAGAAGTTCAATTTTACAGTCCGTATACTTCTAAAAAGAATAGATTGTGAAAACTACCATGACAAAAATGTTTTACCTAAAGCGGGACAGACAGACGCAAAAACCGAAAAAACACAAGGTCCCTAGGTGGAGCATAAAAATAAATCATCTACACGCTATTTTTACTTCCTGAAATGGCTTTCAAAAAAGGATTTATTTCGATTCGCGACTGTATGCTTTTCCGCTTAATATATTTTCTATTAAAGCAAATCATTTTGCTAGTTTGGGAAAATCATGCATTGCAGAACGTAAGAAGATACATTCATCCCTGTCAAATTTTATTGTTTATAACAAGTCAGTTCTTTTTTTTTAGTCGAACTTTAGGAGGACGTGTTTTTCAACAGACTGTCGGCATCCCAATGGGAACAAACTGTGCCCCTCTACTTGCTGACTTGTTTCTTTATTATTATGAGGCTGACTTCATGCAGGAACTTCTTAGGAAGAAAGATAAGAAGTAAGCAATATCCTTTAACTCTACTTTCCGGTATATAGATGACGTTCTTTCACTAAACAATTCAAAATTTGGTGACTATGTGGATCGCATCTATCCCATCGAGTTGGAGATAAAGGATACTACAGATACAGTTAAGTCGGCTTCATATCTTGACTTACATCTAGAATTTGACAATGAGGGTCGGTTGAAGACAAAACTTTACGACAAAAGAGATGATTTCAGCTTTCCAATTGTGAACTTTCCATTTCTAAGTAGCAACATTCCAGCAGCACCTGCATACGGGGTATATATCTCCCAATTGATACGATATTCCCGTTCTTGCATTTCCTATCATGATTTTCTTGATAGAGGGTTACTGCTCACAAGGAAGCTATTAAACCAAGAGTTCCAAATGGTGAAGTTGAAATCATCCCTTCGTAAATTTTACGGACGCCATCACGAGTTGGTTGACCGTTATGGAATAACCGTTTCACAAATGATATCGGATATGTTCCTTACGTCGTAACTACAATCCCCTTCCCTTTCATGAATTTGACCTACCGAATTAGACTATTTACCGGATTTTTAATCACATAAGCAACACGACGGGTGCCGCATGTTGAGCAGGATCTGCTTACCCTTCCGGAGCACCTGAGATCACCCCTAGTTTTTGGTGGGGTTCGTGTTGTTTATTCTTTAGTTTTCTATGTTGTGTCATGTGTACTATTGTTTTTCTGTTTGTCTTTTTCATTTTTAGCCATGGCGTTGTCAGTTTGTTTTAGATTTACGAGTTTGACTGTCCCTTTGGTATCTTTCGTCCCTCTTTTAAACAGCCGACATATTCATGCTTAAAATATATACACCTTACCCCATTTGTGACATTGTTTACGTTCCCTTTACCAAGAACATCAAGGGCTATGTTTCACTATTTACTTTCCCAATACTCAAATACAGTTTTTATATTTCCGCTGGATCAATAAGATAGGTGAACATGTTAAACCCCGACTATGTTGAATCATCCCCTAAGTAGTTATTGTAATCAAATACGGCATATTAATATACACGCTATTTGAATTTCAAACATGTTTAAATTCTGTAAACGTACAAAAATGCTGAAAAAGTATTCTATAACAAAACATGTTTTTATATAAATTGAGAAATTCAATTAAAGATACCTCTATAGATAAATACATAGACATTGGGAATAATTACAAAAAGTTTTAATAAAATATGCTGGATAGGTCCTGGATCAGACTAGCTAGCTGATTTTAATATCAAAACAGTTATAGTGTACTGACCTTTAACAGCTAACAAGAATAATATTGTTGATAAGATTAAGAACAGATAACATCCAATCGTCCAAAATATATGTAATAGTTAACAGTACATTTTTTTCCCTCTTCATAACAATAACATGACGCATTAAAAAATGAGGTTTCAACAGCTTGTACTACTACTTACAGATATACATTATGTGACCAGTTGTTGTTATAGGAATTCGTAAATCAGCAGGTTAACTTAAGAATAAAAAAAAATAATATATATTCACAGTATGAAAGAAAGAAAATTCAGATGGGCATCTTTAAAGAAGGATATACTATAATAAATAATAGAATAAATGTTTTATTCATACCTAAACCGTTTTAGCTAGTCACTAAAATAAATCTTGTAGCACCAGATTCTACATTTTTTTCAGATGCGTGAAATTCCATGTAGAGGCTCGCTTGGGTATTACGGAAATTTAGAAATGTTTCAGCTGCTGATTTATTAATATTAAGGTGTTAAGTGAAAACACTGCGACAACACAAATGAATTTAACCTTATTTTTCAAAAAAACTGATATACCAAATTTATTTTAAAATAAGTGCGACTTGCAGACAAAAATTACTTTACTGATGTATATACACATCCACTATGTGCCTGTAATTGTACTACAGAGCTGCGTGATTTGTGGTTAAATATGATAATGGGATTTTTCACTACAACTGTGTTGCGAACTAAGATAATACGACGAAAAGGATGTTTATTAAATCTTACTCTAGCAAGAATTCCATTAAATATCATTGCCGAACAGCCGGAGTTAAAGAAGCTTTGCCACGCCCATGTTGTTCAATGCATAGCAACATAGGAATGTTTGATGTTGGTTAAGGCTTCGATCCCTTTTGTAGCCATGTAAATTATGAAATTCTCTAATTGCAATAGTATCAAAGAGGGACAGTCAGAGAAACTCAGAGATCGAAAATAAACTGACAAAGACATGGCTAAAATTAAAACGAGAAACAAACAAATAATAGTACACATGACACACAACATAGAAAACTAAGGAATAAGCAACACGAATCCCACCAAAAACTAGGAGTGATCTCACGGTGCTTCGGAACGGTAAGCAGATCCTGCTCAACATGTGGCACCCGTCGTGTTACTCATTTTATAACAAAATCCGGTAAAAGTTAAAGTCTGTAGGTCGATCACATTCATGAAAGGGAAGGGGTTTAAAGTTACGACGTAAGGAACATATCCAATATCATCTGTGAAACGGTTATTCCTTAACGGTCAACCAAACCAACTCGTGATGGCGTCCATAAAATTTACCAAGGTAGGATTTCAACTTCACCATTTGAATGCTTCCTTGTGAAATTATGAAATACAATCACGGGAATATCGTATCAATTGGGAGATATTGATTGATTGTTGGTTGCTTTACGCCGCATTAGCACAAAAAGGCTATATCGCGGCGAGAGCTAATTAGAATATTTTGACAATTTAAAGCATATTTTTAAAATAAGACAAAAAGTCCTTCAATATACTAAAATTCTTGACTAAAGCAAATTGAGTATATACAGATAAAAATCAACAGTAAAATAAAGTGATAAAAATTAAAATCGATTTTCTATAATAAATTCCAATTTCTTTTAAACATCTAGCTTTTAACATTTTGATATGGGGTAGAAAGGTTAATTGGGTTGCCGTACAAAATTGGGAGATATAAACCCCCGTATGCAAGTGCTGCTTGATATTGCAACTATGAAATGAAAAGTCCACAAGCTGAAATCATCTCTTTTGTCGTAAAGTTTTGTTTTCAACCGAACCTCATTGTTAAATTCTAGATGTAAAATTCCAAAAACCCTTTGTGTCGAGTCACTCGAGTGCACCATTGAAAGTGTTATTGATTTTGTCCACATTTTTATTTGTTTGAACTAATATCTGAATGTATAAACTTGTTTAAAGGAAAATAAATCATTGTAAGCACTGCATGCAATATTTCTCTAGCTATCAAGCATCGAATTATCAAAATGCGAGTTCTATGGGAAAGGCTGTGGATATTCTATAAAATTTCCATATGTAAGCATTTAATCAACACAAAGGTACACAATCCATAATATACTTGTAAGCTTTACCTGATATGTCATCATTCAAGATTGCATAGGTACATTATGGCAAGTGACTTAATAAGATGTTTATCTGTCTTATATGAAAAAATTTTCGTTTACTTAGTATTCTTTTCGTTGTGTGATATTATGTTTCAATTATGAGGAAATCAAGAGTATTTGAAGTAGTATATTTTTGGCTTACGAAACGAAAAATATGATATTCAAGATTTCAGGTTAAACCGGTTTTAAGTTTACCTGTACGATTGAGCTAGGTTTCGTTTACATAAATTAATAACTAGAACACACCCGCGAAATCGCGGGCATTTAGAGCATTGATCAACAACCGCCTTCGGCTACTGGCAAGGGAATGTCTTCGACGAGAGACAATCTACTTCTATGAATTCTCGTCGTGGAGTACTAACAAAGACCTCTTCAGTCATGATGGGATCTATTTTACCAACTTTGGTATGTCGAGATACTACTTTGCCATCAGAGGAGGCATTTTGAAAACCAGGGGCATTGGAACCAACAAGAGACTTGGAAGAGCCGCCAGAAATTAGAGTCTTTCTAATTGCCAAACGACCCTTTTAAGGGCCACCAATATTGTTCGAAAAGAATCAAATTGTTGTTCATTAGAATAAAATCTAAACCTATTCTTTTTTTAAAACACTTCGATTTTTTTTTATATCTCATTTTTTTATCGATAATTCTTTGTCAATGAGCAATATTTTAATAAATTTCTTATAGACCCAACCAATTATACTTTACACTCTTAATATTTAACCCCTAAATAATATAAAACTATTATAGAAGTATACACAATCAGAAGTCACTTCACTCTGAGTATCTTACTATTATTACGATATGAATTTGTTTAGATATACTGATAAATGTTACGGTAAAATGTCCGCTCGGTTATCAAGCGTATTTAAACTTGCGAAACCTATTTCCCCTATGTTTGTGAATTTTAAACGTTATACATTGCGAGATAACCTTAATTGTTTTACGTTGTCATTTCGGGGCCTTTTATAACTTAATATGCAGTATGGGCTTTGCTCATTGTTGACAGCCGTACGGTGACCTATAGTAGTTAATTTATGTGTCATTTGGTATCTTGTGGAGAGTTGCCTCATTGGCAATCATATTACATTTTTTGTATATATAAACACAAAGACAGTTATTATAAAGTGTGTGGCGCTACTGTTAAAATTTAACATTCTTGTGCATATACGTTTTTTTTTTCTTAATTCCCATTATCATAAATGTTTCATCTCAAATATAAAAATGTCTGCATACTAAATTTACATCGTTTGTTTAACAATCCACTTCAACTTCAAAACGTAGTAATTACTAAACATGTTGAATTGTTGTTGTAGCTAAGTATTTTTTCTAACAGATTAATATGAAAATGTTTTTTTGTGATATATATATGTATTTCTCTTATTCGTCCTCAATTTATCCCTTTCTACACCCATTGTATAAAAACATTCCATCAACGTATGGTTCGTTTGATCTCAGTACTTCATTGCTTATAATCCGATCATGACGTCGAATTTTCTTGCTTGCCACTGAATTTCGTATTGTGACGACATGAAAAGGCGACCATGCCTGATAACGGCACATAGAAAGAACACACCTTTTTGCAGATCATTCGAAAAGAAGGAATAAGTTTGGCTGCATGATGTTACCAAATCTCGTGTAATACGATATTTATCCACGCTCGACAGTTAAATTTTAAATATTTAAAACGCTCGGTCAAGACTCGTGTTGTTAATTTGAATATGGCAGTCAGCAGGGTTAAAAGAACATCAGTTGTTCGACCTGTTAGTCAAATGCGTTTTGTTTAAATATACTTTTTCACTTTTTTGGTATTTTGGAAAATGTTGTTTGTGCTGTTTTTAGACCCTTCTACAACGAAATTTGTTTGACATGCACACGTATAAAAATTGCGGTTTTTATCCTACCCAATCATAGGTTTAAACGTAGTTTTCAATTTAGACTCGTATATATATATATTATATATACATAAGTACGTCTGAGTCAGTGACAACTCTACAACAGATGTATCCATCGGATCGCCATCAATGATGGTGATACATGGCTGTGTACATAATGTATATACAACTCGTCTAAACATCAACCCAACAATGTTATATCTGCGAAAGCAAATTTACAGATCTAACATTGTTGGGTTGATGTTTAGACGAGTTGTATATATTATATATATATAATACTAAAAAAAATCAATATCTCTGCACACGTACAGAAAAATTGTGTTAACGCGTGCGAAAGAATATCTCAAGAACGTTTGCAAGCTCCCCTGCTGACTTGCAGAGTAACAAGCTTGGAATTCATATTTTGTTATTGTAAAACTATAACCTTATAATAAACGCAAGAGTGGTTTTTGAAAGAGAGAGGAAACAAAGTAGACCAGTAGTAGTTGAAATTCATACATACATGCATACATTCAAACACATATCCGATTATTTTTTGTTATGTCGGAATTATATGCAGAATACAGACAGCAAACAATTACCAACTAATCAGCGGACATGTCCATCATATTGTTTTGTAATTTCAATGTTTTTTTTAATCAAAATATAAATAAAATAGATGTTTTGCTTCGGTTAAAATGACGCGTTTGTGTGTGGTACAAAAATACAGGAACAAAAACTATTTCAAAAGGCACTTATTATTGTCCTTTTGATTAGCTTATCATCAAAAATTAATTTTTCTACTAACGAAACAAACACAGAATTAGGACAAGTAGAACCTTGCGTTATAATGTTTAATGATACTTATTTGTAAAAAATCACAAGTAAAAGTAAAATTGTAACAAATTTAATGATTGGTTGTTTTGATACATTCCATGTCCAAGTATAATTCTCATGAAAATCCTTGGATTTTGATTTAAGCGTTCTCCTGAAACACAAAAAGGCCATAAAAATGTGCTCCGGAATATTCCGGACTGGACGGCATTTTCAAAATTGGGCATGGTAAGTGAGTCCGGACAATTCCGGAGTGAGGGAATCGGGATTCACCTGGGTCCGGACAAATCCGGAGTGATGGAACGGGATTCAGGCGGAGGGAGGATCCCCAAGGGTGACTGGGTATAGAAATATGGTCACTTGGTCTTCTCCCGACCGGCAGTAAAACGCTTGCCGAAGTGGGGCGTCCGTTTGGCTGTGCGGGATGTATCAAATTCGCAGTCACGTCCGGTCAGAAGGGGGACGTTAAATCCGATGCCTCGTGTAAAGTAAGTGCCACGCTCTTTGCACGTTAAGAACCATTGCAACACCTCTTTGAGGGGTCCGTAGGTGGCCTGTTGCAAGGAAAAATTTCTGTCCCTATCCAATATACCATCCTTTTCCGGATGCAGTCCAAATTTCTCCGACCATCATCCAAGATGGCCTCTATTGTATCAACCTACCTATTGTATTTATTGTGAACTTGTTCTCGTCCTGAATATGCATGAAATATTTTGCCACAGGACGTTCAGCAACCAACAATCAATCAATGAAAGATGAGCAAAATTTCTAATGAGTTTCAAATCATACGTGTAATAACACCTTTCAATTTCCATTATTTCAGTAGTCTGAATAACCAGAGAATAAAAATAATGTGAACTACTGGTTTGCCACTGAACGTTATGCAAACGACAATCAATCTCCAAACGGCTTTGTCATCGCTTGCAAACGCGTCCGTATATCTGTACAAGATGTACAAGTACGCAGCAACGTCCTGTCAGATTATAGACTTTGCTTCCGATGACTGTTCTCTTTTCAATAGATCCTTTTTTTTAGGTGCTATACTTATTTGTTGGCAGATTGTATTAGAATTCCGGTTAAAGGCAATTTGAAGTAATTTTACAAACGGATATGGGAATGACTATAGGGTACCTTTAAATCTAAATCTACCAATTCAGAAATAACTCGGGCTTCATATTCTCCCTATTCTGCCCTATTAACCCGTGGAAGATTTTCCTAACATTACAAATAAAACATTTTTTTCATCAAATTAATTGGCTACATCATTATAATATTTAACCTAATAAAATCTCGTGACAGTTTTTGGTTATACCCAAAACATCACCTGAAACGTCATCATGTGCTATAGTCAAAATATTTTCGCCTCATTTCATGAGTAAAAATAACTAGACAAGATATTTCATCAACATATAATCTTAATCACTTTCTACAGCATCAACCAATTCAAGTTGTTTCCCATTTTTCTCAAGGTTTTAACAATACTACTTTGTCCCGAGACATTAGAATAGGGGGGTTTCTCCACAAGAAACTTAAGCATATCTATCACAAATACCAAATCTGAATTTGCACGTTGGGCCTTAAAGACTTCATGTGTAGTAAATCCTTGTATTAGAATAATAGAAACGTTATAATATCTAAAGGGACACCAGTGTGTACTTGAAAATTCTATCCACCTAGCTATTTGACCACGAGTTTTTTTTTTTAAAGTTTTGCAACCAGGTAAGAAATCGATGGTCAGTTCTATAGATAAATTTTGACCGTAAAGATCATGCTTGAAATATGTAATTGACTTTATAACCACAATCAATTCCTTACGGGTTGTACTATAATTTAATCTATTGTGTAGAATGAGTTGTACTATAAAATGTAACCTCTCGATCTAATTAAAGGCAACAGTAGTATACCGCTGTAAAACTGCCCCAACCGTGCTGTCTTTAGCATCGGTGTCCATAATAAAGGGTTTAGAAAAAATTGTTTTGTTTAGAACAGCTGAATCGATGAAACAATGATTTGACTGACCAAAAGTAATCTGACGAGTTTCATCCCAAGAAATCTGCTATTCTTTTTTTGTTAAATTAAAAAGCAATTTAAAAAAATATATATTTCATAAACCTGATGATATCTATCCTAAAAATGAACCGACTTCCCTCAGTCTCTTTGGAATAGTCCAATCATGAACTTAGAATACCTTTTTCAGGATCACACCTTAGTCCATGTGGAGAAAGATAATGTCCCAAATATTTTACATCGATATGAAGCAAGTACCACGCTCTGTGCACATTAAGAACCCTTGTAACAACTCTGAGGTGGCCTGTTACAAGGCAACATTTTTGGCCTTATCCAATATACCCGCGTTTTCCAGTGGCAGTTCAAAATTCCCCGACAATCATCCCGGATGGCCTCTATCATTACAGGACCTGCCTACAGTATTTATTGTTCTCGTCCTGAACATGCTTGAAATGTTTGCCACTGGACGATGCTATGTAACTAACAATCTATTTAGCAAAATTTTTCACGGACAATTAAGAGTCCAAGTCTATACTGGGATATGCTTGACGTTGTTATCTAAATATAGCGGACGAAAGCTGCAATAGGCTCTTGTATGAACTCTGTCATGCTATAAATTTGACTTAAATATACTCCTGGATATCTTGGATAAGAGTTTTTAATAAGATAAAACTAATCTCCCTTTTCAGTAAAAGTCATATTATAATAAAACTGTAAAGCTTGAGCTCTCCAAAAGGTCGACACAGTATTTAAACACACTGATCATATTGATCATCAGTCCATACGTGAATGTTACGACAATTTTCAAATTGACATAACCAATCACTTGTCTGCGGGTTAAAACGCGCGAGGAAGTGGTCTCGGTTGGAACGATACTAGCATTTGTGAAATCCCTTCATTTTTATTCCGTTCTGTCAAAAAGCATCCCAAGCTCTTGTTACCTCTGGAGTAGCTTTTAACACTTTAATAACAGAATTAATTTTTTTTCGCGGGATTCCCTGGCCGATATTCATTTGCACAAGTCGTTTGCCTTATTGGGCTAAATTTGACATGTGCCACACCAAAAACGACCTCGTAGTTTTGGTCATTGAAAACTCGGGGTCAAATTTTACTAAAATGTAGATAAGTATCATAGGTTGAGCTTCCATAAACTTTTCATAGCGTAAGAACTTTTCAAAAACTCCACTCATAACTTTACCAGCGAACCGCTTTCTAAATAAGTTACGCCTGAACACGTAAATATTCAAAGTTTTCCGCTAAATCTCTAATGCAAACCGTGATAAAACAAACCAGCCAGTTTTAATCACTCAAAATATGTACATGCAAATCATTGGAGGGGGGGACTTTTTACCTAAAAACTACTGTAAAACACATTTTCTTCAATACACTAATTATAGTATATTAAAACAGCGCGTGATTCCTACCGAACCCACTTCCAAAAATATCGCGCACATGGTTGAAAATTCCCCTTTTTACCTTACATCTATACACCTGGGAGTTTGGGCTGAGGATGACTTCTAGCAGACAATATCTGTACGAGCTAAATTTTCCCCGTGCATTCAACCGAGCTCTCTGATTGGTTGAGAAGGGGAAATATTTTTAATGCTAATGCAAGGTTCCTTACGACACTAAAATTTAATAAATGAAAAAAAATCACAAAGTAAAAAAATAATAAGCAATCTTTCTGGGAAAAAAATTGAAAATACTGTGAAAGTACTTTTATCCGTGGGGTACCAATTTTCGTGGTTTTCGTTGATGAAGTCATCCACGAATTTAAGTGTCCAACGAAATAAAACCACCATTGTCCATATCAAGGCATAAAATGATCCCCATCGGTAAGTTTGACTACTGATATGATCTAGAGAATATAATGAATAACGCCAAATCTGAGAATACTTTAATAGCAGTCACTGAACTACAACTGCATGCAGGATTATGCCATTTAATCTTTAATAACCTAAACTGTACAACTTTTGATCTTTTAATACTCGTAAAAAATATTTTTGATCGATATAAGTTAGATTTCCGGTATGATATGCTACTAGTGTGATAAAGTGTTCATTTTATATCCTCATAGTTTATGTTACTGTTTTCTTTAGGTGACATGTTTATGGCCTAATTAACACCTTTGATGGTCTTTAATTTGTTAATCACTTTATCATAGGTAAATGAGTATTATCACTACGAATTACACCAGTCAATGTCTACTTTGCAATTTCCTTCAATCTAGAATATTGATAACCTTCGTTTCTTCCCTAAAGGCTTTAATTTTGCAATAATTTTTTTTTTAGAAAACTAGAATCCACGAATTTAAAAACCCACGAACATGTAAATATTGCTCAAACAACGAAAATTGATTAATTACATTATGTTTTTCTAAAAATAAAAGAAACGAAAGTACTTTTTGAACACCTGATTCATAGCAAAAAAAGTTCATCTCCACCAAACACGAAATCAGTATAAGCGTTGAATAATGATTAAGATCTGAAGCACATCCAAGATTTGTAGGTATATTTTTCAAACCAATGACACAAGTTTACGATAAACAATGGATATATTTCCCTTTGATGATAATCGAATGTTCTGTATAGCATCAGCAAATGAGTTTTTCTCCAAGACAGTATGTTTCGTCTAGGGGAATTTGATGGTTTTACAACCCCAAAATTTAGCAATTACCATGGTTTTATACCGTAATAAAGCTATCAACCTGATTCCGAATGTTCGTCCCTACTGGATATATAAGTTTATATACTTCTAGACGTCTTGGTATGGTAAGTTTAGATATTTCTAGACGTCTTAGTGTTGTCAGTTAGATACTTCTAGACGTCTTGGTATTGTAAGTTTGGATACTTTGTCTTTTATACAATCGCCTCAGTTCGATGTTGTTGTACAAAGTAATTGTTTTCAATAACTTGGATGCAGTTCAATTCTAAATAAGAAATGCTACATGGAGTCGGCTAGGTAACATCTCGTAAAACCTTATCTGTGGCAATTACCTCCCCAAGCACCTAACTGTTGGGTAGTTTTCTTGTGATATACAAATATCAGTCATACCAAGTGAGCGAATTTCCACCATAGAATTTTACCGTAATATTAATCATTTTCAAACACAATTTCCTTTACAATAGCTTATAGCAAAACTATCGGTTGAATTATAGGCACTAACTTGTATATTTCACACAAAAATTAACTTGTCTATTTCATTGATTTGATGTTAAACCAAGAACAGATGTTGAACCCTAATCCCTTATTACTTATTATTAAATATATATAATAAATGAAAGTTCCAACTATTTGAATTTATATTATCAACCAGAACTAAAACATTTGTCAAATTAAACTGTAGTAAATCTGAATTATAAAATTGGCTTTTAATAGGATTCAGTCATAAAATCCGAGCAAGAAAAAAAGAACATCAAATTTTCCCGTTGAAACCTTCATTCGGTACTATCGTATTATTTAAACCAAGATAAAAAAAAAATACATCATCATTAATATTACACTAATACCTCTTTTACTTGTCTGGCTTGGAATGGATTTTATTTCTCAATTTTCCCCAAGGGTGACTGGGGTATAGAAATATGGTCACTTGGTCTTCTCCCGACCGGCAGTAAAACGCTTGCCGAAGTGGGGCGTCCGTTTGGCTGTGCGGGATGTATCAAGTTCGCAGTCACGTCCGGTCAGAAGGGGGACGTTAAATCCACTGTCTCGTGTAAAGAGAGTGCCACGCTCTTTGCACGTTAAGAACTCTTGCAACAACTCTCTGAGGGGTCCGTAGGTGGCCTGTTGCAAGGCAAATTTTCTGTAACTATCCAATATACCCTCCTTTTCCGGTGGCAGTCCAAATTTCTCTGACCCAGATGGCCTCTATTGTATCAGCCTATTTATTGTATTTATTGTGAACTTGTTCTCGTCCTGAATATGCATGAAATATTTGCCACTGGACGTTAAGCAACCAACAATCAATCAATCAATATTTCTAAATTTTAGAAGAGGAAAAAAATGGGTGTAAGTATGGTTATCAGGCAATGTTTGACCATACGACATCAAAACCAACAACCGATTGTCAGTTGAAGTAAGTTAATACATCATCTCAAAAGAATTCCTTCTACTATTTTCCAATTCAAGATCACAGGAGGAATTTTATTTTTCTTTCATTCCAAGCAGACATAAACCTTATCTTATGTTAATATCTATAATTATTTGGAGTTTATAAAAAATAGTGGTGTAGCAGCGGTGACTAAGAAAATAAAAACAAATGTATACACATACAAACAGCTTACAAGACAGGATTCCCAGTCTAGCTCAGTATATTAAGTTTAATAAAAGACATAACCTCTAAATCGCCTAGGAGGAAGTCGCCTACGTCTGCCGGGTATAGATGGTTGAGTTTGGGGTTGCCGATCGAACGCTCTTCGTTCCCACTCTCATCGTTACTCATATCTTCAGTTTCTGAACCCTCGTCCAAAGAAAGTGACAAAGTAAGACAATTTAAAGGACAAGACACGGTTGTCTTTAACAATTGAAATAGTACATTGTGTATAATTTAAAATTCTAAGTCTAAATGTTGATAAATGTCTTAGAGGGTCCAAACATTTCCATTGATGAAGACAATTTCTTCATAAACGTTCAACCGATATTTCCATGCGAATTAAGAATTGGATCCATAAACGTCTTTAATATTCATTTACTCCAACAAACACTGAAAAATAATAACTAAAAAATACTGTAAAACACACTTTCTTCAATACACTAATTATCATGATTATAGTATATAAAAAAAGCGCGTAATTCCCACCGAGACCACTTCCAAAAATATCGCGCACATGGTTGAAAATTCCCCTCTTTACCTTACATCTATACACCTGGGAGTCTGGGCTGAGAATGATTTCTAGCAGACAATATCTGCACGAGCTAAATTTTCCATGGGAATTCAATCGAGCTCTCTATTTGGTTGAGAAGGCAAAATATTGTTAATGCTAATGCGAGGTTCGTTAGGTCACTAGAATTTAATGAATGAAAAAAAATCAGAAAGTAATAAAATAATAATAAGCAATTTTTCTGTGAAAAAATTAAAAATATAGTAATAATGAAATAAATAAATGAACCAAATAAAGTGACCCACAAACGTTACATTATGTCACGAAAATAATGTTGTAAACCATTTATTCACACTGAAAGTAGGGAAAATGTTATGTGTCCCTTATGCAACGTGCGTGCGAAAGTGTTAAACTCGCATTGTTACGAGTTCACCGTATATATAGTGCTAGAAAATGTGGCGGGGTTGCATGCATAACAATATTTTTTTTAGCAAATATACAGCTAAGGTAATAAAATTACAGCTATTACATAAATGCTAGCAAGACAAAACTTTGTTTGGCTTGCTTGCTTTGCTTGTATCAATGTTTGCTCGAGCATGACAATTAAGATAGGCGGGGATTCAGCTTGTATACATCATACTTAAATCTTATTGGACATTACGTACGTTTGAGGTTAAGGACACTAAATTTAATAACATCACATGACTAATATCATTATCACATGTTTCCTTACCTGTAAAAACAATTTGATGTAACAATAAGTGAGGTAATTCATTGATTGATATATCATGGCATTAAATGTGAACCTGTACCAATCACACAGAATTTTTTTGCTGTTTTATTAAAAAAAATCGTTTACTTTAATATATTCATTCTGAGACTACTATAACACTGTGTTATAGTGGTCTCAGATTCATTGATTATTTGAGAAAAAAATAATGTAGTCACTGGGTGAATTTTCTGTATGAGGTCAATTATAAAGTACACCTTTGATATCCACACTTTCTATAGACTGAAATATGCAAAAGTGCGATCCGAAAACTTGACCAATAATATACAGAGAGACATTTTATTTTATTTTAGATTACAGCAAAACTTTTGGTAAACAAATATTTATTTTCGTAATTGCAATAATGTTGAAAAAGGAATTTGAAATATCTGTCATTTTGCCCAACCCAATTTATTCCTTTTAGTTATTATGTCCATTGTTAATGAATATTACGCAATTTGGTTGGACTAATTTTTGCTTTCCAACCTTCAAACTGTGTTTTTTTTACATCGACATTAAGAGCCAAGATTTGTGTTTCTTTATATTTGTTGTTTGTAAACACGCATTTACGGGACGAATTAAGTATGGCATACCTTTGTCCGTCGGTCCTTCCGTATCTCCCTCGTCAACATGTCGAATATTATCTCGAAAACGCTTGCAACTAATAAACATGAACATTTAATGAAATATATCTATTGACGTGAGCGCCCTTTAGTTATTTATTTTTTTATAAATTTTGGATCTAGAATTTTCGGCTTTTTTTCACTGTTTAAAAAAGGGGTTGGATATTCCAGTTTTCGAACAATAACTCAAAAACGCTTTCAGCAGTTTTCTTGACACTTTTGTGAAGTGCACATATCTGTTGACGCAAACTCTATCAATTTTGATATAAATTTTAGATTTCACGTTTCATAATTATGTTATTTCATTCATTAGAAAGTGGCTATTTTCAAGTATGTAGACACGACTTTGGACAGTTATCATGAAACTTCTGTGACCGACCTAACATGTTTAACCCGCCTCATTGTTTATGTATGTGCCTGTCCAAAGTCAGGAGCCTGTATATTCAGTGGTTGTCGTTTGTTTGTGTGTTACTTAATGATATTTGTTTTTCGTTAATTTTTTCACATAAACAAGGCCGTTAGTTTTCTCGTTTGAATTGTTTTACATTGTCTTATCGGGGCCTTTTATAGCTGATTATGCGGTATGGGCTTTGCTCATTGTTAAAGGCCGTATGGCGACCTATAGCTGTTAATGTGTCATTTTGGTCTTTTTTGGATAGTTGTCTCATTGGCAATCATACCTCATCTTCTTTTTTTTATATTATACCTATTAATATGATACCCATTTAGTTCTTTCATAAATGTCAGATATATAATTGAGAAATCGTTCAATATAATTCTTTGAATAAGCGAAGGATGTGGCATGCGCTCGTGGTGCAGCTGTTCATTCAAATTTTGCAAAAATCTCTGCTGGTGTCCACTTTGTTGTAGGTCTGGGGATGATATTAAATTATTGCAAAAATACATGCTGTATTCCTAAATAATTTAATATCGAGTCATTTTTTCGTGTATTGTTTTGTTAATTCAATACCGAAATACTTTAAAATCCTGATGTCCGACGAGAACCAACCTTCAAAAATGTAGCTGCAATCCTCGGTGACAAAATAAGGAATCAAACGCATTCTCCAAATATCCTAGATTAATCGGTCCTCTGACTGCTTTAAAGGACTTGTTGGAATCAGAAATCCTAATAAATTAAGGGGGCCGTCAAATTTCAGAATAACCGCGGACTAGGATAGAACCACAATATTAGTGATAATAGATAGAACAGTGTTCTCATTGACAAAATTTAACTACATTTCCCTTTTTATAGTTATATTACTGCAGTTGAATTACTCAGACAACATATCGACAGAGCCACTCCCTTTCCACGACCCCCTCAGGGTTCTGTGTTTATGTTTCGTCGTTGAATAACTGTCTCAATACTTTGCCGCATGTTGAAAGCGGGAAGTTGGCCATTTATTGCAACCTTATTAATCATTTATCAATTTATCTCAATACAGCAATGTAAGAAGTAGCTGTCAAATAAAACAATAAGTACTAAGGTAGTTCCCAGGCCAATCTTCGTGATGATGATTCAATAAATTAATACACCGTCCATAAGTTATAGACACTTAAGCTTTAAGAGGACATTACAACAAAGAACATCAAAACAACAACCGACTTTTGTGGGTTTTTTTTCACATGTGATAAAATTTTGGTATGTAAACTAACATTTGGTTTTTCGAAAAGTCGATTGGAACAATTACTAATGTAGAAATGACAAAAACAAAATAATTGTTATAAAGGCATTAGAGCTTATTTCCCACAGCTGGTAGATTATAACTTTAGCTGGCTTGCTTGCTTTGTTTGTATAAAGGTTAGCTTAAACATTGTAATTAAGTACGCATCTGCAAACAATATACTATTAGACAACTCCATTATATCCTATCTTGAGACTGTGAAGGTCTTTCATTAGTTTTGCTCCATCCTGATATTTTGTTGGGTTTGTCTGTCTCAGTCTGCTCCTCATTGAGGACATGAAATCTGTTTTCTTTACACCCATGAAGGATTCAAGTTGATTTTTTTCTTCATCAAGCTTTCGGATCTTTTGCTTTAGCTGCAAAATTTCTCTCTGTATATTTTTATTTTCTTGCAGATAATAGTACTCGGGATGCTTGTCTGCCTGGCCACATAGGTGAATGCTTGCACAGGGATAGTTGGTACAAGATTTGTTGTTCTTATTGTTGTCGGCTTTGTGCAAAGTTTTGTGGCAGTTGGTGCACCTCCTTCCATCCTTTTCCCTATTAGAAAGAATAATTGTAGAGTATTCTGCCTCTGCCAAGGTTAACTTTCTCTGAATCTTTTTCACTGATTCTTTTTTAAGGCATTTTGCAGTTGCCTTCTTTTCCCAAGTAACAGTTGAATATTGGTCTGCTGGAACATTTGTTTTAGGTCTTCATCAATATCAATGCACCTCAAACTTCCAATTGTGTCAAAACCATTGCTTCGAAATACACTTGCAAACTCGGTAAATCCACTCCCTATTTGCATTATAAATTCATCGACACTTAAATCATCCATTTTCAATAAATGATTTGAAATCTAAAAGCAATGTGCCTCAAAGCATGGGAAAATGTTATTTTACGTTTTAGCTAATGAAAACACTTTTTAAGAGTAAATATACTGAACAAAAGTAGAAACACAAGACTTTTTTCGTCAGATTGTAATGATTGGTTTAGTATTAGTTGATTAAAGTCCAGTTGCAAATATTTCATGCACGTGTCAGATGGTTACACCTTGTTATTTTATTGAAAAAACTTTCATACAACCGAAAATCATGTTTGTGTCAATTATCTTTCCTTCTAGTTTTTGTAAGACGACTGATGTAATGCCGAGCCCTCCAAGTTTAATACGCGAAATGAGAAATATCGATTGGATTCTGTTGGCGGTGTCGGCCACGGCGACGACGTTAACATTTTGAGGTTCACTCTGTGTCTAAAACATTTTTTTATATAAAAATGAAGATGCAGAATGATTGTCAATTATACAAATCACCACACGTCACCAAAAATTGACACAGAAATTCACAACTACAGGTCACTGTACATTACTAATTTGGTCAAACCTTCATGGAATTTACAAAATTAATGTACAGAGGTTTGATTATGACCAAAGAATACAGCATCCAGAGCCGGGAATAGATGGTGGAGTTTGAGGTTGCTGATCGAACACAACCTCTTCGTTCCCACTGTCATCATTACTCATATTTTCAGTTTCTGAACCCTCGTCCAAAGAAAGTAACACAATTTAAAGGCCAAGACACGGTTATCTTCAAACAATTGAAAATGTACATTGTGTATAATTTAAAATTAAATGTTAATAAATGCCCAAGAAGGTCCAAACAGTGATGAAGGTCTAAATGGTGACAAAGGTCCAAATAGTGATGAAGGCCCAAATGGTGAAGAAGGTCCAAACATTTCCATTGATGAAGGCAATTTCTTCATAAACGTTCAACAGATATTTCCATGCGAATTAAGAATTGGATCCATAAACGTCTTTTATATTCATTTACTCCATCAAACACTGAAAAATAATAACTAAAAAATACTGTAAAACACATTTTCTTCAATACACTAATTATAGTATATAAAAACAGCGCGTGATTCCAAACGAGACCATTGCCAAAAAGTATCGCGCACATGGTTGAAAATTTCTCTTTTTACCTTACATCTATACACCTGGGAGTCTGGGCTGAGAATGATTTCTAGCAGACAATATCTGCACGAGCTAAATTTTCCCCGGGAATTCAATCGAGCTCTCCGACTGGTTGAGAAGGGAAAATATTTTTAATGCTAATGCGAGGTTCGTTACGTCACTAAAATTTAATGAATGAAAAAAAAATCAGAAAGTAATAAAATATTTAAAAATAGTAATAATGAAATAAATCATTGAACCAAATAAATTGACCCACAAACATTACATTATGTGACGAAATATAATGTTGTAAACCATTTATTTCACACTGAAAGTAGGGAAAATGTTATTTATCCCTTATGCAACGTGCGTGCTAAAGTGTTAAGCTCAAATTAGTACGAGTTCACCGTATATATAGTGCTAGAAAAAGTGGCGGGGTTGCATTCATAACAAATTCGTGCAGAGTACTGTGTAGTATATAGAAAGAAGTCTTTCTAAGAATCAACCCGGACGATACCATGTTTCAATGAAAAATGATCCTAGGCATAAAAAAATGACCTGTGTGAGGTCATTATTTTCCTTGATAAAAATGCAATCTATAATTAACTTCAAAATTTTATTCGTCTGATAGTTTTTAGTTGCCGAGTTGACAATTAATTTTAAAAGTTTAATCGATAATAGGTGTAAAAGAAACCGTCATTGCCCGCATTTTAATTTTAGAAACAAATGACGTGAAGTTTTGTTAATTTATCGCTACAATAAAGAAACATTATTATATATGTGAGATGAATTTTAATGTAGACTTTTATAACAGAAATCAGATTTAGCATATCCGTGTGTAAGATTTTGAAATCTTATTTAGTCACACTGAATAGGTTGATTATTTTTCTGTTGCTTGCTTAACGTCCAGTGGCAGATATTTCATGCATGTTTAGGACGATTCACACTAAATAGGAAATCATACTGTGACTGTGCTTTTTAAATTTATTTATACCTTTTACTCAATCAAATGATCAACTAATAAGATAATCTTATATTCTATTAAATAACATTAACGTAACTCACAAATGACTCACAAAAGGGTCGGGTGCGGAGGCTATATGATTATATCATGAGTATCTGTTAATAAAATGTATTGAAATTCAAAAGACAATCTTTCAGAATTTTTTCATTCGATTCAATTACAATTGTTAAAAAAATAACCACTTTTCCGCGATAGAAATGACATTACAAATAGAAAATAAACATATTCCCTCACCTTTTCAATAAACTAAGTGGTACAATAAATTACTTACAATGTGTCTTGTATTTGTCATACACCGTTATCGGACAGTAACAATACATTTGTGTCTTACTTCATGCAGTTGCAGTAATAGTTTTATTGTGTATGGATAATAATTTTTAAAAGGTTTATATCTATAGATTAATTAGTGCGTTTGATTTCACATTCTAAATGAGCCGTTGGGAGTTTTAAAAAAGCGCATTAGAAAGGAATATGCCACTTTAGTGTTGTCGGTAAAATAGGATAATACATTTTGCAAATCTTTATAAAAAATAATAAGTTTTTGACGGTATATAAGTCAGATAATGCATATTTTAAGGTTTTTCTTGTCGTAGAACACACCTCGGGGTGTCAGGATTGCTCAAAGAAAGACGTTTTTTGTCGTAGAACACACCTTGGGGTGTTCTGCGACAAGAAAAACCTTAAAATATGCATTATCTATAACTTCAGCAATCTTTCTGGGAAAATAATTAAAAATAGTAATAATGAAATAAATAAATGAACCAAATGAAGTGACCCACAAACGTTACATTACCCCCTTTCCCACAGAACAGATATTTCCGCATATCTGGCAAAATCCATGTGCTAGTTAACGCGCGCTGCTATGCAAAGCTTGTGGTCTCGGCTGCAAGAAATCTGAATTTTCAATTAAGATTGAAACATCTCCCCTCCTGAAATATACAAATAATTAAACAAACTGAAAAATTATTTACTCCACATTATTACAAAAAAAAATATATCTCAGCCACCACCAACCACTCTACATTAATATATATACATATATATATATCTATAATAAGTGACAACAAATGGCGTCTTATTGATTTTTATTTTCTAAGAGAAAGCTTAACAGCCCTCTTTAAGGAATAATAATAAGTTCTCATTTTGGTTTTATTCAAATGGACACCATCTGTTGTCAATAGAAATTTTGATGTCAACCTATTTGGTGTCCAATACACTAGAAAACCTTTGAACTCTCTTTTTGTCAAATTTACAAGTTCCAGATTAATCTGGGCTCTTCTGCCTGAATATACAGACATTGAAACTCAAGTTTTTAATCTATGAAACAGTTGAACTATAACCACCTTTTTCACATTTTTGACTTCAAATGTCTCACGAACTCTTGAAAAGTTTCTATAACCTATTAACCTTGAAATTATGGCTATCTATGTCATTACCTCCAATTTGTAATACTACTATTGTAGGAGAAAAAATAGTGATCAATCTTTGAAAGATATGATCTTGTATCATATTGCCCAATTTTGTACTACCTTTACCATACACAATACCATTAATATAAGTAATACTAAAGTTGGTTGACATCCTATTCATTCATCAATAATTAGCGAAGATTATCGATGTTCCAAAGTAAGTACAGTGGGATTCATTTTTAATCTTTAAATCTATTTTCCCAATATAATTTCAATATATCTTTACTTTTGGTTTCTGAAACTTAACCTGAAAAATAAATGGTAACGTTATATTAATATTGAATTAGTCATGATTAGCCGAAATAACATCTATTCATAATTACATTATGTTTTTCTAAAAAATAAAAGAAACGAAAGTCCTTGTTCAACACCTGATTCCTAGCGAAAAAAGTGCTTCTCCACCAAACACGAAATCGGTATTAGCGTTGAATAATGATAAAGATCTGAAGCACTTCCAAGATTTGTAGGTATATTTTTCAAACCAAAGACACAAGTTTACGATAAACAATGGATATATTTCCCTTTGATGAGTTTACGAATAAACAATGGACATATTTCTCTTTGATGATCATCGAATGTTCTGTAAAACATGATCAAATGAGTTTTCCTCCAAGACAGTATGTTTCGTCCCGGGGAATTTATGGTTTTACACCCCCAAAATGTAGCAATCACGATCATGGTTTTAGACCGTTATAAAGCTATCAACCTGATTCCGAATGTTCTTCCTTACTTGATATAAAACTGAAGTCATTTCTATAGATATTTCTAGACGTCTTGGTATTGTAAGTTTAGATACTTCTAGACGTCTTGGTATTGTAAGTTAAGATATTTCTAGACGTCCTGGTATTGTAAGTTTAGATACTTCTAGACGTCTTGGTATGGTAAGTTTATATATTTCTAGACGTCTTGGTATTGTAAGTTTAGATATTTCTAGACGTCTTGGTATTGTAAGTTTAGATATTTCTAGACGTCTTGGTATTGTAAGTTTAGATACTTCTAGACGTCTTGGTATGGTAAGTTTATATACTTCAAGACGTCTTGGTATTGTAAGTTTAGATACTTCTAGACGTCTTGGTGCTGTAAGTTTGGATACGTTTGACACTGAAACAATTGATAATATGTATTTTGTTGTACGAAGTAATTAATTTTCAATAACTTGGATACAGTTCAATTCTAAATAGGACATGCTGCATGGAGTCGGCTGGGTAACATCTCGTAAAATCTTATCTGTGGTAATTACCTTCCCCAACATTTAACTGTTAGGTAGTTTTCTTGTGATGTATAAATATCAGTCATACCAAGTAAGCGAATTTCCACCATAGAAGTGTTGGATAAGACGCACAGACGTGTTAATGGAGACACAACGATCCACCATTTATCCAGCGTTGGAGACCACGAACAGATGTTGAACCCTAATCCCTTAATACTTATAATTAAATATATATGTAGAATAAATGAAAGTTCCAATTATTTGAATTTATTTTATCAACCAGAACTAAAACATTTGTCAAATTAAACTAGTAAATCTGAATTATAAAATTGGCTTTTAATAGGATTCAGTCATAAAATCCGAGCAAGAAAAAAAGAACATCAAATTTCCAGTTGAAACCTTCACTCGGTACTATCGTATTAACCAAGATAACAACAAAATACACCATCATCACACTAATACCTCTATTACTTGTCTGGCTTGGAATGGATTTTATTTCTCAATTTAAAAAAAATCAAAACAAATGGGTGTTAGCATGGTAATCAGGCAATGTTTTACCATACGACATCAATACCAACAACCAATTTTCATTTGAAGCAAGTTAATACATCATCTCAAAAAAAATTCCTTCTACTATTTTCCATTTCAAGTTCACAGGAGGAATTTTATTTTTCTCTCATTCCAAGCAGACATAAACATCTTATGTTAATATCTATAAGTATGTGGAGTTCACACAAAATAGTGGTGTGGCAGCGGTGGCTAAGAAAATAAAAACAAATGTATACACATTAAAAAACTGACAAGACAGGATTTCCAGTCTAGCTCAGTATATTTAGTTTAATAAAAGACATAATCTCTAAATCGCCTTGGATAATGTCGCCTACGTCTGCCGGGTATAGCTGGTGGGATTTGGGGTTGCTGATCGAACACACCTTTTTTTGTTCCCACTCTCATCATTACTCATATCTTCAGTTTCTAAACCCTCGTCCAAAGAAGGTGACAAAGTAAGACAATTTAAAGGACAAGACACGGTTGTCTTTAAACAATTAAAAATGTACATGGTGTATTATTTAAAATTTCAAAGTCGTAATGTTGATAAATGTCCAAGAAGGTCCAAACAGTGACGAAGGTCTAAATGGTGTCGGTACTATCGTATTAACCAAGATATAAAAAAAAAAAAATACATCATCATTACGCTTATACCTCTATTACTTGTCTGGCTTGGAATGGATTTTCTTTCTCAATTTTAAAAGAAAGAAAGAAACAATTGGGTGTTAGCATGAACATAAGGCAATGTTTGACCATACGACATCAATCCTAACAACCAATTTTCAGTTGACGCAAGTTAATACATCATCTCAAAAGAATTCCTTCTACTATTTTCCAATTCAAGATCACAGGAGGAATTTTATTTTTCTTTCATTCCAAGTAGACATAAACCTTATCTTATGTTTATATCTATAGTTATGTGGAGTTTATTAAAATTAGTGGTGTGGCAGCGGTGGCTAAGAAAATAAAAACAAATGTATACACAAAAATAAACAGCTGACAGGACAACTACAAGACAGGACTCCCAGTCAAGCTCAGTATTTTTAGTTTAATAAAAGACATAATCTCCAAATCGCCTTGGAGAATGTCGCCTACGTCTGCCGGGTATAGATGGTGGGGTTTGGGGTTGCTGATCGAACACATCTTCTTCGTGCACACTCTCATCATTACTCATATCTTCTGGTCCAAAGAAAGTGACAAAGTAAGACAATTTAAAGGACAAGACACGGTTGTCTTTAAACAATTGAAAATGTACATTGTGTATAATTTAAAATTTCAAAGTCTTAATGTTGATTAATGTCCGAGAAGGTCCAAACAGTGATGAAGGTCTAAATGGTGACGAAGGTCCAAATAGTGATGAAGGTCCAAATGGCAACGAAGGTCCAACCCTTTCCATTTATGAAGCAATTTCTTCATAAACGTTCAACTGATATTTCCATGCGAATTAAGAATTGGATCCATATACGTCTTTAATATTCTTTTACTCAAACAATGCACAAACACTGAAAAATAATAACTAAAAAATACTGTAAAACACATTTTCTTCAATACACTAATTATAGTATATAAAAACAGCGCGTGATTCCTACCGAGACCACTTCAAAAATATCGCGCACATGGTTGAAAATTCCCCTTTTCACCTTACATCTATACACCTGGGAGTCTGGGCTGAGAATGATTTCTAGCAGAGAATATCTGCATGAGCTAAATTTTCCCCGGGAATTCAATCGAGCTCTCTGATTGGTTGAGAAGGGAAAATATTTTTAATGCAAATGCGAGGTTCCTTACGTCACTGAAATTTGATGAATGAAAAAAAATCAGCAAGTAATAAAATAATTAAAAATAGTAATAATGAAATAAATCAATGAACCAAATAAAGTGACCCACAAACGTTACATTATGTGACAAAATATAATGTTGCAAACCATTTATTTCACACTGAAAGTAGAGAATTGTTGTTTTTTTTTTATACCTTATGCAACGTGCTTGCTAAAGTGTTAAACTCAGTAGGAGTTCACCGTATATATAGTGCTAGAAAAAGTGGCGAGGTTGCATGCATAACAAATTCGTGCAGAGTACTGAGTAGTATATAGAATAAAGTCTTTTCCTAACTGTCCGTCAGATGAATGAATTAATAAATGAACGTAGTAAATATATAGTACACACAATATATAGTGTAGTTCTAGTATATAACTGTACTCTTTTAAATAACTACTCTCACAATACTTTCATTTTTGACCATCTCTTCCCACCAGCTGCATACTGGAACATGTTCAGGGCGCAACTTCCTCGTTTTCAATTGTTTCACAAGTTTAAACATGGGTACAGGAATGATTCTTCATCTTGCTCTGCCATCCCTTCATATGATGAATAAAAGTGTCCCCGGTCCCTGTGTTGTGTAATGTTCCCATCAGTATTTTGTGACAAAGTCTGTAAAGACCGTACAACTAGACGGACTGTGGCACGGCGTACTTGTTGGTGAATGTTGTTGTCTTTCTCATATGAAACCTGAATCCTTGTTCCTATTGCTTTTCTCCTCTTGTGCATGTTGCTGACGGGATCATAATCTGGAGACTGGAAATACGTAATGCTCTTTCTATGGGATGGTTCCTTGATGATCTTATTAGGGATCGATGATGCGTGTAGCTTCTCCTCTCATCAAAATGCACACTAGTACAACTTTGTAGACATGGTCGATGTAGGTGGCACATTGTAGTTTGGTCACGTAAGTGCCCCAGAAGTGACAGATGTTATTACATAGTTCTTCTTTTGATGTCATGTTGATTGTAGACAGATTTTTCTTCAACTGGCTTCAGACCATCTCTTTTGGATTTAAGCCGGCACTTTTTGAAATAGAATATCACAATTCAACTTTTTATATATAGTTTTGGAAATATTAGGCAGTGTACTCACACTAATGACTGCTTTAAGGGATAATTCATGTTAATTTTGTTTAACTTTCCTGGAGACGCTCTGAGGCATTAAATAGATTTGTAACGGTCTTGACATCTCAAATAGCATAAACAAAATGTTGGAACTGTACGAAAACGTTCTCTTTATATTGTCTTAACGAAATAACTTTTGTAGACGAAACGCGCGTCCTGCGTATATATAACATTTTGGTATCTATGATGAGATTATTTATTTAAGAGTCATTATTTTATAAGCAGTTATTTTTTTAACCGTAGTATTGCTCTTTTTCCTTTTTTTCGCCTATAAAAAAAAAAGTAAAAACACAAAAATACCGAACTCCGAGGAAAATTCAAAAAGGAAAATCAAAAATCAAAAGGCAAAATCAAAAGTCCAAACACATCAAACGAATGGGTAACAACTGTCATATTCCTGACTTGGTACAGGCAGTAGTAGAAGGAATAGGTCCGGTAAGGACCGATTTTGGCCTCAAATATCAGATTCATCTGACGAAAGAGCTGGACCTCTTTTTAAACACTTAAGTGTCTATTTCATTTGATTCAATTAATTTATGTGAAAGATTTAAAGTAATTTCGTCATTAAAAACGTTCCGATTCAAGCTTAAATATGAAAAATCTACCAAATATGCCGAAAATGTCACTTTTCAGATGGTTTTTGTCAAAAATGGAAGTGGCCGCATCCGTGTTCATCCTCAACCTTTATATATGTTATGTATTATCATCAAATACAACTTACATTCAAATATTTAGGATGAACACGAATGCGGCCGCTTTCGTTTCACACGGAAACCGTCTAAAATTTATCTAAAATGTTAGAATTATGAAGATTTAAGTAAATTAGCCTGACTTATTGGTGCTAGTACCCGATATATGTGCATTGTCTTGTGAAAAACAGTACATATTTATGAAGCAGAAGCATTCTACTGTCCATTAAATAACTAAAAGTTTACATTTTAGCAATTTTATAAAACTGCTATATTTTGGGGCCAAAAAAGGGCCTTACTGGACCTACTCCTTTGTCTACTTGGCATTTTTTAACCATTAAACGTTTGGTAATATACATACCCGATGGCCACACATCCCACCAAGTTAGTGTCGTTGTAAAGTTTTGGAAATGTTTTGGATCATTGTCAATTTGGAATCGGTGTTGATCATTGTTGATCTGATGTACGACTGGAAGATGTCCCTCGTGATGTGGTCGGCAAATAACTGTCCATTCATAATCTCGTCAATACTAGAATGGTATTGCCTCTTTTGCTGATACCAACCCACACATGAACATGAAGAGGAATTTTTGGTTTAGATAGTGACGGTCTGACATGGTCCAACCTTGTAAATGTATACTTTGTTTTGATGGAGCTGAACGGTTTACACTCATCCGTGAACATCATGTCATTAAACTGATCATTGTTCTTTATCAGCCTCTTGCAAAAGGCTACCCACCTCTCTTTATTAACGTGTCGTACCATCTGGCAAAACCTTGGTTTGGTGACAGGTGAAATCTGCATGGACTATGGTTCTCTTTGTCGTACCCAGACTGACCTTTAAGGAGAACTCTTTTGTGAATAGTTCTACTAGATGTACACGGTTCCGAAGATATTGTTCTTTTGACAAACTGTACATCGGTGAGAAGGAAAGTTCATCTCGTCTGTAAACGTCCCTTGACGATACTGTTACTGTAGTCTTTTACTTGACGAGTAACATTGACGCCTTTGGAATTAAGAGCTGCTCGGATATCTCTGGTAGATACTACCAATGTTTAGCTTGGTTAAATGAATATATTGCATAATCAAGTAGATGTACAGGGTCATAGCTGTTTTTCTTGTGAATCATTGCATGCAACCGGAACTGTCTACAAAATAAAAATGTCATTACCGTAACGTATTATAGACATTTAGTTTTTGTTAAAACCATATTAAAATTCAGGGTTTTTTTTTAATGAATTTTTGTTTGTTTTTAAAAAGTCCTACACCTTTGTCTTCCTCATCATAGGAAATCACGATTCGGGAACTTTTTGATATTTTTCTTGTTGTGGGTGTTCCAAATGAGAGTGATTAGAATAGAAAGGAAAGGAAATTTCTAGACTAAACATGCTAAAGTACAACGATTTTGACTCTTCTTTTTTTTAAATGGTGGCCGTTTATTAATTTGTTGCTTGTGGTCTGGTCAGGTTGTTCTTGCTGTCTTTAAAATCCAAGTTTCTTACGGACGTCATCATAATCTGGAGACCACAACAAAGTCTGGAAATACGTAATGCTCTTCCCATGGGATGGCTCCTTGAATATCTTATTAGGGATGTTGCCTGTAGCTTGTCCTTTCATCAAAATGCACACTGGCACGACTTTGTACACATGGTCGATATAGGTGGCACGTTGTTGCTGCTCCAGACCATCTCTATTGAAATCAAGTCGTTACTTTCTGAAATAAATTACCGCAATTAAACTATTTATATATCGTTTTAGAAATATTAAGCAGAGTAGTTATTAATACTAAGGACTGCTTTAAAGGATCAGTCATTCGAGACGCTTCAAGACAATTTAATCAGTTAATTTTGTTAAAAGTAGGATATTTCTTTTTTTTCGCCTATAAATTTGTGTACTTAGTGTTAAATAAAGACTTAGTGCTAAATAAATTCTAACATATTTAAATATAAATACCCGATGGCCACACATCCCACCAGTTAATGCCGTTGACCGTCAGGTAGTTTCTGTAAACGTTGGCCATGTGTTTTGGGTCATATTCCATTTGGAAGCGATGTTGGTCCAGAAACTTTCATCTGACGTAGGTCGGTAAAAAAATTGTCAATTCATAATACCGTCGAATGGGCGTAGCGCCTCTTTTGCTGATACCAGCCAAAACATGATCCAAAAGAAGATGTTTTGGTTAAATACTTTTAGTAGTGATGGACTGACTTTGACCAATCTTCTGTAAATGTTTACTTTATTTCGATTGAGCTGAACGGATGACTGAATATCATGTAATTAGACTGATCATTGTTCTCCACCAGCATCTTGCAAAAGGCTAACCTCTTCTTTTTTTCTACGTGTCCTTTGCTTATATCACCATTTGCATGATTTTGTTAAAGGAGTAGGTCCGGTAAATGCCGATTGTGGCCTCAAATTTCAGGTTCATCTAACGAAAGATTTTTGACACTTTTTAAACTATTAAGTGTCTATTTCAATTAATTCAATTAGTATATGTAAAAGATTTTAGCTGATTAAGTCATTAAAAATGCTGCAATTCAAGCAAAAATGTGAAAAATCTATTAATATTAGTGTTGTCAACGGTTAACCGGTTAACCGGTTAATCGATCGAACGACCGAATACCGAATACCAAAAACGCTAACCGGTTAACCGGACTTTTTTCAATTTAGATAAATTTGATATAAATCTGTATTGAAATCATAAAAATTGTCGTCGTGGTAATTAATTTAACAGACTCAATTATCCAGTATATTGATTGCTATAATTGTTAATCCTTAAAAAAAATGATAGTTCGGGGCAGGATCTTCAAGAAACATAATTAGTATACATGTTTTTTTAACAGTAACTTTAAATCAGTAATGAGATTAAATTTTACTAATTACTTCATTATTTCGTTTTTGATCTGATTTAATTGTGTAAACCTACATCTAAATGTGCAACTAATTGTAAATAGTGTACATATTTTGCTTTGTGTATTCATGTATGTATGTCTGTATTATTGATGTCATGTAGTGCCTGTATACCATTTGTAACTGCAAAGGTTTGACAGAATAAAGATATATATATATAACCTCCGTAGTTCAAGGTCTTGCTTTAAAATAAAAATTATGAAATGCAAACCAATGTGAACGTACTCAATGTATATACGTGGTAGTATGAGTAACACACTTAAAGAAAAAAAGCAAATACATGGACAAGCCTAAAATTCTAAAAGCATATTTATGTCTTGAACGAAAGGTTGTCAAATTGACACTCATACCACATCTTATATCTATGTGTAGGGTTCTATTGATAAGGCTTTCAAACACCAACTTAAACTACCGGTTAACCGGTTAATCGGTCGAACGATTATCCGAGTAACCGGTTAGACAAAAGTGTACGATTTGACAACACTAATTAATATGCAAAACATCGTCACTTTTCAGATGTTTTTTTTGTCTAAAATGAAAGTGTCGCACCCGAGTTTATCATCAACCTTAATTTATGTCATGTATTATCATTAAACACGACTTACATTTCAATATTATGAATGAACATAAATGCGGCCACTTTCATTTGAGACGGAAACCGTCTAAAATTTAACCAAAATGTTAAAATTGAGAAGATTTCAGTAATTTAGCATGACTTAATGATGTAAGTACCCGATATATATACATTGTATTGTCAAAAACAGACCAAATTTGTGTAGCAAAAGCATTCTACATTCAAATAAACAGATAAAGGATTACATTTTTACAATTTTGCAACACTGCTGTATTTTGGGGACAAAATGGGGTCTTGCTGAACCTATTCCTTTCGCGGTACTAAGCCGCCTGACTATCATCAAAAATTGAAGACAATATGAATTAGGTTAGAATATAAATAACAAACGAATGAAGAAATCATGACAACAGAAAAATAAAAATGATAACAAATAAAACAAAGCTTAAAAAGACATTGTTATGATCTTTGCTTTTGCAAAAAAAATGAACAAAAATCTGTCGAGGTCGTGTTGGATAAACTCGTCTATAGAAACATGATACATTCCTAACATTATTTTAAACTACTGAAAGATAGACTATGAATGGTTGGTGTAGTCTTTTTAGTTCAATTTTGCGTGTAAAGATACAAGCTTTATCTATGTCTATAGAAACTTTTGTCATGAATATCGGTAGTGATAATAAGTAGAACACACGCAAAAGGTAAAAATACAAATACAATCATGCCATCGATGAATGATATCTATCACATCAAAACGCCCTTTTCAACGCGGAAACATATACTTATTTCATCCTGATTTTCACAAGAACAAATTATCTAAATACAAACTGGACAATGACCATTCAAAAAGCAATCTACGCATAAATAATAGCCCTGTGGTAAAGTACAAACTGTAAGGTTGGATTATATAAAACTGACTTTCAAAAGATACAAGTATACAGAAAAAAATATTGTTTGAATAATTTTCGAATATGGAAAAATACTAATCAATCGAAATGAACTTTAGTTCAATTTAAAGTGTTATTAACATTTTATATTTTCTGTAATAGGTAAAGTTTTACAAATATCCGTCCACCTCACCTCTACTCTGTGTCTTGTAAACTGTTTTTCTATTTGATTCCAACATATTTTATTAAGTACTTGTATACCACTGTCTCAGGTTAGGGGAGGGTTGAATACTCGCAAACATGTCAAACCCCACCACGTTCTCTTTAAACCTTACCGAAGTCAGAATACTGTAGTTCAGTGTTAGTCTTGGGTCATGTCTCTTTTTTTTTGTCAATTCTTAACGATAATGCATATTTTAAGGTTTTTATTGTCGTAGAACACACCTCGGGGTGTCAGGATTGCTCAAAGAAAGACGTTTTTTGTCGTAGAACACACCTTGGGGTGTTCTGCGACAAGAAAAACCTTAAAATATGCATTATCTATAACTTCAGCAATCTTTCTGGGAAAATAATTAAAAATAGTAATAATGAAATAAATAAATGAACCAAATGAAGTGACCCACAAACGTTACATTACCCCCTTTCCCACAGAACAGATATTTCCGCATATCTGGCAAAATCCATGTGCTAGTTAACGCGCGCTGCTATGCAAAGCTTGTGGTCTCGGCTGCAAGAAATCTGAATTTTCAATTAAGATTGAAACATCTCCCCTCCTGAAATATACAAATAATTAAACAAACTGAAAAATTATTTACTCCACATTATTACAAAAAAAAATATATCTCAGCCACCACCAACCACTCTACATTAATATATATACATATATATATATCTATAATAAGTGACAACAAATGGCGTCTTATTGATTTTTATTTTCTAAGAGAAAGCTTAACAGCCCTCTTTAAGGAATAATAATAAGTTCTCATTTTGGTTTTATTCAAATGGACACCATCTGTTGTCAATAGAAATTTTGATGTCAACCTATTTGGTGTCCAATACACTAGAAAACCTTTGAACTCTCTTTTTGTCAAATTTACAAGTTCCAGATTAATCTGGGCTCTTCTGCCTGAATATACAGACATTGAAACTCAAGTTTTTAATCTATGAAACAGTTGAACTATAACCACCTTTTTCACATTTTTGACTTCAAATGTCTCACGAACTCTTGAAAAGTTTCTATAACCTATTAACCTTGAAATTATGGCTATCTATGTCATTACCTCCAATTTGTAATACTACTATTGTAGGAGAAAAAATAGTGATCAATCTTTGAAAGATATGATCTTGTATCATATTGCCCAATTTTGTACTACCTTTACCATACACAATACCATTAATATAAGTAATACTAAAGTTGGTTGACATCCTATTCATTCATCAATAATTAGCGAAGATTATCGATGTTCCAAAGTAAGTACAGTGGGATTCATTTTTAATCTTTAAATCTATTTTCCCAATATAATTTCAATATATCTTTACTTTTGGTTTCTGAAACTTAACCTGAAAAATAAATGGTAACGTTATATTAATATTGAATTAGTCATGATTAGCCGAAATAACATCTATTCATAATTACATTATGTTTTTCTAAAAAATAAAAGAAACGAAAGTCCTTGTTCAACACCTGATTCCTAGCGAAAAAAGTGCTTCTCCACCAAACACGAAATCGGTATTAGCGTTGAATAATGATAAAGATCTGAAGCACTTCCAAGATTTGTAGGTATATTTTTCAAACCAAAGACACAAGTTTACGATAAACAATGGATATATTTCCCTTTGATGAGTTTACGAATAAACAATGGACATATTTCTCTTTGATGATCATCGAATGTTCTGTAAAACATGATCAAATGAGTTTTCCTCCAAGACAGTATGTTTCGTCCCGGGGAATTTATGGTTTTACACCCCCAAAATGTAGCAATCACGATCATGGTTTTAGACCGTTATAAAGCTATCAACCTGATTCCGAATGTTCTTCCTTACTTGATATAAAACTGAAGTCATTTCTATAGATATTTCTAGACGTCTTGGTATTGTAAGTTTAGATACTTCTAGACGTCTTGGTATTGTAAGTTAAGATATTTCTAGACGTCCTGGTATTGTAAGTTTAGATACTTCTAGACGTCTTGGTATGGTAAGTTTATATATTTCTAGACGTCTTGGTATTGTAAGTTTAGATATTTCTAGACGTCTTGGTATTGTAAGTTTAGATATTTCTAGACGTCTTGGTATTGTAAGTTTAGATACTTCTAGACGTCTTGGTATGGTAAGTTTATATACTTCAAGACGTCTTGGTATTGTAAGTTTAGATACTTCTAGACGTCTTGGTGCTGTAAGTTTGGATACGTTTGACACTGAAACAATTGATAATATGTATTTTGTTGTACGAAGTAATTAATTTTCAATAACTTGGATACAGTTCAATTCTAAATAGGACATGCTGCATGGAGTCGGCTGGGTAACATCTCGTAAAATCTTATCTGTGGTAATTACCTTCCCCAACATTTAACTGTTAGGTAGTTTTCTTGTGATGTATAAATATCAGTCATACCAAGTAAGCGAATTTCCACCATAGAAGTGTTGGATAAGACGCACAGACGTGTTAATGGAGACACAACGATCCACCATTTATCCAGCGTTGGAGACCACGAACAGATGTTGAACCCTAATCCCTTAATACTTATAATTAAATATATATGTAGAATAAATGAAAGTTCCAATTATTTGAATTTATTTTATCAACCAGAACTAAAACATTTGTCAAATTAAACTAGTAAATCTGAATTATAAAATTGGCTTTTAATAGGATTCAGTCATAAAATCCGAGCAAGAAAAAAAGAACATCAAATTTCCAGTTGAAACCTTCACTCGGTACTATCGTATTAACCAAGATAACAACAAAATACACCATCATCACACTAATACCTCTATTACTTGTCTGGCTTGGAATGGATTTTATTTCTCAATTTAAAAAAAATCAAAACAAATGGGTGTTAGCATGGTAATCAGGCAATGTTTTACCATACGACATCAATACCAACAACCAATTTTCATTTGAAGCAAGTTAATACATCATCTCAAAAAAAATTCCTTCTACTATTTTCCATTTCAAGTTCATAGGAGGAATTTTATTTTTCTCTCATTCCAAGCAGACATAAACATCTTATGTTAATATCTATAAGTATGTGGAGTTCACACAAAATAGTGGTGTGGCAGCGGTGGCTAAGAAAATAAAAACAAATGTATACACATTAAAAAACTGACAAGACAGGATTTCCAGTCTAGCTCAGTATATTTAGTTTAATAAAAGACATAATCTCTAAATCGCCTTGGATAATGTCGCCTACGTCTGCCGGGTATAGCTGGTGGGATTTGGGGTTGCTGATCGAACACACCTTTTTTTGTTCCCACTCTCATCATTACTCATATCTTCAGTTTCTAAACCCTCGTCCAAAGAAGGTGACAAAGTAAGACAATTTAAAGGACAAGACACGGTTGTCTTTAAACAATTAAAAATGTACATGGTGTATTATTTAAAATTTCAAAGTCGTAATGTTGATAAATGTCCAAGAAGGTCCAAACAGTGACGAAGGTCTAAATGGTGTCGGTACTATCGTATTAACCAAGATATAAAAAAAAAAAAATACATCATCATTACGCTTATACCTCTATTACTTGTCTGGCTTGGAATGGATTTTCTTTCTCAATTTTAAAAGAAAGAAAGAAACAATTGGGTGTTAGCATGAACATAAGGCAATGTTTGACCATACGACATCAATCCTAACAACCAATTTTCAGTTGACGCAAGTTAATACATCATCTCAAAAGAATTCCTTCTACTATTTTCCAATTCAAGATCACAGGAGGAATTTTATTTTTCTTTCATTCCAAGTAGACATAAACCTTATCTTATGTTTATATCTATAGTTATGTGGAGTTTATTAAAATTAGTGGTGTGGCAGCGGTGGCTAAGAAAATAAAAACAAATGTATACACAAAAATAAACAGCTGACAGGACAACTACAAGACAGGACTCCCAGTCAAGCTCAGTATTTTTAGTTTAATAAAAGACATAATCTCCAAATCGCCTTGGAGAATGTCGCCTACGTCTGCCGGGTATAGATGGTGGGGTTTGGGGTTGCTGATCGAACACATCTTCTTCGTGCACACTCTCATCATTACTCATATCTTCTGGTCCAAAGAAAGTGACAAAGTAAGACAATTTAAAGGACAAGACACGGTTGTCTTTAAACAATTGAAAATGTACATTGTGTATAATTTAAAATTTCAAAGTCTTAATGTTGATTAATGTCCGAGAAGGTCCAAACAGTGATGAAGGTCTAAATGGTGACGAAGGTCCAAATAGTGATGAAGGTCCAAATGGCAACGAAGGTCCAACCCTTTCCATTTATGAAGCAATTTCTTCATAAACGTTCAACTGATATTTCCATGCGAATTAAGAATTGGATCCATATACGTCTTTAATATTCTTTTACTCAAACAATGCACAAACACTGAAAAATAATAACTAAAAAATACTGTAAAACACATTTTCTTCAATACACTAATTATAGTATATAAAAACAGCGCGTGATTCCTACCGAGACCACTTCAAAAATATCGCGCACATGGTTGAAAATTCCCCTTTTCACCTTACATCTATACACCTGGGAGTCTGGGCTGAGAATGATTTCTAGCAGAGAATATCTGCATGAGCTAAATTTTCCCCGGGAATTCAATCGAGCTCTCTGATTGGTTGAGAAGGGAAAATATTTTTAATGCAAATGCGAGGTTCCTTACGTCACTGAAATTTGATGAATGAAAAAAAATCAGCAAGTAATAAAATAATTAAAAATAGTAATAATGAAATAAATCAATGAACCAAATACAGTGACCCACAAACGTTACATTATGTGACAAAATATAATGTTGCAAACCATTTATTTCACACTGAAAGTAGAGAATTGTTGTTTTTTTTTTATACCTTATGCAACGTGCTTGCTAAAGTGTTAAACTCAGTAGGAGTTCACCGTATATATAGTGCTAGAAAAAGTGGCGAGGTTGCATGCATAACAAATTCGTGCAGAGTACTGAGTAGTATATAGAATAAAGTCTTTTCCTAACTGTCCGTCAGATGAATGAATTAATAAATGAACGTAGTAAATATATAGTACACACAATATATAGTGTAGTTCTAGTATATAACTGTACTCTTTTAAATAACTACTCTCACAATTCTTTCATTTTTGACCATCTCTTCCCACCAGCTGCATACTGGAACATGTTCAGGGCGCAACTTCCTCGTTTTCAATTGTTTCACAAGTTTAAACATGGGTACAGGAATGATTCTTCATCTTGCTATGCCATCCCTTCATATGATGAATAAAAGTGTCCCCGGTCCCTGTGTTGTGTAATGTTCCCATCAGTATTTTGTGACAAAGTCTGTAAAGACCGTACAACTAGACGGACTGTGGCACGGCGTACTTGTTGGTGAATGTTGTTGTCTTTCTCATATGAAACCTGAATCCTTGTTCCTATTGCTTTTCTCCTCTTGTGCATGTTGCTGACGGGATCATAATCTGGAGACTGGAAATACGTAATGCTCTTTCTATGGGATGGTTCCTTGATGATCTTATTAGGGATCGATGATGCGTGTAGCTTCTCCTCTCATCAAAATGCACACTAGTACAACTTTGTAGACATGGTCGATGTAGGTGGCACATTGTAGTTTGGTCACGTAAGTGCCCCAGAAGTGACAGATGTTATTACATAGTTCTTCTTTTGATGTCATGTTGATTGTAGACAGATTTTTCTTCAACTGGCTTCAGACCATCTCTTTTGGATTTAAGCCGGCACTTTTTGAAATAGAATATCACAATTCAACTTTTTATATATAGTTTTGGAAATATTAGGCAGTGTACTCACACTAATGACTGCTTTAAGGGATAATTCATGTTAATTTTGTTTAACTTTCCTGGAGACGCTCTGAGGCATTAAATAGATTTGTAACGGTCTTGACATCTCAAATAGCATAAACAAAATGTTGGAACTGTACGAAAACGTTCTCTTTATATTGTCTTAACGAAATAACTTTTGTAGACGAAACGCGCGTCCTGCGTATATATAACATTTTGGTATCTATGATGAGATTATTTATTTAAGAGTCATTATTTTATAAGCAGTTATTTTTTTAACCGTAGTATTGCTCTTTTTCCTTTTTTTCGCCTATAAAAAAAAAAGTAAAAACACAAAAATACCGAACTCCGAGGAAAATTCAAAAAGGAAAATCAAAAATCAAAAGGCAAAATCAAAAGTCCAAACACATCAAACGAATGGGTAACAACTGTCATATTCCTGACTTGGTACAGGCAGTAGTAGAAGGAATAGGTCCGGTAAGGACCGATTTTGGCCTCAAATATCAGATTCATCTGACGAAAGAGCTGGACCTCTTTTTAAACACTTAAGTGTCTATTTCATTTGATTCAATTAATTTATGTGAAAGATTTAAAGTAATTTCGTCATTAAAAACGTTCCGATTCAAGCTTAAATATGAAAAATCTACCAAATATGCCGAAAATGTCACTTTTCAGATGGTTTTTGTCAAAAATGGAAGTGGCCGCATCCGTGTTCATCCTCAACCTTTATATATGTTATGTATTATCATCAAATACAACTTACATTCAAATATTTAGGATGAACACGAATGCGGCCGCTTTCGTTTCACACGGAAACCGTCTAAAATTTATCTAAAATGTTAGAATTATGAAGATTTAAGTAAATTAGCCTGACTTATTGGTGCTAGTACCCGATATATGTGCATTGTCTTGTGAAAAACAGTACATATTTATGAAGCAGAAGCATTCTACTGTCCATTAAATAACTAAAAGTTTACATTTTAGCAATTTTATAAAACTGCTATATTTTGGGGCCAAAAAAGGGCCTTACTGGACCTACTCCTTTGTCTACTTGGCATTTTTTAACCATTAAACGTTTGGTAATATACATACCCGATGGCCACACATCCCACCAAGTTAGTGTCGTTGTAAAGTTTTGGAAATGTTTTGGATCATTGTCAATTTGGAATCGGTGTTGATCATTGTTGATCTGATGTACGACTGGAAGATGTCCCTCGTGATGTGGTCGGCAAATAAATGTCCATTCATAATCTCGTCAATACTAGAATGGTATTGCCTCTTTTGCTGATACCAACCCACACATGAACATGAAGAGGAATTTTTGGTTTAGATAGTGACGGTCTGACATGGTCCAACCTTGTAAATGTATACTTTGTTTTGATGGAGCTGAACGGTTTACACTCATCCGTGAACATCATGTCATTAAACTGATCATTGTTCTTTATCAGCCTCTTGCAAAAGGCTACCCACCTCTCTTTATTAACGTGTCGTACCATCTGGCAAAACCTTGGTTTGGTGACAGGTGAAATCTGCATGGACTATGGTTCTCTTTGTCGTACCCAGACTGACCTTTAAGGAGAACTCTTTTGTGAATAGTTCTACTAGATGTACACGGTTCCGAAGATATTGTTCTTTTGACAAACTGTACATCGGTGAGAAGGAAAGTTCATCTCGTCTGTAAACGTCCCTTGACGATACTGTTACTGTAGTCTTTTACTTGACGAGTAACATTGACGCCTATGGAATTAAGAGCTGCTCGGATATCTCTGGTAGATACTACCAATGTTTAGCTTGGTTAAATGAATATATTGCATAATCAAGTAGATGTACAGGGTCATAGCTGTTTTTCTTGTGAATCATTGCATGCAACCGGAACTGTCTACAAAATAAAAATGTCATTACCGTAACGTATTATAGACATTTAGTTTTTGTTAAAACCATATTAAAATTCAGGGGTTTTTTTTAATGAATTTTTGTTTGTTTTTAAAAAGTCCTACACCTTTGTCTTCCTCATCATAGGAAATCACGATTCGGGAACTTTTTGATATTTTTCTTGTTGTGGGTGTTCCAAATGAGAGTGATTAGAATAGAAAGGAAAGGAAATTTCTAGACTAAACATGCTAAAGTACAACGATTTTGACTCTTCTTTTTTTTAAATGGTGGCCGTTTATTAATTTGTTGCTTGTGGTCTGGTCAGGTTGTTCTTGCTGTCTTTAAAATCCAAGTTTCTTACGGACGTCATCATAATCTGGAGACCACAACAAAGTCTGGAAATACGTAATGCTCTTCCCATGGGATGGCTCCTTGAATATCTTATTAGGGATGTTGCCTGTAGCTTGTCCTTTCATCAAAATGCACACTGGCACGACTTTGTACACATGGTCGATATAGGTGGCACGTTGTTGCTGCTCCAGACCATCTCTATTGAAATCAAGTCGTTACTTTCTGAAATAAATTACCGCAATTAAACTATTTATATATCGTTTTAGAAATATTAAGCAGAGTAGTTATTAATACTAAGGACTGCTTTAAAGGAGCAGTCATTCGAGACGCTTCAAGACAATTTAATCAGTTAATTTTGTTAACAGTAGGATATTTCTTTTTTTTCGCCTATAAATTTGTGTACTTAGTGTTAAATAAAGACTTAGTGCTAAATAAATTCTAACATATTTAAATATAAATACCCGATGGCCACACATCCCACCAGTTAATGCCGTTGACCGTCAGGTAGTTTCTGTAAACGTTGGCCATGTGTTTTGGGTCATATTCCATTTGGAAGCGATGTTGGTCCAGAAACTTTCATCTGACGTAGGTCGGTAAAAAAATTGTCAATTCATAATACCGTCGAATGGGCGTAGCGCCTCTTTTGCTGATACCAGCCAAAACATGATCCAAAAGAAGATGTTTTGGTTAAATACTTTTAGTAGTGATGGACTGACTTTGACCAATCTTCTGTAAATGTTTACTTTATTTCGATTGAGCTGAACGGATGACTGAATATCATGTAATTAGACTGATCATTGTTCTCCACCAGCATCTTGCAAAAGGCTAACCTCTTCTTTTTTTCTACGTGTCCTTTGCTTATATCACCATTTGCATGATTTTGTTAAAGGAGTAGGTCCGGTAAATGCCGATTGTGGCCTCAAATTTCAGGTTCATCTAACGAAAGATTTTTGACACTTTTTAAACTATTAAGTGTCTATTTCAATTAATTCAATTAGTATATGTAAAAGATTTTAGCTGATTAAGTCATTAAAAATGCTGCAATTCAAGCAAAAATGTGAAAAATCTATTAATATTAGTGTTGTCAACGGTTAACCGGTTAACCGGTTAATCGATCGAACGACCGAATACCGAATACCAAAAACGCTAACCGGTTAACCGGACTTTTTTCAATTTAGATAAATTTGATATAAATCTGTATTGAAATCATAAAAATTGTCGTCGTGGTAATTAATTTAACAGACTCAATTATCCAGTATATTGATTGCTATAATTGTTAATCCTTAAAAAAAATGATAGTTCGGGGCAGGATCTTCAAGAAACATAATTAGTATACATGTTTTTTTAACAGTAACTTTAAATCAGTAATGAGATTAAATTTTACTAATTACTTCATTATTTCGTTTTTGATCTGATTTAATTGTGTAAACCTACATCTAAATGTGCAACTAATTGTAAATAGTGTACATATTTTGCTTTGTGTATTCATGTATGTATGTCTGTATTATTGATGTCATGTAGTGCCTGTATACCATTTGTAACTGCAAAGGTTTGACAGAATAAAGATATATATATATAACCTCCGTAGTTCAAGGTCTTGCTTTAAAATAAAAATTATGAAATGCAAACCAATGTGAACGTACTCAATGTATATACGTGGTAGTATGAGTAACACACTTAAAGAAAAAAAGCAAACACATGGACAAGCCTAAAATTCTAAAAGCATATTTATGTCTTGAACGAAAGGTTGTCAAATTGACACTCATACCACATCTTATATCTATGTGTAGGGTTCTATTGATAAGGCTTTCAAACACCAACTTAAACTACCGGTTAACCGGTTAATCGGTCGAACGATTATCCGAGTAACCGGTTAGACAAAAGTGTACGATTTGACAACACTAATTAATATGCAAAACATCGTCACTTTTCAGATGTTTTTTTTGTCTAAAATGAAAGTGTCGCACCCGAGTTTATCATCAACCTTAATTTATGTCATGTATTATCATTAAACACGACTTACATTTCAATATTATGAATGAACATAAATGCGGCCACTTTCATTTGAGACGGAAACCGTCTAAAATTTAACCAAAATGTTAAAATTGAGAAGATTTCAGTAATTTAGCATGACTTAATGATGTAAGTACCCGATATATATACATTGTATTGTCAAAAACAGACCAAATTTGTGTAGCAAAAGCATTCTACATTCAAATAAACAGATAAAGGATTACATTTTTACAATTTTGCAACACTGCTGTATTTTGGGGACAAAATGGGGTCTTGCTGAACCTATTCCTTTCGCGGTACTAAGCCGCCTGACTATCATCAAAAATTGAAGACAATATGAATTAGGTTAGAATATAAATAACAAACGAATGAAGAAATCATGACAACAGAAAAATAAAAATGATAACAAATAAAACAAAGCTTAAAAAGACATTGTTATGATCTTTGCTTTTGCAAAAAAAATGAACAAAAATCTGTCGAGGTCGTGTTGGATAAACTCGTCTATAGAAACATGATACATTCCTAACATTATTTTAAACTACTGAAAGATAGACTATGAATGGTTGGTGTAGTCTTTTTAGTTCAATTTTGCGTGTAAAGATACAAGCTTTATCTATGTCTATAGAAACTTTTGTCATGAATATCGGTAGTGATAATAAGTAGAACACACGCAAAAGGTAAAAATACAAATACAATCATGCCATCGATGAATGATATCTATCACATCAAAACGCCCTTTTCAACGCGGAAACATATACTTATTTCATCCTGATTTTCACAAGAACAAATTATCTAAATACAAACTGGACAATGACCATTCAAAAAGCAATCTACGCATAAATAATAGCCCTGTGGTAAAGTACAAACTGTAAGGTTGGATTATATAAAACTGACTTTCAAAAGATACAAGTATACAGAAAAAAATATTGTTTGAATAATTTTCGAATATGGAAAAATACTAATCAATCGAAATGAACTTTAGTTCAATTTAAAGTGTTATTAACATTTTATATTTTCTGTAATAGGTAAAGTTTTACAAATATCCGTCCACCTCTACTCTGTGTCTTGTAAACTGTTTTTCTATTTGATTCCAACATATTTTATTAAGTACTTGTATACCACTGTCTCAGGTTAGGGGAGGGTTGAATACTCGCAAACATGTCAAACCCCACCACGTTCTCTTTAAACCTTACCGAAGTCAGAATACTGTAGTTCAGTGTTAGTCTTGGGTCATGTCTCTTTTTTTTTGTCAATTCTTAACTTATATTTAAGACCGTTTAGATGTCGCAATTAAAGTATTTCATATTTTCCACGCGGGGTCTCCTAATAGCTGACCATACTGTATGTTTTTTTCTAATAAACCAGTTTCTTACAACTTCATTTGAACTGTATGATGGATATGTATCTCATTCACAATAATACCTCATCTCCTTATTTTCATAAAAACTAGAATCGCGGATATTTAGAGATTGGTTGAGTATGTAAACGGTTGTAAGATGAACATTTGTAAAGGATCTTATTTCATGCAGAATTTAAGAAAGGTATCAAACTTTTTAATCCCATGATTTCGCGTTTCGGTATACTATGAACATAATATAATATAAATAAAGTGTATTTGCTATCAAATATTAATTTCATAATTTTGTCTTCACGGTGATCACTGCTACATTATATAGAGAGTCTCTACATATTTTAGAATTATAACATACAGAATAACGCCAAAATAATTGTTTTGTTCCCGCGTAATTAATAAAATTATGTTTAAAGGGGGAGTAGAGATGGGTATCTGTACGGAAGAACGCGAAATAGAATTGCCATTTTACGATGATCGAACAATTAAAATTTCCTGCATGTTCATCTGTTTATCGATTTTCCGAAACGGCCAATAACGAACCTGCACGAGAAATAAAAAGTGGCAAAAAAGTTGCATGAAATTAACCCTTTACCCCTCTTTTAAAGTTTAAAATCGAAAGTCTTAAGTATTAATTGTGGGCTGATGACGGAAACAATACCCTAATGCCTTTTTCTTCGTTTTTCTCCCAAAAAAAACGCAAACTGAATAGTCATAAGAATGAATGACAAATGCATGGTACCTATAGGACATAGAGGTATGATGATTTTTTTATTGGGGAAGGAAGAGAAGCGACACACAAAATGAGGTCTTTTTGTGTAATAGTATAGATGTAGAAACTAACCACTTACCCCAAAAGATGTGAATAAGCCTCAAATAGACTATTGTACGGTCATCGCGTTGTACATTACTCATTCTTTAAAGTTTTCTTAAGAAGATCTAAATATACCAAAATGAAACAATTCAGTCGAGAAACAAACTGGCAGATAACAGATATTATAAACAATTATTAAACATATGTCCGACATTCACTACATTTGAATGTCCGGCCGACAAATAAAGAATATGGTATCGTTACAAAAGTGTATATGTGCTCAAGCATTCCCTTTCCTTAAGCATCGTTGAAATAACACAACATATAAACAGATTGATGCAGTTATTTCACCTGATACGGATTTGGCTAATAAGATCGATACGCCGACCAGCAACAACAAAGAAACAAAAAAGGTGAGAGGTTTAACTACATGTATTTATTAAATCAGGTTTAAATCATCATTTTCTAAATGTATCAGCTCGGTATGAACGATTTTCATTCATTCGTTTGATGTATTTGAGCTTTTAATTTTGCATTTTATTTATTTTTTTATTTTCCTCGAAGTTCGATATTTTTGTTATTCTACTTTTCGCTCTTACCATACTCACAGTTAATGAATTAATTCATTGATGTTTGCTTAACATCTTTGCATTTTCTTACTTCTGTTTCGTGGCTATTGCTTGTCTATTGTTGTTTTCTTATTTAGCCATGGCGTTTTCAGCTAATGGAAGATTTCAGACAATTATTACAATATTTGACAGGCATGTTACAAAGGGACCTCTGCCCTGAGTTCTAATGAACTTCTAAAAAAGAAACCAATTATTCTAACAAGTCAGAAGGGAACGGGGTTTAATATATAAAACTTTTTTTGTTCGTCAGCGATATGAACGAAATGTCTCATCAAATAGATACAAAGTTGCTCAAACCAACAAAACAGTCAATTCAACAATTATCTAGAAAACTTGCCATAATGGACAAGGAGAAACCGTTGAAAGCAGTATCAAACCTTCATGACTGCGAATTTATACAAAGGGATCACAAATTTATCAAAATAAACAATGCATGTTTGTCTATAAAGAGGACAGTCATCGTTAAACAATACACATAGAAACTGAATGACATTTTTTCTTTTAAAAGCAAAATATTTTTCGTTTTGAAAAGGAAAGGCGTCAATATAATCAGCAATGCAATTTTTATTATTTAGGTTTAACAAGCATAACCTATGTCAATAGAAATATTTGTCATTCCCATCGGTAACGAAGATAACATTGTTCACAAGAATGTACGAAACATAAAATCACAAATACGGTCACTATCGATGTAAAACAATATTTTAACGATGAATGATATCTAACATCAACAAACTTGTTTCATCACGGAATCATATACAAGTTTCAACATGGTATTCAAAAGAAATAATCTAAATTTCATCTGAAAATAGGTCATTGGCCACTGAAAAATAGTGTACGCAGTACTTATTTCAACCCTTTGGTGAAATATGAAATCGGTGACTAAAAATGAAAAAAACAAACAGAAAAAAATATAGTACACATGACACAAAATATGAACACTAAAGAATAAGCAACACGAATCCCACAAAAAAAATAGGGTGTTCTCGGGTGCTCCGGAAGAGTAATCATATCCTGTTCCAAATGTTGCACCCGTTGTGTTGCTCATGTAAATAATCTAATTCAGTAGGCCACTCATGAAAGGGAAATGGGTTGAAATTACGACGTAAGGAGCATATCCGATATCATCTGTGAAACGGTTATTCCATACTCGACATACTCACCCGACCCGTCATGGTTCCGTTTTAATTAATTTATTCTACAATTCCGTTCGACCGTCGACACTCAGTTGTAACAGCCCCGAAATGATAAAAGGTGAAGAATTCCGATTGATAAAGCATATTGCCCTTTCTATTCTGAAACTATATACGACCTACAATATGATGAACGATCACTTGATAGTGGGTCCTGATTTCTGACAGAATGAAGCTGTGTTAAACATGTTTGTACGAATTCATCGTTTTCCTTTAATAAAACAGTGATGTACCTAACAAAATTTTAAACAAAAAAACGAAACAAGATGGTAAATTTTTGATCCATCAGAACTGCAATAAACAGTTTCTGAAAGCTGGTTCCTCCTGGCCCTAAATGCTCTTCAACTTCGTACTTTTTTGGCCTTTTTAACTTTGTTGTATTCGAGCGTCACTGATGAATCTTTTGTAGACGAAACGCGCGTCTGGCGTATATACAAAATTTAGTCCTGGTATCTATGATGAGTTAATTAATTAGTTTTGAAATTGTTATTTCCGTAACTGTCTTAGGCTGATGCCACAGCTACGACTAGAACAAGGCCAAAAATAATTTTTCCTATTTTTATTGGATGTACGCGTAACCAAGTTATCATTAAGCAATAATTTGCTAGTATTACATTGTAGTATAAATGTTGACCTGGCGCCGCGTGCATTGTATGATGAAAAATAAAATTATTTATGACAAATTAGTCATTTTTAGTAGCGTAAAATATTAAGTGACAGTGGCGTAAACAACAATTATATTGTTTCACCTGCTGTCATTTTTTTGTTGTTACATTAACCGGAAACCAAAAATGGGGCTTAAAAAACAGCTTACTCATTGTATTTGTCCTGTAAAACATAAAACATAAGGAAGTTTATTCTTTACGGGAGTTATTTATTTTTTATTCTGATGCGCATGTACCCATGTCAATCTTTAGTATAAATACTAGAACTTTCTGTAAAGACAACACCTTTATTTAATTTGTGTCGACGTAATGTGATTAACTTTTATTGGTATTCGTTGTTGTTGCAAAGTAAATTGAACTATAGTTTCTCCAATGCAGTAAGTACTATTTTTAAAAATGTAACAAGGACACAAATCAAATGGTGATTCAAATACAATAATGAATTTAATTGAATATCGGTATTTTTGTCATTTTACTTGCAAGGTATATTTGAATTTTTCTCGTATATATATCATTTCCTTTTAATTATTTTGACTTCAATAAAAACATTCACTAGTAATATTTTTCTGAATAATGACTCGAAAATAAGTTTTGAAACCTGGTTTTACGCAAGGACTAACCACAGATTTGTTTTCATAAATAAATTAATAATGGCTGCAATAATGTGTTCGGATGTCAGTAAAAATTGACCAGTTTGATATTTGCCATTCTGTTCGTTTCAGTCGTTTTCAAGACCTTGTGTAGGTGTCTGAAAATGTGAAAATATAATATGTATTTTCAACAAGAATAAAATGGGGTAAGTTCACTTATTGTTCCTATTTTATTTTAATTTATTTTAAAAAAAATCCTCAAATTTCTTTTAGGTTTTTTTTTTTTGTGATTCGGTAAAACGAGCAATTTATTTTAATCAATTGGAAGCTATAGACGTATCGTATCACTTTAATGTATCTTAGAATTCTTTGTTATCTATCACATTATCTTTTTCTTAATAGTGTAGCCTTAAGGAAGAACAATGATTGTCGTGTGAAAAAATTTATTTTTTCACTCTAGTTTTAGTTTTCCAAGTATAGTCAATGCTATGTAAAGGGGCATTAGGTATTAAATTCATGTTACCTATTCGACCCAAAATGTCTTATAACATACAATATAAGGAATTGTTTTAGTCTTGGATATATGCACATGTTTTCATTCACTGCGCGCACTGTCAGATGTATACTTTAAGGCTTTGTGTTCATGTAAGATATATTTTGGTTTGTATCGATCTGATTAGTCTACCTTTTTTTCAAGTGATTTTATAGTTGTTTGTATGTTCCACTGTCCCAAGGAAGGGGAATGTTCTGCGACTACAAACATGTTAAAGATCGCCACAGTTTGCTAGTGTCTATTTAAAGTGAGGAGCCTATAATACAGTTGCTATCGCAATGGCAATCAAACCTTCATATATTTGTCTTGTAAAACGTCTAACCAAATTACAAAATGTCCTTAATAAACAATTAACAATGCACAGACTCGTTATAACGAATCAATGTTTTGTGTTTCTGTTAGAATAGACACCATTTAATGGACCTTCGAGTTATCACAGAAGACTATCGTCAGTCCTTTTGATATCATGTAAACATACAAAAAGTTGATTTACTGAAAAAGTAAACCAAAGATACATGATCGATTTTTTATGACAACATTAAACCGAATATAACTGCCTATGAAAATATAGTATTTTAAATTTTATAAATGTTTGAGAAAAACTTAATCATATTATGATGTTTTTTCTTTTATGTATACTATAAAATATCTATGTGTACATACTTCATTTTTAATAAAGGTTTAAAAAAATTATGTTTTGACATTTTCGATTCTATGCCTTAACTGTATGGTAATTAGTTCTCTCCGCATATGTTGTTTGAAAAATTTCCAGAAACGACTTCAACATATATTTTTTTTTCATTTTCTTGTTTGAAGAGTTTTTGAATTCCTTCTTATATAATTAGGTCGTTCCACTTTTCCGAGAGAAAAAATCGTTAACATGTGCATATTTGTAATGCTAGAATAACAGACGAGTAGCTTTTTAAAAAGTAAAATTTAACCGGATTGTATTTATGCAAGTATACAATTGCATGTTTTAGTTTATTCGGAAAATAATATGTATGATTTATTTAATAAAAGTGGGACGAAAGATACCAAAGGGACAGTCAAACTCATAGATCTAAAACAAACTGAGCACGCCATGGCTAAACATGAAATTGACAAACAGAAAAACAACAGCACACATGACACAACATAGAAAACTAAAGAATAAACAACACGAACCCCACCAAAAACTAGAGGTGATTTCAGGTGCTCCGGAAGGGTAAGCAAATCCTGCTCCACATGTGGCACCCGTCGTGTTGCTTATGTGATTACAAATCCGGTAAATAGTCTAATTCAGTTAGTCACATTCATGAAAGGGAAGGGGATTGTATCCGATATCATATGTGAATCGGTTATTCCATAACGGTCAACCAACTCGTGATGGCGTCCTAAAATTTAAGAAGGGATGATTTCAACTTTACCATTTGGAACTCTTGGTTTAATAGCTTCCTTGTGAGCAGCAACCCTCTATCAAAAAAATCTTGATAGGAAATGCAAGCACGAGAATATCGTATTAATTGGGAGATATTTACCCCGTATGCAGGTGCTGCTGGAATGTTGCTACTTAGAAATGGAAAGTTCACAATTGGAAAGCTGAAATCATCTCTTTTGTCGTAAAGTTTTGTTTTCAACCGACCCTCAATTTCTAGATGTAAGTCAAGATATGAAGCCGACTTAACTGTATCTGTAGTATCCGTTATATCTATGGGATATATGCGTTCCACATAGTCACCAAATGTTGAATTGTTTAGTGAAAGAACATCATCTATATATGTATATAGCGGAAAGTAGAATTAAAGGATATTGCTAACTTCTTATCTTTCTTCCTAAGAAGTTCCTGCATGAAACAAGCCTCATAATAATAAAGAAACAAGTCGACAAGTAGAGGGGCACAATTTGTTCCCATTGGAATGCCGACAGTCTGTTGAAAAACACGTCCTACGAACAAAACAAATATGTTGTCAATCAAGAAATCAAAAATCTTGATAACATCAGTTTCATACATTTTTTTGTTTGAATCAGAGTGATTCTTTACAAAGTAGGATTTATCCCTCCCTAAGACAAGATACTTGTATCTACGTTGGCCATTCTTTTCTCAAAGTAATACCAACTCTTTCAGTTTGTCTTTTAGTTTGGAATGTGGAATACTTGTGTAAAGAGTAGAACAGTCAAATGTTTTAATACTGTTACAAGATGAAAGAGAGTTAGATTGTATGTACTCTTAAAGATCTTTGGAATTTTTAAGTACCCACATCTGATTCACGCCACCCCCAGAACAGGCAGTTCCACAATAACTTTGAAGCTCGTCTTTGATTTCTGATAAAATAGATGTTAATAATTTAGAAAGAGGTCTCGTGCAGCACTTGGAAGACCCAGCAATATACCGTTGGTTGTAAGGACACTTATGTAGTTTAGGTATCCAATACAGTAATGGAAGATCCAGTTCTTCATCTTTGGTTGAAATTCCAAAGGAACAGACATATGATTATCCAGGATTTCCTCTTTGGTAAGTGTCGTGAGGGTATATGTTGACTTTCCAAGTGAATTGGCAATACCTAATTCGTTTATCAAGCAGTTAATGTAATGACTTTTACACACAAAAACGATGTTATTTGGGTCTTTATCTGCGGCGACAACAATATTTGTCATGAAGGTCGGATAGGTCTTTTGCAACATTTAGGCCTTTAAAGATTGACGTAGCATGGGCATTGATGGACCCATTCAGTTTCTTAATTCTCATTTGTATCAACGACCTCACTGTCTTTATCCATTTGGAAAGAGTGTCTACGTCTTCCTTCTCGCACTTAGCCCATTGCCTGGCATAATCCTCGACTGAATACATCAAAATTTTAAAGTTGTATTTCCAATTGATGGATTTAGGCTAACGATATTTCGGATCTTTCGATAACACATTTCGTAGAGAAGTGTTATTAACAATGTTAAGGTCACCGGTAATAACGTAGCCAGCAGGATTATAGGTGCATTGGGAACTTGCACAAGTGCAATGAGGAGGTTAAGACTTGAAGTCGTCAATATTGAGATCCTGCAAAACGCGTTTGTAATTGAAAATTCTAGTTGCAATAGGTTTGTTATAGGTATAAGAAATTATTGGTACAGACTGGTCTTTGAAATAAGGCAGTTTTTTTCGATTGAACTAATTTTATTTTTCCATTTATATAAAGATAAAGATATTTGAATATAATCCAAACAAGTAAAATATGTGAAGAAATTTATTACTTTGTGTATGAACATGAATAAATTCGCTTTAAACTAAATTTTAATGAATTGAAAGACCCTTTATCTGAATTTCAAAAACTGTGTTTGTAAGAATATCTGAATTCATTCGGCGATGTTGACTTTTTGGGATGATGCAGCGTAAAGAAAACACTAATCAATCATTTAAGTATTTGGTCTGTTTATTACGTTTTACTACTCTTCAATGGACGGATTAAAAATTGGTTCTGGTTTGGTGTCTTCAACTAAATATTTTTTATGCGCTGTTTTGGGATCCCGCAATGTATCGGTTAGATATTTGGTAAATGATATTGAACAGTTTCTACGCTTTTGAAGCTGGTATTGATGAAATACTTTGGATTTTTTTTTTGCTGAATGAATTATTTGAAAAATGTCATATTCAATCATTTTTTTTCATGGATATTTGATGGTGTTTTTTTCCAGAATTTGTATCCAGACCCTTAACGGAATATATGTACATCGATGAACATTTCATTCAATGACCTTTACCCGTGACATCCACGAAAATTGGTGTTCCAAAAATAATAATGAACATTAAGTGAAATGCAATTGTTTATCGTAATCCTTAAGTGAAAAAGCTGAGACAAAAGTGAGGTCATCGGTCCACTAAAAATGAAATACAGACAAGGTCAAATGTCAAGGTCTTCTATTTGTAGTTTGCTTGCTATTGCTACTCTTAACAAACCGCAAAACAATATTCCTTGAAGATTTTTACTACATTGCTAGTTGCGACATTGCACATTTGGTCAAATAATATTAATGGTACAAATTTCCCTGCACCAGAGGCGCATTTCGACAATACATGTTTCTTCAGTAATGCTCGTGGCCAAAATTTTTGAAATCCAAAGCTTATATAAAAGATGATCGAAAATGTCAACCGGGAGTGCCCTGTTCTAGACAGGAAATATCCATTATTGCACTTATTTCAGATTAAAATACCTCCAAGCATACCATTGTAAATATAACTATCATATGAACTCGGAAACGACATTGTTGTAGACGAAACGCGCGTCAGGCGTTTAAAAAGTTTATCATGATATCTACGATGAGTTAATTTACACCACTGGGTCAATACCCTGTTTTATCCAGGTTTCTCTCAAAGTGAATCACCAGCCCGGTAGTCAACACTTGTACAAATTTATAACTTTCAATTTTCGAATTATCCCAGGTGCTGATAACTGCCGCAAACTGGGGTCCTCGATGCTCCTAAACTTCGTATTTTATTTGGCCTTTTGTTGTTATTCAAGCGGCAGTCTTTAGAAAACAAAACACGCTTCTGGCGTACAAATTTTTCTTATCCCGGTATATATGATGATATGCTGGAGGTTTCTCACAACTACTGATATCTACGATGACTTTTTTAAGACCACTTGGTCGATGTCTTCGCTTGTTGAAGTTTCTACCAAAGGGTCACACAAGCCAAGTAGTCAGCACATCTTTGTTGGCATGAGTTTTAATAATACGATCTGTCATGGCTATACATTAACTATTAATAAAACTTTGAATTTTCAGGATACTAAAGATTTTCTTCCACAAGAATAGTGTCCTTAGCTTTACTAGTATTTGACAAAACCTTTACTTGTTAATGTTATCTGTAGCCAATGACCGATGTAAATGTTACCAGTATCAAATGCCTTGTGTAAACGGTATCGGTATCAGCTATTTGATGTTAATGTATCATTATGTGATGCTTGATTAAAATTCTACCGATAGATATTTTTAATGTTATAATTGTCAGATTGCTGCTGTTGCTGTTTCCAGTATCATACGCCGGGTGTAACTGTAGTCAGAAGCATATCGTAAAATGTAATAAGTAAAATGCATATTATCAGTATGGGATGCCAGATTTAAATGTTTTGATATCAGATGACTTATTCAAATGTCATCAAAATATTTTCGTAAATATAAGTGACATTATTTCTAGTACTAGATGCAAGGAATAAAACGTATTTTATATGTATATACCTTTATTACTACTGTATTAACATTTTTCTTGGTAAAAGAATATACGATATTTCTGTTTCTTTATTGGAAAAGGAGAAAATTCAGGTCTTAATCAGGAATTTACAAAAATGGACACTGATCAGAAAGACGAAACATCGGGGAGTATCAGAGGTATACTTTGTTAGTTCATTTTTTAACATGTTGAAGCGTCTTTAATGTCCGTTCCCAATCGGTTTGTTAAAATGCTTCGTAACTTTGTATATTTAGTCCTTGGCTAGTTCACAGTTTCCTGATATGAATATAATCAGTACTATATGAATGGTGTGAATTTAACCTGTATCAGATCTAGAAACATCATGAACGTTGCTGTAAATAGATAGTGTAAATAGATTTAAGAAGATGTGGAATGAGTGCCAACAAGACAACTCTTAATCCAAGTCACAATTTGTAATGGTTAATATATAGTGTAACAAAACAAGTACTTATTTGCATATATAAAATGCTTAGAGTAGCAGCATTATGTCTGAAATAACTGTAAATAGTATCATATGCCTGATGTAAATGTTTTGATCGTCTCCTTCTGAATGTTCTGATATAGCTAATGTATTGACTTTCCCTCATAATATTTCTGATCTCTTACTAGAACAAGAAGAAAGTGCAGATCTTCAACGGAAAATTGAAAAGAACGAAACTGAGCATGAAGTAGTTATTCCGAGGAATATCAGAGGTACATGTATGATGTTAGTTCATGTATTTTAACATGTTGTTACGTCATCAATGACAACACACTATCAATAAGTGAAAATAATAAGAATAGTTGTTGAATCCGATTAAATGGCCCTTTCCGAGCATATACATAAATATATATATATATGGAAATGAGGGTACTTTTTCCAAAAATGAGGGTATTTTACTGTTGATTTTTATTTGTATATAATCAATTTGCTTTAGTCAGGAATTTTAGTAAATTGAAGGACTGTTTGTCTTATTTTAAAAATATACTATAAATTGTAAATATTTTCGAATTAGCTCTCGCCGCGATATAGCCTTTTTGTGCTAATGCGGCGTAAAGCAACCAACAATCAATCAATCAATCTAAAAAAAGAGGGTACTTTTATATGGCCTTCCAAATACCGTTTCGATCCCTAACATCACTGAATGACATTAATTGTCGAAATCCGGATCTGGTGTAGTAAAATAATATTGACACGTTATGTTTGTGGTATAACATCTTGCCCACAAGTTTAAAAAAAATCTGTTTAGTATTAAGTTTATATTAAGATCCATTTTGTTATATCTTGTGATCAATTTTATTTGGCAATCGCCAATGGCAGTCAGCAGGGTTAAAGATTAAAGAACATAGTTTATTCGACCTGTTAGTCAAATGCGTTTTGTTTAAATATACTTTTTCACTTTCTTGGTCTTTTGGAAAATGTGCTGATTTTAGACCCTTCTACAATGAAAGTTTTACATACACACGTATAAAAATTGCGGTTTTTATCCAACGCAATCATAGGTTTGATTTTGCTGATATTCGTAAGAAGCATTTCAATGTCAATAATATGAATGATTTATTTAATAATGTTCCATTTACAAATATTGTTGCATTTTTAAAAGAAATTAGAATGTATCATAGAATATAAAAATGTTATTATATTTAAGTAGTTTTTAATTTTCAACATGTTATTTTACTGTTGATTTTTATTTGTAAATAATCAATTTACTTTTGTCTAGAATTTTAGTATCTTGAAGGAGTTTTTGTCTTATTTTATATTTATTAAAGATAGACTTTTAATTGTAAAAATATTTGAATAAGCTCTCGCCGTGATATAAACTTTTCGCGCTAATTCGGCGTAAAGCAACCAACAAATAATTAATCAATCAATTAATCAATCAAGGACAATTTTAAAGGAAAAAAAAAACGCAAATTTCGTTGTAGAGGGTCTACAAACAGCAAAAACAACATTTTTCAAAAGACCAAAAACGTGAAAAAGTATATTTTAAACAAAACGCTTTGACTAACATATATACCTTATTGTAACAAAGTCAACCCTGTACGACTAACAGTTTCATATTGTTACTCGCCAAACTATAATTCTAAATATAAATTTAGAAAATTAGCGTATGCAATGTTTTATATAATTCAAGGCTCAATGACCCTGCCTTAAAAACAAATACATTGACATGAAAAATGACCTTGCTTATACGACAACAATGTCCTTGTCTGAACAGCAAACATTTCAACATCTTGCATGAACGCATCTGTCACATTTGTTATTCTCGTGGGATCTTGTCTGATGCTTGGTCCGTTTCTGTGAGTGTTACATTTTAGTGGTGTGTCGTTGTTCTCCTCTTATATTTAATGCGTTTCCCTCGGTTTTAGTTTGTCACCCCGATTCTTATTTGTCCATGGATTTATGAGTTTGAACAGCGGTATACAAAAGAGGGACGAAAGATACAAAAGGGACAGTCAAACTCGTAAATCTAAAACAAACTGACAACGCCATGGCTAAAAATGAAAAAGACAAACAGAAAAACAATAGTATACATGACACAACATAGAAAACTAAAGAATAAACAACACGAACCCCACCAAAACCTAGGGGTGATCTCAGGTGCTCCGGAAGGGTAAGCAGATCCTGCTCCACATGCGGCACCCGTCGTGTTGCTTATGTGATTACAAATCCGGTAAATAGTCTAATTCGGTAGGTCAAATTCATGAAAGGGAAGGGGATTGTAGTTACGACGTAAGGAACATATCCGATATCATTTGTGAAACGGTTATTCCATAACGGTCAACCAACTCGTGATGGCGTCCGTAAAATTTACGAAGGGATGATTTCAACTTCACCATTTGGAACTCTTGGTTTAATAGCTTCCTTGTGAGCAGTAACCCTCTATCAAGAAAATCATGATAGAAAATGCAAGCACGGGAATATCGTATCAATTGGGAGATATATACCCCGTATGCAGGTGCTGCTGGAATGTTGCTACTTAGAAATGGAAAGTTCACAATTGGAAAGCTGAAGTCATCTCTTTTGTCGTAAAGTTTTGTCTTCAACCGACCCTCATTGTCAATTTCTAGATGTAAGTCAAGATTTGAAGCCGACTTAACTGTATCTGTAGTATCCTTTATCTCCAATTCGATGGGAAAGATGCGATCCACATAGTCACCAAATTTTGAATTGTTTAGTGAAAGAACGTCATCTATATAGCGGAAAGTAGAGTTAAAGGATATTGCTAACTTCTTATCTTTCTTCTTAAGAAGTTCCTGCATGAAGTCAGCCTCATAATGATAAAGAAACAAGTCAGCAAGTAGAGGGACACAGTTTGTTCCCATTGGGAGGCCGACAGTCTGTTGCAAAACACGTCCTCCGAACGTAACAAATATGTTGTCAATCAAGAAATCAAGCATCTTGATAATATCGGTTTCAGAGAATTTTTTGTTTGAATCAGAATGATTCTTTACAAAGTATGATTTATCCCTCCCTAAGACAACTGTTGCCTTTATTTATTCAACGCAATCCTAGGTTTGAACGAATCACAGGTTAGGGAAAGGTTGAGATCCCGCTATATGTTTAACCCCGCCACATTATGTGTATATCTGCCTGTCCCAAGTCCGGAGTCTGTAATCCAATGCTTGTCTTTTGTTTATGTGTCACCTATTTGGTTTTCATTCATTTTATGTACATAAATTAGTTTTTTTCGTTTGAATTGTTTTACATTGTCATTTTGAGGGCTTTTATAGCTGACTATGCGGTTAGGGCTTTGCTCATTGTTGAAGGCCGTACGTTGACCTATAGTTGTTGATTTCTGTGTCATTTATGTCTCTTATATTTTGTAAATTTTGACCTTTCTTTATTTGGGAATCATGCCTCACCAGTCACGATAAAACGTTCGTGTTGAGTTTCGGCCTTAGATATCTTCATGGTCAAGGCATCAACATATCAATTTCTGAAATTATAATACAGCATTGAAACGCGCGTCTGGCGTACTTAATTATAATCCTAGTACCTTTGATAACTATGTACAGTATTTTGACAAAGTTTAATTCGATTCTGTCTCATACATATTGTTGGAATGACCCGTATAGCATTTGGTATCAATAAGGTGGTAGCAGCTGTTGAAAGACTGAATTCGGTGAAAATGAATATATTATAAGTATTTGCCGTAGGTAAATGCAATTCTTAATATATGTGGTTGAAGTAAATTTGATCTGAGGTAAATGATGTGTGATAAATTTTTTTTTTATATTTATTTATTAATTATAGAATATACGATCTTTATATTCTCTTTTTAGAAAAAGGATTTAATTCAGAACAGGAACAGGAAATAAAAAAAAATGAAACTGAGCAGGAAAAGGTTAGCGCGAGTAAAATCAGAGGTATGATATTAGTTCATGTATTTCTAAACATGTTGTTATGTCAGTGGTATCAGCACACCTTTTTTGTAATTGCTTTTTAGCTTTGTATGCTTATTCCTTGGTTACTTGTCCCCAAGGGTGACTCGGGTATAGAAATATGGTCATTTGGTCTTCTCCCGACCGGCAGTAAAAACGCTTACCGAAGTGGGGCGTCCGTTTGGCTGTGCGGGATGTATCAAGTTCGCAGTCACGTCCGGTCAGAAGGGGGACGTTAAATCCGATGCCTCGTGTAAAGAGAGTGTCATGCTCTTTGCACGTTGAGAACCCTTGCAACAACTCTTTGAGGGGTCCGTAGGTGGCCTGTTGCAAGGCAAAATTTCTGTTCTTATCCACATAACCTCATTTTCTAGTGGCAGTCCAAATTTCCTTGACCATCATCCCAGATGACTCTTTTGTATCAACCTACCTATTGTATTTATTGTGAATTTGTTCTCGTCCTGAATATGCATGAAATATTTGCCACTGAACGTTAAGCAACCAACAATCAATCAATCCTTGGTAACTTTTGTGACCTACCGAATTAGACTATATACCGGATTTGTAATCACATAAGTAACACGACGGGTGCCACATGTGGAGCAGGATCTGCTTACCCTTCCGGGGCACCTGAGACCATCTCTAGTTTTTAGTTGGGTTTTTATTTTTTAAGTTTTCTATGTTGTATCATGTGAACTATTGTTTTTCTGTTTGTCTTTTTCATTTTTAGCCATGGCGTTGTCGGTTTGTTTTAGATTTATGAGTTTGACTGTCCCTTTGGTATCTTTCTTCCCTCTTTTAAATGCTTTCATTAATAGAGTAAGAAGTCAAGGGAATACAAAAAAGTCATACTGCATTAATAAGCGTTAGAATAGACTTTACATATTTATAGAATGTACCATCCTTTTTGTTTTTATTGAAGAAAAAGAAGATAATTCAGATTTGGAACAGAAAAAGGAAACTGTGCAGGAAGGAGGTTTCCAACAGAAAATCGGAGGTATAATTAGTTCATTGACTTTCTACATAATATTTAATATCTGGTACGTGTAAATGTTCTTGCGCTGAAAAGTAAACATCTTCGGACTTTTATTCAGTTTGTGAGTTAACCGCCCCGGTTTACACATCAATAACCTCTAGAAAAAATGTGTTTAATCCTTATAATTCTTCAGCCAAACATGCGCGATCTCCCGTCTGAAAGTTTTCAATCGTATGACGTCGTGTTTTTGCCATGACGTAAATTCGCCAAATCATTCGTGAAATTTCCCGGAATTTTTTTTGAATTTAATTTTTATACATTTTCGAAGCTTGAGTGCATTTATTTTATTTCATTTTTTTTGTTGGTTATATATGCATTAGAATAGAAACAACTGTTATGCAATTGTTTTATAATCTCAACTTGCTGAAAATCCGAGTTTCCCTGCAAGAATGTGTATCGCGCATGAATAGATTACATAAGTAGTTTCGGAAACATGGTTTATCGAAGTGTAAACCAAGAGAAAAATTCTACTTGACCAATCCAATTCAAGTATTTATAGATATGCAAATGATATAAGAATTATTATAGGATTAAACACATTTTTTCTAGAGGTTATTGGTGTGTAAACCGGGGTGAATAACTCACAAACTCACAAAATACCCCGTTTTATCCAGGTTTCTCTCAAAGTGAATCACCAGCCCGGTAGTCAACACTTGTACAAATTTATAACTTTCAATTTTCGAATTATCCCAGGTGCTGATAACTGCCGCAAACTGGGGTCCTCGATGCTCCTAAACTTCGTATTTTATTTGGCCTTTTGTTGTTATTCAAGCGGCAGTCTTTAGAAAACAAAACACGCTTCTGGCGTACAAATTTTTCTTATCCCGGTATATATGATGATATGCTGGAGGTTTCTCACAACTACTGATATCTACGATGACTTTTTTAAGACCACTTGGTCGATGTCTTTGCTTGTTGAAGTTTCTACCAAAGGGTCACACAAGCCAAGTAGTCAGCACATCTTTGTTGGCATGAGTTTTAATAATACGACATGTCATGGCTATACATTAACTATTAATAAAACTTTGAATTTTCAGGATACTAAGGATTTTCATCCACAAGAATAGTGTCCTTAGCTTTACTAGTATTTGACAAAACCTTTACTTGTTAATGTTATCTGTAGCCAATGACCGATGTAAATGTTACCAGTATCAAATGCCTTGTGTAAACGGTATCGGTATCAGCTATTTGATGTTAATGTATCATTATGTGATGCTTGATTAAAATGCTACCGATAGATATTTTTAATGTTATAATTGTCAGATTGCTGCTGTTGCTGTTTCCAGTATCATACGCCGGGTGTAACTGTAGTCAGAAGCATATCGTAAAATGTAATAAGTAAAATGCATATTATCAGTATGGGATGCCATATTTAAATGTTTTGATATCAGATGACTTATTCAAATGTCATCAAAATATTTTCGTAAATATAAGTGACATTATTTCTAGTACTAGATGCAAGGAATAAAACGTATTTTATATGTATATACCTTTATTACTACTGTATTAACATTTTTCTTGGTAAAAGAATATACGATATTTCTGTTTCTTTATTGGAAAAGGAGAAAATTCAGGTCTTAATCAGGAATTTACAAAAATGGACACTGATCAGAAAGACGAAACATCGGGGAGTATCAGAGGTATACTTTGTTAGTTCATTTTTTAACATGTTGAAGCGTCTTTAATGTCCGTTCCCAATCGGTTTGTTAAAATGCTTCGTAACTATGTATATTTAGTCCTTGGCTAGTTCACAGTTTCCTGATATGAATATAATCAGTACTATATGAATGGTGTGAATTTAACCTGTATCAGATCTAGAAACATCATGAACGTTGCTGTAAATAGATAGTGTAAATAGATTTAAGAAGATGTGGAATGAGTGCCAACAAGACAACTCTTAATCCAAGTCACAATTTGTAATGGTTAATATATAGTGTAACAAAACAAGTACTTATTTGCATATATAAAATGCTTAGAGTAGCAGCATTATGTCTGAAATAACTGTAAATAGTATCATATGCCTGATGTAAATGTTTTGATCGTCTCCTTCTGAATGTTCTGATATAGCTAATGTATTGACTTTCCCTCATAATATTTCTGATCTCTTACTAGAACAAGAAGAAAGTGCAGATCTTCAACGGAAAATTGAAAAGAACGAAACTGAGCATGAAGTAGTTATTCCGAGGAATATCAGAGGTACATGTATGATGTTAGTTCATGTATTTTAACATGTTGTTACGTCATCAATGACAACACACTATCAATAAGTGAAAATAATAAGAATAGTTGTTGAATCCGATTAAATGGCCCTTTCCGAGCATATACATAAATATATATATATATGGAAATGAGGGTACTTTTTCCAAAAATGAGGGTATTTTACTGTTGATTTTTATTTGTATATAATCAATTTGCTTTAGTCAGGAATTTTAGTAAATTGAAGGACTGTTTGTCTTATTTTAAAAATATACTATAAATTGTAAATATTTTCGAATTAGCTCTCGCCGCGATATAGCCTTTTTGTGCTAATGCGGCGTAAAGCAACCAACAATCAATCAATCAATCTAAAAAAAGAGGGTACTTTTATATGGCCTTCCAAATACCGTTTCGATCCCTAACATCACTGAATGACATTAATTGTCGAAATCCGGATCTGGTGTAGTAAAATAATATTGACACGTTATGTTTGTGGTATAACATCTTGCCCACAAGTTTAAAAAAAATCTGTTTAGTATTAAGTTTATATTAAGATCCATTTTGTTATATCTTGTGATCAATTTTATTTGGCAATCGCCAATGGCAGTCAGCAGGGTTAAAGATTAAAGAACATAGTTTATTCGACCTGTTAGTCAAATGCGTTTTGTTTAAATATACTTTTTCACTTTCTTGGTCTTTTGGAAAATGTGCTGATTTTAGACCCTTCTACAATGAAAGTTTTACATACACACGTATAAAAATTGCGGTTTTTATCCAACGCAATCATAGGTTTGATTTTGCTGATATTCGTAAGAAGCATTTCAATGTCAATAATATGAATGATTTATTTAATAATGTTCCATTTACAAATATTGTTGCATTTTTAAAAGAAATTAGAATGTATCATAGAATATAAAAATGTTATTATATTTAAGTAGTTTTTAATTTTCAACATGTTATTTTACTGTTGATTTTTATTTGTAAATAATCAATTTACTTTTGTCTAGAATTTTAGTATCTTGAAGGAGTTTTTGTCTTATTTTATATTTATTAAAGATAGACTTTTAATTGTAAAAATATTTGAATAAGCTCTCGCCGTGATATAAACTTTTCGCGCTAATTCGGCGTAAAGCAACCAACAAATAATTAATCAATCAATTAATCAATCAAGGACAATTTTAAAGGAAAAAAAAAACGCAAATTTCGTTGTAGAGGGTCTACAAACAGCAAAAACAACATTTTTCAAAAGACCAAAAACGTGAAAAAGTATATTTTAAACAAAACGCTTTGACTAACATATATACCTTATTGTAACAAAGTCAACCCTGTACGACTAACAGTTTCATATTGTTACTCGCCAAACTATAATTCTAAATATAAATTTAGAAAATTAGCGTATGCAATGTTTTATATAATTCAAGGCTCAATGACCCTGCCTTAAAAACAAATACATTGACATGAAAAATGACCTTGCTTATACGACAACAATGTCCTTGTCTGAACAGCAAACATTTCAACATCTTGCATGAACGCATCTGTCACATTTGTTATTCTCGTGGGATCTTGTCTGATGCTTGGTCCGTTTCTGTGAGTGTTACATTTTAGTGGTGTGTCGTTGTTCTCCTCTTATATTTAATGCGTTTCCCTCGGTTTTAGTTTGTCACCCCGATTCTTATTTGTCCATGGATTTATGAGTTTGAACAGCGGTATACAAAAGAGGGACGAAAGATACAAAAGGGACAGTCAAACTCGTAAATCTAAAACAAACTGACAACGCCATGGCTAAAAATGAAAAAGACAAACAGAAAAACAATAGTATACATGACACAACATAGAAAACTAAAGAATAAACAACACGAACCCCACCAAAACCTAGGGGTGATCTCAGGTGCTCCGGAAGGGTAAGCAGATCCTGCTCCACATGCGGCACCCGTCGTGTTGCTTATGTGATTACAAATCCGGTAAATAGTCTAATTCGGTAGGTCAAATTCATGAAAGGGAAGGGGATTGTAGTTACGACGTAAGGAACATATCCGATATCATTTGTGAAACGGTTATTCCATAACGGTCAACCAACTCGTGATGGCGTCCGTAAAATTTACGAAGGGATGATTTCAACTTCACCATTTGGAACTCTTGGTTTAATAGCTTCCTTGTGAGCAGTAACCCTCTATCAAGAAAATCATGATAGAAAATGCAAGCACGGGAATATCGTATCAATTGGGAGATATATACCCCGTATGCAGGTGCTGCTGGAATGTTGCTACTTAGAAATGGAAAGTTCACAATTGGAAAGCTGAAGTCATCTCTTTTGTCGTAAAGTTTTGTCTTCAACCGACCCTCATTGTCAATTTCTAGATGTAAGTCAAGATTTGAAGCCGACTTAACTGTATCTGTAGTATCCTTTATCTCCAATTCGATGGGAAAGATGCGATCCACATAGTCACCAAATTTTGAATTGTTTAGTGAAAGAACGTCATCTATATAGCGGAAAGTAGAGTTAAAGGATATTGCTAACTTCTTATCTTTCTTCTTAAGAAGTTCCTGCATGAAGTCAGCCTCATAATGATAAAGAAACAAGTCAGCAAGTAGAGGGACACAGTTTGTTCCCATTGGGAGGCCGACAGTCTGTTGCAAAACACGTCCTCCGAACGTAACAAATATGTTGTCAATCAAGAAATCAAGCATCTTGATAATATCGGTTTCAGAGAATTTTTTGTTTGAATCAGAATGATTCTTTACAAAGTATGATTTATCCCTCCCTAAGACAACTGTTGCCTTTATTTATTCAACGCAATCCTAGGTTTGAACGAATCACAGGTTAGGGAAAGGTTGAGATCCCGCTATATGTTTAACCCGCCACATTATGTGTATATCTGCCTGTCCCAAGTCCGGAGTCTGTAATCCAATGCTTGTCTTTTGTTTATGTGTCACCTATTTGGTTTTCATTCATTTTATGTACATAAATTAGTTTTTTTCGTTTGAATTGTTTTACATTGTCATTTTGAGGGCTTTTATAGCTGACTATGCGGTTAGGGCTTTGCTCATTGTTGAAGGCCGTACGTTGACCTATAGTTGTTGATTTCTGTGTCATTTATGTCTCTTATATTTTGTAAATTTTGACCTTTCTTTATTTGGGAATCATGCCTCACCAGTCACGATAAAACGTTCGTGTTGAGTTTCGGCCTTAGATATCTTCATGGTCAAGGCATCAACATATCAATTTCTGAAATTATAATACAGCATTGAAACGCGCGTCTGGCGTACTTAATTATAATCCTAGTACCTTTGATAACTATGTACAGTATTTTGACAAAGTTTAATTCGATTCTGTCTCATACATATTGTTGGAATGACCCGTATAGCATTTGGTATCAATAAGGTGGTAGCAGCTGTTGAAAGACTGAATTCGGTGAAAATGAATATATTATAAGTATTTGCCGTAGGTAAATGCAATTCTTAATATATGTGGTTGAAGTAAATTTGATCTGAGGTAACTGATGTGTGATAATTTTTTTTTTTATATTTATTTATTAATTATAGAATATACGATCTTTATATTCTCTTTTTAGAAAAAGGATTTAATTCAGAACAGGAACAGGAAATAAAAAAAAATGAAACTGAGCAGGAAAAGGTTAGCGCAAGTAAAATCAGAGGTATGATATTAGTTCATGTATTTCTAAACATGTTGTTATGTCAGTGGTATCAGCACACCTTTTTTGTAATTGCTTTTTAGCTTTGTATGCTTATTCCTTGGTTACTTGTCCCCAAGGGTGACTCGGGTATAGAAATATGGTCATTTGGTCTTCTCCCGACCGGCAGTAAAAACGCTTACCGAAGTGGGGCGTCCGTTTGGCTGTGCGGGATGTATCAAGTTCGCAGTCACGTCCGGTCAGAAGGGGGACGTTAAATCCGATGCCTCGTGTAAAGAGAGTGTCATGCTCTTTGCACGTTGAGAACCCTTGCAACAACTCTTTGAGGGGTCCGTAGGTGGCCTGTTGCAAGGCAAAATTTCTGTTCTTATCCACATAACCTCATTTTCTAGTGGCAGTCCAAATTTCCTTGACCATCATCCCAGATGACTCTTTTGTATCAACCTACCTATTGTATTTATTGTGAATTTGTTCTCGTCCTGAATATGCATGAAATATTTGCCACTGAACGTTAAGCAACCAACAATCAATCAATCCTTGGTAACTTTTGTGACCTACCGAATTAGACTATATACCGGATTTGTAATCACATAAGTAACACGACGGGTGCCACATGTGGAGCAGGATCTGCTTACCCTTCCGGGGCACCTGAGGCCATCTCTAGTTTTTAGTTGGGTTTTTATTTTTTAAGTTTTCTATGTTGTATCATGTGAACTATTGTTTTTCTGTTTGTCTTTTTCATTTTTAGCCATGGCGTTGTCGGTTTGTTTTAGATTTATGAGTTTGACTGTCCCTTTGGTATCTTCCGTCCCTCTTTTAAATGCTTTCATTAATAGAGTAAGAAGTCAAGGGAATACAAAAAAGTCATACTGCATTAATAAGCGTTAGAATAGACTTTTGATATTTATAGAATGTACCATCCTTTTTGTTTTTATTGAAGAAAAAGAAGATAATTCAGATTTGGAACAGAAAAAGGAAACTGTGCAGGAAGGAGGTTTCCAACAGAAAATCGGAGGTATAATTAGTTCATTGACTTTCTACATAATATTTAATATCTGGTACGTGTAAATGTTCTTGCGCTGAAAAGTAAACATCTTCGGACTTTTATTCAGTTTGTGAGTTAACCGCCCCGGTTTACACATCAATAACCTCTAGAAAAAATGTGTTTAATCCTTATAATTCTTCAGCCAAACATGCGCGATCTCCCGTCTGAAAGTTTTCAATCGTATGACGTCGTGTTTTGCCATGACGTAAATTCGCCAAATCATTCGTGAAATTTCCCGGAATTTTTTTTGAATTTAATTTTTATACATTTTCGAAGCTTTAGTGCATTTATTTTATTTCATTTTTTTTGTTGGTTATATATGCATTAGAATAGAAACAACTGTTATGCAATTGTTTTATAATCTCAACTTGCTGAAAATCCGAGTTTCCCTGCAAGAATGTGTATCGCGCATGAATAGATTACATAAGTAGTTTCGGAAACATGATTTATCGAAGTGTAAACCAAGAGAAAAATTCTACTTGACCAATCCAATTCAAGTATTTATAGATATGCAAATGATATAAGAATTATTATAGAATTAAACACATTTTTTCTAGAGGTTATTGGTGTGTAAACCGGGGCGGATAACTCACAAACTGAATAAAAGTCCGAAGGACTTTTATGTCAAGTTTGTGAGTTAGAGACCAGGTTTACACATCAATAACCTCTAGAAAAAATGTATTTAATCCTTATAATTCTTCAGCCAAACAAACGCGATTACTAATTTACATTATTACTATGATGGCTACTATATGTACCATCAGAAGCACAATGGCATGTCGTAACTTAGGAGTACGCCGCCATCCTGACTTTCTAAAAAACTTAAATGTTCGATAAATGTAACAGAATCTAAAATGAACTAGCACCTACCTCAAAAACTTCATTTTAATTAGATATTTTCCGAATTTGAAGCGTACAAGTAACGAAATAATCTCCCCGTCTGAAAGTTTTCAATTGTATCAAGTCGTGTTTGATCGTGTTTGCTTTGACGTAAGTTCGCCAAATCATTCGTGAAATTTCCCGGAAATTTATTTAAATTCTATTTTTATACATTTTTGAAGCTTTAGTGCATTTATTTTATTTCTTTTTTTAATATTATATATGCATTAGAATAGAAACAACTGTTATGCATTTGTTTTATAATCTCAACTTTCTGAAAATCCCAGTATCCCTGCAAGAATGTCTATCGCGCATGAATAGATTACAAAAGTAGTTTCGGAAAGATGGTTTATCGAAGTGTAAACCAAGAGAAAAATTCAACTTGACCAATCCAATTCAAGTATTTATAGATATGCAAATGATATAAGAATTATATACAATTAACTGCTATCATGTTTATATGGCTGGTGTAACTTTTATCAGCATTAAAGGATGACCGAAGTGAAAGTCAAATGGATCTAAAGCATAATGAAAAATGTTATACTTACTTTTTTGCCATTCATGAAACGTTTATAGTAGCATCATTACGTCTGAAGTCACTGAAATCAGTATCATATGGCTTATATAACTGTAATCAACGTCATGTGTATAATAAGACTCTGAAAACTACTGAGTTAATATTTCTGTTGTATACATTTTCTTATTGTATTTGGATATACGACATTTCTGTTCTAATTATAGAAAAAGAAGAAAACTCAGTCCTTGAACAGAAAGTTATGAAAAAGGAAAACTCGGAGGAAGAAGTTATCCCAAGGAATACCCGAGGTATAAATATATATATTTGTTCTTGTATTTTTAAAATGATAGATCAATGACATCACACCTACAATTTGTGAACATGCTTTGTAACTTTGTTTGTTCAGTCCTTACATTACTAAAATAAGAGGTCAAGGAAATTAATTAGCTGTATATCATCAATGTCTTATTTTTACACAAATGTGACTGACAGGGACAGCACAAATTTTAAACAAGTTTTCCAATATCAAATTCTAAGTGCAAACGGTAATCAACACTATACCACATCTTCTTTTTTATATACCATATTTTGCAGATTTTGACCTTTCCCTTTCTATGAATCGTCCCTCTCATACATAAGCGACTTTGAATTTTGCTGACAAAAAGATTTATCCTTTCATATGTCCATGGTTATGATGACTTCATCATTTCAGTTTCTGAAAATAATAATACACAATTATCAGTATTTTGACTAAATAATGCTATATATCGTAAGAAAGACCCATTTATGATTAAGTATCAGTACGTCAATTGTCCAGGTGGCAGCAGCTAGTGATAGATTTGGAGAGAGTATATATAGTATCATCATTTGCAATCCTTATCAGAAAGCTGATGTTAATGTTATCTGTGTCAGATGTCTACTGCATTTAACATGCCTTTTGATAACTGTCTATAATTATTCTCTCATCCTTTTAGAAATTCAAGACAATTCAGATCTTGTAGAGAAAACTCCGAAAAAGGAAACTGGGCATTAAAAAGTTATCCCAAGGAATTTCATTGGTACACTTAAGTTCATGTATTTTTTTAGTATGATGCACTCCCTCAAGTACTTTTGATTTTAGATAATGCAAATTTTGGTTATTAAATTAACAACCACATTTTGAATTTTTAGTTATCCAGTGTATTTTTTTATGATATGCCTTAAGATGAGGAAACAAATCAGCATTTTATTTAACAGTTTCTTTGAAATTTGTTCTCTTTCAATCTTATTTTTCTATTGAAATTGATGAGTATTTGCACCTCTTTTATTGCTTTATCCGTATTACCTATTTTAATGAAAAAAAGTCTAAATAATGGCGAATGTGACATCTCTCTTATGCACTGCTTCTATTCCTTGTCCGCGTTTTGCCTTACGTTTGGTCCTTTGTCTGTTGTGCCTGCTCTTTAATGTTTATAAAGTTATGGGCTATTAAATATTTAAGCACTGATCATTCTGCAGAGTCATTCAATGCGCAACTGGTGCAATTGAAAAGCTACCGTTTATATTATTCAGACTTTTAAACAAATTATGTGGCAACAAAGAACAAAAAAATGAATAACCTATGAATATGGATAGATTTTACATAAACTTTAATTACAAAGAGTTAAAGAAATTATTTACAGTACAAAAATCAATAAATGTTCCGATTAACCAATACACTTAGATAAGTATTGCTTGGTAGATGTAAAGTGACAACAATTTGGTTTTAGGCAGGCTCAACATGAAGATTTTTCACGGATGCAAAATATTTTTTGCTGATTGGTCGGCATATCATAGACGTTCGTTTCTAAAAAAAAAACTTGTCGTTGACTTATTTAGATTACTTTGAGATAAGCTGTGATAGTTCGTTCCCCGAACAGCAATTATACTTATCTGCTTATCCATTATTAAAAATTGAAAAGAGAAATAGTCATATCCAAAAATTGTAAGGATATGTACTGAGTATACGAAGCTCACCTTGCATCTTTGTTCAGTTGTATCAGTTTCATATATCATTATTATCAGCATTAGGTAGCTGATTGAAATGCACTCGGCATTCAAAACATGATGCAATATGTTGTCAATACTCTTTGTGAAGTATGTAAGTATCCGCATTTTGCCTAAGGTAACTGTAATCAGTAACATATTTAATAAGCCTCAGATGTCTAGTAAAAACTTCATCAAAAGGTTTATTGATAATGTTTTGTCTTCGTTATAGAATGACTAATCTTTCTGTTCTAATTCTAGAAAAAGAAGAAAATTCAGATTTGGAACAGAAAATTCTGAAAAGGGAAACTCCGCAGGAAGAAGTTATCCCGAAGAATATCAGAGGTAGGATATTAGTTCATGTATTTTGTTCTGGTAGTAAATAAGTGTAATCAATGACAACACACAAGCAATAATGAAGCATGCTTTTTAAACTTTCTATAGTTAGTCTTTAATTAGTGTTAAGGCTTCTAACAGTGAAAAGGTAAGCATCCCCAGACAAAGGCTTCTCACTAGAGACATACATAGTAAAGCGAGTTATAAACATTTTTGTCATCGTTCGACCCTACTCCTAACTTGTGGCAGTGATGTGGAAGTACATCATTTGAATACACTGAAAAAGCCTTGACTCATTTGATTCAAAGCGCAATAATGAACGCTTTAGTAACAACTATAATAAGAGACAGAGTACTGTTCTCGGGATGATTACAGCTTAAGACAAAACATCCCCTTTTGATATGCCGAACAGAATGTAGAACCGTCTGTAACATCTTAACTTATGTTCTCATTTTTCACTAATAATATGTGTGTTAGTACCGATACCAACAAATTACCAAGAATGTATCACAGTGTTTAGATTGAATTGATAATGTTACACCAGAACTATTTCCTTTAACTGGCTCTAGAAAAACATTACTGTCAAAATAAGGATGTGAAGCCAGATGTTAAATAAGTTAACATTGTTCAGGTTGGATATTTATAGTATCGTAAATTGTTTTGTTATAAATTAGGCCGAAAGTTTTCTAGTTTCAATTATATTACATTTTTCATGCTGGGCTTTTTTATCGCCGACTCTATATTGATATGTATTATGAGTAATCTTCTCATCCATGAAGGACGTATGTTAAAATCAAATTAAAATTGAGAATGGAAATAGAAAATAGGGAATATATCAAAGAGACAACAACCCGACCAAAGAGCAGACAACAGCCGAAGGTCCCAATGGGTCTTCAATGCAGAGAGAAACTCTTGCACCAGGAGTCAATAATTGCCTCCATACACGTCTTTTAAACTTTAGTGAATTGTTCTCTCATTAGCAATCATACCACTTATTTTCATAACAATGTTTTTCATGTTGGTAACTGGCGAATAGAAGTATGGTCAGTTTTTGTCTTCCATCGACCAGCAATATAATTCTTGCAGTAGTATAGCGACTGTTCGATTGTTTTCGATACCACTGCTGGTGGACGTGTCGTCCCCGAGGGTATCACCAGCCCAGTAGTCAGCACTTCGGTGTTGACATGAATATCAATTATATGGTCATTTTTATAAATTTTCTGTTTACAAAACTTTGAATTTTTCGAAAAACTAAGCATTTCTTACCCCAGGAGTAGATTACCTTAGCCGTATTTGGCACAACTTTTTGGAATTTTGGGTCCTCAATGCTCTTCAACTTTGTATTTGTTTGGTTTTTAAACTATTTTGATCTGAGCGTCACTGATGAGTCTTATGTAGACGAAACGCGCGTCTGGCGTATAAAATTATAGTCCTGGTACTTTGATAACTATTTACACCACTGGGTCGATGCCACTGCTGGTGAACGTGTCGTCACCGAGGGTATAACCAGCCCAGTAGTCAGCACTTCGGTGTTGACATGAATATCAATTATATGGTCATTTTTATAAATTTTATGTTTACAAAACTTTGAATTTTTCGAAAAACTAAGGATTTTCTTACCCCAGGAGTAGATTACCTTAGCCGTATTTGGCACAACTTTTTGGAATTTTGGGTCCTCAATGCTTTTCAACTTTGTATTTGTTTGGCTTTTAAACTATTTTGATCTGAGCGTCACTGATGAGTCTTATGTAGACAAAACGCGCGTCTGGCGTATAAAATTATAGTCCTGGTACTTTTGATAACTATTTGATGTACAAGTACGTAGTAGTGTCCAGTCAGTATTTGAACGTGTAATCCGATGCCATGTGTATAGAGAAGCCTTGCAACAATTCTTTGAGAAGTCCATATGTGACCTGTTGCAAAGCAAAATTTAAGACCCTATCTAATATACCCTTATTTGTCAGAGACAGTCCAAATTTTCAAGACCTTTATCCCGGGTGGCTTTATTACGTGACATGCCTACTGTCCCTATTGTTTATTTGTTCTCGTTCTGAATATGCGTGACATATTTGCCACTAGACATTAATTAACAAATCGACATATTTGCCACTAGACATTAATTTGCAATATCCTTTAACTCTACTTTCCGCTATATAGATGACGTTCTTTCACTAAACAATTCAAAATTTGGTGACTATGTGGATCGCATCTATCCCATCGAATTGGAGATAAAGGATACTAAAGATACAGTTAAGTCGGCTTCATATCTTGACTTACATCTAGAAATTGACAATGAGGGTCGGCTGAAGACAAAACTTTACGACAAAAGAGATGGTTTCAGCTTTCCAATTGTGAACTTTCCATTTCTAAGTAGCAACATTCCAGCAGCACCTGCATACGGGGTATATATCTCCCAACTGATACGATATTCCCGTGCTTGCATTTCCTATCATGATTTTCTTGATATAGGGTTACTGCTAACAAGGAAGCTATTAAACCAAGAGTTCCAAGTGGTGAAGTTGAAATCATCCCTTCGTATATTTTACGGACGCCATCACGAGTTGGTTGACCGTTATGGAATAACCGTTTCACAAATGATATCGGATATGTTCCTTACGTCGTAACTACAATCCCCTTCCCTTTCATGAATTTGACCTACCGAATTAGACTATTTACCGGATTTGTAATCACATAAGCAACACGACGGGTGCCGCATGTGGAGCAGGATCTGCTTACCCTTCCGGAGCACCTGAGATCAACCCTAGTTTCTGTCGGGTTCGTGTTGTTTATTCTTTAGTTTTCTATGTTGTATCATGTGTACTATTGTTTTCTGTTTGTCTTTTTCATTTTTAGCCATGGCGTTGTCAGTTTGTTTTATATTTACGAGTTTGACTGTGACGGTGAATCGCTATCCTTGCCGTGGTCGGAGGGCTTGCGTGTCTCAGTGACCCCAAGAGCTATGCCAGCTGGAGCTGCGTCTCCTGGTAGGGTTACCCATGCTGGACAGGTCGAAGAGTAGAGACCAGACTAAAGTGATCCGAACATCGTGAGATGCCCGATGTTTTAAATAAAATAGGCTCTCCAACCCGTTTGCCGTGGGTTGCTACCCGTGTCGGTGGTTGACGAGATCCTTGTGGATGAGGGCTATAGCCAGACTCCTTACGGTCAGAAAATACCCGGACGGACGAGACTATAGTTCAATAAGCTGCTTTGGCTTCGAAATCATCTAAACGGGATGTCGGATGGACCCGGTTCAATCAATCGGCTGGTCATGTCGAGCCCTTCAGTTAATCCTCAACAATAAGCTTTCTTGTAACAATTTTCATAATATACACATGTATTTTAAATTAAGCTATTTATATTTTGGATAACTGAAGAAGGCGATGGCTCATGGGTCAATCAAGTGGTACGCTTTCTTTTTCGCTTGATGGATACGCTCTGCTTGAGTATACTATTCTTGGAACATCTGGTGCTTTCCGCAGTTGATCTTGGGTGCTGCTTTTGAGGACCAGCTACATTATATTTGGAGCTCGTTTTCAGCATTAGCACTCGATCCCGGTTCGCCACGCAAACACAGCATCGCCCTTGTAGGAACTCCGAGGTGGGTGGATGGCAAGAATGGTGAATCTTTCTCCTTTCATATGGCACAACAAAACAAACCCTCTAAATCAGCTTTAATACATAAGAAAAGAAAATGTCGGGAAGATGAAAATTGGCCAAGATTTATTGTAATAAAAGGAACAGAAGAAAAACCAATTTCAAAAATATCGCCCTTTGTAATTCACAAACAAATTCAAAGCGTTGCTGGTACTGTTAAAAAAGTTTCAAAAATGAGATCTGGCAATTTGTTGGTTGAATGCTCCAACTAAAGTCAATCAACAAATTTACTTACAATGTCTACAATATCAAACTTTCCTGTTTCTGCCTCTCCTCATAACAGTTTGAACAGCTGTAAGGGGACCATTCGAGACATAAGTCAATACCTTGGTGACCTTACCGTGGAAGAAATCGGTGAGGAACTTTCAAGCCAAGGTGTAACTAATGTTATTAGATTTCAAATTAAAAAGAATGGAAATATAATCAAATTAAATACTTATCTTTTGACCTTTAGAACTCCAACTCCTCCTGCATCTATTACTTTAGGTTGCTTCGGAATCAGAGTTACATGTTTATCCCAAACCCAATTCGATGCTTTACTTGTCAAAAGTTTGGTCATGGAAGCAAACAATGTCGTGGTAAGCAGAGATGCTTCAAGTGTTCTGACGAAGGACACGAGGGAACAAACTGTCACTCTGAATCTTCTAAATGTGTAAACTGTGGTGAATCCCATTTTTCATCGTCTAGGGACTGCCCTGTTTACTTTAAAGAAAAAAATATTATTAAAATTAAAACAGAACGAAACATTAGGTACCCAGAAGCTAAACAGATAGCTTCTGTTTCGAATGATCTCCTTATTTCAAACAGACCATCGTACGCCAGCAAAGTTGTCCGCTCATTCAGTCACGAGAATACACAAACTCGCATGACTTGGCCAATTGATGCGGGCAATTTTAAAATGCTGCCTGTTGAAACAGAACCTACCGATAGAATATTAATTCCAAGAAAACCAATATCTTCCAAAACCATTACTCAGTCAACTCAATCTTCCCTACAGAGCTCACAATCATGACCAAAAAAAATCAAATAAAAAAGAAACAGTAGAAATACACAATTGGAGCGGTGAATCTGTCTGGGATCTTCCCAGTGACATAGATGATTCTTCCACCTCCAAAAGTCTTCCTTCATCTGCATCCAAGAAGGTATCTTCTTCGTCCAGTACACAGTCTACCAGAGCCCCATCTCCTCTTCGTTCTCAAGAAAAGAAGGATGTCCAAAAGAAGCCAGGAAATACATCCTCTCAGAAGTCTTCTGATTCGAGGTCGGGGGGGGGGGGGGGGGGGGGGGGGGGGTAGGGGTCGAGGCGGAGTAACACCAGCTGCGCGTAGTTCTGGAGATCGACTACATCGACTACTCTCCTCGCACAACAGATTTTCAACACTTATGGACGAAACTGAAATGGAAACCGAAAGTGTTCCGCCACCCGAAAGATCACGATCTCAGGGTGAGCGAAATAAGAATGCTGGCAAACTCGACAGCATTCGCCCTTCTTTTATTAAATAATGACAAATATAATCCAATGGAATTGCGGAGGTTTTAAAATAAATCTTCTCGGGTTAACACTTCTAGTTCAGTCTTTTTTACCTATTGCATTTTGTCTTCAAGAAACTCATCTAAAAGAAAGTGACAACGAATCTTTAAAAGGATACAACATGTATAGCACATTTTCTAAGGTAGATGAACGTGTTGCAGGCGGATCATCCATTTTTTTGAAGGACAACGTCATTCATAGCACAGTCCAACTCACCACGGATCTGCAAGCAGTTGCTATTCGTTTATCATTAGACAAAACAATTACATTATGTTCGATATATATTTCACCTAATTCAATTATCGATAAAGCAAAACTCAAAAACCTCACTGATCAATTACCCTCACCATTTATACTTATGGGCGACTTCAATGCCCACAATCCATTATGGGGTAGCAAGACTCGTAATGCCAAAGGTAAGATCATTGAGGACTTTGTCTCTCAAGAAGGATTATGCATTTTTAATGATGGATCTAATACGTATCTTCATCCTGGAAACGGGTCTTATTCTTCTATTGATATCACTATATGCGATCCCTCTCTGGGTCTGGATTATTCATGGCGTGTTCATGATGATCTATGTGGAAGTGATCATTTTCCAATAGTACTTAAACATCTTTTTAATTCTGCCCAACAGAGAGTACCACGTTGGAAACTTGACAAGGCGGACTGGTCCTTGTTTGAGAATCTCTGTGAAGCGGAACTTCAGTCAAAGATGTTTGAGACTGCAAGATCCAATTTTAACTTTTAATACAGTTCTAACGTCAATTGCTGACAGAACTATTCCTAAGACCTCGGCAAATCCAAAACATCCCAGTAAACCATGGTTTGATGACGCATGTGATCAAGCCATAGGTGACCGTAAAAAATCTGAAAGACGGTTCAATCAACAACCAACGACGGAAAACTTGAGTAATTTCCGTATTTTTCGCGCTAAGGCACGGCGGACTTGTGGGCAAGCCCGACGAACATCCTGGAAAAAATTTGTCTCGGGGATTACATCTCGCACTCCGATGACAAAAGTTTGGAATATGGTAAATAAAATAAAAGGTAAAAATTCTAAAGCCACTGTAAAACATTTGAAAGACGGCAATGATTTATTAACATCTGAAAAGGATATTGCCAACAAACTTGATGAAACTTTTGCGAAGTCTTCTTCTTGTTACAACTACAGGGAAGACTTTAAAAAAGTTACAAAACAATAAGGAAAAACTAAATTAAACTTTAAATAAAAAAATGGTGAAAATTATAATAAACTATTTTCTCTTGAAGAGCTTAAAACATCTCTGTCAAAAGCCCATGATACAGCTTGTGGGCCAGATAATATTTACTACCAACTCTTAACCAACACTTGCCAGATTCCTCTCTAGAAGCTCTCCTGCAACTCATGAATAACATCTGGGAATCTGGTGATTTACCATCAATCTGGAAGCTTGCAACCGTCGTGCCTATTCAAAACCAAGTAAAGATCATACGGATCCTATTAATTATCGACCAATTGCTCTTACCAGTTGTGTCTGTAAAACACTCGAACGGATGGTCAATGATCGCCTTGTTTGGTTCCTGGAATCCAATGGGCTATTAGCCAATATCCAGTGTGGATTCCGACAGGGCCGCAGTACTCTTGATCATCTTGTTCGATTCGAATCATTTGTCCGTAATGGTTTTGCGAAAAATGAACATGTGGTGTCGGTCTTTTTCGACCTTGAGAAGGCCTATGATACTGCATGGAAATATGGTATTTTAAAAGATTTATTTGATATGGGGTTGAAAGGCAATATGCCTAATTTTATTTCTAATTTTCTCTCTAACAGACAATTTAATGTTAGAGTTAATTCGACCATGTCTGATCTGTATGATCAAGAGATGGGTGACCCTCAGGGCAGTATTTTATCTGTTACATTATTTAGTCTTAAAATCAACAGCCTTTTTGAAGTTTTAAAAAGATATTGAAGGTTCATTGTACGTTGATGATTTTTTGATATGTTACAGAGGCAAAAATATGAATAACATAGAAAGACAATTACAACTATGTCTTGGAAGAATTGAAAAATGGGCCTCGGAAAATGGTTTTAAATTTTCAACGTCAAAAACGGTCGGGATGCATTTTTGTAACAAAAGAAAATTGCAGCTTGATCCAGAACTAACTTTGTACGGCAACCCAATTAAAATGGTTGATGAAACCAAATTTCTTGGTTTACTTTTCGATAAAAAGTTAACCTTTCTACCCCATATCAAAATGTTAAAAGCGAGATGTTTAAAAGCTTTAGATATTTTAAAAGTTGTCGGCAGCACTGACTGGGGTGCTGATCGTAACATTTTACTCCATTTATATAGATCTCTAGTTAGATCTAAACTAGATTATGGCTCTATATTGTATGGCTCTGCAAGGAAGTCCTACATACAGATTCTCGATGCTGTGCATCACCAAGGTTTGCGTCTCTGTCTTGGCGCATTTAAAACCTCACCAGTTGAGAGTCTGTATGTAGAGGCTGATGAGCATTCACTCTCTGACAGACGTTTGAAGCTTGGACTCCAATATGCTGTCAAACTAAAAGCCCATTCAGATAATCCTGCCTACAGCTGTGTTTTTAATCCGATTTATGAAGATATTTTTGCAAAACATGAAAATAAAATTTCTCCGTTAGGTATACGTTTAAAACCACATTTAGCTTCTTTTGATTTAAAATCTGTTGCTCAAGTTAAAACTTGCAAATGTCCTCCATGGGAACTTCCCAAACCAAAAATGATATTTGATCTCCGTGAACACAATAAAAATAAAACAAATCCTCTTTTAATTCAGCAACACTATGCTGAAATTAAAGCCGATTATCTAGATTTTTCAACTGTCTATACTGATGGATCAAAAGATGGTGATATAGTTGCATCTGCTGCTGTCTTCAGGGACAGAGCTGCAACCCTCCGTTTGCCATCTGATGCATCCATCTTTACTACTGAAGCAGAAGCAATAAGGTTGGCTTTGAAATTTATTGCTTCTTCAGATAAATTCAAATTTATTATATGTTCGGATTCACTTTCATGCTTACAAGCTATACGAAATACTAAAATTAAAAACCCAACAATCCTGAAAATTTTATATGTAATGAGGAATTTAAAAATTCTTTTGAAAGAAATAATATTTCTATGGGTTCCGAGTCATGTTGGAATCCTTGGAAACACAGCTGTAGACCTTGAGGCAAAGAATGCCCTGGGTGACCCTCTATCTAACTGTGATATACCATATACTGATTTTAAATCTAATATTAGAGAATATGTTTTTAATATATTAAAAAATAAATGGAGTAAAAAAGACGATAGTAAATTGCATGTAATTAAACCTAATTTAGGCAAACCTTTTGATAATATTATGTGCAGAAAAGATCAGTGTGTTATTACTAGATGTCGTATTGGTCATACTAGAATAACACACGAGTATCTTTAAAAAAAATGAAGATGAACCACAATGTGTTACTTGCAACTGCAAGTATACTATTAAACATGTTTTAATTAATTGTATTGACTTTGCTGATATTCGTAAGAAGCATTTCAATGTCAATAATATGTATGATTTATTTAATAATGTTCCATTTACAAATATTGTTGCTTTTTTAAAAGAAATTGGAATTTATTATAAAATATAAAAATGTTATTATATTTAAATCGATTTTAATTTTTATCACGTTATTTTACTGTTGATTTTTATTTGTATATAATCAATTTGCTTTAGTCAAGAATTTTAGTGTATTGAAGGACCTTTTGTCTTATTTTGCAAATATGCTTTAAATTGTAAAAATATTCGATAAACTTTCGCCACGATATAGCCTTTTTGTGCTAATGCGGCGTAAAGCAACCAACAATCAATCAATCAATCAATTGGTATCTTTCGTCCCTCTTTTATTACCACTGGGTCGATGTCTCTGCTGGTGGACATTTTGTCCCCGAGGACATCATCCGCCCAGTAGCAAAAACTACAATTGCATGAACTCACGAAGAACTAACAGGAAACTGGCTCGGACCTCAGTATAAAAAGGTCCGAAACAGACGTCACCATGGACACGGTGTCGTCTGATACGGCAGGTGTCCCCTCATCACCAGACATGACAAATATCCCAAACACGACTCATTCAGATCATCGTCCTAGTGACAACAGCAATATAACACATATACAGCCTTGTTCAGTTCTCCTTAAAGACATTTTGGTTTTTGATGACACAGTACAACACTGTCGCATTTCAAAATGTGAGACTAAAGGCTGCAAAACTTGTGCTATTTTAATTACAGATGCTGAATTTACTAGCAATTTGACCAAGAAGTCATATTTTACCAGAAGTTACGATGATCTGAATTGTAAATCGATAAATGTCGTCTACGGATTAGAGTGCAACATTTGCGGATTGGTATACGTCGGTGAAACGAAAGGAAGGCTAAACAAACGTATGTGCGGTCATAGATCAGACATTAACCTCAATGCTAACGACATTCTATACCAGCATTTCAATCAGCCCGATCATTCCATCGTTTCTATGACAGTTCGAATTATCGAAGAAATATACCATATCTCGAACAATCCTAATCTTTCAACGACTCTCCGTAGACAAAAAGAAGACTACTGGATTAGACAATTAGGAACTGCAACACCGTATGGCTGCAATGACAAAATTGATGGTATAGGTATTCTATCTAGTCCCTCGTGTAACTTGGTGAATGTGATGAATATTTTCAACTCGACTCCTCGACGTAGACGTAGTCATGGCCATCGTCATTATACATCACCCTCTCTGCATGATGTCTCTATTAATGACTTGCTGCCATGCATACAAAAACCGTTAGGTATTCATCACATTCGCACGAAACTTTATTCATTACCCCTTTCAAAACTTCATTCTTTGTTCAATTTATGTTTGGAATCCACTGTTACAAACCCTCATTCAAACCAATACAAACTACAAGCTATAATTTCGGATATTGCTAGTCACAGACTTTACAAGCCAGTTCGCATTGGAAGAGATGAAAAAAAGAAAAGATCTTTTCTAAATTTTTCCTTTGCCAACAAAGGTCTCGATGGCGTCAACCTAGGCAATATCCTTCATCATAAATTAGTTCAATCGAAAATACCTCCTTATTTCAAAGACCAGTCTGTACCAATAATTTCTTATACCTATACCAAACCTATTGCAACTAAAATTTTCAATTACAAACGCGTTTTGCAGGATCTCGATATTGACGACTTCCAGTCTAAACCTCCTGATTGCACTTGTGCTAGTTCCCAATTCACATATAATCCTGCTGGCCACGTTATTACCGGTGACCTTAACATTGTTAATAACACTTCTCTACGAAACATGTTATCGAAAGGTCCGAAATATCTTGAGCCTAAATCCATCAATTGGAAATACAACTTTAAAATTTTGATGGATTCAGTCGAGGATTATGCCAGGCAATTGGCTAGGCGCGAGAAGGAAGACATAGACACTCTATCCGAATGGATTAAGGCAGTGGGGTCGTTAATACAAATCAGAATTAAGAAACTGAATGGGTCCATCAATGCCCATGCTACGTCAATCTTCAAAGATCCAAATGTTGCTAAACACCTATCTGACCTCCAGGATAAATACGTTGTTGTCCCCGCAGACAAAGCCCCAACTAACATCGTTTTTGTTTGTAAAAGTCATTACATTAATTGCTTGATAAACGAATTAGGTATAGAAAATTCACTTGGAAACCCAACATATACCCTCACGACACTTATCAAAGAGGAAATCCTGGATAATCATAGGTCTGTTCTTTGTTCCTTTGGTATTTCAACCAAAGATGAAGAACTGGATCTTCCATCACTGTATTGGATACCTAAACTACATAAGTGTCCTTACAAGCAACGGTATATTGCTGGGTCTTCTAAGTGCTCCACGAAACCCCTTTCTAAATTATTAACATCCATTTTATCAGCAATCAAAGACGGGCTTCAAAGTTATTGTGAAACTGCCTATTCTAGAGGTGGCGTGAATCAGATGTGGATACTTAAAAATTCCAAAGATCTTTTAGAGTACATACAATCTAACTCTCTTTCATCTTGTAACAGTATTAAAACATTTGACTTTTCTACTCTTTACACAAGTATTCCACATTCCAAACTAAAAGAAAAATTAAAAGAGTTGGTATGACTTTGTTTCATAAAAAAGAATGGCCAACGTAGATACAAGTATCTTGTCTTAGGGAGGGATAAATCCTACTTTGTAAAGAATCATTCTGATTCAAACAAAAAATTCTCTGAAACCGATATTAACAAGATGCTTGATTTCTTGATTGACAACATATTTGTTACGTTCGGAGGACGTGTTTTTCAACAGACTGTCGGCATCCCAATGGGAACAAACTGTGCCCCTCTACTTGCTGACTTGTTTCTTTATTATTATGAGGCTGACTTCATGCAGGAACTTCTTAGGAAGAAAGATAAAAAGTTAGCAATATCCTTTAACTCTACTTTCCGCTATATAGATGACGTTCTTTCACTAAACAATTCAAAATTTGGTGACTATGCATCTATCCCATCGAATTGGAGATAAAGGATACTACAGATACAGTTAAGTCGGCTTCATATCTTGACTTACATCTAGAAATTGACAATGAGGGTCGGTTGAAGACAAAACTTTACGACAAAAGAGATGATTTCAGCTTTCCAATTGTGAACTTTCCATTTCTAAGTAGCAACATTCCAGCAGCACCTGCATACGGGGTATATATCTCCCAATTGATACGATATTCCCGTGCTTGCATTTCCTATCATGATTTTCTTGATAGAGGGTTACTGCTAACAAGGAAGCTATTAAACCAAGAGTTCCAAGTGGTGAAGTTGAAATCATCCCTTCGTAAATTTTACGGACGCCATCACGAGTTGGTTAATCGTTATTAACCGTTTCACAAATAATATCGGATGTGTTCCTTACGTCGTAACTACAATCCCCTTCCCTTTCATGAATTTGACCTACCGAATTAGACTATTTACCGGATTTGTAATCACATAAGCAACACGACGGGTGCCGCATGTGAAGCAGGATCTGCTTACCCTTCCGGAGCACCTGAGATCACCCCTAGTTTTTGGTGGGGTTCGTGTTGTTTATTCTTTAGTTTTCTATGTTGTGTCATGTGTACTATTGTTTTCTGTTTGTCTTTTTCATTTTTAGTCATGGCGTTGTCAGTTTGTTTTAGATTTACGAGTTTGACTGTCCCTTTGGTATCTTTCGTCCCTCTTTTAATTAGCCAACAACAACTTATTGATTAATTGAATAAACGAACCTCGATAAAAACCACCATAGGTGCTTTAAAAAGTGTTATTCTCAATTAGGTGTATTGTGCTGATAGTTAGGAATCTAGAGATTCCTTTTACTATTATTTCCTATAATCATAAGCCACATCAGAATGAATTAGTGACTGCTTCAAGAAATAAGACATATATAAGATAGTTATACGGTCACACTCCATCATTCTGTTATAAAAGTACTTACATGTATCTAGTCCGGGTACTTCTGAGAAATCTATCTTTTTATATCATATTGCATTTGCGTATAGTACATGTTTTTATGATATGATCTTATGAATGTTATTTGGTTAACCGTTCAAAACATTACTTTTGAAATACTGTTTATGGTTTATAATATGTAATTTCAATTTTAAATGTATTTTCAAATAACAAGTTGATTTCAAACTGCCATCAAAAGTTCATACCTATATTTTTTTTATTTATTTGAAATTTTAATGTCTATTGAATTGTTAATTGAAAGTTTAATTGAAATTTTTGCTTAAAGCTATCCTTACATATTTTTTTCAGAGCAAATAAAAAATCAAATAGAAGACTGGGAAAAGAATGATAAGATGTTTGTTTGTACCCGAGCCAGTGCTTATGTTATTGAAAGTTTAAAGACTAAAAATTGCGTCACATTAACTGCTCCAGCGGGTGTAGGGAAATCTTTTATCAGTAGGCATACAGCGCTTATCTTACAGAAGGAGGGATACAACATAATACCAGTGTATTCACCAGAAGACATAAGAGATTATTATCAACCTGGTAAACAAACTGTCTTCATTTTAGATGATATTTGTGGAAACTTCTCTGCCAACCAAATTGAAATTTTGAGATGGACAGATCTTTTGCCTGTTGTTAACAAAATTATTGCAGACAAAAGTTGTAAGATTATTGTATCTTGTAGGTTGCAAGTTTATGAGGATGATAGGTTTAATGTTTTATCACCTTTTAAGTCTTGTGAATGTAACTTAATATCAGAAAGTTTTAGTCTTACAACTGAAGAGAAAACAAATATAGCTAGAGTATATTTAGACAAAAGCCCGATAGAAATTGGTGACATTCCACTAACAAGTGATTATTTCCCACTTTTATGTTATTTATATCATGAAAAAAAGAGTTCGGATGTCATAGAATTTTTCAGAAACCCTTTTGGTGTTTATAAAATTGAGTTAGACAATTTAAGTATGAATGGGGATGGAGGGTACCTACGAATGTGCAGTCTTGTGTTGTGTGTTCTTTTTAATAATCAGTTAGAGGAAGAATGGTTTCAAGGTAAGGTTTCAGATGAACAACGACATCTCATAGAAGACATATTCAAGACTTGTGGCTTCAGCATTGACATGATTAGTACAGCAAAGGAAAAACTGAAACAAGCACTCGACAGTCTAGATGGTACATTTGTCAGTAAACAGAATGGTATATACAGAGCTTTACATGATAAATTTTTTGATTTCCTTGCTCATTACGTTGGTAAAAAAATGATTAAATGTTTAATAGACCATGGTGATAGCCATTTAGTATTTGAACGTTGTATTTGGCAGCAACTACCAGATGAAAAAAACAGGTATATAGATTTCATTATTGAAATAGAGGATGATTATTTAGAATCTTATATAAAAAGGTTTATAAAGGACTGGTCATTAGGAAACTTTATAGGAGTGCTTGAGAGCTTTAATTTCAGAATATCATTATTTAGACAACGGTTATTGCAGTATTTAAGAAACCTGGACAAATCAGAACAAGAAGCATTGGCCAATACAAAATATATGCTGATATGTAATTGCAGCAAAGGTTATATCGATATGGTACATTGGATCTTAGACAATAATGTGGATGTGGATCAGAGAAGAAATGATAAGACCACTGGGTTGATCATGGCATGCCAGGAAGGGCATGTTGATATAGTACGGTTGATGCTACAGCAGAATCCTAACGTTGATCTATGTGACTCAAACGGGGCCACGCCACTGAACTGGGCATGTTATAGGGGGTTTGCTATTATTGTGAGCATGTTATTAGAACGGAACCCTAATATTCATCTATGTACCAATAATGGATGTAGTCCTCTATACATGTCAAGTCTGCGTGGACATACTGGTGTAGTTAGGCTGCTGTTAGACAAGAATCCAAATGTTGATCAATGTAATAAAAAAGGGGAGACTGCACTAAACGTATCTTGTAGAATGGGTTATGCTGCTATTGTGAACATGCTGTTAGACAAGACTCCTAGTGCTGATATATGTGACAGTGATGGATGTAGTCCTCTTTACATGGCAAGTCAGAATGGACATACTGATGTAGTAAGGCTGCTGTTAGACAAGAATCCAAATGTTGATCAATGTAATAAAAAAGGGGAGACTGCACTAAACGTATCTTGTGGAATGGGTTATGCTGCTATTGTGAACATGCTGTTAGACAAGAATCCTAGTGCTGATATATGTGACAGTGATGGATGTAGTCCTCTTTACATGGCAAGTCAGAATGGACATACTGATGTAGTAAGGCTGCTGTTAGACAAGAATCCAAATGTTGATCAATGTAATAAAAAAGGGGAGACTGCACTAAACGTATCTTGTGGAATGGGTTATGCTGCTATTGTGAACATGCTGTTAGACAAGAATCCTAGTGCTGATATATGTGACAGTGATGGATGTAGTCCTCTTTACATGGCAAGTATGAATGGACATACTGATGTAGTGAGATTGCTGTTAGACAAGAATCCTAATATCGATCTATATGACAGTGATGGAAGTAGTCCTCTTTACATGGCAAGTATGAATGGACATACTGATGTAGTGAGATTGCTTTTAGACAAGAATCCTAATATCGATCTATATGACAGTGATGGATGTAGTCCTCTTTACATGGCAAGTATGAACGGACATTCTGATGTAGTGAAATTGCTGTTAGACAAGCATCCTAATATTGATCTATGTGACAGTGATGGAAGTAGTCCTCTTTACATGGCAAGTATGAATGGACATTCTGATGTAGTGAAATTGCTGTTAGACAAGAATCCCAATGTTGATCTATGTACCAGTGATGGATGTAGTCCTCTTTTTATGGCAAGTTGGGATGGAAATACTGATATAGTAAAGATGCTTTTAGAAAAGAATCCTAATGTTGATCTATGTGACAATTGTGGTTTAATACCACTGTTGAATCTATGCTCCTGTGAAGACACCAGTATATTAAAGCTATTACTAAGACATAAACCAGCCATAAATACCGCTACATGCATTGGTTTTAATGCATTGCATTCAAGTATACTTAAAGAAAATATAGAGATAACACAGTTACTGTTAGAGAACAATGCTGACTGTAATGTATGTATCCATAGTAAACAAACAATAACAGATGAATGTACAAGACTTTCATTGATTGCATTAGACATATTAGAACAATTGCTTCTGGAGGATACGTTATCAAGTATAGCTGATTATGTCAGGAAGAAGTCGGTAGATTATGTTTTTGATGTATTGGCTGGTTCGTCTCCTTTACACATTGCCTGTTTTCTGGGTACAATGGATATAGTCGGTCGTCTACTGGATCACAATGCTAAAATCAACATGACAAAAGAAGATGGAACGACACCGTTATTTTATGCATGTGAATTAGGACATGATAATATAGTGCGTTTATTGTTAGATAGAGGCGCAGATACAGAGATCCTGAGACTTGACAGAAAATCATCTATAAACATTGCAACGGATAATGGACATAAAACAATAGTAGCGATGATAACAAAACACACAAAGGGGGAAAACCATGATTCTTAATCATAATAATATCAGAAGCATCATCACATATGCAGTCAGTCTTCATCTTTTATTTTCCTGAAGCATCGTTGGAAATTGCTTTATTTCACCACAAACTATTATACGTGCACCTGTAGGTTTTTGCTGCTCATGGTTCATTTGTTGGGATCTTAGTTTTCTAGTATTGCCATATGTGTTGTCTCTTGTTTTAATTCATTTGCATGAAGTGAGTGTCTCGTTCTGATAACTCTCCTTAAGTCTTTCTGTATCGGTTTTTGTGTTGTTATCTTTATTATACGAATGACTCTAATTCTTTAACAGAAAGATAAAAGGTACCAAAGAGATAATAGCAGGTAATTGGATCTTAACTTTTATCTCGTCTATCTTTGCCCCCACTGCCTAATATATTTTGAAAACAAATTCAGTGTTCCACATGCGTGTTTTCTTATTTCTTAAACGATGCGTCTATTTTATTCACGAATCATTTTTTGCCAATGACTCATATGCTTGATACATGTCAGATGTGGAGGAACTGTATTTCACTTGCTTATGGATTTTGACAAGATATTAGGTAGTGCTGGCCAGTTTATAAAGTTGAAATTTGAATTTAATTTCGTGAAAGTTATACTTGTTGCGGGTATACATATATCGTATAAATACCTCTTTAAAACTTATGAAAATGTAATCAATAAATATCACGGAAAAGTGATTAACTCAACGCAATGGTTTATTTTGACTCATTTATTTGATGGAACACTTACTTGAGTTGTTCAAGGTTTCAAGCATTACCAAAATTAATTTAACAACAATTAAACTTCTATTCAGTAATAGAGAGCATGCAGCTAGTACTCAGACTTTAAAAAACGCAAACAGTGTCTGAGCAGAAAGTTAATGAACCAGGGGTATGTCAAAAAATAACTCGTTCTTTTTCGAAAAAAGTTCATAGGAAGATTCCAAGACCTTGTAGATAAATATTCCGTATCAACTTCTTTTATCATTTTAATAACAAGTTTGAATGTTATTTTGTTTGTCTTTGTAGATAGTTGAGCTAAATATTTAGTCCATTTTAGAGAATACACTTTTGGTGTGGCCAAGTTCTCATGCAATCCGCTAATGAGCTTTTGTGCTGTGGTCTTTTTACGATTTTTTGTCTTTTGTTTTTGATTATGTGAGTATGTGCATTGTTAATATGTCATTTTGTTTTCTATGATGATATATATGATTGTTTTATAGTGATTAAGATTATAACACAATGTTGACTGCTGTACCCCAATTTTTTTACATTTTTATCAATTATGATTGTTTGTTTTGTTCACACTTTGTTGTAAATATAATTTAATTTCATTCTACTATCATACAATGAGAGGTTTATCTAGCTATAAAACCAGGTTTAATCCACCACTTTATATAAAAGAAAATGCCTGTACCAAGTCAGGAATATGACAGATGTTTTCCATTCGTTAAATGTGTTTGAGCTTTTTTTTTGCCTTTTGATAATGGACTTTCCAATTTGTTTTTCGTTGAAAATATTTTACTGTTTGCTTTTATATATTTAGATCATGGTATGATCATAAACTGTATCATAAACATCCAACATATTAATAAGTAAATGAACAACCTTTCCAAACCAATGTTATTTGATAACATTTAATCGTAATTAGTTAACCCCTTTCCAAAAATGATAAGAAGGACATAACGAAAAATAATGTAACCTAGTTGTATTATGTGATTGGTCTAGAAATTCTGAAAAGTTCGTTTCTTGTAAAATATGGTTTATCCTATGAAATAGTATTTGGTCAAACGACAAGAAATGTTGAGAATGAACAAAAATTATTATATTGGAATACATGTGATGTGCCGATTATGTTAACAGTGTTAAAATTTCATAATATTTGATTAATATAATACATAAGATCAAAGAGAGAGGGGCTTTTTCGTAAGCTGTGTTAATTTGTAAAAAGTGAAGTTTTATTGAAACTACTTTTCAGAGTTGATGTATTGTTATGCATATTTTTTCTCATTTAAAACAACTTTGATTCTTGTTTTAAATTAAATATCGTGATACTCCCTCGCATGCTACATGTATGTAACTTAATAGACCTGAAATCTGCTAAGAATAGTATCAGTAAATCTATATATTCATACAATTCATGTATTCCATTATAAACATTAGAATTTGATGGTGTGATTGTTTTAATTTAGATACAATTTATTCTTTATCCTTAACTGTTACTTTATAATTTGTATTGTACATAGCTGTAATGTGATAATCAAAGAATAAACCATTTGTATATGTGATTATTACATTTTTCAGTAAAATACTTTTAACTTGTTCAACATATTGTAGTCACTTATTCGAGTCAACCGAAGCTGTGCTATGAAGCAATACAAATAACATAAAAAAAGAACTTCGTTTGAATTGTTTTACATTGTCTTATCGGGGCCTTTTTATAGCTGACTATGCGGTATTGGCTTTGCTCATTTCTAAAGGCCGTACAGTGACCTATAGTTGTTAATGTCTGTGTATTTTTGGTCTCTTGTGGACAGTAGTCTCATTGGCAATCATACCAAATCTTTTTTTTTATAAGGCTAGGAAAAGAGAGGCTTAGGTAGTTTACCGAAGTTCAAATCTCATTAATCGATTATTAACATACAAATCAAAGAAGAGAACGCATGGATGACAAACAAGAGCAAGATTGGTGTGTCAACAGGGAAAGCGTCTCATACTACGCATGCATCACCGGCCATGCAAATCAACACTATTTCGTAATTGCAAAAATAACAGATCGTACGACTATTCGGTATCTGCAGTTTTAGAACATGGAAACTTTCGTTGAAGATTGAGACACCGACACATTGTTTGAGTAAACATATTCGTAATGGCGAGCGGAAGAGGACAATTACTCTTTATAAATGTTGCGTCCGAAATAATTTTCTGAAACTACTCTTTTCAGAATCCGTCATAGGACAAAAGTCGAAAGCAAACAATTAAAAATATCGAAATATGATGAATCTATCCTTTTGGTTTTTTTGTATTTTATATAAGGTAGATATAGCTTCCGTGTGAAGAGCTCTTATTTCTTGTCTTGTTTACGCTTTACTTTTTTTTTCAGCGTTTGCATTCGGTTTCAAATTTTCAATTAATTGGCCTTGAGCATGTCGATCAACACTGAGAAGACAGTGATTGTCGTAATCCGCATCTGATGCAATAATATTACTACCTTTAATGTTATTAAATTTGTCAAATTCTACTACAAATAAGTTTTTCCAAGACATTTAGAACCTTTGTTTCGTAATAATTTCTAAATCTATCATCAGAAAAAGGTAAAAACATCTATAAAGGTATCCTATAACTTAAAGTTCGTACTGATGTTTGTTATGCTCAATTAAGCTGTAAAACTTAAGTAGTTAAGTGTGTCTCTAAGGAGAAGTCATAAAATTACCATAATACGATAGCATTAAAGGTACTCCCTTCAGTGGCCAGATGGTATGATAGTTTGTTCATTACCATTCTAATATGCTTTGGTCACTAATTCGGATGATGAAGATGGAGAATGCAATCATGTTCTGAAATTTGTGTGCTAAATCTATTACGGTAGAAAAAAACATAGTGAATAATATTGATTTTATAAGAATGAAGTGAGTCCGATACGTAGAATATAAGAGCGAGCAGAACTATGTGTTGGTTTAAATAATGTAAAGGAGTAAACAAATATATCATAAAATGCAACCTACGAAACAAACAAAGATATAGCGCATAAACCATGTAGCTACTAGTTATATTTACACTAGTGGAATCAGCACATAAGGTATGACCCCGTTCATACTAGGACATTTTTATCGATTTAAACTATACCGGTTCAATATAGATCGGTTTAAAGGCTAATATGAACGCTTTGAATCGATCTTCAATCGGTCTAAACTAAAACACAAAAAGAGGTAGTTTAGTTTGAATCGATCTAAAGTAAACCGATCTTACTTTAGATGTGAACGCAGAGATCGGTTTAAACTAGTTCGATTGAATCGAAAATAACGTATGCGCATGTATAGCGGCAAAACTATCTCAGAGGTTCGTTGTTTAACCCGTATTTCGCTGTTAAAAGACATTTAAAACAAACTGAAAACATGTCTCCGCCGTAGCATAGATTTGCGAAATTTGTGTCTTCTTTTCTTATGTTGTTTTTTTTTTCTCTGCAGGAACCGCAGTATTTCCGGCGTCGTGTTGTAACTTCGTAGCTACAGTTTTTTTTCAAAATTAAAGAAAACTGCAATAACACCAGTATCAAAATTTTAACTTGTGATTCAAGTGAAACAATAAAATTTTTTTTCAAGTGTGTGTATCAGTGTATCAACACATGAGTTTGATAAATCAGTTCTATTTATACACAATGTTTACATTTTAACGGTTAAAAGGTTAGATCGATTGCGTTTTCAATTGTAGTGTGAACGCAGTGGTTTAGATTAGACCGATAGGGATCGTTATGATTAAAGACAGTGTGAACGCTAACTGGTTTTATTTACACTGTGCTTAAACGGCCGTAAGTCACCCACAGCCCAAGATGGAGCCGCCTGGCTTCGTCTAGAAAGTTTGCTCCTATATAATTACAATACCGTGAATACAAAAGAAATGTTCAGTAATTAAAAAGTTATATATTTTTTTAGGGAAACTCTGCAATGTAAAACGTTGTTTGTTACTACAAAATAAACGATTACAGCACGATTTTCCAAAACACTTATGATGTCCGTAACTTCAAAACAACTTGTCCGTAACTTTTTTCCTTATACCAGTAGGGATGTCCGTAACTTCAGCATGATGTCAGTAACTTTCAAAGAATCTTTATTCGTAGATGGAATTATAAAAAAAAGAAATGGTTAACAACAAAAATACTGAACTCCTAGGATTATTCAAACGGGAAGTCCTTTATGGAATGGCAAAGCCAAAAGCACAATTTAACACACCAAACGAATGGAAACCAACGGTCATATTCCTGCCTTGGTACAGGCATTAAAAAGTAAAATTACAAAAATACTGAACTCTGAAGAAAATTCAAAAAGGAAAGTCCCTTATCAAATGGAAAAATCCAAAGCTCAACCAACTGCCATTTTCCTGACTTGGTACAGGCATTTTCTTATGTAGAAAATTGTACGGCAAAATTAATGTATCTTACATTCTACTGGCTTTATAGATTGTTAATTGCTTAAGTCTTAAATGATAAACCGAGGCATTCAGGTTATAAATCTCACCATTTCCAACTGTAGAAATTAAATTAATAATGAACATATGAAAATGACTTTAGGAGAACAAATTCGGAGGTCAATCCTTAGAAGAAATACATAGATGAATCAGTCCAAACCTCTAAAGATGATATGTATGATTTGATACCCGATCTTATTGAATCCCTGAAATCAAAGAAACTTTTAGAAGATTTTAAATCTACTTTTATTGCTATAATAAACTGAATCTTGTTCAACAATATAGCCTCCCATCTATTCCTAGATATTGGCATTTTTTCTCTCAATCAACAACACATCACACTAGATATAGTGAAGAGACCATACTTTTTGGGCTAACAATTCAGAAATTATTTAATGGAAAGGATATCAATATTTCCGCGGCTACACCGACCAAGGACTCATCAGTGAACAATCTATAAAGCTAGAAGAATGTTAGATGAATTTCGCCGTACCGTAAGATCCCGTTTTATCCCGGGAATATTTTTTTTTTAAATTTAACGGAAAATCCGTGACACTCTGATTTGCTTTTTCTTTTGTTTAATTTGAAGCATATCATTATTGTATAAATCTATGTAGTAAGTTAGGGGTTTGATAGTGTTTATTGTCCTTTAAGTGTTGAAATTTTTAATCTTTCAATTTTGAAAAAAAAGTTACCCACATCCGAAAATAAAGTTACGGATAGTCTTATTATTTTTGACTTGTAAGTTACGGACATCTTATGCATTTTTTAAAAGTTGGCCTTGCGCTAAAATGAAGTCAAAATTAGCAAATTTGTAGTGATGGTAAGTGATTTCTTTATTCAAAAGTCCTATCAATATTTACAAAGATAATGAAAAACGTTGCAAAAAGTAGATTTTGTATTAACTATCATCTCAACAAATTTTAGAGTCCGCCATCTTGGGCTGTTGGTAACTTAAGTTACCCACGGCCGTTTAAGAACAGTGATTTAGATCGATTCAAATTAGATCGATATAAAAAAATGCTAGTGGGGTCTATGACTCTCCAAAAATACACACCGTCATTAGTACACCTATAATGACATTGCAACCCGTTCAACACTTTCAAACCATTTTACAAAAAAATATATGGAAACATATTGCAGGTAGGCAGGTGGTCGGTAATCTGTGTTTTTGTCTTTTGTTTCTACTATGCGGTGTTTTATAATGTTTCTCTCTTTCATTCTTTTAATCTTTTTGCCCATCCTTGTCAGTTTGTGTTTGGTATGGCTTATACTAAGCATTTCTATACTCTTTTAAGTTTGGCGATATTTCTTACTCTTTGTCAATTTACTTACTTCGGTTAACAGTCTAGATCCGACTACTCCGTAACACATCCAAATATGTGTATCATGATAGTAATACTATAAGCGAAAAAAATAGACCCTATTCTCCTTTGGTTTTCACCTTTGACAAGATTAATATTCATATCGGAGGGGCTGATTTGGGGTTTACTAAATGTTGAATATAATGAGCACAAAGGGTATTATAATGTCCTATAAAGACTAGAGATAAACAGGGAAATAAACTAAAGAATAGTGGGGATTAAATGTAAAGAATAGAAGAGAATTAAGGACAAATAATATAAAGAAAAGACAAAAATTATATAAAAAACATAAGAATACAGAATTGAATGACCCATTCAGATCCTCATTTGGGTATATACTTTAATAATGGTTGTAAGAGGAACCAATATAGCATTAGCCGGAAGTAAGATCAAAAATGAAAATTGGCATGATCGTTCTTGAGACAATTATCCATAAAGACCATATGGTACACAGCTACTTTTGCATAGGTACTATTTCTGTACTAAAAAAATGCAGTACCGGAAATTTACTTTTAATATTTAGTACTATATCTTTACTTTAAAACTATTGTAATATTTAGGTACTTGTATTTTACAGTACTTGAATTTGTACCAAATATTTCGGTACAGAAATAATACAATATTCCATGTTTGAAAATCATAACTTTAAGAGATTTAAAATAGAAAATTAAAACTTTCAAAATGCTTAAATTTGTAACGGTAGTAATCAAAAATCTGTAGTACCTAAATTTCAAGTACAAATAAAGTACTGTAAAATACAGGTACCTTAAATTAATATTTCAATAATTTTAGAGTAACAAAATAGTACTTAAAAGTAGATTTCCAGTACTACACATTTTTAGTACAGAAATAGTACCTATGCAAAAGTAGCTGTGTAAGCTATGATGATTACAAGTATATGTCATCGCATCCTTTAGCATTGGAAAATCTCATACTATAACAGTAAATTATGATAACGAAAGTCAAGAGATTACGTACAGCCTGATTTAGGCTGAAATAACATTAAACGGAAGACTATAATATGACTGCTTTACCGCATCGAAATACACATGTTCTTATCTTTGCTTAGCTATATAAAGAAAATACATGTGTTAAACATGATTAGAAACCATAGATATCCCTCCCCGAACGTGAACAGAGGTGTAACATAATAAAAAAAAAGGATACATATCAGTTAGAAACTGTGTTTGACTCGGTATAGATAAAAATACACAGTCTTGTATTCCATGAAAATCTATCAAAAATATGCATATAAAAAGTGCATCTTTTTTCTTGTTAGTGAGCAAGTTAACGGTCATCAACAGTAATATTTACATGCATTTTATGGATTTTTATTGGAATTTCGAATGCTCTGTTTATACTATTTTATTTGTCAGTTGTTCCTTTACTTTTATTTTTGCCATCACGTGTATATTAATCGACTTTTGAGTTTCTTTTTAAAAATAATTCAGTATGAACTTCTGATCAACAAGAGAAGTACATAATAAATCGATACAATTCTTATCTTATAGAGACCCGCTAACATGTTTAACCAAGCCACATTATTTATGTATGTGTCTGTCACAAACCAGGAGACTGTAATTCAGTGGTTATCGTTTGTTTATGTGCTACATATATGTTTTTCGTTCATTTTTTTTTTTATATAAATAAGGCCGCTTGTTTTCTCGTTTGAATTGTTTTCCATTGTCTTATCGGGGCTTTTATAGCTGACTTAGCTGTATGGGCTTTGCTTATTGTTGAAGGCCGTATCGTGACATATAGCTGTTAATGTATGTGTCATTTTGGTCTCTTGTGGACAGTTGTCTCATTGGCAATCACACCACATCTGCTTTTTTTAATTGTAATATATATATTATATTTTAAATACAGCGCCAACCAATGACAGCCTGTAGTTTTACTAGTTATAAAATGCATTTAACCAAATATAACTCTTAGTTGATTATTCATTATATTTAAGAAAGCAAGGTTTCAACTTCGTCAGGCAAAGTCGGCATTAGATGGATTAGGCTATCTTTTATTACCGTTTTTGTCGAGCCTTTGACCTTAGTCGAAAAAGATAGACTAAGCGATCATACATTCCGTCGTCGATGTCGTCGTCGGCGGTCTCCACAAATATTCACTCTGTTGTTAATTTTTTTTAAATTTTAATATCTTTCTTAAACCATCCTGGATGTCTACCAAACTTGGACAGAAGCTTGTTTATGATCAAAAGATAGTATCCAGAAGTTAATTTTGTACAAATTAAATCCCATTTTTTACAATTCTTATCTTAACATGTTTAACCAAGCCACATTATTTATGTATGTGTCTTTCCCAAGCCAGGAGACTGTAATTCAGTGGTTGTCGTTTGTTTATGTGCTACATATATGTTTTTCGTTCATTTTTTTTTTTATATAAATAAGGCCGCTTGTTTTCTCGTTTGAATTGTTTTACATTGTCTTATCGGGGCTTTTATAGCTGACATTTTTCCGTATTTTACTCATAAATGGACTCGGTTTTTCTGCGGGAAAACATTACATTCACTCTGTGGTTATAGTTTTTTAAATTTAAAATCTTTCTTAAACAATCCTTGGTTTGTATCAAAGGTGGACAGGAGCTTACAGGATAACTACAATCCACCCTGATTTTGTTTTACATTTTTTTTTCTAATTTTAGAATAGTACATTTAGTCATCAGGTATATTTAATATATCAATGTCAGACAGTTTTGTTTCTGTTAACAAACAAATATTATATTTTTTCATCATCTCTATAAATTCAGGACATAACAGTTTTTGTTTTATACCACATACGTTTAAGAAAACAAATGTTAATTTCAGAAAAAAGAGAATCCACATTGTATGTTAGATTGTCACACGTGCTGATGTTTCTTTATATTCCTCTTGCACAACATCCCTATGCACCAGGAAAAGGAGGCGGTGGCGTTTGTACCAAAGGTCGCTGGTTTTAGAACGGTGGTCTAGGTGGCATTTGTGGTGGTGGATGCGGGAAGAATCTCTTGTTGTTGGTGTACAGTTTATCATCACGAAAATGTGCAAGGTGTCCTTTTTGTCTAGCATCCTTCATGATCGTCACCAATGCACGTCTTCTCTGAACAACTTTCCCTGGGAATTGTTCATGAGCACGAAACTGAATGCCACTTTCTTTCAAGTTTTTCTCTTGCAGCCGCCAGCACGATTCCGCGATCTTTTCTATTTTCAAATTTGTCAACGTTTTCCCTGGAACCTCTATCTCGGCGCGATTTCAGTCTATGAACCACGTGAAACGGAATATTGTTTTCGATTCCAAGTTCATTTGTTTAAAGTGTTTTTCTTCCGTATTTTCAGTTTGTTTGGTATCAGAAACATCGGGAATCCCGCGAAATATCAAATTGTCTCTCACCGATCCAGTTTGTATATCAACTATCCTGTCCCTTAATTACAATTTTTCGTTTTGAAGTTTATCATCTTCTCTTTTTATGAAATCTACATTCTGTTCAATGACCGATGATCGTATTGATGATTGCACGAAACACTACATTGACTGCTTGGTTAAGGAACTGGGAATAGATAACACACTTGGAAATCCTACATATACACTAAGAACGCTTACGAAGCAGGAGATCCTGGAAAACCACAAATCGGTTCTAATCTCTTTTGGTGTTAATCTAAAGGATGAAGACCAGGAGCTTCCATCCTTATATTGGATTCCTACGCTTCACAATAATCCTTATAAGGAAATGTATATTGCAGGTTCTTCCAAGTGTTCAACTAAACCCCTTTCTAAAATTCTTACTGTCATACTCACTGAAGTCAAAGAAGGACTTCAGAAATATTCCTAAACGGCATATTCAAGAAGTGATGTTAATCAGATGTGGATACTGAAAAATTTAAAAGAGTTATTGGTGAATTTAAAATCTCAATCATTAAAACATTGTACCAACATTAAAACCTTTGAGTTTTCAACTCTTTATACCGCTATTCCACATACTAAACTTAAAGTTCGACTGAAAAAACTTGTCAGCTTATGTTTCTTTAATAAAAAGGGCAATACACGCTTTTCAATATCTAGTTTTGAGCTGGAATTCAGCTTACTTTGTGAAAAATCATACAGAGTCAGGGGAAAATATACCGACAAGGATATCACTGCCATGCTGGACTTTTTAATTGACAACATATTTGTTGAATTTGGAATTTTGGTCTTCCAACAGACTGTTGGAATCCCAATGAGTACCAATTGCGCTCCTCTTCTTGCAGATTTGTTTTTTATATTCCTATGAAGCAGAATTTATCCAAGACCTTGTACAGAAATGAGAAAAGAAATTAGCCCAGTCTTTTAAGGGCATATCCAACAGTTTCAGGGGAGGTAATAACAAACGTAAACGTCGTCTATTGTTTGCCGTAATTTCACGGTGTTTCAACGACGTCATAATGGCCGTTTGGAAAGAGCGGTTTCTTTCCTCATTGGAAATGGCACGGCGGAAATCGGCAAAAAAATCATACAGAATATTAGCAGAACTAGAATTCAAAACTTAAAGATATCTTTGTCCATTTGGTCTATTATAAAAGAACTGCAATTATCTTAATCATTACTAAACCATACTCACTTAAGTTTCCGTTTTATTAAATATCTTCAATACAGTAGAAAACAACGAGAGCAAATGCATAATGATTTATTATTGCATAAGAAAGTAGCACAAATTGTAATTAGTTCTTTATCAACTTTTTCCGAGATTTTGTCATTCAGGATAGAAAACTTAAAGTTTGGTTTTACTTGAGAAAGATGAAAAAAAAGGTTTCTTGAGAAAAAATAAATACGGCGCAATATATATAGCATTTATAATGCATCTAGCTTTGCGTTAGAGTGCTAATAGATATACATTAGCTCTTTAAATGAATATGAACTTTAACCGGTAAACAATGTAAAACAAAAGATGACACAGTAATAAAAGAATATTGAAATAGGAAAACATTGTAATATATACACTGACATACAAGTAGAAAATATCCGACGATGTTGGTGTTTACTTATGTATGAGGAAACAAATATAATAAAACACACAAAAAAAACCAGTGTAGGTGTCTTTACTAATTAGACACGCCCTTTTCAGTCAGTAGGTCCATAACATGATGGGGAAAAAAACAGCCTTTGCCAAAATACCATAATTCAAAATGGGGAGGGGGGGGCTAATAGCTTTACTCACGATTTTGATCATCATTCAACTTTATCTAGTACGGCATACGTTTTACCGCTAGTACACTCTTATATCTTGATATTGTATCAATCGATCCACTCTCGCCTCGTCGTAGATATGCGCGATATATTTGCCACTGGAGCACGGCAACAATCAATTCATCAGTTTCATATAGTGATGCATAATCATTAGTTCTCAACTGATAATTGTCTCAAACAGTGTTCCAGTTTTGGTTTTTTATTTTTATTTTATATCTTATTTCAAAACGAAAATTTTAGAATTTTTTTCCGCATCTTTCTCTTTGAATTCACTTTTTTGAATAATCAATAATAATATAGAGTGGGGTGCTCAATTTCGCCATATCTTTCCATGTTTTCTTCAGTTTATGTTCAGGTCTTTATGTTTTTGAAGTATACTGATATTTCTATATGAAGATGCAAATGCAAATTATTCTTAGCTTGAAAACGTGTTTGTTTTGAGAAAAATCATCTGAAAAGTGTGATTAAAGGGTGTTTGAAATTTCCTGATTTTTTGTCAACGGGGGACACATATTCGCCGTTTTTGCATATCTATTTTAAACCAAATAACTGCAGCTTTAAACAATATTTATCAAATAAATTTTATTATAGATGAATAGCAGACATTTGAAAGGTGTAAAAAACTGAAATTTTGGGCAATAAGTCAAGAAAATAACTAAGAAATATTTCTTTGAATTTTTTTTCATTTTTTTTCATTCAGGAAATTGGCTGTAAACCGATGTCCGTTTTTCGGTCCTTTGCGGTTAGTTCCGAAATTATGTCTCATTTTCAAAAATAACCATATTTGTTTTAAAAATATAATTTATCGGCATATTTCTTCCATTTCAACCATCCTTTGAAGTTTTTACACCTTAAAATTATATAACGGCGAAATTGTGTCCACGGCGAATATGAGCGCCCCACTCTAGTAGTCTACATCAGTGGTTACATTGTATACAGCCAAACTATGTAGAGGGCAGTAGAACAGAAAACAATTTCCATTGTGTATATATGCAATAACTCATATATTGAAGCGTAAAACCACGGCAGTCAGGCTCGTTTAGGTGAAAAAAAAATACTGTCACAGTTTCAATTTCATATACTTATATAAATTATAGTAAATATGTCAAAAAAAGCAAAAACACACGAAAAAATGTCCACAATTTATTTTAACATTCAACATTTTTCGGTCGTTTTGTTTATGCTCAAGTTAATGTCAAACTGATCTGTTTTGTTCAACAAAGTATGTTTTCATCTACAACTGCAAAAGGCGCAACTTCAATTTTCATGCGACCTTTGTTGTTGTTTATAGATTTTATTCGAAGTTCCTTTATTCCTTCAATCATTTATTTAGATGGCATTTTAGAGTATAGATAGCGCGAAACTCTCCTTACTCTATGCATCTGATATTACGACATTTTTATTTCGACTAAATGAGGCTGCAAATTTAAACATCCGAGCAGCTAAACGGCCGCACCCAATTTTAGCAAATATATACACGTAACTGTTGGACAGGAGCAGTCCAGAGACGGAATATTTCTATACCCAATCAATCCATTTTTAATGATAAAGATTTTAAAGGTATACATTAATACGTCAGCAAACCAACGACACATATAATTCAAAACACTAAGAGTCAACATACAGATTTTTGTTATAGCTAGAAGCCTGTAAAGAGAAAAAGCCAAAACTGCAACAGGAATATATAATACGGAGTGGGTGAGATTTTAGACAGAGGAAGAGGGGTGAAATACCGTATACGATAGCCGGGGACTATTTTAATAGTTTGTTATTCCATGGTTTGCTAAACCGAATAATTCAGTACCTCCCCGTAATCGATCTCCCCTACTTGCTAGGTAGTAATCGTAGATCAGCGGAATATAACGACTGAATTATTCGGGTTAATGGTTTGCATGTTTCACACCCGGGTTTCACAATTTTGATGAACACTATAGAAGAGCTAACTGAATTATTATCTCGTTCATATACTGGTCCATTATAAAGAAACAGGCGACATGACTGCTGTCGAGACAACTATCCAACAAAGTCACAGTGTAAAAATACATTTGTCTGCAACACCGTCGCACTGCCTATGAAAAATTAGCGGGAACTATAACGTTACGTTCCGAAACGTCTTAATTTTGGCGCAATTTGTGAGGCTTACGGAAGGGATTGAGTAAACAGTATGATATTACTCGATTTTTCTCAAAAACGAGTACGGTGACAAATATTTTTCAAAACGTTATGACGTTCCATTTTTTTCAAAGAATAACATATCTTACTTTGGTCAAATCGACACCGTTAGAAATATTTAAAAAAAATCTAAAATGTGCATTTCAAATGTTAATTTCTTACCGTTTTTGGGGGTAACCATGACGTTTTTGGCTTTATTTGAGTAAGAATTAATTCTTTAAATGGTCAAGTTAGATTTTTCTAACCATCTTGACTTATTTTGCTTCAATTTGAGCCCAATTATATAAGTATATTTTGATTAAAAAATCATATTTATTTTTTTAAAATAAAAAACGTTTTTTCCTCCAAAATTCCAAAAATGTTCAATTTTCAGCAGCATTTTTTGCAAAAACGAAATCGACAACATATATTTTTTTGGTCAAAATTCGATTCTCTGTCAATTGAAGAATAAAATATCTTAAAGGGAAAAAATTCTCACCGTCAGAAATAAACTGTTGGATATGCCCTTAACCCTTTCAGTGCCAGGAAAAAATCCGCAACTTTCCGTTTACTGCCAAGCTTGTTTTTTTCTTAAGTACACAAGAATATCTGCCGTCAGTGACGTTAACAATAACGTCGCGTCATAAGATTTTGAGTAAAAGGGTATGACGTCTTTCAGTGATTGATTGACAATTTTGAGACCTCTTGCTTCTATATGCGTAGAAATATTATTTTCTTTTTCGGTAATACTTTTATGAAAAATGACTTTTAAAAATTCCATGGGCAAACGTAAGTTTAGGGAGACGGATTTAAATAAGTTTTTTTCACACTTGTTTCCGAATCATTTATTTGAACTTTATGTAACATTGTAATATATATCATTAATAAATACTGTTTAAACTAAAAGTAAGTTGCGTTGTTTTTTTTAGTTGAAAGATGGTTCCACAGTGTTCAAATAAACAGTGGATAGTTGTTTCATTGGCAATCATTACACATTTCCTTATTTTTATAATTTATACTGATACAAAATTTAACAAATTTTGGAGAGTTTTTGAAAACGGAAGAATTATAGTTACGCATTTTCTTTATCAAGATACAAGTACTGTGGCTTAAATGTTCAAAAGTAAAGAAGAAAAAATAATTGCAAACACGAAGAGTAATCTTTGCAATTAAAAAATTAACAAATTAATGATTGAAATGGGATACGCTGTTGAAACTGAATACTAGTCTCCCTTTTTCTCCACCTTGTTTTTTCTTTTCCAAACAATTTATAAAAACATCGATGAGAAAGGTCCGAAACTATTGAAACATTACTACAAAATAAAAATAATTTGAAAAAGAAGAATTTTCCTCTATACACCGGCTTAAAACAAATGACCCCAGCAACAAGCATTGTGTAAATGTATGGGCCCATTTGCAAGCACAGTTACTTATATAATGCCGTCATAGACAATTGAAAATTTTCCACTTGAGTTGATGTGTTTCTTTTGTTGGTGAATATAATTATTTTCTGCCTGTAATTTGACTATTTGTCAAATTCTTTCAACTTTGGTACTAATAAAAAAACATTTTCTGAAAGTACATTATTTACTTTGTATTGAATATATTTGCTCGTTCGAATAATAAATTGATGTTCAAATTTGCAAGATATCCGAACAAAATGCCTAGTGAATTAGGCTCGGAATCAGACATAGAACCGGCTAATATTCAAAATTTTTAAGAACCGCCTGCAAACGAAAGGCAACATATTTTATCTAAATGACCTTCTAAAATAATTTTCATGGCTCCGGAAGACTTCAACTCAGTAGGTAAAATTCCGATCCAAAGCCCGGACGAAGGCCGAGACAAGGGAAAAAATCATTTACGAAGTAGTTGATATATCAAAAATATATAAAAAAAACCAAATAGATGCTACATTCAAAATATTGGCGAAATTAGATGAATATCTTTATTTGCGCAAATGGTACCTATATTTTTTCAATGGACTGGCGCAGAAGTAGCATTGGCGCAAATAAGTTCATTTTTGGCGCAAAAATATATCACCCGATTTAATGTTTGACGTCGTGTAAAAATATATCGGTTGACGTCATATTCCTCGTGAATCAAATATGGCCGACTCCAGTGATTCAGAGCAGTTTTCAGACGGGGAGAGTGATGGTGATTTTGAAGTTTTAAGCGGTAGCTCAGAATCTGAAGATGAGATGAATGATGTTCCAATGAATGCCAATCCTTGGTTTCGAGTTAGACCTCCGGAGATTGACTATTTACACGACCAAAGATTTGTAGAGAACAGTGGCCCTCAGAATGTCCCTGCTGCCGACGCTAAACCTATCGACTACTTCTTGCTGTTTTTGACACTTGATTTTCTACGGCACATTGTCAGAGAGACAAACAGGTAAAATTTTCAACAACTGTTGCGTTTTATGTTACATTTCACATATGAAAATAGTCATTAGTTTACTCAGTACGATATATTAATGCACACGTTGCGATTATGAAGACATTTGCCTTTGCTTTTTTCTTACCTTTGCCCGGTCGTTTTCAATACATAATATAATATAAACTATAGATATAAAATTGGTATATGATTTTGCTGATTCAATAAAAGGTCAGAGTGAGGTGACATGTCTTCTGAACTAGTACAAAGCAGAGGAATTTTTTTAACGTTAGTATGAGTATATGTTCTCGTCCTACTGTCCTAAATATACACATTACGGTGCGGTCCGGTGTATCCGCGCACCTAAGACTTATGACTTCACTTCATTCAACTGATAAAACCAATAATTGGATAATTTTGTGTGAACACATTCATAACATACTTTTATTTCATAAAATCTTCTGTTTGTATGGTTTCATCCTTTAGATTTTGTGTAATGTGTGTCCAAAATTAGGAAAACCCCTGTTCTGAGAGTTCCTCCAATGTCCGGTGATTTCGCGCATGCCTTCCAAAAATAGCTTATTTGAAATAAAGGAAAGATTTTATACTACGAAATATAGCTGAGTTTGTACCAAACACACTTCCAAGGATGTAGAGCAAAACATATTTCAATCTGATATTAATTTGACTTAAATAAAACAAAAATAATCCGGTGATGTAATTTTTTTAATGGAAATTGGCCAAATATGGTAAATCACGGGATTGCAGTTATTAATTAATTCTTGAACTTATCAATTTTATTCTTTTTTATCCCTTCGGAAGGCTAAAACAATAACAAGAACGATTTTGTATGTGTTACTGTGTTGATATGACAAAATCAGCTAATGCGCGATATCACGGGCCGCGCGGACACCGGGGACTCCACTGTAATTTGACGCTGGACGTTAAACAAAAAAGCACTAAAAATTACCGAATGGGCTTCGAGCATTCGTGAATTAATAATTTATTAAGTCACGCTTTGAGAATGTTAACATGTTTTAGTTCTAAGATTATTTTTACTATTTGTATATTTCATATCAATTATACTGTCATTATTTTTACAGGTATGCACAAGACTTCATCACTAGTCAGCAGAGGATAAGAAGATTTTCGCGTCTTCATTCCTGGTTTAAAGTTGGTGCTGTAACTTTAGATGAGATGAAAGGATTTATATCAGTAATACTTAACATGGGCCTCATACGTAAACCTTCCATTACAGAGTATTGGAACACCAAATTTAAAAGTCAGGATTCTGTTTGGTTTCGTAACATGCTTTATAGAAATCGATTTCAGAGCATTTTGAAATTTTTTCATATCGTAGATAATGCTACAATACCGAATCAAAACGACGATAATTATTCACCTACATCAAAATTTCAGTGCTTCGTTGATCTTTTTAATCGACAGTCGAAACACCATTACATTCCAAAACAGAACATAAGTATTGACGAAAGCTTAATCGCATCTAAAGGCCGGTCATCAATAATACAATATATTCCTTCAAAAGCGGCGAAATTTGGAGTCAAACTTTGGGTATTAGCCGAGGCCGTCAGTGGCTATATTTGTCAAATCAGTGTTTACAAAGGCAAACAATATGACCCAACACCACAAGGAATGTTACAGGGTGCTTACGTAGTCAATAAACTGTTAGATGCCGCAGGATTGTTTAACAAAGCTTATCATTTATTTACTGACAGTTTTTTCTCCTCAATTAATCTGGCTAAAGAGCTTTTAGCAAAAGGGACATTGTTCACTGGAACATTACGCGCTAATCGGCAAATGCCAAACACAATCAAGAATCCTGTTTTGCAGGAAAAGGAGAGCATTTATATTAGACAAGGAATAATTCTGTTATGTGCATATACAGAAAGGAATGGTCGAAAACCAGTTAGAATCATATCCTCTTTTTCTAAAGCAGCACAAGAAAATGATAAACCGGCTATGATTTGCTCGTATAATAAATTTATGGGGGGCGTAGATTTGGCTGACATGATGACAGAGAGTTACAATGATGGACTAAAAACGTTAAAGGTTTGGAAACAGGTTGTTTTTAATCTTATGCACCGTATGGTAATAAATGCATACATTATTTATAAAGAAAACACTTCCGATAATCCGAAATTGTCGAGACTATCCTTCACACAAAGACTGATAGAGGATCTCGCTAAAAATCACATGGTGCTAAGAAACGAAAACCAAGACGACAATAGACAAAATAAGAACAAAAACGGGATCAGAAAGTTGCCGGGTCACAGAGAAAAAGATTGCGATGTATGTTCAGACAGAAATGGTTACGGGGGTCGAAGGAGGAGTAGGACTGTATGTCGAGTTTGCGGAAAAGGTGTTCACCGGGAATGTAAAGACAACCATTTATGTGTTGAATCATGATTAAAATACATTTTTTGTTTCTTATCAAATGTTTTTATTTTATAGCAGGTGTTCAGACAACCCACTACAATTACATAAATTAGTCATGTATATTGCATCGAATTCTCATCCCTCAAATAAAGATGTCTCTGTACCAGGAGCATGACAAGCACTTTTGAAATTACCCTATTTGACCTATTTCTTGATGGTATTTGGGGTTTTTTAAATTGATTTTAATCGGTCATTCTATTTGGATTGGAATTCGCTCATTGAATGTTTTATGCTTGTTGTATTGTTTGATTTCGATTCAGCGTACTTCTGAAGAATCATTATTCCATAAAAGTTGCACATGCAGTGCATCAAAATTGGTTTTTCGACTGCTATCATTATTTAGTGAAACTGTAATATTTCTTTGATTTTTTTTTTTTATACAATACAAAAAAGAAAAATCAGCAGAAAATCCACACAAATTAAAACAAATTAAAAATTGCATAAAAGTATGGCCAACGCGGCTTAATGAAAAATGTAAAGCACTTTGAATGCAACTAAGCAGCGTGCCGTAGCCCCTCCCACAGTACACCAAAAAAGCGACGTCACTGAAACCTATTGTTCGACGTCAAGAAAAAAAACATCGGCCGAAAATCGGCCCGTGGCAGTCAACGTAGTTTATACAAATCGGCCTAAAATCGGCCCATGGCACAGAAAACGTTAATTTCTTCTTTCTGTATATTGATGATGTACTGTCTTTTAATAATAACAGATTCCGTGATCACTTACATTTAACATATCCAAGTGAACTTGAAATAAAAGATACTACCGAAAGAGATAAATCTGCTTCATATTTAGACCTTTTTTTTCTCGAAATGACTACTGATGGTAGGTTGAATACCAAAATATATGACAAACGCGATGATTTTAATTTTCCTATAGTCAACTTTCCATTTCTGTGTAGGAACATCCCAGCGGCACCAGCATTTGGAGAATATGTGTCTCAATTGATACGTGACTCTAGAGCTAGCTCAAAGAACGTTGATTTTGTTGAACGAGGAATACTGCTTTCTAAAAAGTTGCTAAGACAGGGCTATGAATCAATCAAATTAAGGTTATCACTCAACAAAGTTTACGGTCGCCATCATGAGCTGATTGACCATTATGACAAAAGTGTGTCAGAAATCATATCTGTTATTCTTCCTCCGTCATTATAACCTTCCATCATTACCGAACTGAACAAAGAAATAACACGATGGGTGCCGTATACGGTGCAGGAAATGCTAACCATTCCGGAGCAGCTAATTTCTCTCCCGGTTTTCAGTGGAGTGGGGTTGTTTCTTAATTATTATGTATAACTGTTGATGTAATATCCTATTTTTTGTGAGTCTTTGTTTACTCCTTGGTTTGATTATTCTCATCTAATTTCTGGGGTTTTTATGAAAAGTCTATCATAAAGTTTTCAAATTTACTATACATCGAGAATTCATTTGGTTTAGAGTTAGGCGTGCTAAGCTGAAATGAGTTTGAAGATGTTGGTTCGCTTTAAGAAAATCTGCATGAGTTGTTGGGGGAGCCATAGGATATGAATATTGATACGGGGTTCCAATTGAAGTTTGACCGTATGTGTTTAAATGGTTTACATTACCCGGGTTACCATGTAATATGTTTTTAGATGTACTAAATTGATCTGCTACTGGAGTATATGGTGTTTTTGGTTTATTTCGGTTAACACTTTGTGCTCTGTTTACATTGGCGTCCATTTTTGTTATTTTTTATTGTAGTGGTGTCTTACTTGAACTTCGTTGACCTTTTATTTTCATCCTGTCCTTTTCGTTTTTCATTTTTTCGATCCCAGTGTTGCTAAAGTTCCTAATGTTCTCCATGATAAATCACAAAGTTCCAGTATATTACACAAAACATACAACTAACAACTTTGTATATGAGCTCAGAAGCCCTGTCTGACATGTCCGCCATTTTTATAGCATATTAAGAAAAGCCCGTGTAAAAAGAAAGTTAACTCGTTAAATATCCTTTCATCGTGGAATGTTATAAACGGTTCAATCAATTGAAGCTTTTATAAGGCTAGATATTTACAAAGATATACTACTCCAATAAAAGTCCTAATTGATACAACAACGCTAAGTGAAACAGACATCTGACAAGGCAACCAGTAAAAGACAATATAATTATTTTTTTTTTAACGATAACTAATATTTTTATTCAATTATTTCCTAAAATATATATATCTAAGTAGCCCAAGTCGCATACTTAGGGACCCCTGTTTTTAACAGCCTCAGTTGACCAGGGAAAATATCAAATGAGTTTACACTTCCCATAGTTTTACATAATATAAAAAAGAAGATGTGGTATGATTGCCAATGAGACAACTATCCACAAAAGACCAAAATGACACAAACATAAGTATACATTTAAAAATAACCAATACAATTGATTTTACCTAATACGCATCACTGGCACTGTAAAACATAAAAATTAACGTATACTTTGATCCAGTTCACTGACTTACATAATACATGTGTTGATTTACACGTGAAAACTATATATGTGATTGAAAAAAAATAATAGTTATAGTAAGAATCGAAAATTATTGAATTAATGTGAATAAACAAAAGTTGAAATGATTCTGTGACTTTCGTATGGATTATAAAAGTATAAAGCACATGTAGTGATGTATAAGAAACGTGACGTGTGTTATTTACTAATCTACATGTTAATATGCACAGACATAGATTCAAATACAGTATAAATCTTTCTTTCTGTAAAAAACACAATACCAAACAAACATAGTGTTCCCTACGTTTTTCCTAAGATATAGTATTATTATTACATATGGAATTCGAATCAAACACACCTTTAGTGTAGAGCTGTTGAACAAAAAATATTTACCTACATATTTCCAATAAAGAGTTCTATTTTTAATCTACATGATTTATTTTATATTTAACCGTAGTAAAAGTAGTTTTAATTCGTTTTTCATAGGCAATTTCAACAAAGACTGTATGATGACTGCATACTCAGTTTATTGTTGTCGAATTTGCATTTATTGCGTATTTTCCAAATAGCCCATTTAAAATAAAGTATTATTGCGTTAACAATTATATTTTTCGAACTATCTAAACAGATTCCTAATATAATATCTTTTTCAACGAGTGCATCGTTATTTATTAAGGTACACAGTTGTAAATTTCTGATTACTGTTTCTATCAATGGTCTAACATTGTTACATTAGTAAAATAAATGCTCAAGAGTAAACTTATTGACACTTACAATGAAGCGGAGATGGCAAGCAAAATATAGTTTAGTAATAAAATATATGTAGGACTCAAATCTATGCAGGGTTCCAAATCTATTGCAGATTTCTAATCTATGGCAAATTTGACGTAACAAACGCCAAAACAACTCAAATCTATGGCAGATTTTTGTTTTCTCCCAATCTATGGCAGATCTTTTACCTAACGTCACAATTAAATAACGCCATATCACATCGTATCCGCTGCTCACGACGGAGGAACCAATAGATTTGAACACCATTCCAGATGAGGGTATTTCCTTCTACAATAATCCGCGGATGGTTTAAAGAAAGCCATGATGTGACCTAATATCCGAAAGAGAGGGGAAATGGGCTGTTTCGGCAACAAAGGAGTAATAATAAATATTTAACGGCTTGCAAAGTAAATAAAGAGAAAGATCAAATAACCATATACCGTTTTGATTTAAATAGTCATCAAATAAAAAAAAAGTATACGATGAAATATCATTTTGTGAAATTCAAACTGTTAATTTTTATCAATCTTTTTTTAATGCTATATATAAAAAAAACTGCCTTTTTATTTGATAAGGGATTTAATAGTTGGTTTAAGGGCATACGATACAGTTTTGATCCTGTATTTACAAGTTCATGAAAATTTGCATATAGGCTATTTTTTACCTGATTAAATCAAATATGTAATAAAAAATATACCTTCATGTGCTATTTTTTGAGTAAAATGAGGTCGAAATTTTGTATATTTGCTCAAAATTCAGATTTTCGACCGTAATTTCTTTTTCGAAAGAAAGACATAACTTTTTTGTTATAAAAGATAAACACAAATTGTTTTTTGTTCAACAATCGGTAATTTCTGTTTTTTTATAGGTATCTTAAAAAATATGCAATTTTTTATTCAGAAATAACTCATATTTATCAAATGTTCATGAATTGAGGAAAAACGTCATTTTTTACTGCATGTTTATCAAAATTTAAAAAAATCCTCTATTTACAGTTTTATAAAATTTGGGTCACATAATCTCCCTGCAAAATGAAACAAATTGCCGTTTTGAAAAATAGGGTTCCATGAACTCGTTTTCAAATTAAATCGGTTTGCATGATAAAAATCAGTCGAAAATTGCATCTTTTCCCGATATGTCACAGTTTGACGTCGCGAAAATAACATTTTACGTTAGCAACGTCATTACCTCCCCTGTAACTGTATCGTATGCCCTTAATTAGTGTACTAAACAGGTACCACACAAAGGTTTTTACGGGGCAATTCATTTAAATCTTTAAGTTTTTAACACATGCAAAAAAAGCAAAGGCCAATCAAAACAACATCTGATAAACAAATCTAATAATACTTTTAGATATTTGGATGATATTTTGGCTCTCAATAATGACGACTTCAGTATGTATATTAATGAAATTTATCCTGCTGAACTTACTTTAAATAAAGCTAATACTAACAATGACCACTGCCCTTTCCTCGATCTTGATATCTATATCATTAACGGAAAGCTGAATACTAAAATGTATGATAAAAGGGATGATTTTTCATTTCCTATCGTTAATTACCCGTTTTTAGATGGTGACGTTCCCTTGTCACCATCTTACGGTGTTTATATATCTCAACTTGTACGATTCGCTCGTGTATGTAAAAATGTTTTAGATTTTAACGAGAGAAACTTATGTATTACTGAAAAATTATTACACCAGGGTTTTCGATATCACAAACTAGTCAAAACATTTAATAAATTGTATCGGTATAAAGACATAATTCGTAAATATAGCTCAACATGCAGACTTCTTATACGTTCAGGTATTTCACATCCATTTTTTTATGGAAATATTCTTTATAAAGCACAAAGGTGTCAGTATTCACCTCAGAAACTTACAAAACCTTTGAATAATCTTATTAAGAAGGGATATAATTACGATACTGTTGTCAAGTCATTAAAGATTGCATATTTTGGCGTTAATATTGAGTCACTGATAAGGTCTTCGCGTCGGAACTAAACACATTTATTCTAAAAACAGTTGTTGGCATGACACGGGTTATTTTCTTCTCATATATTTTATGATGGTATGATACTAAACCCCTAACGGGAAGGATTGTGCCTGATGTTCATATGATGAAATCATAATCTTTCAGTCAGTTTAATTGAAGTCAGGAGCTGGCATGTCAGTTAACTGCTAGTAGTCTTTTGTTATTTATGTATTATTGTCATATTGTTTATTTTGTTTATTTGCATCTTCTGACATCAGACTCGGACTTCTCTTGAACTGAATTTTAATGTGCGTATTGTTATGCGTTTACATTGATAAGAGGTATAGGGGGAGGGTTGAGATCTCACAAACATGTTGAACCCCGCCGCATTTTTGCGCCTGTCCCAAGTCAGGAGCCTCTGGCCTTTGTTAGTCTTGTATTATTTCAATTTTAGTTTCTTGTGTACAATTTGGAAATTAGTATGGCGTTCATTATCACTGAACTAGTATATATTTGTTTAGGGGCCAGCTGAAGGACGCCTCCGGGTGCGGGAATTTCTCGCTACATTGAAGACCTGTTGGTGACCTTCTGCTGTTGTTTTTTTTTATTTGGTCGGGTTGTTGTCTCTGTAACACATTCCCCATTTCCATTCTCAATTTTACTTGTCTCAGAAAAAAATTTCCTATATAACAATTATTCTTCAGCGGTTTGCAAAATTATTACGATTGACATACTTTGGTAAGATTGCTATGGATGATTCTGACAACAAATGTAGGCATGTTATACACCATTGTGTAGATAAATCAATTAAGATTTACGATATAACAAGTTTTAGTGGGGTTGACATCCTATAAAGCGGCATATAACGGAACTTCGTTACCACCTGACATTTTTCTAAAATGCAAGTTAAGTACCTTGTGTTATAATAAGTTATATAGGAAAAACAATTCTGAGACAAGTGCCTGTGGTTTTTAAGATATTTAGGAATTCATCATTTACGAAATGTTTTGGTTGACCAGTATTAAACGTTTATTTCACAAATGTTTATAGACATGCTCCAGTTGTCGTATATTTCCACTTGTTTAAGAAAAGTCGTTTGTCGTATAGATATTGCATTGCTTTCCATTTGCACAACATTTGCCATAGATTTGGAAACAACAAAAATTCGCCATTGATTAGGAATTTACATTACAAATCTTGCCATAGATTAGGATTGTAAAAAATCTGCCATAAATTTGGGATTTTATTACGTCACATTTGCCATAGATTAGGAATTTGCAATCGATTTGAGTCCTTCATATAAATAACTCGAAATTAAGAAAACGACATTCATTCAATCAATAAACACAATAAATATGCCATCAACATTTGATGAAATGTTCCAAGGGGCGAAGCTTGAGATCGAACCCTTAACAAATTAAGACAGTATGAACACTACATTCAAGCTTTTTAAAGTTCTGAATTTGGATTGTGATTACATACTTGACACACCATTTTCCTGCATATCATTTGTCATTAATGATTTGTCTTTAAAAACCTATAAAACTAACCTTTAATTATTTTCTAAACTATCTAATAATAAACAGTGAATTTTAAATTTTATTTATTCAAATATTATGATTTTGCACCCAAATGTAGACCATTTTTGTATCAAAGCTCAAAATCCAAAATAAATTACACAATTGATTTCAGCATACTACAATTTTTGTTAAATTTAAACATAGTTTTATTGTGAACCTTATTGTGGACCCAAAAAATGAAAATCTTAACGGTTACATTTTGCATACTATCTATAGATTCCAAACAATTCGAGTTTTGAACATATAAAACAAACTTTAGTGTATGACGTTTTGGAAATCAATGGGGACCAATTCGAATTCAGAGCACAAAATTCAAATCTCATCACACAATTAGATTCACATATTTTATTATAAAAGAATTACACAAAATCAAAACTTTCAATTAAACCCCATTAAAATTGTTCAGAAAATAAGCTATTTATACAAAGTATTAGAACAGTATTTTTCGGTCCATTTCTTTTTTTGGGACAGTTTGGGACCTTACCCTCCAAATCAATCCCAACCTTACTATTTTAGTATGGAATCTTGTGGTGATATTTCATAGAAAGTCATACACTTAAACTCAAGTTATTGTCAATGTTCTGAAACAAGTTTTTGTCACCAATTTTGCACCACATTTACGGATATAACTCCCAAATCAATTCCAACTTTCCATTGTGTACGGAACCTTATTTGGAACCATTCCATAGCGATGAACACACGTATACTCAAGTTGTTGTCTAAAAACTTAATGTCTTCAAAGCAGTTTATATTAAAACAAATGTGCGTGTTTATAAATCTAGAATGGAAGACGTTTGATGAATATAACTTATAACATCATAGCTCGTTTTGTTTGATTTATGAAAGATAAGTGTTCAATCCGATTTGAGTTCAATGCAATGTTCAATAAAGCCCTCTGTGGTCCACCATAAACCTTTATCGTTCTCTACGTCCCGCGCATTTTTCACACGTTGTTCCATAGTCTGGCATTGTGAAGGATTATATACTTTTACGTTTAAGCTATCTTTATTAAGGTCAACAGTATATTTTTTACGAATTATAGTCCAGGAAAACGAATATGTATAAACCTCTATTTCAAATTTACGTCCATCTTGGCCATCCAAATATCTTATTGAAGATAGTATGCCTGTATCATCGATTATTCCAATAACATTACTTTGAACCACGTCACCTATTTTTAGATCTTCTACGCGATGAATATCTCTTTTTTCTATGAAGAGTGACGCTTCTGTCCTTGACATTGGTCTTCTGATTTCTTCATTAGATATTTCGTCAAAAAAGTCATTGTTGTACTGTTGAACTTTGGCCCAATATGAAAAATGATCAGAGCGATTTGAAAATATGGCCCATTTAGACTCACCAATTCGACTTCTCGCTCGACTTACAACAATGTCAGATTCAAATGTGCACAAAGGTTTGCAATTCAATACATAAATGCGTGATTTATGTATATCAATTTCAATATATTCCTCAACAATCTTTTTCGTTCCAAATATTGCCGAAGATCCATAATGGACCAACCGAATTCGCCCTTTTGTCTTTTTATCATTTTCGACCTTGACCTCCGTTACAATACTTGAATGTTTAACACCATAATAGCGATGTGAAAGCACATCACCAATACCAATTTGCCCTAAATTTACCACCTTAACACGGTCAACAGAAAATGGAGAGCTCAGCGCTTTCCTTAATCTCGGCACAATCATTTGAAATGCGACTGCAAGCAGGACTAATAGAATTATAAGGGGTATTCCGACTGCAGGAACCATTGCGGGAACAACAAAGTGTAAAATGAGGAAAGTAATGATTGATGTCAGTCCAAACGCTCCAAATGTTAGCCACAAGTCTAACAACTTTCCCTTTAAACAAGACCTACAAATTTGTCCATTCTTATAATCTTTTACATGCAAAACTGTCATTATAATACAGTATATTAAATACAAGGCTGCTGCTCCACCAAGAACTAACTCTGGTACTGCTTTACTAAGACCACTGGCAATTTCATCTGATGAAACAAATAATAATCGAAGTATACCCTTTGCAATTTTGCTACCAGCACCAAATAATCGCGAAAGAGCATCTGCAATTTTTTGTCTCAGACTTTGCACCTGGAAACTTTCGCCATCTCCCACCACACACCAAGTTGCAAAATGTTCGCAATTGCCTGTAACTAAATTGTAGGTTTTGAATTTGTCTTTTTTTGTCAGAATGGATTCGGCTCTAGCCACAATGGTATCTGGGTCGTATCTAGGGAAAACGTAGTCTACAATATATATCTCTTTTTCCCTCAAATCAAATTCTTTGGTTTCCTCGTGCACTCCTGACCTATCTAAATGTATGAGAACCATTGACACTTTCGTACCTGTCGTACATTTTATTTCTTTAATTATGGCATGGTGGTCGTACATTCTTTTCAGCTTTCGTTTCGCTTTTATATAAAAGTTTGATTTTTGACCTGGCATCGATATGTGCTGCCCTTTCTTTAAACTTAAGACATTTTCCACTCTCTTTGGTTTTGAACAATTGGCACAGCTCTTTTTGTTACAATTCTTTTCAGGGTCATCCAATTTGCCAATCGCATTTTCCAGGGCAGTATGTGCGTCGGCCTCAGTATTTGTTGACTGAACGAAAGAAAAGTTGTCATGTGCTGATGTGTAATAATGTTGTCCAATCTCAGCAACGATTTCCTGGATATCAACACCACCGTCATCACGTTGTAAAGGATCTTCATCTGACAGTTCATTCACCAGTTCTTCATTCCCGAAGTCGTTGTTACGTAAAGATGCATATCTCTGTGCCATATTCAACCTGTTCAAAATATCAAATTGTTAGATAGATATATGTTATTCCATGTTTATAAAATTTTAGTAGGTTTTTCTTATAGGATTTTGAAATAAAAAAAAAATGAAATAAGTATATTCACCTACGGAAAAAATATATACACCGCACATAACGTCGCGTGCTACTACGTGCATAATTTTAGTTAAAAAAAAAACGTTTGATGTATAATTAGTATTTGGTAAATAATTGCCATTACACGTATTTCTCTCGGAATATAGAATAAAACTATTACTGTCTTGTGTTTCAGTAAATATGAGGTTTAATTGACTTTTGAAAAACTGATATTCACAACGGTCGTTGGCCTCAGTGAATATCAGTGTTTCAAAAGTCAATACATCTACATACCTCATCAAAAGACAGTAATTGTATAATATTCCAGAGATTCCAGATATGACTTAAACGATGGTCACAACACACACAAACAATTGAGTCAAACTCATTAAACTGTACATAAGTATTATCAACATATTATAATTATGAAATATACCCGTGTCATAGTTAAAAAAAACTTAATTAGAATACACATATAACATAAACCTACCCACCTCTTGATTAGTTAATAGATATATTGGTATTTTCTGTTAGACTCTAAAAATTGTAAAAAAAAAATCAGTCAATTTGCCAGTGAGGAATGTGAAAGTACCGACGTTCAGGTTATCTACACATTGATATTGTAAATTGCTGCTGCACGTAACAATGATATTTTTTTTATATTGTTTCGAGCAGCAGCTATTTTAACTTACTAATATAATTAATAATTTGTAATCGATTTATCGGGCTTTTTGTGTGTGTTTTTTTTAGGAATCGAAAGTCTTTCTTTGTTTCACCAGCAAGAGGAAATGGACTTTTGATTTTCCCCTTTTAGTGTTACATTTGCACTACTACATTTTTGTAACATTTCACCTAATCAGCAAGAAATTGTATCACATGAGAGTACACACAAGGTCAAAGGTGTAAGTATACTGTTTAGCTTCCTATTTCAAGTGTTATACTACCATTGATTTTCTCATATCAGTTTTTTCTCTAAGGGGGTTTCAATAAGTCTTTATGTAAAATTTAAGTTAACACCGTGTTCCAGAGATGGACAGTTAACGCATATCTTTTAGTTAATAATTTGTTGTTACTGCTTTATAAATAATTCATCATTTAATTTATATTTTTAAAATCTTTTCTTAGGAAAAAAATCTTTTATAGAAGGATATAAGAAATGAGGAGAAAAAGGCTCCCCAAAACACTTAGTATGGCTTGTTCTGAGAACTTATATTCATGGTAGAGACCTATTTCCATGAATTGTTTTCATAAAATATGTTTAAGAGACTCAATCTACTTAAATATTTCATTTTTGTTTACATTTCACATAAATAGCAAGAAATTGTATCACATGAAAGTACACACGGTAACATGTGCAAGTACAGCATCCCATATTAGTTGTAATACCATCATTGATTTTTTTCCCTATTAGTCTTTGTTAAACTTGCCCTTTTCCAAAAAAATGTACAGAATTTATCTTTGTTTCAAATACTTAGCATGACTTAAGATTTATCCTGTCCAGTACTTTAGAAAAAAATTCACATTTCATGGAATATAAGGAGATAAAAATCATCGGAAGTTAATCACAAAACAATTATTTTTTTCCTTTTTGAACCTGTATACAAACTTTATAATGCATAAAAACCCAAATGGAAAGGAAATTATATAAGTTCCCAACCCACTATAAATAAATATGTTATATATTAAATATATATTTAACATCAAGTTTCCAAAATATTCTATAGAAACCCCAAATAACAGAATGTGTCCCCAGTACACGGATGCCCCAATCGATCTATCATTTTCTATGTTCAGTGGACCATGAAATTGGGGTCAAAACTCTAATTTGACATTAAAATTAGAAAGATCATATCATAAGGAACATATATACTAAGTTTCAGGTTGATTGGACTTCAACTTCATCAAAAACTACATCGACCAAAAACTGCAACTGGCAGACGAACGAACAAACAGACCAACAGACGGACGAACGGACACACAGACCAGAAAACATAATGCCCCTCTACTATCGTAGGTGGGGCATAATAAAAAAAAAAGATGATGCTTTGAAATAGGTATTTCACCAGATGAAACTTATTAACGGTGGGTCAAACATTATGTAGTCAATCAAGACTATTTTTACATCATAAAGCCGGATAAGAAGTTTTATGAATGGATGAGTAGAGCTATATAGGTACAGGGATGTTAAATATAATGTCACACTTTCTTTAAATACCATTCAACTTATTAGTGTTTCATATATTTTCACATCCTACCCATTACAAATTGTGAATGTTTTCTCATCCTGCATGAAGATGCAACTATTGTTTTTCTTTATTAATTTAGAATACAGCAATATTTTTTTTCTTTAATCGTGTATTAAAAACACACACAAATTATAAATTGTGCAATGCATATAATCATTAAACATGTAGTTTGTATCAGGCCACCGCCCATATCTACTTAATTTAAACGAATAACGACCAATAGACGTAGCTAATCAAATGTACTTTCCTTTTACATAGTTATCACACGTTAAAAAAAAAGAATACAACGATTCTTGTTTCTTAACATAAATCGAAAGATAAATTATATTGATCATATAAGTCAAATACAAAGTTTAATTTCGCATAGTGGAAATTTTGTTTTAATTTGATGTCGTACAGATTGATTTCTAACAGTCAGCCTGGTTTTTTTTAAAGGAAAATAGCGTTATATTGAAAACATCTATTCAGTTAATTTAGAATACTAGTATATGATTAATACGTTTTTATAAGTTTAAAGACATACCTATCAATATTAGAATTTCGCCAATTATAAAGAATTACTATGATTGCGTCATTCCAGTGGCACAATAAATTGTACCTTTCATTTTCTATAAATAAACTTCGGAAATTCCACGTAATTCTCAACTTTTATCTTTTCAATCGATATAACATGTAGTAACATAACAACTTATGGAGGATCAAAGAGGGGAAGTACGATATACAAACAACATCTGTTTGCTAGCTTGCAAGAAATTTGAGAATCAGTCCTGTATGGTAATGTAACAATCTAGAAAAGAAGGACACGAGTGTGGTTACAACAAATGGAACACTGTCATGTGACATATACTGCATAATACCGGTCAGAAGTCCGTAAAACTTTCAAAAAAATGACTTGACCTTTAATATTTATGTGGTTATTTTTTTCTTCTTTCTTTTGCCATTATTTTTAATGGACATCCTAGAATTTACAGATTTTTCATTATATTTTTAAAGTAGAGTCTTCTAAAAGCCTGAATAGCGTTTTGACTCTTACGAAAAGAGAAAAAATCAGAATGATGCCCCCCAAATTCCCTCTAATATTAATATTCGTCCCTTTATATTTTGAAAATTGGCCAATCAGAGTCAATCAGAATATCCATTCACTTTATATTTTTTACTAAATCTAAATTAATTAACTAATTTCGACCAATAGACTTTGCTGATAATTTGTACTTTCCTTTTACATGTATCACACGTAAAAAATTAATACATCGATTATTATTTCTTAACATTAATTTAAAGGTAAAAATTATGAGCTCATAAATCTACAAAGATTTATTTTGCATATCTAATGTTTTTTAATTTGCTGTCGTACAGAATATTTTACGTTTGAGTTGAACGTTTAGTTTGGGGTTTTTTTACACGGAAAATGGGCGTTTAAAATGTTTAATGGAAAGCATCGCTGCAGAATATCATACAATTCAGAAATTATTGCGATGTTTTTATTTTTGCAAAAAAGCGACAGGTTTAAACTCACAGTAATTTGGATTCGCATTTTGAATATGAATTCAGCACAATTTTTCGAGGAAGAAGAAGAAGAAATAGAAGAATTGTAGTATACATACAGTTTTAATATAATGAACTACACAATACATACATATATATACATTCCCTCCTTCTGGCGTACTAACTTATAATCCTGGTACCTTTGGTAACTACTTCTCATGTACAACCTAACATGAAAAATCTTAAATAAATTAGCAATGTATTTGATGTTTAGCTTAGCTACAAAAGTCACCAAGGGACGGTGCTGCATTGCAAGGTGGGATATATACATTGTATACATGATATACATGAATGTAACCGGGATTATGATATTATGAGCAGATGTACAAACCTGACATGTCATGCTCGTGCCTGATGCAGAAGGGGTTGATACATATCGTAAAATGACCCGTCACTGGCCGTCAGTATATATAATAAAGACTTACCAACCAATCTTAGGATTTCACCAGTTATAAGAAACTACTATGAGTGCGTCATTCCAGTTGCAAACATGAATTTTACCTTTTATCTTCTATAAATAGAATTAGAAAATTCCCGGTTATTCTCAACTTTAACATTGATTAAGTATTTTTAATCAATAGCATGCAGTTACATAATAACTTATGAAGGGATCAAAGAGGAAAGTACGATATACGAGTAACAGCCGTCGTGTTGCTAGTTTGCGAGTTGAATTTATATAAAAAGTCAATTCGGTAATATAACATCGAAAAATAGAACACGACAACAAATGGAACATGTGACGTGTGTCATATACAATGTATATAAATAAACTCATCATATATACTATAATTAAATTTTGTATTTACGCCAGACGCGCGTTTTGTCTACAAAAGACTTATCAGTGACGTTCGAATCCAAAAATCTAAAAAGGCCAAATAAAGTACGAAGTTGAAGAGCATTGAGGACCAAAATTCGTAAACGTTTTAAAGCTAAGGTAATCTATTACAGAGGTAGAAAACCCTTAGTATTTCAAACATGTTTTGTAAACAGTTAATTTATAAATATGACCATATTAATGATCATTCATGGGCTGGTGATTACAATATATAATGTGTATGTTGTGTACAAAGTTGAAATGTTGTACAAATTATATATATACTTATTTTTGTGTACAAGTTATCAGTGTTTTACAAACCGCTTAACACAAAAAAGGGAAGAAAAATACTAAAGGGACAGTCAAACTCATAAAACTAAAATAAACTGACAACGCCATGTCTAAAAATAAAAAAGACAAACAGACAAACAATATTACACATGACACAACGTAGAAAACTAAAAAATAAACAACACGAACCCCAAAGGATGAGGCAAGCACACAGTCTATTGTTTTGCATATGGCTATCGTATTTCCACAACTACATAATACAGTCTAATACTGAGCATTGATACAAAAACATTATAAGAACACAAATGTTTGGTTGAAATATATATAATTGAATTAAAGACATTAAACTGATACATTTTAGAAGATAAACATTGTGTACAAGTAATAACTTGTCCATTTTTTATTGTGAAAAAGATAATAATTTTACAAATCATTATTCTACATAGGCCTTTGTACACAACAAACTTTTCCTTTAAACAAATAATTTATAATATGCGCATCAGTATAAACCTGTAACATTTATGTGATATATATGGTAGCCAATTTGTACAGTTAAGTAGGGATTAAAATAAAAAACATCATAGAAAAGAAAGTTCATGGTGAAATAAAATAAATAGTGAGATGACAATAAACTCTTCTAATAATTCAGTATTCACTTGCAAAAGATAAAGAGATACTGTAAGTAACAGGAAGCCAAGTAAAGTTAACTTCTAAAAAGACAGTACATCAAAAATAATTTTTAAGATGGCATGATGTTTTGAGTGTAGCAGGAATTAATAAACTCATTTTCAAAGTAGACGAAATTATTTATAATTGTATAGTTGATCAACTTTACCCCCCCCTTTTAGAACAGCTCACTCTAAAGATAACATTGGTCATGGAGGCATACCGGTCAAAAAGTTTTCGAAGAAATACTTGACATTTTTATATTAATTTGGTTATTTTCTCCTTCTTTCTGTTGCCACTATTTTCACATATATGTATGTGTCACACATAGTTATTGCATACCGGTAAGAAAATTTTTCGAAAGAATACTTCACCTTTGTTGTTCATTTTGTTATTTTGTCTTCTTTCTGTTGCAACTCTTTTCCCACGTTATCTCAGTATTTACGTAATCGTCATTATAATATAAAGAAGAGTCGCCTACAAAATGATGTGGAAGTCTTGATTGTTTACCTGGAAATTATAAGATTTATTAACTTTATCTTAATCGTATATTTTTTTTTTATTTGGTTACTACAACAACAGAAACATATACTAGTACAATAATACGGTATTTCATTGATCATGTATCTTTTTAAACAAGAGCGCAATAACAAAAAAACACAAATGAAAACACAAATGAAAACGAACAAAAGAAAAACAGAAACAAAACAAATGAAGAAATACAAAACAACAAAAAACGTAATTATAAGCTTTTTGTTGAAATATATACACCTAAAAATACATATTGTTCCTTTTCAATTGTCTTTTTCGTCGTCACTGCCATAGTTGCATCTACGTACTATAGACACTGTTAACATATTTGATTGAGTGGTGTACAGGTAGATTGCAGGTGACTGTTCTTTCTTATTCATCATTATAAATCTCTTCTGTTGAAATTATATAACATGTATATAGCTGGTGTCCCCTGCTCACCACGGGGAGGTAAAATAAGGATATCAAACAATACAAGTCAATGTATGCCTGAATGCTAATGAAACGATTTCTGCATTTGTTGAATTCTGGAAAATATTCTAACTATTTGTAAATACATCATCATCAACTGAAAATGCATCCTACCTATCTTCTGTTTAAAATATGTTCCAGTGACCGTAATATTGTGATTTTATTTTTTGCATTCTTGACAGCAAAAACATCCCCATTCAGTTCCGGTGATCCCCTTTTATAAGGTATGGAACTGCATGTATTTTAATTTCGGTACGTAATTTCTAATCATTATTATGACGTCTAATGATTTTTTTTATCTGTTCGTGAATCAATTGGTATCCCTTTCAAGTGGGAACAGGTTCGCCTGCATGGTCTCAGTACTGTCTACTGTCACCTGGCAGTAATAAATACGCCGCCCCTGAGATGCCTCTGTTGTCGTTTTCTTTGCATGAAGGTTGTTTCGGTAAATTCTTGTCATTGTCAGTGCGATGCACCTCTTTATTGGATAGATGTAATCACCTTAAGCTTGTCTTTTGAATCTAAATGCCGAACGTGATTTGATTGTGTATTTCTAAAACGTATTTCCTGTTTCCGAGATGCATTCTACATCTTTCAATGCTTTCTGGTTCCATTTGCCTGGAGCTAACATCATCTGCTATTAACAGATACGAGTGTATTTATAGTTATAAAAATAAATGACAATAAAAAATAATATCCTTTGATGAGTGTTTGATGCTAGATGAAGACAACGTAAACAAGTCAAATAATAATGTGTGATGTTAGGCCATTGTAATTAATCTGCACACCAGTATATTTATTGGGAGTAAGTAATAATGTTAATACAAAATGTCATAGAACTGCAATATTCAAATGTTTATTTTTTTATTAAATGGATTAATTGGTGTAAATCGTTTTTTTGGAATTTTGGATCCTCAATGCTCTTCAACGTTGTACTTGTTTGGGTTTATAAATATTTTTGATTTGAGCGTCACTGATGAGTCTTATGTAGACGAAACGCGCGTCTGGCGTACTAAATTATAATCCTGGTACCTTTGATAACTATTTACACCACTGGGTCGATACCACTGCTGGTGGACGTTTCGTCCCCGAGGGTATCACCAGCCCAGTAGTCAACACTTCGGTGTTGACATGAATATCAATAATGTGGTCATTTTTATAAATTTCCTGTATACAAAACTCTGAACTTTTTGAAAAAGTAAGGACTTTCTTATCCCAGGCATAGATTACCTTAGTCGTATTTGGCACAACTTTTTGGAATTTTGGATCCTCAATGCTCTTCAACTTTGTACTTGTTTGGGTTTATAAATATTTTTTTATTTTGAGCGGCAATGAAACTTTTTATCAGTTTTACATTGCCGTTCCCTGGTAAAGGACGCTGTCACAATGGAATTTCTTTAAATAGTTGTTATCATGTTTTATGTATACAAAACCTTGAATGTTAATTAGGTGCAAATGACAAAATAGTTGGATTTATTGCATCTATCACTGGCATCAGTGGAAATACCACATCAGCATAAATAGAGTTTAATTGGTTTGACAAATAACTGATGCATTTACGACTGTGTTTTAAGCGCATCAAGAATAAATACGGACATCTGATTAGTTTCAGATACTTATGTTATAATCAAGCAAGTGGTGATATCAACCTATTGATATATTTAATCTGAATTTCTCACCCTTTTCATGTATCATAGAGCATGAAAAAGTGACCTATTCCAGCGGCTCATCCCTACCACTAATTATATAGCAATTCCCCCCCCCCCCCCCCCCCCCCCGATGTTAGATCTCACTAACATGTTTAACTCGCCGCATTTTTGCGCATGTCCCAAGTCAGGAGCCTCTGGCCTTTGTTAGTCATGTATTATTTTAATTTTAGTTTCTTGGGTACAATTGGGAAATTAGTATGGCGTTCATTATCACTGAACTAGTATATATTTGTTAAGGGCCAGCTGAAGGACTGCTCCGGGTGCGGGAATTTCTCGCTACATTGAAGACTTGTTGGTGACCTTCTGCTGTTGTTTTTTCTATGGCCGAGTTGTTGTTTCTTTGACACATTCATCATTTTTATTCTCATTTTTTTGCTGTGCCGTGTCTTCATTTGTATTGTTTTATTATTTATTTACATAATCATGACGTTACTCTAAGCCAATCAGATTGGAGAAGTGGACTACCACAATACTACGCATGCCCTATACATTTGTTGTCAGCTTGTATGCAGTGGAAACATCCTGAATATACATGATATACTAGTACAAGTTTTGAAATTGTAGAAGTTTCAAAAACTTTGATGAGCAGAATTTTGCGTATTATCTGCAATGTATAAACTGGGATATTGATAATTTTACTGATGTAAACAATGCGTATGATAATTTTAGCTTCATTAAGGTAGCAAACAAACACTCACCTTTTAAGCTTATAGAGCTGAGGAATTTTGTAACCAAATTAAAAAAAAAATCTGTTAACACCTATTAACACCTATTCATTGAAAGGTGTTCAGGTGGCCAATTAGGCAAACGATTTTTGGCCTATGGTTAAACCCTTTCTTACGAATAAAGGGTGTGCTTACGAATAAAGGGTGTGCCAACACCAGAGACATCATTCTACAAGAAAACATGGCTATATAAACAAACCAGGAAGAAATTTGTGAGACATTTAACAATTGCGAAGAACATTGGTAATAACGACATCGTTATCGATGAAAAACATCCAAGTATCGATGCAATTATAAAAAGAATATACTGACTTGTAATCATCAGCACTAAATTTTCAACCAGTAAATGAACATTTTGTTTTGAAACGAATAAATAAAATAAATGTCAAGAAAGCAACAGGAATTGACGGAATATCACCAAAACTACTACACCATGATAAACCTGTAGTTACGAAAACAATAACTGATCTTGTAAATTTGTCATTGTCTACCTCAGTTTTTTCTAGACTCACTCCAAATTGCCAAGGTGGGACCGATTCATAACAACAAACCCAGTGTACTTGAAAAGGGTAATTACAGACCAGTGAGTGTATATCCTTCAATTTCTAAAACTTTTGAGACAGCCATCGTGACGCAACTTTCGGAACATTCAAAAATATTTTTAAGTCATTTCTTGCACCATTTAGAGCGGGTTTTGGCTGGTTATCCAATTTACTAAGAATAATAGATGACTAGAAGAAAGCATTGGGCAATGACAAATACATAGCAGCAATTATAATGGGTCTTAGTAAATCGTTCGACTGCTTACCTCATGATCTGTTAATCATGCAGTTGAAATACTATGGTCTGAGTGAATCTGCTCTCCAATTATTAGACTGGTAAAAAGCAATGTGTCAAAATATGTCAAAGTATTAGTCAAATGCTTGACATTAATAAAGGTGTACCACAGGGCTCTATACTAGGCCCTGTTTTATTTAAAAGATTTATAAACGATATTTTTCTCTTGGTAAGAAACTGACTGTGACTTATATACTTATGAAGACGACTATATCCTTTCAAAATCTGGATCTTTTTTGGCATCAGTTATCAAATCCTTAGAGGAAGACTGTGGTTCACTAATCTCATGGTTCTCACAAAATAAAATGCAGGCTAATCCAGAAAAATGTCAAGCCATAGCAATTGGTAGTAAAACACATAAAACATGTTAAAACAACATAGTCTTCAATTTAAATGGAAACAACATCAAATACAATTATGAAGTAAAACTACTTGGAGTAACCATTGATTTTAAGCTTGATACATATCTAAAATCTGCAAAAAAGCAGTCAGACAGGGAAACGTTCTGAAAAGAATTGGGTCACAAATGAACATACTGGCAAAAATGACAATCTACCATTCTTTCGTCATGTCAAACTTAAGTTACTGTCCAATCTAATGGCATTTTTGTAGCGAGCGCAACACCAAATGATAGAAAAACTGCAAGAACTGATACATATGTATTAGTCGGAGGTCACCCGATGGATAAAAATCATATAGAATTTAATTATAATGATTCGAAAAAAGCTCAAAGCCAAAAAAAAAAAAAAAATATTTAATTATATAGACGCATAAACACAAAGCCATTTTAAAGTCTTGCGACACACAGGAACATGAAAGTTCAAAGACAAATAAAGCAAAAACTGCAAAGGGAATAATAGAATACACAGTGTCAGCCCAGAGAGTTTAGATATATTCATTATGTTTTGTGATTTATTCTTACTCAGTCTATGGAAGAAGCGTATCAATAAAAACTTTTCTTATATCACATAGCGATATTGTCTAATATCAAATTGTAAACATGCAGACATTCCATGCGGAAAATGTTGTTTTGGTAATGAAAAATTAAGAAAATACTAACTTTAAAACTTATTGTTAAAAAATAAACAATAATTGAGTCTAAGCATTCATTCTGAAGTTAGTTAGAAGCTAAAGTTTATGTCCGTGTAAAATTAACTGTGTTTTTCTTAGAAACATAAATAAACAAATGCTATTAGTTCTTATATCAATGCGATACTTTTAAAATATCACAGTGGTGTTTTTGTTATATCAATATTAGTACTTACTAGTATTAATATTAGACTGCTGTACCCATATTTTGACAATTTTACCTATTATGTCTGTTTTGTTCGTTGTAAATATAACAGATTTTGATGACACTGTCATACACGTGCGAGGTTAAGCACTATAAAAGCAGGTTCAATCCACTATTTTTCAAAATTTGAGTATAGTATTTTTGTGATTTTACTTCTTAGTAGTATCGTATGTAAATAGGCAGTTTTAATACCATTGCTTAAATTCAAATGGTTTTTGGTAGCATCTTACAAATTTCTCAATTGGTTTTGGGAGCAAAACTAATCAAATAAGGGTTTGATAAATAATGTCGTAATCAAATAGCTAAGTATCAATGAAAATGATTGTTCACACATATAACATTTAGCAAATTTTATAATGAACGCACCGAAATAATATATATCCGATATGCTAGCAACGCACGCATGGAAGACTTTCTTAATTGATAACATTGAAACTAACTTGTGACAAAGATGAATCATACTGTCCTCGTTCAGATTGATTCGACAAAATCTGACCTGTACTTTTGAATCTCCTTTTTTTTTTACAAATTAGGCCGTTGGTTTTCCTGTTTGAATGGTTTAACACTAGTAATGTTTTGTTCCTAATAGTGTGGTGCTCGCTGTGAGTCAAGGCTTCGTGTTTAAGGTTCTTATTTGATCTATAATGGTTTACTTTAAACAAATTATTAATTTGATGGAAAGTTGTCTTATTCGAACTCATGCACCATCTATTTATATCTATAAATCTTTTAAAAAAATCCCCTTATAAATAACTACTTTCCAGTCCTCCAACTGAACGATCTAAAGTTATAAATATAGAAAAGATTTATACACATTATTAACGTCAAAAGACATTTACGTCTTATTTATTTTTGTTCTTAACATTAATTTTATTTTCTTTGTATCTGAATTTGTCCAATTAATAATCTGATGCTACTCAGTTGGTATCTTTAAAGTTCGGGACATCCGCATTTGTTTATTTTAATTTGTATGGATTCCTTTTTTTTTAATAACATTTGAATATTCATTGTAATTTGGAGCTGTATTGGATTGGATTGTGTGAATGAATATTTCTTTTAAGTAATGATATTTTTTGTCTATTTCGATATTACCAAGGTGGATAGGCTATAGTAGTGTGACCAGTATATTAGAATCTAATAGGTCATGATCTAAGTTTGTGAATTATGTTTGCAGTTTTCTTGACATGCATTGTGACGTGTCATCGTATTCATTTAATATTAGAAAACTATAGCAGTTATATTAGAAAAGTATCGCATTCATAAATTTTTGATATTAAAAAATCATCGCTATCATATAAGACAAATATCGCATTGATATGATAAAATTTAGCATTATCTCTGACTTATAGGTGAGTTTGGCTTAGCAAACAATTGAATTCATCTCAATTGCATTCTACTGTATTTGATACATGATGTTTATAGAATGTGTACATCTACAAATGATAAATCGTGCATTTATGTTTCATTTATTCAACAATTCAATTTTCTCGTTTAAATACACCTTGCTTGTTATGAAATAAAATAATTCAAGGAAATTATACACCAGACGTATGCCGTTTTTAATGTCACCCTGTTTTAAGAAAAGAGTCATTATTGTATGCCCATAAATCTGCTTTTCTTCGTACATATGCTAACATTCGTCTGAAATTTTGCACAATGCAACTCGTTGATATAAGACAATATCGCTCGTTGATAAAAGAAAAGTTTTCATCGAATCGCGTCTTCCATAGACTGTTACTCTACTTACAGTAATTGATAGGTGTTCTATTTGGTTCAGTTTCACGTGACCATATTAAATATGTGCCTATCAAGTACGGACAAAACAAATTTAGTTAATCTTACAATCAAATGATATCTTAAACTATTCTTTTCTTGACTGATTGATTTTTGGTTGATTAACGTCCAGTGGTAATCATTTTATGCATGTTCATGACGAGAACAAAGTAACAATAATTACAATAGATAGGTTATGTAATATAGGCCGTCCGGATTAAAGGTAGGGGAAAATTGGACTGTCACTGTTGCAAGGGTTCTCAACGTACAAAGAGCTTGGCACTATCGTTACACGAATCATCGGATTCAACGTCCCCATTCTGACCAGACGTGGCCGCAAATTTGTACATTCTGCACAGTCATTCACACGCCCCACTTCAGCAAGCGTTCTACTGTCGATCGGAGAAAGACCAATGGTGACCATAATTCTAACCCCAGTCAACTTCCATTATAACTGAGACTACTATAACACATGTGTTATAGTAGTCTCAGATTATAATGATGGTATTAATTTCAAAAATGATTTTTTTCTAATTCATTTTAATTACGTTTAAATTTTAAAGGTTTCACTTGGAAGATTACCGATACCATTTCAATTCGGCTATAAACCCAACACTGGAGAGGAGGGTCCACTTTGATAATATGCAGCCAAGGGACATTAACCCAAAGCTTTATGTAGGGGCAGTTCCACAACCTCTGCACGTTAAAGAGCAAGTCTTTGAACAGTCAGTTATTGTTCCTTGTTAATAAAAGGTGCAATCACTACCCCAAAAAATTATGTTAATAACAGTCTTTGTACCCCCCCCCCCCCTTGTTTTTTTTCATCCAAATTAATCCAATTTTCGGAAGAGCAACCTTTAGTATTTATATTTAAATTTTCCTCGTCCTGAATATGCATCAAATATGTTCAACTAGACGGTGAAAAAAAACCATTCCATCAACATTAAAAAGCGAATTGAAAACCAACATCACTGAACAATATGATAAACCAACCAATCGTTGAGTAGTAAATATAGACATATGATAAATAATCAGAAGAAAAACATAATAACCTCGTTTTTGTATTTAAGACAAAGCAGTGTTCATTCCGAATTGATTTCAATACAATATTTGATAAATCCCTCCGTGGTCCACCAAGAACCTTTTTTGCCTGCCATGTCTCGAGCGTTTTGCACACGTTGCTTCATAGTCTGACATTGTGCGGGATTATATACTTTCACGTACAATCTATGTTTATTAAGATCAACAGTATATTTTTTCCGAGTAATCGTCCTCAATAATGAGTACGAGTATACATCTATTTCGAATTTGCGTCCATCTGGTCCACCCAAATATCGTACCGAAGAAAGTATGCCGGTATCATTAATTATTCCAATTACACCGCTTTGAACAACGTCACCTATTCTGATATCGTCTACGCGGTGAATCTCTCTCTTTTCTATGAAGAGTGACGCTTGTATCTTTTCCGTTGGTTTTGCAATTTCTTCATTAAATATTTCGTCAAAAATGTCATTTTTGTATTGTTGAATTTTAGCCCAATATGAAAAATGATCTGATCGATTTGAAAATAAGGCCCATTTAGTCTCGCCAATTCGACTCCTCGCTCGACTTAAAACAATGTCAGCTGGAAATGTACATAAAGGTTTGCAGTCCAATACATATAGACTCGATTTATCTGTATCAATTTCAACATATTCCTCGACAATTTTTGTCGCTAATGATGTTGACAATCCATAATGGATCAAACGAATCCACCCCTTAGTTTGTTTGTCTTTTTTTGTTGTGACCTCAGAAACAATACTTGTCTGTTGAATAACGCCATAAAAGCGATGAGATAACACATCGCCAATGCGTAGTTTTTCTAAATTTTTTACCTTTACACGATCAATGGAAAATGGAGAGCTCAAAGCTTTTCGTAATCTGGGCACTGACATTTGAAATGCGACCGCAAGTAAAACAGATAGAATCATTAGTGGTATTCCTACTCCCGGAGCCGTTAAAGGAACAGCAAAGTGTAAAATAAGAAATGTTATCATTGATGTCGGTCCAAACGCTCTAAAGGTCAGCCACAAGTCCAAAACCTTTCCCTTTAAACAAGACCAACACATTTGGTCATTTTTATAATCTTGAACATGCAATGCTGTCATAACAATACAGTATATGAGATACAAGGCTGCTGCTCCACCAAGAACTAATTCCGGTACTGCTTTACTAAGACTACTGGCAATTTCATCTGAAGAAACAAATAAAATTCGTAGAATGCCTTTTCCTATTTGGCTACCAGCTCCAAATAATCCAGAAAGAGCATCTGCAATTTTTTGTCTCATACTTTGTACCTGGGAACTTTTGCTTTCTCCCACAACACACCAAGTTGCAAAATGTTCGCAGTTGCCTGTAACTATATTGTAGGTTTCGAATTTGTCGTTCTGTTCTAGAATGGATTCGGCTCTAGTCACAACTGTATCTGGGTCGTATCTGGGAAAAACGTAATCTACGATGCATAATTCATTTACTCTTAAATTAAATTCTTTGGTTTCCTCGTGTACTGCTATCTTTCCATCATGTTTTGTGAAATGTATGAGAACCATCGTAACTTTACTACCTACCGCACTTTTAATTTCTTTAACAACGGCATGGTGGTCGTATGCCCTTTTCATTTTTCGCTCCGCTTTTACATATTTGTTGGAATATTGGCCTGGCATCGATATGTGCTGACCCTTCTTTAAGCTTGAGACATATACAACTCTCCTTGGTTTGGAACAATTTGCACAGCTCTTTTTGATACATTTTTTATGTTCGTTCAACTGGTCAATCGCATTTTTTAGGGGAGAATATGCGTTACCCTCCGTATTCGTACATGTTGTCTGGGTAAAAGATACTTCGTCACGTGATGATACGTCATACCGTTGTCCAATCTCGGCAACGATTTCCTGGATATCAACATCACCGTCATCACTTTGTAGAGGGTCTTCATCAGACAAGCTATTTACCAAATCATCATACCTAAAGTTGTTTGGTAAAGGTGCGTATTTCTGGGCCATGTTCAACCTGTTAAATAACAAGTCTTATTACTTTTATTCTTATACATGTATATTCATTCCTTTGGGGTTTTTTTATTGTTTAGTGTTTTGTTGTAGGACTTTTAAAATTGTTTCGTCGTCTTTCGTTTTTGCACAGAAGTTCTCTTCTCTACGACTTCTGAGCTTTGAACATCATGTTAGTACCTTCGGTCTCTTTTTTATATACAGGACGACCAAGCTATTTGCCGATCTTATCATTGTATTGATTGTTAAAATATGTTCTCAATCTGCATGCACATGCATTAACTTTTTTGGTAGGTGCTTAAACACAACATTATACTATAGATAAAGGCAACAATAGTATACCGCTCATAAATCGATAGAAAAACAAATCCGGGTTACAAACTAAAACTGTGGCAAACGCATTAAATATAAGAGGAGATCAACGACACAACAGAAACACAACATTAAAATGTAACACACACATAAACAAACTAAGCATTAGACAAAATGATGTGTTGCAAAAGCTAGAAGCTGGGACAATACCCCTAATGCGCCTTGAATTGAAGAACACAAAAGTCACGTGTAAACAAAAAATCTCTGTGTAGTGATATTTGACACATTTCTATGATAAACAAATGACTGAGCTGAACCATTAGTGTTAATTTAGAAAGTAAGGGAACACAGAATAAATGTGTAAAAACCATGGAGCTATTAAATGTGTTCAAAGTATTAAAATTTCAAAGAACTTATTGTGTTAAGAATGGGATTTTTTACCATGAGGAGCCACATCGCAAAAGGATACTCGGGGTTTGCTAAATTACGGAAAAATGAATCACACTTCGTACCCCGAAAATTTAACCACATATGTAAAAATGTCTCAGCTTCGAAACAAGCCATCATACATATACAAGTTTACGATATGGGCTGAGCAACAGAAGAAAACGTTACCATTTCGGCCTATGGAGAAACAATTGCGCATATTGCCCCAGCTATCATTTTGGATGTAGTTGGAATTTCAAGCATGTACTACCTACTTCTTGCTAACTTAAGCTTCATTACCATGTCATGGATTATAATTGATTGCTGTTTGTTTTAAGTCTAGTAGCAAATAAATCATGTATATTGGGGACGGAAACAAAACAATTACAATCAAAACCAAGGAGTAAACAAAGACTCACAAAAACCAAAGGTCATTTACATCAACAGTTATAAATAATAATTAAGAAACAAAACAAACTCCAATAAAACCGGGAGTGAAATCAGGTGCTCCGGAAGGGTAAGTATTTCCTGCACCGTATACAGCCCCCGTCGCGTTATTTCTTTGTTCAGTCCGGCAATGATTGAGGTTATTATGACTGAGGTAGAAAATCTGATATGATTTCTGACACACTTTTGTCATAATGGCCAATCAGCTCATGATGGCGACCGTAAAATTTCTCGAGTAATGACTTTAATTTGATCGATTCATAGCCCTGTCTAAGCAACTTTTGAGAAAGCAGTATTCCTCGTTCAACAAAATCAGCGTACTTTGAGCTAGCTCTAGAGTAACATATACTCCATATGCTGTTGCCGCTGGGATGTTGCTACACAGAAATGGAAAGTTGACTATAGGAAAATTAAAATCATCGCGTTTGTCATCAATTTTGGTATTCAAATTAACAATGAATTGTATGTCTAAATATAGGGATCGACCGGGATGAAGGGATGCATTGGCGGATCCAGTGGGAGAGAGGTTCTTTGGAACTCCACCCCCTTGTCCTGGGTTGGGACCCCCTTTTTAAAATTGCTGGATCCGCCCCTGGGCTGTAAATTATGAATTCCACTTGAAAAATGAGGTGATTCATTGCATAATCCATGCAATACACGACCTATGGACCCCTTAAAGGGGTTTTACAATGATTCGATACCATACAGAGGCATGACATTCTCTCTTCACGATGCATCATATTTCATGTGCCCATTCTAAACGGGTGTGGCTGTAACTTCATTCATCCCACGGACGCTCCATTTTATTATACAGGTTTTAGTGCCGGTCCAATGTTAACAAGTTTGATCAATTACTATATAACTCAGTCACCTTTGGTGTTTCCATGATTATCAAACGTGGCTCAAATTTCAAGAATTGTTAAATATTATACAATTAAAATTATAAATGATAAAACATAAAACATAAAAACATTGAAAGCGTAACTTTCTTCTAAATGTTTCGACTTATTCGGTGACTTAATTAAAATTCATTTCGAACTAGATACCAAACTGAAATACTTTTATATTCATCTACACGTAAAATCTGTGTCACAGCAGGAAAAATAGATATTTCTCCTTTGATGGGTTGTAAATATTTTGTTATGATGCTAACATACAGAAAATTTTAACATTCGGACTAGATTTTGACATAGTATAGGGGGCGTAGTTATGAACAAAATTATATTCAAATGAAAGAAGATGACATGGATGAATATAAAATGTTAATTGTCCGTAATTCTTCATAACAATGTCTTACCTTTCAATCTTACTATTATATGATTATAAAAAGACTAGTATGTTAACATCACATGATCGTTGGAAAATGTATACTGTAGTTTGTAACTTCTTTTCTATAAATATCATTCGAAAATTCCCAGTTATTATCAACTTGATAAAATCTTGTCTATTGATTACAGATCATAACCACATACATCATTAAATCAAGGGTTAAAAGTGCAGGAAAGTACATTTATTTTATTTTTAAACGCAGTATATATGTTGTGTACAATATGCAAGTTTGTACAAATTATACTTTGTAGTACAGGGTTTTTTGTGCAAGTTATAAGTTTTTTGACACATACCTTTTGGCACCAGGTGATAACATTTTATCTTTTAAATATTTTAAATTCAAATGTATATACCTAAACCTAACATTTAGTACTAATCTCATTGCCATCATACTGGAAAATAAGGACATTTGAATGGTTTAAATTCTAATTGTATTTTCTCCTTATACCAAAATCATATCCATTAAAAGTCTGTTTGTGTATTTCTATAATGTTTTTGTATACATGCTCAATATTATAGACTGTATCATGTAATCAAAAGGGTATGATAGAAATATGCGGCGAAACAAAAGACTGTGATTGCATCATTCATTTGTGTGAAGAGAATCAAGTGACACTGATAACTTCTACAAAAACATCTGTACAAATAATAATTTGTACAACATTACAATTTGTACACAACATATACACTGTATGAATGTGGGACAAAAAAAATATTGGAGAGCCTCAGTAATGGCTCAAGAAAAGACATTGTCTTTCAATTTGATAGATTTTGGGTATTCGTCAATACCCTGAAGCTTTTAAACGGTTTGCCTTGTAAATCCAACCATGAAAGTATTATATTGTCCAACGTAGACATGGCCGACAGTCACATAACCCGATATAAACATCAACATAAATATGAATAAGTTGCGACTTTAATTTTTTTTTAGGTCTGCTTGTTTGTTTTAAGTGCAAAAAATAGTTTAATCGTTGTTTTTGCCAGTCAAAGAAATTGTTCACCATGGTTTCATTTTCAATTTTGAAGTTCCTTTCTTTTTAATGGTTGAACATGACTTTTATATTAGTTACCAATCTCTTGAAAAAGGGTTAAATTGAAAGTAACATCATGTATATGGATTAAATGAGATCGATTTGTTCACTTGCAACTGAATAATTCATTAGCGATGTGCCCATGCTCTTTTTTATTTTATTTTACAAAATTGAACTAAAAGAAAATCATTATTCCTTTTTTTCATTGATGATTGAACAAAACGAAAATTATATTTTTTTAAAATTTTTGATTATTTTTGTCATGGCTAATGCCCCTTTTATCCATGTTTTTCGTTTTCGTTTTTTTTTTTCTTTTCTCTGTTTTTTTTTTTTTTTTTAGTATCAAATTATTAGTTTATTGTCAAATTGACTTTTAACATACAACGTGATTAAATTATCAGCATATGGATACAGATAGCAGTGTCGGATCCAGAAAATTTCACAAGTGGGAGCCCACTGACTGCCTAAGACGGGGCCCGCTCCAATCACGTTCAGTGATTCCCTATATAAGCAACTAAAGGAGTAGGTCCAGTAAGACCCCTTTTTGGCCCCAAAATATAACAGTTTTACAAAATTGTTGAAATCTAAATTTTTAGTTGTTCATTGGACAGTATAATGCTTCTGTTACATCAATTTGGGCTGGTTTTGACAATACAATGCACATATATCGGGTACTAGCACCATTAAGTCATGCTAAATTACTGAAATCTTCACAATTCTAGCATTTAAGTTAAATTTTAGACGGTTTCCGTCTTAAATGAAAGTGGCCGCACTCGTGTTCATCCTTAATATTGAAATGAAAATTGTAATTTATGATAATACATAGCAGATATAAAGGTTGAGGATGAACACGAATGCGGTGACTTTCATTTTTGACCAAAAAAACATCTGAAAAATGACACTTTTCGACATATTTGGTAGATTTTTCATATTTCAGCTTGAATCGGTGCGTTTTTTATGACTAAATCACGGTTAAAACCTTCACAGAAACTAATTGATTCAAATAAAATAGACACTTAAGTGTTTAAAAAGTCACGGGTCAAAATCGTTCGTCAGATGAACATGGAAGAGGCCAAAATCGATCCTTACCGGACCTTCTCCTTTGTTCCGAATTAAGGGGGGGGCCCCCTGCCCCCTTTAATTCGCCTCTGGATAGCAAACTGCACAATGCTAGAACACAAAATGACAAAGAAATATTGATGCCAATTATAATATAAAACGTAATATATGTTAAGCTAACCGAGTCCCTGTACTTCACAGTCTGCACTCTGGCCAAATCACACCTTATTTAATTGTTAACATCGACATGGTGTGGTTTAATATTCACTGTTATTTTCTAACACTCTAGATACACTGGTAAACTCAATATATCTCTTAAAATTCACTAAACACTCTGGACATGAATTCATGTTCATTTTGCAGATATTTTCACGTGTACGGTGAACTCTGGTAATTGCTGACGTTAAAAAAAATAAATACTTGGAGTTGGATAATTCAAAGAAAATTTAAGTGTTCGATGAAGTTATGAAAAACAAACTTTGCAGTAAGAATATAAATAAATCAATGATTATCTAACTATAATTAAAAATTGTAAGGACTTACTATACATATATTAATCTTACAAGAAGAAACTGCTTAGAACACATATTGATAACATAATGTTGACTTTTCTATTTTTAAAAATACATATATATATATATAGAAATCTCATGTAATCCCCAAATTAGCATATTTTTTTATGATGACATAAGCAATAAGATGTGCACAGTTAAATTATGGATCGAAGTGGAATTATAGTACTTGTGGTATGGGAGTCTAAGTTAAAAATGATAGAATTTGTTCATACTCTGCCAAAAGAGGGAGGAAAGATACCAGAGGGACAGTCAAACTCAAAGATCGAAAATAGACTGACAACGCCATGGCTTGATTAAAAAGACAAATAGACAAATAATAGAACAGAAAACGTAGTATATATATAGATATGTGTTCAAAAATATACTATTAATTGAGAATATCAAACGAAAAGAAAAGGTTATCGTGTTTTTTTCGTTGGCTAAAACCATGAAAACACAAAACAGCAAAAATCAATGAAAATACCTGATCATTCCTTCAGAAAATCAGAGTTACCTCCCCTTAAAAGGCCAATTCAATAACATTAAAAATCTAGCAAAAATTATCTACACTTGTAAATATATTAATATTTATAAGTTATAATCTTAAGAAGAAAAATCTTCTTAATTTATATTCATATAAGTTATCTGTATTCCTGCATCAAATTTTGCTAAATCTTGACCTTATAGTTTCTCTGTTTTTAACAGTCCAAGATGGCGAAAGACACCCTAATATGTTTTTTAGTGTTGAATTTGATAAGTTTTACTGTACAATTCAATGAATTTTAATTAACTTGCTTGTGAAAGAAAAACTGGTATCTTGTAAAAATCCTCGCAACTGTACTGCTATCGATTTTTTTTGTCTTCTTGTGCAACATTTTTTGGTCGATCTGATTTTAATTCCAAAATTTCCTTTTATTTGTAAAGTTGCTATATGTGTGATAGCGTGACTAATAATGTTTTCTAAATATGTCCAACTACTTAGTCTTTTCTAGTCTCTCGTTGAACCTGAGTAGTTTTTTATGCCAGTGTCACTATAGTTTTAAATTCAGTATTAGTTCCATTGTGAATTATCTTGTCAGGGCCGTAACTACATTGAGGCGAATGCCTCATGTCAGAAATAAAAAAAAAAAAATTGAAACAAAAGATTGTCTGAAAATATCAAATTGTTTTCACGGAAGTGTCTAGCAAATAGCAAGTTCTCCTCACTCTCTGGTGTCGCCCCTGCATGTTTTTCGTGATCCATGTTTCTATTTTACTTTAAGTTTCAGCGTTGATGGTCTATTGTTTGTACTTCTGTGTCCCGGTAGTTCATTTATTGTCCTACATGTACTTTGTGACTATAGTCTGAGTGTTGATTATCATTTGTTAACGTGTGGTTTTGCAATTTTGCATGCCCACCGATGTCCAGATATTGTGCGAGAAAATATTTTAAGAATATACGATGCTACAAGTCGTTTCTGCATGGAGAATTAAACTAAATATCAAAGAATACAAAACGGTTTTTTTTTGTAGATAAAACTAGATATATAACATGGATTAAATCAAAGTATAAAGGTCACCAATTTCCCGGTATCAAATACTTTGTAGAAAAAAACAATAATGTATTGCCATATGACCTTTTCCATTGAAGGGTCAAACTTACGGGGCGCCGAATGGGACTCTTGTGGTTTTGTACTCAAAATTCAATTTTGTACGGACAAAAGTGACTTTTGTTCAACAAAAATGAGTTCAGTTTAACAAAATTTGTATCATACTACAAATTTAAAATTTTGTCATACAAAATTATCTATCAGCGGACAAAAGTCACTTTTGTCATGACAAAATTCATTTTTGTTACACAGACTTGACTTTTGTTACCTAATTTGAAAATTGGGCGACAAAAGTAAATTTTGTATTCAAATTAGTTTAGTTTGGTTTCTGTGAACTAATTTGCATACAAAATCGACTTTTGTTACACAAAATTGACTTTTGTGAGACAAAATTGACAAAATTGACTTTTGTGAGACAAAATTGACAAAATTGACTTTTGTGAGACAAAATTGACAAAATTGACTTTTGTGAGACAAAATTGACCAATGTGATCAACAAAATTGACAAAATTGACTTTTGTGAGACAAAATTGACCAATTTGAGACCCCCCAGACCCCTCGCCAAATTTTTTTGACTCTCTATTACAAGAGGCTAGTTACGGCCCTGCTTGTATTGTGTGAATCTCACTGTTACAATAAATTGTTCCTTAATTTTACATCTTTATTCTTTTTTGTGTTATTTATAATTTTGGTTGATTATCAGAGGCATTAAATAGTCCTAAATAAAAATCAATTATACTTTAAACGACTCTGTAATCCGGGGAAAGTCGTCGTTGCTTTCACCGTACAGTTTCTAAATTTAGATAAAAGATGGAATTTCCGTTACGTCAAAATTAAATATGGCGAAATGAGGAGTTAGAATATCCCCCGATTCTACCATGAAGAACCACGATAAGCACCACGGACTTTATCAATAAAATAAATACATTTGGGCATCTATGAGTTATTTAATGTATACGTAGAGATTAAGATACATCAAATAATCATTTATTAAAAAATGAAAAAAAAATAATTTAAATCGAGATTTTTTTTTACATGGACTACATTAATCAAGGATTTGTATAGTCTAACTATACAAATCCTTACAGAAATTAAGCACCACCAAAAAACAAACTTAACACCACGGGACGTAATTTCCCTCCCAATGGTCCAACAGACGGCTTTAGGGGTCTAAAACTCTCTCTTGGAGCTTAGTTAGTTTGAAAGGCCTATTGGTTCACAAGCACATGTGGTCAAATTAAAGATCAATGGGTCTTTTAGGATATATTTAATTAAATACAGATTTAGGCACCACCAAAAACAAACTAAACACCACGGAAGGTAGCCTCCCTGCTTTCGGTCCAATAGACAGATAAAAGGGTTTTAAGCAGCTCTTTGGATTCTAAGTTAGTTTGTAAGGCTCTTTTGTCCATAGGAACATGTGGTTCAACTCCAAAGTCCATATGATATGGCGCTTTAGGGTATATTATATTAAATACTTATAAATACCATCAAAAATGAACTAAGCACCACGGGAGGTGGCTTTCCTCCCATCACTCCAACAAACGGATAAAAGAGTATAAAATACCCTTTGGGGGTCTAACATAGTTTGTAAGGTCCATTGGTCAATATGCACCTGCGGTTGAATCTATAAGTTCATGGGGTCTTTTAGGGTATATTTCATTAAAAAAAATATAAGCACCACCGAAAACGGACTTAGCACCTCGGGAGGTGGCTTCCCTCCCATTAGTCCAACAGACAAGAATATTAGTGTATAACACTCTTTGTGAGTCCTAGTTGGCTTGTAAGGCTGATTGGTCCAGATGCACCTTGGGTCCAATCTACAAGTCCATAGGGTCCTTTAGCGTATATATAATTAAGTTAAATGTAAGCACCACCGAAAAAAAAATTAGCACCACGGGAGGTAGCTTCCCTACAATTGCTTCAACTGACATGTATATGGGTCTTATGAACTCTATTGGGGTCTAAGATGGTTTGTTAATCTCATTAGTCCACAGGCACATATGGTCCAATCTACAGAGGTCCTAGAGTCTTTTGGTGTATATATCATTTAAGAAAAATATATGCACCACAGAAAAAAAAACTTAGCACCACGGGGGTTAGCTTCCCTTACATTGGTTCAACCGATTTTTATAGAGGTCTAACGTACTCTATTGGGGTCTTAATTGATTTGTTATGCTCATTAGTCCACAGGCACATATGGTCCAATCTACATCAGTCCTGGTGTCTGTTGGTGTATATATCATTTTGAGAAAAATACAAGCACCACAGAAAAAAACTTAGCACCACGAGAGGTAGCTTCCCTCCTATTGGTTCAACCGACGTGTATAGGGGTTTAAATCACTCTATTGGGGTCAACATTGGTTTGTTATTCTCATAAGTCCACATGCACATATGGTCCAATCTACACAAGTACTAGGGTATTTTGGTGTATATGTCATTTAAGAAAATATAAGCACCACAGAAAAAAACCTTAGCACCACGGGGGTTAGCTTCCCTTCCATTGGTCCAACCGACGTGTATAGGGGTCTAAAATACTCTATAAGGGTCTAAGCTGATTTGTTATGCTCATCAGTCCACAGGCACAGATGGTCCAATCTACACAAGTACTGGGGTCTTTAGGTGTATATGTCATTTAAAAAAATATAAGCACCACAGAAAAAAACCTTAGCACCACGGGGGTTAGCTTCCCTTCCATTGGTCCAACCGACGTGTATAGGGGTCTAAACTACTCTATTAGGGTCTAAGCTGATTTGTTATGCTCATCAGTCCACAGGCACATATGGTCCAATCTACGCAAGTACTGGGGTCTTTTGGTGTATATGTCATTTAAGAAAATATAAGCACCACAGAAAAAAAAACTTAGCACCACGGGGTTTAGCTTCCCTTCCATTGGTCCAACCGACGTGTATAGGGGTCTAAAATACTCTATAAGGGTCTAAGCTGATTTGTTATGCTCATTAGTCCACAGGCACATATGGTCCAATCTACACAAGTACTGGGGTCTTTTGGTGTATATGTCATTTAAGAAAATATAAGCACACAGAAAAAAACCTTAGCACCACGGGGGTTAGCTTCCCTTCCATTGGTCCAACCGACGTGTATAGGGGTCTAAAATAATCTATAAGGGTCTAAGCTGATTTGTTATGCTCATCAGTCCACAGGCACATATGGTCCAATCTACACAAGTACTGGGGTCTTTTGGTGTATATGTCATTTAAGAAAATATAAGCACCACAGAAAAAAACCTTAACACCACGGGGGTTAGCTTCCCTTCCATTGGTCCAACCGACGTGTATAGGGGTCTAAAATACTCTATAAGAGTCTAAGCTGATTTGTTATGCTTATCAGTCCACAGGCACATATGGTCCAATCTACACAAGTCCTAGAGTCTTTTGGTGTATATTTCATTTAAGAAAAATATAAGCACCACGGAAAAAACTTAGCACCACAGGAGGTAGCTTGACTCCATTTGGTCCAACTGACATGTTTAGAGGTCTAACGCACTCTATTGGGGTCTAAGATGGGTTGTTAAGCTCATTAGTCCACAGGCACATATGGTCCAATCTACACAAGTCCTAGAGTCTTTTGGTGTATATATCATTAAAGAAAAATATTAGCACCACAGAAAAAAAACTTAGCACCACAGGGGTTAGCTTCCCTTCCATTGGTCCAACCGACGTGTTTAGAGGTCTAACGCACTCTATTGGGGTCTAAGCTGATTTGTTATGCTCATCAGTCCACAGGCACATATGGTCCGATCTACACAAGTACTGGGGTCTTTTGGTGTATATATCATTAAAGAAAAATATTAGCACCACAGAAAAATAACTAAGCACCACGGGAGGTAGCTTGACTCCAATTGGTCCAACTGACGTGTTTAGGGGTCTAACGCACTCTATTGGGGTCCAAGCTGAATTGTTATGCTCATCAGTCCACATGGACATATGGTCCAATCTACACAAGTACTGGGGTCTTTTGGTGTACATGTCATTAAAGAAAAATATAAGCACCACAGAAAAAAAACTAAGCACCACGGGGGCTAGCCTCCCTTCCATTGGTCCAACCGACGCGTTTAGGTGTCTAACGTATTATATTGGGGTCTACGTTGGTTTGTTATGCTCATTAGTCCACAGGCACATATGGTCCGATCTACACAAGTACTGGAGTCTTTTGGTGTATATGTCATTAAAGAAAATATAAGCACCACCAAAACAAAACTTAGCACCACGGGGGTAGCTTCCCTCCTTTTGGTCCAACCGACGTGTATAGGGGTCTAAATCACTCTATGGGGGTCTTAGTTGGTTTTTTATGCTCATTAGGCCACAGGTACATATGGTCCAATCTATACAAGTACTGGGGTCTTTTGGTGTATATGTCATTAAAGAAAATATAAGCACCACAGAAAAAAAACTTAGCACCACGGGGGTATAAGCTTCCCTTCCATTGGTCCAACTGACGTGTTTAGGGGTCTAACGCACTCTATTGGGGTCTAAGATGGTTTGTTAAGCTCATTAGTCCACAGGCACATATGTTCCACTCTACATATCCACGGGTTCCTTAAGGTCATTAAAGAAAAATATAAGCACCACCGAGAATGGACTTAGCATCACGGGAGGTGGCTTCCCTGCCATTTTTCCAACAAACTATTATATGGGTTTATAACACTTTTTGTGAGTCCTAGTTGGTTTGTAGGGCTCATTGGTCCACATGCACTTGTGGTTCAACTTTCAACTCCATATGGTGCTTTAGGATATATTACATCAAATACAGATATAAGCACCATCAAAAACGAAATAAGCACCGCGGGGGTTGGCTGCCCTCCCATTGGTCCAACAAACGGGTAAAAGGGTCTAAAAGGATTAGGGTTAGGGTTAGGGTTAGGGTTAGGGTTAGGATTAGGGTTAGGGTTAGGGTTAGGGTTAGGGTTAGGGTTAGGGTTATAGTAAGGGTTAGGGTAAGGGTTAGGGTTAGGGTTAGGGTTAAAGTTAGGGTTAGGGTTAGGGTTTGGGTTAGGGTAAGGGTAAGCGTTAGGGTAAGGATTAGGGTTAGCATAAGGGTTAGCGTTAGGGTTAGCGTTAGGGTTAGCGTTAGGGTTAGCGTTAGGGTTATCGTTAGGATTAGGGTTAGGGTTAGAGTTAGGGTTAGGGTAAGGGTTAGGGTTATGTCATGTAACCCTAACCCTAAACCTGTTACTTTAATACATTATTCGTAGAGTATAGATCTGCATCGTTTAATTTTACTTCTGTAGCACTTCATCATAACTCAACATTAGTATGAGGCGTAAGGGTTAGGGTTAGCGTTAGGGTTAGGGTTAACGTTAGGGTTAGCGTTAGGGTTAGGGTTAGCGTTAGGGTAAGGGTTAGGGTTAGCATTAGGGTTAGGGTTATGGTTAGCGTTAGGATTAGGGTTAGGGTTAGGGTTAGCGTTAGGGTAAGGGTTAGGGTTAGCATTAGGGTTAGGGTTATGGTTAGCGTTAGGATTAGGGTTAGGGTTAGGGTTAGGGTTAGCGTTAGGGTAATGGTTAGGGTTAGCATTAGGGTTAGCGTTATGGTTAGCGTTAGGATTAGGGTTAGGGTTAGGGTTAGTGTTAGGGTTAGGATTAGAGTTAGGGTTAGGATCAGAGTTAGGGTTAGGGTTATGTCATGTAACCCTTACCCAAATCTGTTACTTTAATACATTATTCGTAGAGTATAGATCTGCATCGTTTAATTTTACTTCCCTAGCACTTCATCATAACTCAACATTAGTATGAGGCGTTAGGGTTAGGGTTAGGGTTAGGGTTAGGGTTAGCGTTAGGGTTATGTTTAGCGTTATGGTTAGCGTTAGGGAAAGGGTTAGGGTTAGGGTTAGAGAGTTAGGGTTAGGTTTAGGGTTATGGCATGTAACCCTAACCCTAAACCTGTTACTTTAATACATTATTCTTATATTATAGATCTGCATCGTTTAAATTTACTTCTCTAGCACTTCATCATAACTCAACATTAGTATGAGGCTGACATAACTTCGTGAAAATTATATATAAATAGCCATAGTCTGCTAGGCGCTGATATCACTGCATAAATCCTTTACTGGATGTGTAAGATCCTGTAGTAGCAAAGTGTAGCGCAATATATTTCAAGTCTTAAGATGACTGAGATGTAAAGTTGTGCGCTAGAAATTTGAAGTCGTACATCTTTACGTATAGTCATGTTTCAATTCGGATGTTAAGCAAAACCAGATTGAATTAAACGATTAGCCAAATGTATCTTAATCTTGCAGTGCAACTGCATAGTTGTCTTTTGAAGAAGTACTTTCTTTGGGCTTGAGATGTAAAGAATAAAACCTAATGATACAAAGAAATAAACAACCTCTGACTGTGATTGGATATTCAATGCAAGACATATTTTCCTTTTATATTAACTATTCTATTATTAAAAGTCTCTCACATATCTGCTCTTTTGCATTGTTTTTAATTCTGTCGATAATATTCACATCTAGTGCTGAATTCGAAAGACATTATAAACTAGAACTTTACTTTTTGTTCTCTTTGTCTGAGACAAACCACCGGTGTCCTAAGCATTAGGCTCAAATGCTATGTGAATGGTATTATAGGCGGATCCAGGGGTCTTGGTAGCGGGGCTTTCGTGTGAAAAAAATGGTTGATTATATATTGAGTCACTGAAGTATGACTGGAGCCTCCCTTTAATCAATCAGTGTCCCCTCCTCATGACAAGATCCTATCTTAAGATACAAAATCCAGAATTAAAGCCGAATATGCCAAGTCTACCGCAAAAAAATAAAAGGTCTAGTGTGGAAGATCTGAATATGTAGCTTCTTTCGCTGGACTTGACATACTAAGCGCTATAGACCTTACATTTCGTGTGTTGATCTTTATATGTACAGCGCATAACTTTATGTCTACAGAGCTAAACTATACATTTTCAGTTACAGATTTTTTCTCATTTATCTCGTCTGTACCACCGTCGCTTGATTTTTATATCGCTAGTTTTAATATCTTCAATGCTGGAATTTCCATCTATGGCGCACATATTAAGACTTTATTACTCCCTTATATGTCTTGAAATTGAAAGCTTTTTGCAAAAGTTTTATTAACTTCCATTAAGGTTTTGAACTAAGTTATTGATCTCTACACTTTATTTAAATGCAAAAATCAAAAGCCCTTTTAGCAGTAAATACCAAATGCGTTTTAAGAAACCTTTGTAAATTTTGAAGAAGAATGTGTCCAAGTCGAATACAAATAAAAACATGGTTCATCTTAATGTTAGTTGCGAAACACACCATTCATCCTTTGAAAACGGGGAACAGTTTGGCATCCAACGAATATAGATAAAAGACTACCTATTCAGCAATACTAACAAAACACCAAAATCACAAAAACGATAGACCAACCAAATACTGTTGGTTATATCAGTAGCTCTTAAAAGGTAGTCATATCTTGGTCCACTAGTGGTATCCATCGTGACGCCCATGGCGATTACAAATCTGGTGATAAGTCGATTTTTCAGTCAAGAAAAATAGAAAAGGAATATGTCTTTCCCAATTTGGAATTCACCCGTGGTCATTCTAAAACGGCAACCCAAATCATATCAGCTTCCGTAAACCTTTTATTAGGGGCTTACTTTAAATTTACCAATTGAAATATCTGATCTCTGATTCCAAATATTCCTTGTAAGCAACAGCATTTGGCAAAGTAATCATTTTCGTGTATGGAAACTATGAAATATCTTATCAACTGCAATAAGTCCATTTGATGGTCCTGTCAGGACGTTATTACATAGAAATGGAAAGCTCAAGATAGGAAAGCTGAAATCATTTTTTTTAACTTAATGTTTAGTGCAAAGCCACCCTAATTGGTAATTGCTAGATGAAAGTCATTTTTTTACATAAATAATGCCGTCAGTTTTCTCGTTTGAAATGTTTTACATTGTCTTTTCGGGGCCTTTTATAGCTGACTATGTGGTATGGGTGTTGCTCATTGTTGAAGGCCGTACGGTGACCTATAGTTGTTAATGTTTGTGTCATTTTGGTCTTTTGTGGACAGTTGTCTCATTGGCAATCATACCACATCTTCTTTTTTATATTGGCTGTACTGATGGTATCCTTTATTTCAAAATCGGAAGGGAGGACTGGTATCAACATTGTCACCAAACGTAATTATTAAATAGAACATCCTTTCCATTTGGAAAGGGGAAGTACAAGGGTTAGTCTAGCTTTTAAGATATCTTCTTAACAAGCTCCAATATCATGAAGGTCTTATTTCAACGAAGAAACGATGGACTAAAAGAGGCTTTTAAAAGGATATTAATTGTCTGTTGAAAAACATATTCCTTCAAACCTAAAAAGTGGGTAAAAAAATCCTCATTTAAAGACAATAACTCCTTAAAGGGCGACAGTCTACTAACTATGTACTCAAAATTTGAGTTTGTTAGTAGATCTCAGATATAGGAAGATGTGGTATGAGTGCCAATGAGACAACTCTCCCTCCAATTAACAATTTATAAAAGTAAACCATTAAGATTTTAATTTTCTATTTATTACAATTCTTATCATTTGAAAGCAAACATGTATACAAACAACAAAGAAGTTAAAAATCGTCATTTAAGGGCAATTACTCCAACAAGGAGTCTTTGGTTATTTTTTTCCATTTTGTCTTAATTATAGATGTTGCCTTGTTGATCATTTTTAAAGTTTCTATCTATCTAATATAGTTTTCAAGATAATAGCTACAATGTAAAAAAAATTTGGAAAGTGTCCATAGGACACAGTTAAAGCCCCTGCTTGCATAAAATGTTATAAACGAACATATAATGACAAGAACAGTAAAAGTAATGTTTATGTTTGAAATCATAAAATTCAAATAAAAGTAAGATGAGTTCTGCCAAACCGACACATACTAGTAGATCTTATAATCATTTCATACTCAACACAAAATTACTATAGTATCTTACTAATTAATAATCAAAAAGAAGATGAACTCCTTCTTACAGAAATGTTTACATCTTGTGTAGACTAAATAGACTACTAGTAAATGCCAAATATAATTGTCCTTTTACTCATGATAATTGACAAAATCAGGTGATAAAAACACTGAGATCAATGACACCAGACACAAGACAGACATCTAAATATAATTTATCAAACTCTTCTACCATCTGAAATGAAAAAAGTTGAGATCAGCATCCCTATGTCTTGCATTCTGGAACATATGATTTATATTCTATTGATTTGATCATTCAGTAATTCAGAAAATGTTCATGCTTAGTTTAACAGGTTTATTTATTTAATGGACATACAGAGAAACTTCAAACAGAAGACTAATGTTTTATTTGTGATTTAAATTGTGGTAGTTCTGAATTAATTCATAAAAAATACAAAGACAGGTATTAAATTATAATCTTATTTAGTTTAATAATCAATGAATATTCAAAACAGAAGTTTCATCTATACAGATTAACTTCATTTAACATTCAGCACAATGTACAATCAAATAAAAGTTAACAATTTGTTACAATTTCAAATTAAACATAAACTATGCACAGCAATCCAAGTTTCTTTTCAAATTTGACTTTCTATAAATCTAATATCTATGAACAGTTTTATTTGCATACAAAATTCTTAGAAGTATCAGTAGGTAGGAGATACATTAATTTTAAATGTAATAAGTTTTTCAAATTATTATCTTTTCAAATAAAAAAACAATTGTGTTCATTTGTAAATGTTTGAAAAAGTAACATGTCAACTTAAATGATGTTTGAAATTCAAATAAATCATTTATTACCACAGATCTAAAATGCAGAATTTGAGAATTCGTCAATTCTGAATTCTTTCACCTTTAAGGTTGATATAAAAAAATAAGCCATTACTATGTAATTGAGGGGCGTGCAAAAGAAACAATTAATTTTAATACATATTGATACAGATCATCTCTTAATTCAAAATACTACAACTACAGGATTGTTTGACAACCTTGAATATAAATAAAGATAATGTAATCAGCATAAAATTCCACCTTGATTACATATACACCAAACATATTCTGATAAATAAAAAAATATTAAAGGGACACAACTCCTGAAAATAACATATATTTAATTTAAAAGTAATACTCTTAAAAGTAAGGGAAAATTTGCATCAGCAGATATAAGTTATCATCAATTGTTAGGAACATTAATCTTTATTAAGGGACAAATCTATCCGTCAGTGATAATACTAAAATGAGCCACTTTAATTTACTATTTCAGATAAATAATTTAGAAGTAGAGTTATCTCCCTTAGTCATTTGATTTTGAAATAAGAACTTATTTAAGTAAAAAAGTCATATTATTTGTTTTTACAAAGTATCTTGAATTTCTGCAACATAAATTTCTCTAATACAGTGTTAAATTGTCTGTCTTAAAAAATCTTTAAAATTCATAAAAAAAAGAGAGAGGAAGACTTTTAAATCTGTGCACAGTAGATTTCCTTTATGTTGTTCTCGAGATAAAAGCTTAAGGTTGAACTCCAATCATAAAGCTGTAAACAATGAAGAAACAAATATTGACACATGTTTTCAACTTTAAAAATTTAGAATTCTATGAGTTGGAAAACAAACAGTCTTGCATAAAGTTAGATTAATAAGGGGAGATAATTCAAGCCTTGAAAAACTTTAATCTAACAAATTTACTTTTACAATACATCTTCAAGTATATAAAAATAGTAAGACTGATATTTTAAGAAACTTTCTTGAACCATATTTTTTAAGTGTATTTTTTGTTATGTGTGTTTTAGATTGAAAAAATAACATTTTCACATCTATTGTTTTTTAACAATAAAATCTTTTCTTTTAATTTCCTTCAGATGGAGTTGCCTTGTCTTCTCTTTCTTGACAGTTGGTCAGCTTGGGTATAAATAAGTTGATTTCTCTTCATTCTTTGATTCACTGAAAAAGTAAAGCCTTTATCTATTAAAATAATAACTTGAAATTCAAATACATGTTTGCTACTGACAATTGTTTAATGCTACATAATCAAGCAAGATAGAACGAAATAAATTGTCTGAATCAGTAAAATCAGCTCCCTAACAGATTTTACATGTATTTGCCTATGAGACAAATCTTTACAAGAGACCAAATGATACAGAAATTAACAACTACAGGTCATCTGCGACTTTTGTAATATCATAGAATAATTGTCTACTTGAAACTTATATTTATCCAATTGCATATACTTATTGTTTACTTTAATGTGTGATAATTTATTTAGATTATGTGCAATGTAATTTATCAAAATATGTGAAAATGAATGAACAAATTATTAAGTGATAAAAAGTGTGTATACATTGATTTATTTTACATGTTTACATTTGTATACACTATTAATACTTAAGACGTGCATATTATCCTACCATAAAAAGTTGACTGTTGGCAAAAGCTGTGAAATGACCAAAATAATTTCATTCTTCAGCTGTAATACATCTGATATCTGAACACTTTTGATGTCAATTTGGATAATCTGCGGAAAGAAAAACAAGACTTAGATATCTAGTTAGACACACAATTTCATAAAAATGATGTACAATTAAGAATCAATAATTATTATTAAATATCACACCATAATGTATATGTCATGTTATTTATGATTTTCTATATGTGACTGTTCCAAGTCAGCAGTTTGTTATCATTGCTGAATATCATATTTGGTTTTTTTTCCTTCTTTTTTACAAAGCTACTTTATGTTTAAGGTGCTCATTTCATACTATTTCATGTGCTCCTGTAGAGGGTTTTTGCCTTGAGGACAGGAAGAGCAATGGAGAATTATCATAAGAAATACAATTTTTCTGACTTTTAAATCTCCTCACAACATTTGTTTGCATTTACACAGCTTTAAGGATACAGACCTGTCAGTAACATTTTGTGCATACATGTAGACCAAATGGCCCTATAAAGCAAAATCAAGTTTTTCTTTAATGAAATATATCATTAAACTCCTGGACTCGTAGATTGGACACATACAGTGGGCCATATAAATCATGATAGACCTCTCAAAGTGCTTTTTTACATCCCTATACCTGTTTATTGGATCAAGGGGGTGGAAGCAATCATCCGTGGTGCTAAGTTCATTTTTGGTGGTGCTAATTATATTTCTTAAATGAAATATACCACAACAGACCTCTGGACTAGAAGATCGCCCCACATGTGCTTTTCAAACCATCTTGGACCCAAAGAATGTGTTAGACCCCTAAATCTGTCTTTTGGGCCAATGAGAGGAAAGCTACCTCCCATGGCGCTTAGTTTGTTTTTCTTGGTGCTTATATTTTTCTTTAATGAAATATACCCTTTGAGAACCCTTAACTTAAAGATTAGACCACAGTTTCCTGTTGACCAATGAGCCTTACAAACCAACTTAGTACCCCTAAGAGTATTTAGACCCCTATACCCATCTGTTGGACCAAATGGAGGAAAGTAATCTAATGTAGATTGGACCACAGTTGATTTTGGACCAACAGGCCTTACAAAGCAAATAAGAACGCCATATACTATTTTAAACCCACTAGCAATCCTTTGGACTATTGGGAGGGAAGCTACCTCTCCAGATGCAAAGTTTTGTTTGGTGGTGTTTATATTTTCATCAAATAATATATAATATAAAAGACCTCTTGACTTGAAGAGTAGATTAAAGTTGTCTGTGGACCAATGAGCCTTACAAACCAACTTAGAACACCAAACAGCATTAAAAATTATTTCACCCGTTTGTTGAACCAAGTCCATTTTCCGTGGTGCTTATATTTTTCTTAAATGATATGTACATCAAAAGACCCCAGGACTTGTGTAGTTTGGATTGTATGTGCCTGTGGACAAATGAGCATAACAAACCATCTAAGACCCCAATAGAGTGCTTTAGACCCCTATACAAGTCAGTTGGACCAATTGCAGGAAAGCTACCTCCCGTGGTGCTAAGTCCATTTTCCGTGGTGCTTATATTTTTCTTAATGATATATACACCAACAGACCCTAGGACTTGTGTAGATTTTACCATAATATGTGCCTGTGGACTAATGAGCATAACAAACCAACTTAGACCCCAATAGAGTGCTTTAGAACCCTATACATGTCAGTTGGACCAATTGGAGGGAAGCTACCTCCCGTGGTGCTAAGTTTTTTTTTCTGTGGTGCTTATATTTTTCTTAAATGATATATACATTTGTACACCAACAGACCCTAGGACTTTTGTAGATTTTACCATATGTGCCTGTGGACTAATGAGCATAACAAACCAACTTAGACCCCAATAGAGTGCTTTAGACCCCTATACACATCAGTTGGACCAATTGGAGGGAAGCTACCTCCAGTGGTGCTAATTTTTTTTTCTGTGGTGCTTATATTCTTCTTAATGATATATACACCAACAGACCTTAGGACTCGTGTAGATTTTATCATATGTGCCTGTGGACTAATGAGCATAACAAACCATCTAAGACCCCAATAGAGTGCTTTAGACCCCTATGCATGTCAGTTGGACCAATTGGAGGGAAGCTACCTCCAGTGGTGCTAAGTTTTTTTTTTCTGTGGTGCTTATATTTTTCTTAAATGATATATACATTTGTACACCAACAGACCCTAGGACTTTTGTAGATTTTACCATATGTGCCTGTGGACTAATGAGCATAACAAACCAACTAAGACCCCAATAGAGTGCTTTAGACCCCTATACACGTCAGTTGGACCAATTGGAGGGAAGCTACCTCCAGTGGTGCTAAGTTTTTTTTTCTGTGGTGCTTATATTCTTCTTAATGATATATACACAAACGGTCCTTAGGACTTGTGTAGATTTTATCATATGTGCCTGTAGACTAATGAGCATAACAAACCATCTAAGACCCCAATAGAGTGCTTTAGACCCCTATGCATGTCAGTTGGACCAATTGCAGGAAAGCTACCTCCTGTGGTGCTAAGTCCATTTTCCGTGGTGCTTATATTTTTCTAAATGATATATACACCAACAGACCCTAGGACTTGTGTAGATTTTACCATATGTGCCTGTGGACTAATGAGCATAGCAAACCAACTTAGAGCCCAATAGAGTGCTTTAGACCCCTATGCATGTCAGTTGGACCAATTGGAGGGAAGCTACCTCCCATGGTGCTAAGTTTTTTTTTCTGTGGTGCTTATATTTTTCTTAAATGATATATACATTTGTGCACCAACAGACCCTAGGACTTTTGTAGATTTTACCATATGTGCCTGTGGACTAATGAGCATAACAAACCATCTAAGACCCCAATAGAGTGCTTTAGACCCCTATACAAGTCAGTTGGACCAATTGGAGGGAAGCTACCTCCCGTGGTGCTAAGTTTTTTTTTCTGTGGTGCTTAGATTTTTCTTAAATGATATAAACATTTGTACACCAACAGACCCTAGGACTTTTGTAGATTTTATCATATGTGCCTGTGGACTAATGAGCATAACAAACCAACTTAGACCCCAAATAGAGTGCTTTAGACCCCTATATACTCGTCAGTTGGACCAATTGCAGGAAAGCTACCTCCTGTGGTGCTAAGTCCATTTTCCGTGGTGCTTATATTTTTCTAAATGATATATACACCAACAGACCCTAGGACTTGTGTAGATTTTACCATATGTGCCTGTGGACTAATGAGCATAACAAACCAACTTAGAGCCCAATAGAGTGCTTTAGACCCCTATACACGTCAGTTGGACCAATTGGAGGGAAGCTACCTCCAGTGGTGCTAATTTTTTTTTTCTGTGGTGCTTATATTCTTCTTAATGATATATACACCAACAGACCTTAGGACTTGTGTAGATTTTATCATATGTGCCTGTGGACTAATGAGCATAACAAACCATCTAAGACCCCAATAGAGTGCTTTAGACCCCTATGCATGTCAGTTAGACCAATTGGAGGGAAGCTACCTCCCGTGGTGCTAAGTTTTTTTTTCTGTGGTGCTTAGATTTTTCTTAAATGATATAAACATTTGTACACCAACAGACCCTAGGACTTTTGTAGATTTTATCATATGTGCCTGTGGACTAATGAGCATAACAAACCAACTTAGACCCCAAATAGAGTGCTTTAGACCCCTATATACACGTCGGTTGAACCAATAGGAGGGAAGCTACCTCTCGTGGTGCTAAGTTTTTTTCTGTGGTGCTTGTATTTTTCTCAAAATGATATATACACCAACAGACACCAGGACTGATGTAGATTGGACCATATGTGCCTGTGGACTAATGAGCATAACAAATCAATTAAGACCCCAATAGAGTACGTTAGACCTCTATAAAAATCGGTTGGACCAATGTAAGGGAAGCTAACCCCCGTGGTGCTAAGTTTTTTTTTTTCTGTGGTGCTTATATTTTTCTTAAATGATATATACACCAACAGACCCCAGGACTTGTGTAGATTTTACCATATGTGCTTGTGGACTAATGAGCATAAAAAAACAACTTAGACCCCAATAGAGTGCTTGCGACTCCTATGCACTTCAGTTGGACCAATTGGAGGGAAGCTACCTCCCGTGGTGCTAAGTTTTTTTTTTGTGGTGCTTATATTTTTCTTAATGATATATACACCAACAGACCCCAGTACTTGTGAAGATTGGACCATTTGTGGCTGTGGACTTATGAGCGTAACAAACCATCTTAGACCCCAAAAGAGTTTTGTAGCCCCATCTTCTTGTTATTGGACATTGTAGTGGAATTTAAGCTATCATCTGTAGTGGTAAGGTTTTTTTTTGTGTGCTGATATGATTTTTTTTAATGATATACCAGAATTGGCCTCTGGAATGGACAACACAAGTTTGGACCCCAAGCTCTGGATGTAAGACCTTAAGACAGACAGAAGCTTCCTGAGTTCCTCCTCTGGTGCTTACATCATTTTTTGGTGGTGCTTTAAATTCAACACTATTTTCAATGAAAAAACATTCCGGTTGATTTTTAAATTGGACAAGATATCCCGTCGGGGACTTTGTAATAATTATCTGAACCTAAACAGTTAATTAGACAACCATACATGCCTATAAAATGTGTAGTTCAATGTGGACTAAACAAACCGGATGTTTTGATTTAATTGACCATGCGCAGCTATTACTACGAGTTTTCGATCCGAAACAATCTAAAACCTAGAAATAAATCGAACAAAAAATGACTGAGACCTTGTCTCAACCATAAGACGGGTTACCAGAAAAACGATAATCCAATCAAACGGTGGTGCTTATAGTGGTTTTCATCACGTTTTGATCTATATATTATCACTCGAAATGAGAGGAAAATAATGTCAGGTCGCCCTCCAAATGATAGGTAAAACCCTGTCTTCTTATATGTGCATCATTGCATTAATTACAAATAACAACCGAGTGAGAAATTAGACTGCAAATAGACCGAACAGGTCACAAATAATGCACACAAAACTACTAAACACAGTCTCCACAATTTTTTTCAGTTTTTGTTTTGAATTATAAATAATGTTGCTGAAAGTCGAAACCATGCCTCGTCTATAAGTATATATGAGCATGAAGGTTTAATAGGTGTATGGTGTACCTTGAAAGCACAGACACTCATGAATAATTTCAGTTTCAAGGAAAGTTTCCCTTTGTTTATGTTTTAAAATCAAAGGGAGGGAACTCTGCTGTATTTAATTCTCATTCGAATGCATTATAATTTCTGGCATATTGTTTTTGTCTCTGTCCAATTCATTGTAGAAGAAGTTAAATTCAGATAATTTATCCTGACATAAAAAAATTCAGATAATTTATCCTGACATCAAACAATATAATTCCTTTAATCACTGACTGCTGGCAGCTGCTCTGAATTTGCTATACACATTGTTGTAAAAATCTATGGATGTACCAGCGAGATTCATACCCTCAATCTTGGGATCTAAAAGCAGTGCTCTTACCAATTGAGCCAAGGAAGATCTTTCCTGATTCATCTAGTTAGACATCCTTTATACCTCCCAGTCTACAACATACTTTAGTTTCTCTTTTTAGCTCACCTGGCCCAATGGTCCAAGTGAACTTTTCTCATCACTTGGCGTCCAGCGTAGGCGTCTTTAACTTTTACAAAAATCTTTACCTCTGAAACTACTGGGCCAAAGCAAATCAAAAGTATTTACTTTAAAAAATGTGTAGGGTGACCCGGCCAACCAAAGATGGCCGCCACATCTAAAGATAGAATATACATGTAGGGGTCAAATGTAGATTTTTGCTTATGACTCTGAAACCAAAGAATTTAGAGCAAAACTGATATGATGTGTAAAATCAAGTCAAGATCTATCTGCCCTGAAATTTTCAGATGAATCAGACAACCCGTTGTTGGGTTGCTGCCCCTAATCTGGTAATTTTAAAGAAATTTTGCTGTTTTGGGTTATTGACTTATTGTCATGAATATTATTACATTGGGACTAAGTCCCAAATTACAGTAGAATTTTTTTTTTTTTTTTTTAATAAAATTTGTGAAAATTTCCCATAATTTTCATTCTTCTAATGAACATGATGAACTCAAAATCGATAACACTTTTTTTTCAGACTTTTTAAATCCCTGCATCTGCGCAGAAACCTACTTTCTTTTCCAGTCTTGTGGGCATGAGACTTTGAATAATATATAAATTAAAACTTTAAAGATCAAAATGTTGTACAGTTTATTTTATTAAAGATTAAATGGGTATAATCCTGCATGCTGTTGTAGTTCTCTGACTGCTATTAAAGTATTCTCAGATTTAGCGATATTCTATACATGTATATTCTCTAGACCATATCAGTAGCCAAACCTACTGATGGGGATCTTTCCATGTCTTGATTTGAAGAACGGTTGTTTTATTTCGTTGGACACTTTAATTCGTGGATAAAGTCATCCACGAAAATTGGTACCCCACGAACAAAAGTACATTCACAGTATTCATGTATTGGACAATATAACAAATCAAATGAAATATAGGGGAAGTCACTGGGGTCCCCCATCCCTCCTGTTTGAAAACTTGATAACAGTCGAGATCCCCACCCATAAAACATATACATGTATATTCATGTATGGGACAATATAAAAAATCAAATGAAAAATAGGGGTAGTCCGTAGGGTCACCCCACACTCTCTTGTGTGTGTTTTGAGAACTTGTAAAAGATTTAGATACCAACGCCTAAACCATATTCATTCCTGTTTTTCATTTCAAAAAGATTAAATGACATACAAGGTCAATCTCATAGGCGACACATATATGCATATCACTTTGCTAGACCCTAACACCTGTCATTTTATTTCAAACTTAGACCTCATGGACTTGGGATGAAGGTGGGATTCATTTACATTTACTATGGACAGGTCAGTCAGACCTCTTCATTGATCCCTGTAGTAGTAAACATTTGTCTGATTTGTGTCTCATAACTTTTGTACTGTAAAACACAAACTCAGTTTTCTTTCCAGGGAAGCAAGTCCATTCATACTTTTACAAGCTCGTACTAAAGTCAACTTACTACTAACAGTCGACTAATACGAACAATTACAATCAAGTAGAAGAACTGCAATCATTGCAAATTTGTACCACTGCTGATTCATGAAAGACTCATGACCTTTCATGGTCATGTGGGTTGCTATTGAAAACCTTGATAAAATATGAATTATTTGCTGTAATGTTTAATTCATTAAATGAACATAAATGCAAAATTATATATGAATGTTTAATGTTAGTTCTTTTAAATCTTTAAAAAAAAGTTGAAGCAACATTGCCACAGTTTTCATAATTATGTTTGCCTTGGTTTTTGGTTAGCTGCCTACAGTGCTTACAGCGCTTTGATTTGATTAAATGAGTAAAACTTTATCTTATTTTTACAATAGTTTTTACAAAAAACAGAAAACACTGTAATTTTATTTGATTCATTGTTTTTCATCAAAATTACCATACTAGGGAAGAAAACTCAGATGATGTAAAGTTCTATGATAAGGGAATGTATAGTGTATTTGATATAGAAGAAAAGCTATAGGGTATCCATGTCTGATACAAAGTCAGTACATGTAAGCAGAGCCAAAGTAACAAAAAAAAACAAAGGAACAACATCATGAACAAGTACAGTACACTTGTATTGTGGTTTGTCATATCAATATGATCAAAGTCACAGCGTGGCCTTCAACAAAAATCAAAGACTTTCACCTTACTGCATCTTACCATTTATGTTTTTGTAGCAAGAAAACAGGTCCTATGACGTGACAACTTTAATTTTCTAGCAGTTCTAGAGGTACATGTACATGATGTATCTTCTAATATTTTACCTGAAAATTCTATTGTAGAGTTTTCTTTTTATCACACAAAATCAGTTTTTCTGTGTATAATCTGTACACTATTTTGCACAACTTATATATTTTGTTAAAAAAAACTTGACCCATAACCAGTAATTTCTATTTTTACTTTTGACAAAAGCATGATACAAACTGCATTTTGGCAAATCATCAAAAATACTCAATCAATTTTTATTTAGCCCCCTCACTTATCTACACATACATGTACCTTGTGTACCTTAAAGATGTTTTAGGAAAAATCTTAATATAACTAAACCCAGAAGGCAAGGTTTTGGCTCACACTGTTCCCATTCAACAGTCTTATTGTTTAATTGCATTGTATCAAGTTTTTGGCTCACACTGTTCCCATTCAACAGTCTTATTGTTTAATTCCATTTTATCAAGTTTTTGTAAAAATATACCAAATGTGTAGTTCATGCTTCATAACAAGTGTGGACACAGAATGACGAGTCTGAGACTAGCTACACATTTCCATATTGGGGTAGTGAGAACATCAAGCATGAATTTGAACCAGTTTCTGATCTGTGAGTCCCTCTGTTCCTTCATCCTTTCATCTGTCTGTCTGTCTCGCTTCAGGTTAAAGTTTTTAGTTGAGATTGCTTTTGATAAAGTTGAAGTCCAATCAACTTGAAACTTAGTACACATTTGCCATATGATATGATCTTTATAATTTTAATGCCAAATAAGAGATTTTCACCCATTTTCATGGTCCGCTGAACATAAAAAATGAAAGTGTGGATGGGGCATCTGTGTACTGGGGACACATTCTTGTTATCAAATGAATATACATGATGTATGAATAACAAGAGAGCTATTTCAGAGTTAAATATATATCACCCTGAAAAATCACAGGGGGACCTAGAAAGATATCATGAAATTTAACATTATCACTATACAGATTCATACAAGGTATTAACCAGTCAGGTACCAATGTATATTTAGTGGTGAGTTATTCAAATTGAAACAATGTATTGTGATTTATAATGATATATGACATGTGTACATTGGACATAATTTGAATGTCCAATATTGACTTGCATAAATCAGAATTTTGATTAAAACTGATTACAATTAAAAGAAAATGTAAAAGCTGGTGCAAATCAGAAATTAAATATTTTTCAAGATGCTAATATTACTGGCATTATCAATAGATTGTACTCCAGTACTTATAATCAGTCAGGGGCTCAACTTGTCAGATTCAATCTCTACTTTTTATGCCCCACCTACAATAGTAGAGGGGCATTATGTTTTCTGGTATGTGGGTTGGTTCGTCCGTCCGTCCTGATTGTTGTGCTTCAGGTTAAAATATTTTGTCAAGGTAGTTTTTGATAAAGTTGAATTCCAATCCACTTGAAACTTAGTACACATGTAACCTACAAATGTACATGTATGATATGATCTTTCTACTTAACATAGAAAATGATAGTGCAAGTAGGGCATTCTTGTTGAAATAGGAATCCAATTAACATGAGTTATCTCTCTTTTTACATTGGATCTATTTTCTTCTTGTCAAAATAAGAAATCTGTGGCAGACCTGTTCATCTTGTAATATTTATAAGAGTAACCTCCCCTTTTGGAAAAATAAGTAAGTAACATAAATATTAAGAACTTTTGTGTTTTGTTTAGTGGTTATATCTTCAATTTTTCTAAGTGACCAGTCACACCACCAAACACAAATGAATTTTGACTATTATTAAAAAAGATAAAATACAGAACTGCAAACAAAAATTAATAGTTGATTTGTAAAAGCATATAGAACATGCTATGGCAATACATAATATATACATAATGTGACAAAAGACTGGTAACAGAGAACAATACAATAAATTAATAACATACATGTTGTAGCTAACCAATAATATCAGATGTAGCTTTCCATGCACTCTTCAAATAGTTACAGAGCTTAATTGTTAGTTAATGATCAAGAGTAACCAAAAGTCTATTGACCAACTTGACTCCTATTCTATTAGGAGTTATAATTTGCATTTCCCTTTATGACTATAGATTTGTTGTCTGCCCCCCCCCCCCCCCCCCCCCCCCCAAAAAAAAAAGATGTTCAGTACATGTATCTGTTAATTTTGAAGATGAGCATACAATGAAGTCACATGACATCTTTAAATTTTATTTGTATTAATTAGATCACTTAGTATATATGTTCAAAACATGCTCACCAGTTTTGGTAAATATTTTTAATCTGTACTTACACATGCAATCAAATATATCCTTCAGGCTTCCTTTCAACTTCAAGCATCATGACATTGTAGTCCAACTACTGTAAATTCAAAAATTATTGCGTGCATTTATTATTACAATTTTGTCATTTTAGACTAAGATGTGATTTTAATTTTTGCAATATTAAAAAAATCCTGTTCAATTCATATAAAATATTTTAGAATGCAAGTTAAAATGATTGCTAATTTAACCCTGTCACATTTTTTTCCAATTATAAAAACATGTCAATAACATGAATAAGTTCTGAATTTACAGTATATGTTTTCACACATAAATTATATTGTTTTTTGGAAAGATTAGAACTTGTTCTAAATCTTTACTTAGGCACCACCCTCCCTAACAACAGGACAGGTTAGCTACTGTTACTAAATGTATTCACACTAAAATATAGTTCCCTATAGTTCTCATGTATGTGCACATAATACACAAATAAATTGAAAAAAAATGGGTATATTATTGGAGCAATTCATTCAAGAATGTATGTCATTAAGGTGTGTTGATGTGCAGGCTTTTTTAAAAACATTTTGATTAGGTAAGTGGGTATTGATTCAACTAGTATGATTGACAACTGTCATTATCACTAAACAATCAGAGACAAGGTGTACCTTTAATTACAATGCCCCACCTCCTAAACTGCCAATCAAATTGACCACATCACCTATCAACCTTAGTCTTACATAATTATACAGACCACTACAATATGCATCTAATTCTTAATACACAAGTATTTGACCTCATAATTGATTACACAAATGTGTGTATTATTTGTTTGATATTTATAAGGATGATAGATTTATGTATTGCCAATTACTTTTGATCTACATTACATAAAGTAATTCTTCAAGCCAATTCCTGATAAAAAAAGTGAACTAATCTAAATTGTTGATTAGTTACAGATATTTATTGGAAATTTAACAAGTAAATTATAGGCCATAATTTTAAAAGTATGGCCTATAATTTACTTGTTAAATTTCCAATAAATATCTGTAACTAATCAACAATTTAGATTAGTTCACTTTTTTTATCAGGAATTGGCTTGAAACAGTTTTAAAATCTATATACTTTTAATTATAACAAACCATTGTTTATTAGTTTTTTTCCCATCAATCTTTATGTCTATTTTAGTCATTTGAATTTTTATTAGAAGTAAATATATATTTTTGCAATCTGACAAGAAAGAATCCACATTTCAATAAAATTAGTTTTTTAATTAGTTTACGTTGAAAAATAAAATTGAAAATGCCCTGTGTTGAAAAATACATTAAAATTTGATCAAAAGGCACTCTAAAACTTTTAATTTTCAATGCCATATAATCTCTGTTTCAACTTACAAAATTCCCCAAAACAACATTTTTAGATTATTTTTGTTGAATTTATGTCTTACAAGGATATTTGGTATCATTTACTAGAAGAATTTTTGCATTTTTTTGTTTTCTTGAAACATGTTCAGAACCGGCAACATAATTTCGATTAGATATAAACTGTAGTTTAAATAAAACTGTGCAAATTTAGAGACTCATATTATTTGATTTGAGCTCATTTATCCTCATACTGGAAAAGCAAGTTTCCTTCTTAAGACCTGCTGTAAATGCAATTTTCAGCAATAGTGTTTTATATATGTTCATTTTTCCCCACCATACCTTAATATGAAATAATTTAAACTACTGTTCTAATCTTTCCATGAGTGATATCCATCACTTTGATTTATTTACACATGTATCCCACTATTAAATTCATGGTATATATATGTGATAATTATCATGTTCTCACAACATCTTGACATTTTATAAAAAATTTAGAACAGTTGTCAAGTTTCATTAAAATTTTAAAGGGTATTTAATGTTTTCCATCCTTTGGTCAGTCGGTCTGACAATTCATTAGTCAGTCATCAGCTCTTTGTTGTCACATTTTTTGTTGGTTTTTCAAATTCAAATGAACTTTTCCACTTATAAATCATAGGTTTAAAATACTGTAAACTGTTAATACTCTGGTTAGTACATACCCAGAAAAACATAAAATTAGGGGACCATTTTTGTCATGAGTCCAGTTTGTTATTCTTTCCTTTGCATACATGTAATTCAACTAAATTATAATTAGCATGATTTATATATTGATATAAATGCAAATTTAAAGGAAAGTTGTTAGAACAGTAATGTTAATTTGACTCGCATTGCAATTTGTGTTAGAATTAAGGCAATTTTATGTGTGAACACAGGGTCAAGTACTTTTATCTGTTTGATTTTTCTAAAAATATGGAATCATTTTTGTACATTTACATTAATAATACCATTAGACCCTGTATTGTGGTTATTTTTACATTTTTTATGCATGCAGACTAGTGTACACATGCATTTTGTTTCTTTGATATAGCCGTTGATTAGTTTAATATATTTGTTTCACTGTTTCTTTTTGTAAAGATTTCAAAATGGAAAAAAGGGAGATAAATCATGTTTATTCTAATCCTGCATGCATCTACCTCTAGAAAAATAAAAATAAAAAAGTGGATCTGCATCTTGCCTTCAGAAACAAAGTTTTCTATCACCAAAGTACTACTTTTGGCAGAAGTAAATTTGTATTTACATCTACTGTAAATTCAGAAATTATTGCGTGCATTTATTATTGCGACTTTCTCATTTTAGACTTAAATGCAATTTTTATTTTTACGATTTTGAGAAAAATCCTGTTAAATTCATATAAAATATTTCAAAATGTGAGTTTAAATTATTGCGTTTACAACTCAGTCGCATTTTTTGCAATAATAAAAACCTCGCATTAATTTCTGAATTTACAGTATGACATTATTTCTATTGACTGAACAAAACAAAAAAAGTTGAACTTATCATTATCATTGAAAAGTTCATTGGGGGTCTCGGTGTCTGATTGGTGTTACTACTTCTAGGTTAGATTTGTTAATTCTGAAGTTTTAATGTGATCCCTGTTAATGGCAAATTGTGGTCAACTCTGATTATAATTGACCAGTTTACTACCAAAGGTCAGTGGATCTTTCTGGGCACTCAGTCCTCCTCTACCAATAATAAGTGGCCACTTTGACATAGATCAGAGGCCTGAAAATGGCGTTAAAATCAACAAACAATCAATTAGTTTTTTAAAATCCCAAGTCAGGCCTTATAATAACAGATAGTTGTTTTCATCACGATTTTGAAATTATTTATGTATATATATAGAAATTGATTATATTTTTATATGCCTTTAGTTCCTCATAAACAAAACATTGAATATCAAATGAATTTATAATTGAAATAAACAGAAATTATTATATATATATAATATATGATATTGAGGGAATGTAATTTAACAATATGAGATGATTTCCCTGTCACTTTGGTAAGTATGATTGAAAAAATGGAATGAAAAAAGAGATGTCTGCCTGATGAATTGTCAGACCGACTGACCAATGGATGGAAAACATTGAATACCCTTTATGACATTCTATTATCTACATGTGAAACAATGAACATGGAGAAAACATATCATATTTTGATAACGTGAGAATCAGTGTTTTTTTTTATAGCTCTTGTCTTAAATTTCAATGTTATTTTTCTATTTATCAAAAGCAAGCACTAATCTGTTGGTGAAAAACGATCTGAAATTCTTTCTGTAAAGATAATCACCTCGTTTAAGCCTCCTAATCCGAGAAACATGTCAGGAGTTTGGTGGCATTGTTTTCATGTTTCTGTTCTTGTCATCTTTTGTCCTAATTCTTAAAGTAAGGAAGAAAATATTGATTCATTTCTGAAGGGAATGTCTATATTTGGCTTTGATCTCAGTTTATACAATTAAAACTTTTTTTTGTCTTTTTATATCTTTTTTTGTCATTATCTTGGTTGCCATGGCGATATTGATTCTACCTAAGAAACAAGGGTGTTGTTTATAACTAGAGATATACAAAAGAAGTTGTGAGATGTCTTTGATGAAAAGCTTTGAAATTTTAGTATGTTTTTGTAATAGAGTTTGTAAAGACGTAATTTTGGTATTGAAATGATGTCTGGTGGTGAATGAGAAAGAGCTTTGTAATTGCTAGCATAAACCACGTACATGGTGTTTGAATATCAGGAATATATAAACTATAAAATGTTATGCTTTAACATATTTGAGAGAGTTTTTATAGCTGACTATGCTGTATGGCCTTTGCTCATTGTAACGTTGAACGCTGTACGGTGACCTTTAGTTTTAATGTCTGTGTCATTTTGGTCTTTTGTGGATAGTTGTCTCATTGGCAATCATACCACATCTTCTTTTTTATATTAACTTGTTCTAAAATAATAATGGGTTATATAATTATAATTAAAAAGCTATTATGGAAAACGAAGGATTATTTGTTGATTGTTTTTTGGTGTTTAATGCCACTTTCATACTCTATAAGCTATATCATGGCAGTGTTCACAGGCAATTGACTTACATTTTTTGTAGGGGGCACATTTTAAAAATTTCCAAATATATATGTCTCCTGACTAGTTGTTGGAAAAGAGTTAAATGAAACATACTCAGTTGAATCAGAGGTGGATTAAGGCGGGGACCAGGGGAGCCAGGGATCCCTTTTATAGGTAATATTTTGATGATGATTTAGTGAATCATTGGAGTGGTTTCCCTTCATGTAGTAGTCAGTGGGTTCTCTCCCCTTGTAAAAAGTTCTGGATCTGCCACTGCTGGGAGTGGTTGAATCTGTAATAGTTTTACTAAGGCTATATTTACCATGACAATCACGTGACAAATCAAAACATCATGTGACGAAATGTCCTGCTCGTCCTTAACACTATCATTTTTATTATCCAAAATCATTACAGAAGTACCCAACACCTTAACTTAAATTAATTTGGCTCTTTTAATTTTCTTACAATTTGGCAAAGTATTTACGTTGACCCTTTGACAAAAATATAAAAATTTCAAAAAATTTGAACCATTAATTGTTTAATCAGAAAAATTACACTGGTTATATAGCAGTTTGACAAACACTTATTTTGATCATTGAAAAGCTTAATATTCCCTTAACAACTCAACATAATTAAAACGTTTTGCTGATTTTACAGAGTTATCTCCCTGTAGTGTTAGGTACCACCTTAAATGCTTTTTACTGCAGGAAAAACATGAAGAAAACAAATACTAGAATTTAATATTATTTTGTCAAAAGTATGTTTTTGAGATAAATACTTTTATGAATTTATTGAAAATATTGTGCAATTTGCTTTGCCTAGAAAAAAACTCAGAGAAGTTCCAAATATATACACATGTTGAAAATGTAATATGGTGAACGGCAGTTGATAAGACCTGAGATACAAATATGTACTCTTATATGCTTATACTACTTATATCAATAAATAATTACATGGTAATAAAGAGAATTATGATCCCTGGTTAATGTATGATATCTGTTTATTTCAATTTATTTGATAGTCATCTAAAGTCACGATCTGGAAATTTTTATACTTAAACTGGCAACAAAAGGAAAACACAATAGAATTAAGCATAAGCTGAGCCAATTAACATGATTAAAGGAAATATAGATGTTCTTATTAAATTCTGAATAAAAAAAATTCAGAGTGGAGAATTGAAGCCTTGGGCTATATAATTTTTTTTTTCTTATATAAATTTTAATAGTTCTTGTTTAAAAAAATGCTTCTTTTTCTTGTTTTAAACATCTCAGTAAAGGTAAAAAAAAGATTGCACAGATTTTAGCCTTTGTTCTTCGCCACAAAATACAGAAAATAGTAGAGTACAAGGCCCACAGTGAATAATTTAGGGGAGGTGTGATGGCATGTAATAATTGTTGGCATCTCCATGTACATACTGTTTCTGTATATGCCTTCAGTCAACAGATAAACTAAGTTAATAAACTTTAGCTGATAGCGTGTCAGAATGACAATTCACAAGAACACATCTTCTTGTACACAATCTTAGGTGGTACCCAACACTTTCACTAAAATTAATTTGTCTCGTTTAATTTTCATAAAATTTTGGCGAAGTATTTACTTTGACCCTTTGACAATTAAAAATATAAAACTTTCAAAAAATTTGAACCAAGCAAAATTACACTGTTTATATAGCAGTTTGACAAGAACTAATTTTGATCATTGAGAAGCTTAATATCCCTTCACAACACATCGTCATTAAAACGTTTAGGTGATTTTACCGAGTTATCTCCCTGTAGTGTTAGGTACACCACCTTAAATTATAATATAAGAAATTTGATACCAGTACTTGAATTTATACTCATTGATATTTTATACAGAGTATAGAAATATAAAACTGAAAAAAAGAAATTAAATAAATTGCTGTTATTTGTCATGTGTATAATGTTAACAAATTAACCTTGTAGAATAACAACTTCAATCAGGTAAAGTTTCATGTTCTTAGACAAAGTATAATTTTCCTTTAAGCTATCTGAGAACAGTATGTTGGCATTGAAGAAAATACATTAGCATCTCTTTATTGAAGATCACTTTTCTATTTCTATTAAATAATTCTCATGACTCATAGGTCTAATTCACATAAACAAATTTCCCTTTCTTTGTGACTTATCTCTATCATACTAGAATGAAATATTTGCTACTGGACAGTAATCAATCAAAAATCAATCATCAGCAAAGAAGTCCCATTACCAAACATTTCCATAGCCCCCAAAATGAGAGGTTGAAAACTGAAATTTTTTAGATACTGTTAATTAAGAAATTATTGCGATGTTTTTATTATTGCGAAAATGCGACAGAGCTGTAAACGTAATAATTTAAACTGACATTCTGAAATCTTTAATATGAATTAAACCAAATTTTTCTTAAAATCGTATAAATAAAAATCGCAGTTAATTCTAAAATGATAAAATAGCAATTATAACGAAGTGCACACAATAATTTCTGGATTTACAGTATGGTTTTAATATTTTAATGTCACTGTTGCTTGAAGGAGTATAACACAGATCAACTTATTAGTTTTGGTGGCGTCGCTTACCATTCTAGATTTATGTCCCTTTACAAGTTGAGAAATTGCTGAATTTTTCGTTCCTATTCTGGAACTTTAGTTTGCCTCAACCAAATGTTATGAATTCTACACCATGCTGAGCACAATTTTTTTCTATCAGTCAAACACTTTTTAGTCTATATTCATCTTCTAAAATTCCATCGCATCTCGCATTCAAATTTTTTTTTGAATTTGGTGGTGTCACTTTTACTTTTCTAGAGTTATGTCCCTTAACAAATGCAATCGCTTTAGTGTTAATTGACCTGATATTCAAATATTACAGCATGCTTCACCTTCTTGAGAGTTGGCTCCACTCATTGTGTCATTCCACTGAAGTAAAAAAAACTTTATTATTAGATAAATTAAGATCTTCTTTGATTTTATCAATTTTCAATACTGTTAAAAAGGAAGCAACAAATTTTGTGCATGAAACGGAATACTCCAATTAATTTTGTACATGATTAAGGCCAAATGACATCTTAAAGTAATAATTTCATCAAGGAAATATGATTTTTATAGAACTGTATAATTGTGATGAGCTACTGCCAGTTCTTATTCTGGGTACATTTACATCATTGTATTATATAACGTAATAAATTATGAATAGCGGAGATTAAATTTGGTTTGATTTGTTAAAATCCAGGAATCTTATAAATATTCCGTATTGTCTGAAAAAGGATTACGAATTTACGATGCAAATTTTTAATTAGAAAGATATGTAGTGATAGATCTTGTATGGAAATGAATTGAAGCCTATTTGAGTTGATCAATTTGACGCTTTCTATTGCATGCTGCAGTCTGGAGGTATCTTTTATGACAAATATTGACATCTTTTGACAGTTCTGTGGGAAGTTGAGGTGGAAAAGTACAAAAATCTGGCATTTATTTCGAGAAAAAAAAATGATATTGATTTTTTTGTGATATAATAATCTTATATCTATATTCATATATAGTTTGTAATTAGAGTCTAACGACTGACCATTAGATGTGTCATGTGATCCGTTTAATTAGCGATAGATTATCACCTGGTCGAAGCACCTGGACAGATATCTAATTATGGACAGAACTGTCATCAGCTGCCTTTTACACGTTGAAAAAACTGTGGAAAGTCTTATTATTTTTTTTGTACCTTTGTGAATTGTATATTTATATATTAACATTTACCATGTGAATCATGACAAGAATATTTATTGGGATGTATGCTGTGTTAGGAATATATGTGGTTGTTGTTTAAAGAAATTAAGGATAAGAATGGATGCATTTCAGTGTCGAATACTATACTTTAAATTTCTTTGACGATTTTTGGCTGCAAATTATTATCACGCATGCACTTTAGTGAATGTTGAAATTTTTGTGAAATGAAGAAATATATAATTCAAGTCACGAACTGGGTTAATTCGTTAGTTTCTACTGAATTCATAATTTGAATTAAATTCTTCTGCAGTAGAAAGTATAATCCAGAATCTTGGAAACTCATTCAATTCGAAATGTTATGTGATGAAGACAAATTGATTAGACTGATTGTCTTTGTAGAGCACTTGTCCTTGTGAGAACCAAAGAATATATTCTGGACAGAAATAGTAACTTGGAATTAATACACAGCAGGGAAAAGTCATGAATTTACATCTTATTGGTTTTAAATCATAAAATAGAGAATATGTCAAGATTTCATTTTCATGATTTTCGTTATTGGCTTCAGTTAATTGTGTAGTCATATTGTATTGGTTTGGTGGTCTTTAATTGTTGATGTGAATTAGACAAATTGACTGCTACCTTCATCGGCAGTTTTTCAACATCAGCTTCAAAATTTACAAATTTTAATAAACTGGAATGCTCAATTAAGTATATTTTAGAGAATTCATAAATAAACAGTAATTATCTATTTATATATTATTTACCTTATTGCATCTATGCTTGATAAACATTTTTAAGTTTAGATTATCATTCTATTTTATAAAGTTAATATTTTTTTTTCCAATTCCCCTATGAAATTAATCATTTCAAAATTTAACTCAAAATTTCAAAAATTGTTGACAGATTAGTTCTGCTTTAAATTCCTGATTGGAATCGTTGATTTCAATTAGAATCTATTTCAATTTATATATATAGACTGCAACGATTCCTCCATCTTATCTTCAGCACTAGAAAGATACAATTAATCCGTCAAATTGTTCTAAAATTGGGATTAAAGATTATAAGTGTGTTTAATGCTGTTAAAATCAAGAAAACTATCGTGAAAACTGAACACTGATGAAAGAGCAAAACTGTAATTAAATTTGACGAATATTATGTCATCGAAAGATTTAACGAAGAGAAATCAAATGTGCCTTTATACATTTTCTCTGATCAAAGTGTCTTGTTATATGTTATTTATTTTGTTGAGTTAGAGAAAGGTTAATGATGTATTTTAACATGTTTTAATTTTCCAATCTGTTTGATATATATTTAATATCCACGAGAAAATTTGTGATAACAGTTTAAGTTTTTGTTATTGATAACTTGGGTTTCGTTACAACGAAATGTACAGGAATACCACAAACTACGGTCAGCCACGACAACAGACCTGGTCTGCAGCGCCACCTTCAATGCAAACTGTATATAACTATCTCTGGGGCCGGTACAGGTAGGCTTTAGCTGTTGTCCTCTTGTCGTCATACTAGATATCGTTGGAGATTAATACTTTTGCAGATAAAAACTTATGCATTTGGTAGATATTTCCAGTATTCTGTTTTGAGCAATTTAACGATCTACTTTATTAGATTATGACCATTGGTGTAGTCAGTCTATTGAGCAATGAGGAAGGCACGTTCATTTTGGTCATTTTCATAGATAATGTTAAAAAATGTATGATGCCCCTCTGACCTGTCTAAATTTGTCAGGTCTTTTTCTTTGTATAATTGGATTTTTTTTCTGTATTGTAAATGAGAACTGGACTGGAAAATGGTTTTTGAGTGTTTTATCTACTGATCAAGATTTACAAGGGAAGAAATGGGATCTAAAAAAAGACTTTTTTTTCTCCTGGCATTTCATGTGACTGTCACTAGTCAGAATCCAGAATCTTCTATAGTAGTTGTTTTTAGTTATTTAGAGAATGAGGGTGTTGAGGATGTTAATGGCCAATTTCTGGTTTTGAAATCTGTTTTTATTTAACAGTATTAATAAATAGACTTTTGGACACAATCTGGTCCAATATATATATTTCAAACTGAAAGATACATGATTTCTTAAAAATGTGTGCTTTATTTTACTGTCCTCAGATCTTATGTTGTTTAGAGTGCTTCAAAAACATGTTTACCTTATCATATTAATGTATATGGATCTATATGCAATTTTGTTACAACCACACATACAAATGACATAGCAGATCTTTTAGTCAATGTTGACAGAAATTTTATAAAAATATGAAGACAGAATAAGAATAGAACATTTAACAGGCGATTTTACTTGAACTTGGAATTATTTTTAATTATGGAATCTGCATAATTTCTTGTGTTTAAAATTTTTAATAAATTCCATGTTTATTTGGTATTATAATATTTTAGAAGGTTAATAACACTTTCCATACAATGTATTTTGGTTAGATAGTGTTGTGCTTGGTACAGTACATTCTATTGAAAATATACTATTTTCTTTGTAATTGAAAGTGTTGTGCACAGCACAGAACATTTCAGTACAGAATAAACATGAAATTTATTAAAAATTTCAAAAACAAGAAATCAAGCAAATTCCATAATTAAAAAAATTCCAAGTTCAAATAATAGTCTATTATTTGTACTTTAAATATTAACTTGAGACTTACTGTGGGTTTGCCCATTTTCCAAAAATATCATTGAGCAATTATAACTATTGGTTTTCATTTCAAAATTTTATTTTTCTGATCTCCTGAGGTAATATGAAGCCACATAATTATGATGACGTTGTTTATGCTGTAACCACAATTTATTAATATTATGTAAGCTATATGCAGGAAACCTAGTCAAAGCATGAACATAAATATAGGTCTAAAGAGTAATTGGAAACCTATAATGATCATTTATAATGGATAAGAAATTAAATTGGATGGGCTAGGCACGCCATACATCAATCTCATACAAAAGAATTGACCAATATATACTTTTACTGAAGCATTTTTTTTTCTAATTTGCCTAAACTGTAACTGCAAAAATGTAGGACTTGCAGCAACATCAAGTACATAATGGGATGTCAGTTAATTGTTCTTTGGTGTAGATCTGGGTTGGCAAAAACCCAGGTTTTATGAGTCTTGCCAGGCTCAGTGGAAATTACTGGGGAAATCGGGTTTTACCAAGTAATAATGGGCAATACTGGGTGAAATGAAATACACATGTACTGGCCTTAATTTTTAAAGAGGACTCAGTAATTGATCACAAATGCAATATATTAAAGATACATGTACATGTATTCATAAAAAAAAAATGAATTGGTGAAAGCCCTGAATTCAATGATCTTAAATCCATCAAAATTGTTGCCAAAGATTTAAGATAATAAATTTAAAAGCATCAAAAGTATAAGAAATGTCCCATATTGGAGGTGAACCTGTTAATCAGGAAGTGGTAGATATTAAACTTTCTTATTGTTCAAACTCTCATGTTTTACCGAGTAACACTGTGATTATGGCGCTGTTAATTAATGCAGTGACGGGAAAGAAATGCTTGCAGCATTGTAACATTGTACTCAAATTGCAAGGAAAATTTATTGAATTTATATGTTTTCCTTCTCAATCAACTGAATTCCATTTAAACATAAATCAATGAAGAAATCTTGAGAATGTCACTGCACTTTAAAAAGGTTGAATTGATGTAATAAAATGAAATGTTACAATCAATTTCGTGACAGCTAGCATTTTACTTCCTGCTTAACAACTGCATTATACTGCTTTCCAAATATTGCATTCTTGTGACAATTACAGTACTTGTAAATAGGGTGTCAAGAAAATCTATGTTTCTTTTAAACATGATTGACGTTAATTTTCTTGACAATCCTCATGTTTGATTTAGAAAATCGAAGTCTGACTTTGGCTCTTGTGTATTTTAGTACAGAAGCATAACAAATAGACTGTATAAAGACCTCTTGTTTTTTGTTGTTAATTTTAACCTTTATGAAACCTGAAGATGTTACTTGCTGACTAGCAGCTCTTGGATTTAGAATTTATTACATTTTATTAACAGAAAATTCTTTTTATTTGTTTTATCAAACATGTCAAAGAAAATTTAAAAAAGCATGTCTTAAATCAAAATTTATTTAACATGAAAAAAAGAAATGGAATTCATCATCAATAATTTTGCACTAACCAACCAAGTCTTTAAGGGCGTTGACAACAACAAAATGCACTGTTATTCTTTCATTACATTTGTAATACACCCAATGACAATGGTAATCTTGTGATTCATTTGTTACACCCAATGACAATGTCAACCTAGTGTTACATTTGTAATACACAAAATGACACTGTTATTCTTGTGTTTTATTTGTAATAAACTCAATGACACTGTTATTCTAGTGTTATATTTGTAATAAACTTAATGACAATGTTGTTCTTGTGTTACATTTGTAATACACTCAATGACAATGTAATTCTTGTGTTACATTTGTAAAACACCCAATGACACTGTTTTTCTTGTGTTACATTTGTTATACACCAAATGGCACTATTACTCTTGTGTTACATTTGTTATACACCAAATGTTACACTTTTATCATGATTTTCAATGCTCTGAACTACCCTGCTTTATTACATGTATTCTATTGTAGTAGATCAAATAGTACTTCTGTATTATTTCTTAGCAGTACACCAATTTCTATATTATTTCTTAGCAGTACACCAATTTCTATAAAAAAAATTATTGCAGTACACCAAAAAATTCCACTTTTTTACAAATTTTGCAATCTGCCAAATATGATTTTTTTCACAAATATAATCAGTTTTTAGGGGAAATTTGTATTGAGAAGTTTATAAACAGTAGGTCACTTTAGAATTCTCATTTTTCTGATACCTGAAAATGAAAATTATGTAGAAATCTGTGTCATGTGCTACAAACTATACCTCCAATAATTGTAACTTTAGTGGTGTCCTTTTACATTTAAAATTCCAATATGGCTTTTCTCTCTCTCTTAACAATACTGTTTGAAAAAATACAAGAGAAGAAAAATGTCTAAATAGTGCTAACATAATCATAATGTTAGCAAACAATCATTCTATAAATATGATTGATGCCATAATTGTTTATTATTTTTAAGTAAAAGATTATTTTTTATTGTGATTGGTTATAAATAAATGTCTTATCTATTTCAGGGCTCCATCTGGCAACCCTCATGACGCAAATTCTCCATATAAAAGGACTAGACCACAAAGTCCGTCCCAAGCACAGAGGCCTGGTGGCTACCCATACCCAACTGACCCCCAGGGACATACAAGATATGGACTAGCTGCCACAACACCTGGTTATCCCATGTACAGAGAGACATACCCAGTAAGTACATTCTATAAAGGGCTGGGATATTACAACTCTATTCCCTAAACTAGACTTAGTATACATTATTGTTTAGGGGCTATCAGAAGCCGGTGTCATATGGTATTTTGAACCCCATGGTAAAATGACCCCGGGGTCAAAATACCGCTATGGTAAATTGAACCCCCCCATGGTAAATTGAACCCCCCCTGTATGGAAAATTGAACCCCCATGGTAAATTGAACCCCCCTGTTTTTTTCATTCTAGATGATTAATAAAACATTTAACATTATATAAAAGCTAATCAAATATTAAAAATCATTAATACAAAAAGGGGAGGTCAATTTTCAATGATTGGTTAAAAGAAAAATATTTGCTTGGTATAATCGCTCTGAAGTCTTAACCAACAAAATTTCATTCAAAAAACTTCTTAAAGCATTAAAACCAAACAATGTAGCTTGGACACTTTAATTCTTTGAAATTAAAAATATTTATATAGAATGGTAGACTTTTAAATTTTAATTCTCCATGGTAAAAAAGGGGGAGGGGGTCAAATTACCATGGCTCAGTTAATCTAAAAAGTAAAATTTTCAAAACATCTTTTCAAGCTGATAAAATAAATACATACTACTTATTGGAGTATAATAAATATCTAAAGGAGTTACAGTAGCAAGATATTTTAACATGAAAGGCCTTTAGATGTATAGTAGGGGGTTCAATATACCATGGTACAATAACATGGCTAAGTAAAATTTTCAAAATATCTTTTCCAGCATGTTAAATACATACAAACTACTTATTGGGGTATTAAAACTATAATAAGGAGTTAGAATAGCTTGGGTTTTTGAAATTCAAGGTCTATAGTAGGGGGTTCAATATACCATGGTAAGGGGGAGGGGTGAGGTCAAAATACCACAAAAATATTTTTTCTATAAAATATCTTCCAGCATGTTAAATGCATACAAACTACTTATTGAAGTATTTTTACTATGTTAAGGAGTTAGAATAGCTTGAATTTTTGAAAATCAAGGTCTATAGAAGGGGGTTCAATATACTGCAGGGGGGTCAAAATACCATGAAAATATTTTTTTCTTCAAAATATTTTTTCCAGGATGTTAAATGCATACATACTACTTATTGAAGTATTATTACTATGTTAAGGAGTTAGAATAGCTAGATTTTTTGCAATTTAAGGTCTATGGTAGGGGGGTCAAAATACCATGGAAATTATTTTTTTTCCTAATATCTTTTCCAGCATTTTAAATACATATAAACTACTTATTGGAGTATTATTACTATGTTAAGGAGTCAGAATAGCAAGAATTTTTGAAATTTAAGGTATATGGTAGGGGGTTCAATATACCGCAGGGGGGTCAAAATACCATGGAAATTATTTTTTTCGAATATCTTTTCCAGCATTTTAAATTCATATAAACTACTTGTTGGAGTATTATTACTATGTTAAGGAGTTAGAATAGCTAGATTTTTTTAAATTTAAGGTCTATAGTAGGGGTTCAATATACCGCAGGGGGGTCAAAATACCATGGAAATTATTTTTTTTCAAAATATTTTTTCCAGGATGTTAAATGCATACAAACTACTTATTGAAGTATTATTACTATATTAAGGTGTTAGAATAGCAAGAATTTTTGAAATTTAAGGTCTATGGTAAGGGGTTCAATATACCGCAGGGGGTCAAAATACCATGGAAATTCTTTTTTTTCAAAATATTTTTTCCAGGATGTTAAATGCATACAAACTACTTATTGAAGTATTATTACTAAGTTAAGGAGTTAGAATAGCTTGAATTTTTGAAAATCAAGATCTATAGAAGATGGTTCAATATACTGCAGGGGGGTCAAAATACCATGGAAATTATTTTTTTTCCTAATATCTTTTCCAGCATTTTAAATACATATAAACTACTTATTGGAGTATTATTTCTATGTTAAGGAGTCAGAATAGCAAGAATTTTTGAAATTAAGGTATATGGTAGGGGGTTCAATATACCGCAGAGGGGGTCAAAATACCATGGAAATTATTTTTTTTCCTAATATCTTTTTAGCATTTTAAATACATATAAACTACTTGTTCAAAATACCATGGTGATTAATATTTTTCAAAATATTTTTTCCAGGATGTTAAATGCATACAAACTACTTATTGAAGTATTATTACTATATTAAGGTGTTAGAATAGCTATAATTTTTGAAATTTAAGGTCTATAGTAGGGGGTTCAATATACCACAGGGGGTCAAAAAACCATGAAAATATTCTTTTCTTCAAAATATTTTTTCCAGGATGCCAAATGCATACAAACTACTTATTGAAGTATTATTACTATATTAAGGTGTTAGAATAGCAAGAATTTTTGAAATTTAAGGTCTATGGTAGGGGGTTCAATATACCGCAGGGGGTCAAAATACTATGGAAATTATTTGTTTTCAAAATATTTTTTCCAGGATGTTAAATACATACAAACTCCTAATTGAAGTATTATTACTATGTTAAGGAGTTAGAATAGCTAGAATTTTTGAAATTTAAGGTCTATAGTAGGGGGTTCATTATACCACAGGGGGGTCAAAATACCATGAAAATATTCTTTTCTACGAAATATTTTTTCCAGGATGTTAAATGCATACAAACTACTTATTGAAGTATTATAACTATGTTAAGGAGTTAGAATAGCTAGAATTTTTTTAATTTAAGGTCTATAGTAGGGGGTTCAATATACCGCAGGGGGGTCAAAATACCATAGAAATTATTTTTTTCCCCAATATCTTTTCCAGCATGTTAAATACATACAAACTACTTGTTGGAGTATTATAACTATGTTAAGGAGTTATCATAGCTAGATTTTTTTGAAATTTCAGGTCTATGGTAGGGGGTTCAATATTTTGACTACTTATATAGACCTTAAATTTCAAAAATTCTTGCTATTCTAACTCATTAACATAGTAATTATACTCCAACAAGTAGTTTGTATGTATTTAAAATGCTGGAAAAGATATTAGGAAAAAAAATAATTTCCATGGTATTTTGACCCCCGCTGCAGTATATTGAACCCCCTTCCATAGACCTTAAATTTCAAAAATTCTAGCTATTCTAACACCTTAACATAGTAATAATACTCCAACAAGTAGTTTATATATATTTAAAATGCTGGAAAAGATATTAGGAAAAATAATAATTTCCATGGTATTTTGACCCCCCTGTGGTATATTGAACCCCTTCTATAGACCTTAAATTTCAAAATTTCTAGCTATTCTAACTCCTTAACATAGTAATAATACTCCAACAAGTAGTTAATATGTATTTAAAATGCTGAAAAAGATATTAGGAAAAAAAATAATTTCCATGGTATTTTGCCCCCCCCCCTGTGGTATATTGAACCCCTACTATAGACCTTAAATTTCAAAATTTCTAGCTATTCTAACTCCTTAACATAGTAATAATACTCCAACAAGTAGTTAATATGTATTTAAAATGCTGGAAAAGATATTAGGAAAAAAACAACTTTCCATGGTATTTTGACCCCCTGCGGTATTATGAACCCCCTACCATAGACCTTAAATTTCAAAAATTCTTGCTATTCAAACTCCTTAACATAGTAATAATACTCAAATAAGTAGTTTGTATGCATTTAACATCCTGGAAAAAATATTTTGAAAAAAAATAATTTCCATGGTATTTTGACCCTCCTGCGGTATACTGAACCCCCTACCATATACCTTAAATTTCAAAAATTCTTGCTATTCAAACTCCTTAACATTGTAATAATACTCTAACAAGTAGTTTATATGTATTTAAAATGCTGGAAAAGATATTAGGAAAAAAAAATAATTTCCATGGTATTTTGACCCTCCTGCAGTATACTGAACCCCCTACCATATACCTTAAATTTCAAAAATTCTTGCTATTCAAACTCCTTAACATAGTAATAATACTCTAACAAGTAGTTTATATGTATTTAAAATGCCGGAAAAGATATTAGGAAAAAAAATACTTTCCTTGGTATTTTGACCCCCCTGCAGTATTATGAACCCCTACCATAGACCTTAAATTTCAAAAATTCTTGCTATTCAAACTCCTTAACATAGTAATAATATTCCAATAAGTACTTTGTATGTATTTAACATGCTGGAAAAGATATTTTTAAAATTTTACTTGACCATGGTATTTTGACCCCTCTGCGGTATATTGAACCCCCTACCATATACCTTAAATTTCAAAAATTCTACCTTATATAACTCCTAAACATAGTTATAATATTCCAATAAGTACTTTGTATGTATTTAACATGCTGGAAAAGATATTTTGAAAATTTTACTCTGCTATGGTATTTTGACCCCCCTGCGGTATATTGAACCCCCTACCATAGACTTTAAATTTCAAAAATTCTAGCTATTCAAACCCCTTAACATAGTTATAATACTCCAATAAGTAGTTTGTATGCATTTAACATCCTGGAAAAAATGTTTTGAAAAAAAATAATTACCATGGTATATTGACCCCCCTGCGGTATATTGAACCCCCTACTATAGACCTTAAATTTAAAAAATTCTAGCTATTCAAACCCCTTAACATAGTTATAATATTCCTACAAGTAGTTTGTATGTATTTAACATACTGGAAAAGATATTTTGAAAATTTTACTTAGCCATGGTATTTTGACCCCCCTGCTGTATATTAAACCCCCTACCATAGACTTTAAATTTCAAAAATTCTTGGAATTCTAACTCCTTAACATAGTTATAATACTTCAATAAGTAGTTTGTATGTATTTAAAATGCTAGAAAAAATGTTTTGAAAAAAAATAATTTCCATGGTATTTTGACCCCCCCTGTGGTATATTGAACCCCTACTATAGACCTTAAATTTCAAAAATTCTAGCTATTCAAACTCCTTAACATAGTTATAATACTCCTACAAGTAGTTTGTATGTATTTAACATACTGGAAAAGATATTTTGAAAATTTTACTTTGCCATGGTATTTTGACCCCCTCTTGCAGTATATTGAACCCCCTACCATAGACCTTCAATTTCAAAAATTCTTGCAATTCTTACTCCTTAACATAGTAATAATACTCCAATAAGTAGTTTGTATGTATTTAAAATGCTGGAAAAGATGTTAGAAAAAAAATTAATTTCCATGGTATTTTGACCCCCCTGCGGTATATTGAACCCCCTTCCATACACCTTAATATTCAAAAATTCTAGCTATTCTAACTCCTTAACTTAGTAATAATACTTCAATAAGTAGTTTGTATGCATTTAACATCCTGGAAAAAATGTTTTGAAAAAAAATAATTTCCATGGTATATTGACCCCCCTGCGGTATATTGAACCCCCTACTATAGACCTTAAATTTCAAAAATTCTAGCTATTCAAACTCCTTAACAAAGTTATAATATTCCTACAAGTAGTTTGTATGTATTTAACATGCTGGAAAAGATATTTTTAAAATTTTACTTTGCCATGGTATTTTGACCCCCCTGCGGTATATTGAACCCCCTACCATAGACCTTAAATTTCAAATATTCAAGCTATTTGAACTCGTTAACCTAGTTATAAAATTCCAATTAGTTGTTTGTATGTATTAAATATGCTGAAAAAGATATTTTGAAAATTTTATTTAGCCTTGGTATTTTGACCCCCCTGCGGTATATTGAACCCCCTACCCTAGACCTTCAATTTCAAAAATTCTAGCTTATATAACTCCTTAACATAGTTATAATATTCCAATAAGTTCTTTGTATGTATTTAACATGCTGGAAAAGAAAGTTTGAAAATTTTACTCTGCTATGGTATTTTGACCCCCCCTGCGGTATATTGAACCCCCTTCCATACACCTTAATATTCAAAAATTCTAGCTATTCTAACTCCTTAACTTAGTAATAATACTTCAATAAGTAGTTTGTATGCATTTAACATCCTGGAAAAAATGTTTTGAAAAAAAATAATTTCCATGGTATATTGACCCCCCTGCGGTATATTGAACCCCCTACTATAGACCTTAAATTTCAAAAATTCTAGCTATTCAAACTCCTTAACAAAGTTATAATATTCCTACAAGTAGTTTGTATGTATTTAACATGCTGGAAAAGATATTTTTAAAATTTTACTTTGCCATGGTATTTTGACCCCCCTGCGGTATATTGAACCCCCTACCATAGACCTTAAATTTCAAATATTCAAGCTATTTGAACTCGTTAACCTAGTTATAAAATTCCAATTAGTTGTTTGTATGTATTAAATATGCTGAAAAAGATATTTTGAAAATTTTATTTAGCCTTGGTATTTTGACCCCCCTGCGGTATATTGAACCCCCTACCATAGACTTTCAATTTCAAAAATTCTAGCTTATATAACTCCTTAACATAGTTATAATATTCCAATAAGTACTTTGTATGTATTTAACATGCTGGAAAGATATTTTTAAAATTTTACTTGACCAAGGTATTTTAACCCCCCTGCGGTATATTGAACCCCCTACCATAGACCTTCAATTTCAAAAATTCTAGCTATTATAACTCCTTAACATAGTTATAATATTGCAATATGTTCTTTGTATGCATTTAACATGATGGAAAAGTTATTTTGAAAAATTTACTCAGCCATGGTATTTTGACCCCCCCCCCCCTGCGGTATATTGAACCCCCTACCCTAGACCTTCAATTTCAAAATTTCTAGCTTATATAACTCCTTAACATAGTTATAATATTCCAATAAGTTCTTTGTATGTATTTAACATGCTGGAAAAGAAAGTTTGAAAATTTTACTCTGCTATGGTATTTTGACCCCCCCTGCGGTATATTGAACCCCCTTCTATAGACCTTAAATTTAAAAAATTCTAGCTATTCTAACTCCTTTACATAGTAATAATACTTCAATAAGTAGTTCGTATGCATTTAACATTCCTGAAAAAATGTTTTGAAAAAAAATAATTTCCATGGTATTTTGACCCCCCTGCGGTATATTGAACCCCTACTATAGACCTTAAATTTCAAAAATTCTAGCTATTCAAACTCCTTAACATAGTTATAATACTCCTACAAGTAGTTTGTATGTATTTAACATACTGGAAAAGATATTTTGAAAATTTTACTTTGCCATGGTATTTTGACCCCCCCCCCCCCCCCCCTGCGGTATATTGAACCCCCTACCATAGACCTTCAATTTCAAAAATTCCTGCAATTCTTACTCCTTAACATAGTAATAATACTCCAATAAGTAGTTTGTATGCATTTAACATCCTGGAAAAAATGTTTTGAAAAAAAATAATTTCCATGGTATATTGACCCCCCTGCGGTATATTGAACCCCCTACTATAGACCTTAAATTTCAAAAATTCTAGCTATTCAAACTCCTTAACATAGTTATAATATTCCTACAAGTAGTTTGTAGGTATTTAACATACTGGAAAAGATATTTTGAAAATTTTACTTAGCCATGGTATTTTGACCCCCCTGCGGTATATTGAACCCCCTACCATAGACCTTAAATTTCAAAAATTCTTGCTATTCTAACTCCTTAACATATTTATAATACTTCAATAAGTAGTTTGGAATGTATTTAAAATGCTAGAAAAAATGTTTTGAAAAAAAATTAATTTCCAAGGTATTTTGACCCCCCCCCCCCCCCTTTGCGGTATATTGAACCCCCTACCATAGACCTTAATATTCAAAAATTCTAGCTATTCTAACTCCTTAACTTAGTAATAATACTCCAATAAGTAGTTTGTATGCATTTAACATCCTGGAAAAAATGTTTTGAAAAAAAATAATTACCATGGTATATTGACCCCCCTGCGGTATATTGAACCCCCTACTATAGACCTTAAATTTCAAAAATTCTAGCTATTCAAACCCCTTAACATAGTTATAATATTCCTACAAGTAGTTTGTATGTATTTAACATACTGGAAAAGATATTTTGAAAATTTTACTTAGCAATGGTATTTTGACCCCCCTGCTGTATATTAAACCCCCTACCATAGACTTTAAATTTCAAAAATTCTTGGAATTCTAACTCCTTAACATAGTTATAATACTTCAATAAGTAGTTTGTATGTATTTAAAATGCTAGAAAAAATGTTTTGAAAAAAAATAATTTCCATGGTATTTTGACCCCCCCTGTGGTATATTGAACCCCTACTATAGACCTTAAATTTCAAAAATTCTAGCTATTCAAACTCCTTAACATAGTTATAATACTCCTACAAGTAGTTTGTATGTATTTAACATACTGGAAAAGATATTTTGAAAATTTTACTTTGCCATGGTATTTTGACCCACTCTTGCGGTATATTGAACCCCCTACCATAGACCTTCAATTTCAAAAATTCTTGCAATTCTTACTCCTTAACATAGTAATAATACTCCAATAAGTAGTTTGTATGTATTTAAAATGCTGGAAAAGATGTTAGAAAAAAAATAAATTTCCATGGTATTTTGACCCCCCTGCGGTATATTGAACCCCCTTCCATACACCTTAATATTCAAAAATTCTAGCTATTCTAACTCCTTAACTTAGTAATAATACTTCAATAAGTAGTTTGTATGCATTTTACATCCTGGAAAAAATGTTTTGAAAAAAAATAATTTCCATGGTATATTGACCCCCCTGCAGTATATTGAACCCCCTACTATAGACCTTAAATTTCAAAAATTCTAGCTATTCAAACTCCTTAACAAAGTTATAATATTCCTACAAGTAGTTTGTATGTATTTAACATGCTGGAAAAGATATTTTTAAAATTTTACTTTGCCATGGTATTTTGACCCCCCTGCGGTATATTGAACCCCCTACCATAGACCTTAATTTCAAAAATTCAAGCTATTCTAACTCCTTAACATAGTAATAACACTCCAAATTGTAATTTGTATGTATTCAACATGCTGGAAAAGATATTTTGAAAATTTTAATTAGCCATGGTAATTTGACCCCCCTGCGGTATATTGAACCCCCTACTATAGACCTTGAATTTCAAAAATCCAAGCTATTCTAACTCCTTCACATAGTTATAATACTCCAATAAGTAGTTTATATGTATTTGGCATACTGGAAAAGATATTTTGCAAAATTTTATATAGCCATGGTATTTTGACCCCCCTGCGGTATATTGAACCCCCTACTCATAACCATCAATAAAAAAAATAATAGCCAATAAATTGTAAATTAGATTATCTGCAATACTATTTCTTAAAAAACAGGGGGGTTCAATATACCGCAGGGGGGTTCAAAATACCATATGTGAAAAATGACCCCGGGGTCAAAATACCATGCGGTATAATGACCCCGGGGTCATTTTACCGCATGGTATTTTGACCCCGGGTTCAATTTTTAGGGGGTTCAAAATACCATATGACACCGGCCTCTGTTGTGCAGACCAATTGGTGGCCTTTGGTTATTTTCTGCTCTTTGGTTGAGTTGTTATCTCTTTAGTGAATTCCCTGTTTCCATTCTCAATTGTATTGTAGATCAATATGCAAACTGCCATTTAATTGCATTCATAATCATTTTATTATTAAAGAGCATATGCACAAATTAGCACAATCAGTCATATTCAGAGGAAGTATACCTTAAATTCAGAAATTATTTAGTTCATTTATTATTGCAAATTTGTCATTTTAGACTAAAATGCAAATTTAATTTTTGTGATGTTGCGAAAAATCCTGTTTAATTCATATAAAAAGTTTCAAAATGAGAGTTTAATTTAATGTGATTATACCCCTGTCACATTTTTGGCAATAATAAAAACATCACAATAATTTCTGAATTCACAGTATTTCACACAAGCCTGGGGACAGTCTAAACATAGTCTTAAAGATACCCAATGCAATTTTATATTCATTTTATCTGTCATCTTAAGTTGTAAACTCTTTCATAAATCTTCTCTGAACCACAGGACCAATTCAAACCATACCAAACCATCTGTCATTGTTCATGCAAGATCTTCAAATAATTCAATATAAAACGCTCAATATAAAAGACAGGCGAAAAAAGATACCAGAGGGAAATATTCAAACTCATAAGTATAAAATCAACTAACCATACCATGGCTAAAAAAGAATAGTCAAACAATAATGTAAACAAAACACAACATAGAAAACTAAAGACTTAAGACTAAGCAAGAGTTATTGCCCATACATTTTTTTTTTTTTTTTTTTTTTGTGTTTTTGTTTGGTAATGTCTTTTTATCCTACTTGGCCTAATTATTAGAGTTCTTTCTCTATTAAGCAATTTTCACCAATTTTGTGTATTGCAGTAGAGATATTTTCCATTAAAGTTTGTAGAGTTTTAATCACCAGGGACAGTAAAATGTTGTACATGTAGTACACTGTTTGAAACTATTAAGTACAATGTCAATGATACTTTATTATAAAATAAAGCAAAGTCATACTTCCAGATTAAAATGACTTCTGTCACATAGAAGTGACAATTAGTCAATACCTTACATGTTAAACATGTATATCCCTACAGGATTATAACACTTGCAGACATGTGACATAGTTGCAGTGTCATAACCGGAGATTGGAAAATTTTCAGCTGGAGTTCTGGTTGCATAATTGGAATATTTTATTGTTGGATGTCTATTGATGTTTTTGGTGTTCATTTTGTAGTAAAGTTGAATTAGATAACATATTAAGTTGACTAGCAGCTGTAAAAAAGGTGCTGTAATTTAACACAACTAGGGATTTTAATATAAAATTTTTAAGAGTAAAAAATGCATATTTGTTATTTTTTAATAAGCACCTAATTTTAAATATCAAGTGAAATCTAATTGAAATGAAATTGAAAAGTAATTACTATTACAGGCAACTTTTGTAATGAAATTATTTCTTTTGATGACTTTTAAAATTTTAAATTACAATTAATTACATCACAAATACTTTTTTAAGGCCCAAGTCAGGTGTCAAGTTTATTTTTTTAATTGAGTGTTGTCTACTTCTTTTTCTATTTTTTTTTTTTGGTTTTTATAGGTGGTACTTAATGTTTTGAAAATTTTACTTTTTTGTCAGAGGGTCAAAGTAAATACTTTGTCTAAATTTATGAAAATTAAACGATCCAAATTAATTTTAGTGAAGGTGTTCCACCTTAAAAGTATCTGTTCCTGTTTGTAGAATGGCATGGTCTGGCATTATGTTGAACCAATTTGACCCCAAGCATGTCAAGAGATTTCTTGAAAATCAAGCTTTTTTTAAAATTTTAAAACATAGGCAAGATTGGGTGCAAGTTTCGTTTCACTTTACTTTTTAATCAGACAGTTACTGTATTGTATTGACTATTCTAAGCTTAGCCAACATGAATTACAGAATTTCTCAGTTAACTACACCCTGCTCCAGTGATCAAGAAGCAGCGTGCTGGCCTCCAATTACTAAAACAAATTGTACATGTATACAATTTACTACTTCTCCACAATTTAAATATTTAAGAAGAAGAGCAAAGACTGGTTAGCTTGAGTATGTTAGAATGACATCTTCCTGGTAACTGTTACCTTATAAACCAGCTTAAAAAATGTGGCTCAACGTGTAGTTGCACTCAAGTACTAAGCAGGATTTGTTTTCAGACCTCTTTAACATGTTCTTCTCCTGATATACATGAAATAGTTGCCATTGAACACTTTTCCATTATCTATCATGGGACGACATGTTGCACAGTTAGCTAAATTTGCAACAGTCAAATAACATCAACACCACTTTATTTTCTTTCAGGTCCAGTATTTATCTCTGATTAAAATTTTAATAAAAATCACAAATATGTATAATTATATTAGATGTTGTGTGAAATTTGTTGATAACTTGTGCTCAAAAATGTTTAAGAAATGACCTTGACATTTGCATTACTGGTATACAATCAAAATAACCTAAAGGAAAGACATTTCTCTGTGTGAACAGTTTATTTCTATGCCCCCAATGTTGTGAAGGGGCATTAAGTTTAACCTTGTCAGTCTGTACGTACATCTATTTCAAAATTTGTGTCCTTTCTCACTTTAGTTTGCCTCAACGAACCAAAAATGACGAAACTTATACAAAATGCTCATTACTACATAACACAGATCAAGTTTGAATTTTGGTGGCATCACTTTTACTAGTCTAGAATTATTATGCCCTTTACAAATTGAAAATACTGAAATTTACCATTTCCGTTCTCTAACTTTAGTTTGTTTCAAACAAATGTTCTGAAACTAATGCGCAATGATTATTATCACAAAACACAGTTCAATTTTGAATTTTTGTGACCTCACTTTTCCTGTTATTGAGTAATGCCCCTTTACAAAAAAAATACTATTTATGGCCCCGCTGTAGCCAAGTCTGTACGTCTGTCCATATGTACGTCCCAAAGTTGGTTTCCGTTCTCTAACTTAAGCCTTAACCAAATGTAAAGATAATGTTATGAAACTTATACACAATGCTTATTACCAGAAAACACAGATTAATTTTGGTGTTGTCACTGTAACTGTTCTAGAGTTTGCCTCTTTACAAATTGAAAAATAGATGATTTTTTAATTTTTGTTCTCTAACTTAAGTTTGCCTCCAACAAATGATAAGAAACTTGTACACATTGAATGCTTATAACAAACTCAGATCAAGTACAAATTTGAGTAGTTTTACTTTTACCATCTTATGTAATGTCCCTTTTATATGCAAACAGGGGCATCATCTGTGTGCCATGGACACAATTTCCCGGTTTATCACTATAGTTACCAGATAAATGGCCTTGAGTTTTTGTCAGACAACATTCCACTCTCACACTGATATTAGCAATTGCAGTTCCTTGGAATCCATTAGGATTTTTTTATATTATTAATCAGAGCAAGATAAAGCATTTTTAAAAACAGTAAAACTGGAAAATTCTGATTCACTTTTGTTGATATTGTTTGTTTGAAGACAAAAACTTCGTTGTAATAAAGATGCCAAGGTGTCACTCAAAATGATAGGTTGATTTTAAATTTGCATAAAAGATCATCTGAACATGACCCCTTATGATCAAAATGTAGCAGTGTAAGGTCTGATTTTAATCAAATTGTTCAGAACATTGACATTTTTGTTGAATTCCTAAAATGGATGTTTATGAAATATTTTGATTAATGAAATATTTATTCTTTAATAGTATATGTAATGAATATCAGATGTTATAACTTTTACTAAAAAAAAATAGTTTGTTGTACAGGCTGCGCATGAGTTTTAAAATTTCTTAAATATTCCTGTTTATTTCTTTAGATTGATATAAGGAACATAATGCATTTTGAAACTTGTTTTTCCTGTTATAAAAATCCATGTTATAAATTTTGCCAGTATAAAAATATGATGGGTCAGGGATTGAAATTAAATATTTTGAGTTATAGCCCATCCAATATGTTTTGTAGTCCATAAATAAGCGCAAGGATGTAGATTTAATTTTTGTAATGGAATATTTGTTTTCACTTTTTGTGAATCTCACTAACATTTTAGGTGGTGCCTTTGATGTGAAAAGATTTAGTTTCATTTTTGTTGTTTTTTTATTTTTTTTTGCAAAACCACACATATAAATAAATAATTTTTGGATTTTTAATTGAGGATATATCTTTCATTTGACTTAAGATACTAGGAGGGATTATATTTTTAAACAAGCAATATGTTTCCAACCAGACACATTGACCAGGACTTATTAATCCTTACACTCTTATCAAACACTGACCTTGATCTATATCTTTTTTTAAACATAGTCATGAACTATTATAGTGAAGTAAAGTTTGGGGCATGCCAGATAAAAATAAGTACATTTGTAGTTGGATTAAAGATCTAATACCTGCAATCCAAATTTGTTAAAAAAATAATATATTTGGCTCCTGAAAAGTATGAATATGTAATTTCACACTAAAGATTATTCCTACAATTGGGGAAATATACACATTCTAACACCTATTTAGGTCCAAATAAGATTTTAAAATCTAGAAACTTCTAAAAATTGATTTTTATTTTCTCACGTCTGATTATCCTTTAAAGGGCCTCACATTTTCTGTCTTAAATATAGTCCTACTTAATAAATCCCACTGAGATCAATAGACTTTCACAAGGTGAAGGTGAAGTAGAATTATGGTCAAGGATAAATAGGGGAGCAAATAAAATATAAATGTCAGCACCTGCGTATTAAGTTATAGTTCAGAACAAAGGGTTGGTTCACTTAATTACCGATGGAATAAATCCAGTATAATCCATGATGGAAACATTGCAATAATTTACTCAACAATAATTCAAAATGATGTTTATCAACACCCTGGGAAGAGCCTCTAAGGACAGGTCAGTGGAGTTCATTGAAATGATAGAATACACATATGTTGTTTGTGAGTCACTGAAGGGTAAATTTCTGACCGATTTTGAATATTGATTTTTGTATCTAAAAAAAAACAGGAGCAAGGCTTAAAATGTCAGAACATAAAAAAAAACATTTGCAAGAAAAATGTCTTTGGTTATATTTTATTAAGATTTCTGAAAAATTTATTTTCTTTAGATGTAGATTTATACTAAAAATATAACTATGTTAATATGGTAATATAAGGGCACAATGAATGATTGCACTGCGTGAAATAATTTTAAATGTTTCAATAACTGAGTCGACACAAGACCTCATAAAATGTCGTCTTTGACTTAATAGTTTTGTGTGGGTTGCAAATCTTTGGTCATGTAATAATGTTAGTAGCATGTGTTAGTTTTTACAGCTCGTCTGGAGTTAGTGGTCATTAAACAATATATGGCTTACAATAAAGTTGTGTTTCTACTAGTACTTTCTATTTAAGGGGTATATTTTGCCTACTTTATGTACCAATTTGGTTTTATTTGACTTAAGATCTGCTGTACCCATTTTTGGTGTATTGTATTTATACCCCCTGGAAAATTACCCAGAAGTACAGGCACTCAATGTCTCTGACAAACAATTAAATATATTAAAGCATATAGGTAAACTTTTTTGGACACAAGTGCCACTGTTTAGGAGGAAAGAAAATTTTGTCTGGGTGCAAGCAAATATTGTATGGCAACTTTTCACCAGGGGTACTCAGGATAAACAAAAGCCAGAATTTAAGAAAGGGGGGGGGGGCATTAGGATTTAAAAAAAAATAGAAAAAGGGACATAATAAATGATATAAAATTTCTACATCATTTATTCTCTAGTGGTAAGTTTTTTTCTCATTTTCAATTATATCACACATCTTTTTTTCTTGATATAAACACTTAAAAAGGGGAATGGATCTTTCTCTGTATCAGTTTAAAATTAAAAAATGACAAGCATAAAACAATGTGTTTAAAAAAAGGGATTCCTAAATTCCTAGGATCCCAAATTTTTGATTTGTTAAATTTTGTCATTTAATTCATAGGATGGTAAAATTAATTAAAAAATAAAAAATAATGGATTTTGGGGGAAAAAGAGGTGGGCTTAAAATTGTCCTGTCCCCAAGTACTGCATGAGGAGTACATTAGGATATTCATAAGTGTTTGTAACTTAAATCAATGCCAACAGGTTAAAGTTTCCAACATGTCCTGAAAATTCATGCTCATATCAATTAAAAATGCAAGATTTAATTTGTCATCACTTCTTACATGATTCATTGAAATCTGAATTATTGCTGTGTGTGTGTTTTTATATACAACATGACTTTAGGCCAGAAAGTGGATGGTGTATTAATAAACATAAAACCACAGTGTATCTAAAAATAGCCATTATGACTGATATTTTTTTTCCTAACGAAAAATCTATATTGCTTTGTGTTCGATCATGTTTGTCCCTTAAATAGGTCAGTGATCTTTGTTTTTGTGTGATAAATCCTAGACTATTTACATTGTACACAACGGCACACACACGATGTGTACCCTTACAAATCATCAACACACATTTATTTAAACTTTGTGAAATGATTTTTGTAGCCTTTGGGGATATATACACGTACATAGATAATTCTTGAATGTGAAAGACATTTAATTTATTGTGTGGGTGAATGAAAGTAGGAAATATCAGTGAAGTGTGACGGTATAGACCAATGTCAAGGTCAGCTAATATACTTAGTGCACCAGTCAGGCTATAACACTTCACACCTGTGAAAGGTAAGGGGAAATAGATTTTTCTGTATTTTCATTGAATTTTATGACAGAAATTGTGATGCTAATTTCATACAATGTTATTCTAATACACGAGATTGATTTTAACTGAATGTAGGTCAAAATAGTTTTGATGTGTAATTTATCGTATTGTAATGTTTGACCCAGTTTTGCGTTTTACTGAATGGCCCATGTATTATAGCTAGTTCTTGCAACCAGGACACGTTTATTAATAACTTCATATGTATGTAATCATAAATTTGAAAAGTAACGTAAGCTTTATGAGATAGGTATTTAGATGTTCAAATTTTACCTGAACTAGAATTTTGACATGGAGTGACCTTCAGGTCACTAACAAAGATAATGTTATAGGTAATGTTGTATAATTGCTTAGTGCTCAATGTCAATAAAAGCTTTCATATTGAAGTTTTTGAATTTCTGAAGTTAGGAGAGGAGTTTGTTTGAAGAATCGTGCACAATATTTGTTTCCATTTTGACAAAGAATGTCCTAGAAATATCTAGAGACTGAGACTGTATTTTAGAATAGATTAAACTAAAAAGAAGGGTATATAATAAATAGGCTCCTTCCAGTGTTAAGGTAAGCCAGCCATCCTTTGAAAGTCTAATTAAAGTTTTTGAAACATTTTTTTTTATAATGTTAAAAAAAGTAATATTAAAAAAGTGAAAGTTATAAATGGAAATCGATAACATTTACTGTCTTTTGTTTGAAAGAAATCTGAGTTCTTGCTCAGTAGAACTGAAAATATTTGTGAAAGATCCTTTATATAAATGGGTTTAAACCCCTAAAAGAGGTATCAATTTTCAGTGATGAATATAAAAAACTTGATTTCAAAATATTTGCTGTCATGATCATGATGATGCAAACATGGTTCAATTAAAACATTTTGCCCAAAGACTCCATGACTGAAATAATATCATCTAGATAAAGGGTATTAGCCCAGAAAAGGTAGTACAGTATTTTGAGAAAACTTAGTACACAGTTCTTATTTGAACTATGGTCTTACAGGAAAATATTTGTTTCATCTACCAGTATGTGAATATTTGCTTCAAATGTTACCAGATAAAAATAAATAGCCTTTAAAAACCAGGATTTTTGGAGACCATTATATTTGTATTCAGTTCCTATTTGAAGTGTTGCTTGATAAAAATGATAAAAATTTATATATAAAAAAAAAATTGCCATGATTCAAAATTCAATTTTTTAACTATTTTCAATTTTGGTTATAATACAATGTATCTATGAACATGATGAACATAGTGAATGGTGATCATCTCTAACCTGTATAAACTTGTTTAAGCAATTTAAGCAATTGTGTTTGCTACTTAAATCTGGGACTAATACATGTACTTGGACATTGTAAGTAGATATAAGAAGATGTGGTATGAGTGCCAATGAGACAACTTTCATCCAAGTCACTATTTGTAAAAGTAAACCATTATAGGTCAAACTACGGTCTTCAACACGGAGCATTGGCTCACACTGAACTTACTTACTTTACTTACTGCCCTTGTACACCATTGGCTTGTAGGGCAGTAACAAGATTTTCCACTTTTGTCTGTTGTTGGCAGTTTTTTTCTAGTGTGCACCATGTCTGTTGGTATTTACTAGCCTCTGCCTCTACAGTTCTTCTCCATGTCATTTTTGGGTCTTCCTCTCTTTCTTTTATCTTCTTGGGTCCAGTGGAGTGCTGTCTTTGTGATATCCTCCTGGTCTTTCCGCAGGACATGCCCAATCCACCTCCAGCGTCTTCTCATTATTGTCACACTGAACAGCAAGCTATAAAGGGCCCCAAAAACAGCATGTGTATACAACCATTCAAACAGGAAAACCAACTGTCTAATCTTAGGCTATATAAAATCGAGAAACACTTATGAAGGAAATCAACAAATGACAACTTCTGAACATCAGGTTACATGTACAAATGTATATCTATTGGTCAAGCTTAAATAAAGAACAGATTGGTACATGTACATACAGATTTATGATACAATTTTTAAACTTTTCCAGTCTTCGCAAGACGTTTCATGATCAGATATCAATATTTGTATTTTAATTGCAACATGCCATAACATAATAGATTTGTTTTGAGATATTAATATTGATATTTTGATTTAGCTCTACCAATAATTATATTTTGCTAAAAAATGTCTTGTACATAGATATTAATTTTTTACTGGAAGAGTTATTTAAAGGTGCTCATTTTTCATTTTTCATATAATTAAGGAATATTGTTTACTGGAAGAGTTATTTAAAGGTGCTTATTTTTCATTTTTCCAATAATTAAGGAATATTGATTTGAGGGGTCAATACTCTGAGTATGGTCAATGTGGTTGATACAGAAAAAAAATCAATTTTGGAAAACAGGTGTCTCAAGTTTCTATTTACTTTTGCCATTGTTTATTTGGAATGAAACTTATACTGATTGAATTGGAAAGGGGGGAAAAAATTATTGATTTTGGGGTTACAAGGTCAGAGGTGAAGGTTACTTGTTTACAAAATGATATGTTACTCATTAAATACAGGTGATTAATTAGAGGATTATGGTACAAGTTTATCTGTCTTCATGCTTACAAGCAAGTACTTTAAACTCTTGAAATAAAGAATTGGAGCATTAGATTGCAGTGCCAGTTTTTACTTGATTCATCTGCTTTCAATGATAACCACACTTTTTAAAAATCATTTTCACAAAACATTGACAGAATGAACTAGAAAAAAGTGATAACCCAATTATGTACAATCACCAGATTTTGAAAAAGATGTCTGTATTTACATAAGAATGTGATGATCAGAGTGAGGGATGGCATGATTTTTTTTTATCAGCAGATGATAAATAAGTACACATGCACTTGGAGCCTGTATTCTGTTACTTTGGGGCCTGCTTTCTGTCCACAAAGCATTCATTAGTTCCATATTGTTTATTGTTGGTTTGCTGTAATTGTGTTTTTGGTATGTATGTATAAACTCTAAGTGTTTTCCTGATTTCTGCACTGATTTCTAAATTCTCTTGGTATGTTCTTTAATATTGTTTATGCATACTTTCAGGGGCAGATCCAGCCATTTAAAAAAGGGGGGGGGGGTGTTCTAATCCAGGACAAAGGAGGGGGTTCCAACTACATGTCCCCATTCAAATGCATTGATCGTCCAAAAAAAGGGGGGTTCCATCCACAGCACTACATGTGCTACTAATCCATATTTAAAAAGGGAGGGAAGACAAATAATAGAATTATTTTTTAATCCTGTCAAATGTTGTGTCTAAATTTGGAAGTATTCAAAGTAGCTGTCTGATTGTTTAAATAGTGGAATAATACATTGCATATGCCGAACATTTATTGTTGAAAAAATTTTGATCGATAATTTTAATCAAAATCATTAAAAAAGTATAGACCATCAAAACTTGTAAAGTAAAAGAAAGATAAGTTAGCAAGCACCTGGCTACTTCTGATAAAACTGACAACATTAAAAATGTTCTTTTTTCCTGTACCAAGTCAGGAAATTATTCCAGCTATTTTTAGCTTGTGAAAATCAAATACTAGGTTAATTTATTCTATAATGAAACCAGAGATCATATTATGAGCAATATATTGTCATGCTGTGTTTAAAAGTTCAAAAAGTGCATTATATGTTTGTTTGTTTTGGTTTTGCATGCATGTGTGAGACAAAGAAATACAAAAATCATTGGAAGAAAATCTCTCCAAAATAAAAAATATAATCTCTAAGTGGGACTGGGACAATTGCACTGAAAGTTGAACCTTGTAATCAATTGTTGGTTCAAAATATATATGTCAATATTTCAAATAGTGTGCAAGTGACTTAAATTGTTGTGTCTATTTATAGCAGGGTAAATTTACATGACAATTTGAAAAGGAACATACACCACCTGCTATTACATATTGCTAGATAGAATTATTAAATAAAACAAGAATAATTCTGACAATTAAAAATGATGTCACACTATAATGGCGTGTTTATGGGAAATTGTGTGAATTAGAATAACACACAAATTTAGTGTTTTAGAAGGTGGGGAATAATTATCTGCTGTATATATTATTATTAATAACAATAGTTTACTTATATTAGTATCCATGACTAATAACAAGTGTAGGAGATCCTATAAGGTGGGTCTCATTGGGGTCTTGCCGATTTTTTGTAAGCATGACACGTGAAAGTCAAATTATTGTGCCGTGAAAACGAAAAATAAAATCTAGAGGGACACCTCAAATTACAAAAAAAATTTGAGAATTGCTGACATACATAGTGTAAGGTGGATCCGGGATCAGAACCCCCCAATGAGACCCCCTATTAGTTCATAAATTTCATCATTCACTTAGTTACAAGATGATGAAAAAGTGGATAATCAATAAAATGATGAGAAAATTGAGCAAAAATTATCAGTTAGCTTATTAAATATATCTTAATTCTGTATTTATGGAGAATTACAAATATCCTAGATTATAAGACTTGTAATTACTGATTGATCGGCCAGACAAAATGACTTAACCACATCTAATGTAAACCATTTTAGTTCAGTTGTATTAAACATGTTTAGGTTAAATGTATTTTTATGCCCTCATAGTTTTGTTACTATAAATAGATTGAAATGGATTGAAGAGTTGCCTATAATAAAGTACATTTTGTGTATTTAAGTTTTTTAAGTACATAGTATGGAGATATATTTATGATAAATGTAATGCATGAATGATCTGCATTAACTGAAGCACAGTCTAATGGGAAATCAGTAGGTTAAAATAAAATTATAATTTGCTTCTATATTGATATGTAATACAACATGTACAAAGACATAGAAATAATTCTTTTTACCCTTTAAATTTTTTATAAGTGTACATGAACTAGAATTTTGAATACAATTGGATGTTCTCAACTTTCATTTATTTTTATTTTAAATTTGTTCTGTTGCATTTTTGTCTGATTTTCAATAAAATTTTGTTAGTAAAAATAGATTTATCTAATTAAAAGCTTGATTAAAAAAGTTAAACCTTACATATAGTTCATAAATTTCTCTAGTTACGCAAATATTTTTATGTCAAGGTTAAAAATCATGACATGAAATATTACGTCTATGTTTAAACTAAGCACTTTATATGAAAGATATTATAACAGATACTTAATCCATGCCTGTCATAGTAAAAATCTTCATGAAAATATTATCAGAAATCTTCAGAAAAATTATGACACAATTTTTTTTATGAATCAGAAATCAAATTAGTAAACAACATTTCTTGGTGTCTTCTCACTTAAAATTAAGTGTGTGCTTTGAAATGTACAAACACATTTTGTGTACATACTTTTACTCATCTTATTTAACATAATGATGGGGTTAGATAAGTTTTTGTTTACAAACCGTTGATAGCCTTGAACTCTGGTCAAATCTGTTTATTTTCTGTCTATTAAATTGGGACCATGGCAAAGAAGAATGTTTTTACAAAACAATTCTAATAAAGTTGCTGGAAGCAATAGCCAGGCATAAAAAGTATTCAGCCGGTATCTATCTATGTGTGTGTTTGTGAATATATTTCTTTTTATGTTTGAGTGAACATCATTGTCATGTTCCTGACAAGTTTTGTTTTTTTAAAAGAAAATTCAAGACAAGTTCATTAGCCTTGTTGACCTTGTTTAATTTACTTTGCCGTCTCTGGTACACTAAATAGACGAGGTAGTTTTGGAAATTTCATCTGTTTACTGTGGACAGTCCAATTCAGTTCAGGTAGTTTTGTCAATTTCACCTGTTCACTGTGGGCAGTACAAGTGTACTGAAATTTTACTTTTTTTTAAATTAATAGATTTATTTTTAAAATACAAAAAAAGGTTTAGAATTCAAAGGCTTTGTCTTGCCTAAGAGTAGATGGTAAAAAAATTATGACAAAAGAAACGAAATGTGCTAATTTTCATCTGTTTACTGTGGACATTTCAATCATTTGTGTCAATGCAGTTCAGGTAATTTTTTAATTTTCACCTTCGACAGTGAGTCCAAATGTACTGAAATGTAACCTTTAATAGATTTATTTTTAAAATACAAAAAAAATTGTTAAGAATTCAAAGGCTTAAAAAATTAACGTGTAGAATGTTAGATTTTTATGACGAACCAAAAGAAATGCCATGTCCAATCTTTATGGTCTATAAGATAGCACCAGGGGGTTGTTTTCAAAGGGTTGCCCTTTCTGTGACCAAACCGATCCTGAACACATTGAAATGACAAAGTTAGCGTGTGGTGAAGTGTAAATTTGATAAACCTTGAAATATGAATTAAGAAAAATTGTTGTTTTGGCAAGAACTTTAAAGTCTGTTAATCAGTCAACTGGGCAACTACTATGTTTGGACATAAACATGTATATAGACATGCTTTATAGCTTGTTGTTCGGTGTGAGCCAAAATTAGGCTCCGTGTTGAAGGCTGTACTTTGACCTATAATGGTTTACTTTTTATAAGACTGCAAAATTTGAAAAAAATTTTGTCGTATATTGCTATGACGTTGCACAGGCGTCGTCCGAATACTTTTAGTTTTCGCACTCTATCTTTAGTAAAAATGAATAGAAATCTATGAAATTTAAACACAAGGTTTATGACCACAAAATGAAGGTTGGGATTGATTTTGGGAGTTTTGGTCCCAATATTTTAGGAATAAGGGGCCAAAAAGGGCCCAAATAAGCATTTTCTTGGTTTTCGCACTATAACTTTAGTTTAAGTTAATGAAATCTATGAAATTTTGACACAAGGTTTATGACCACAAAAGAAAGGGCGGGATTGATTTTGGGAGTTTTGGTTCCAACAGTTTAGGAATTAGGGGCCAAAAAAGGGCCCAAATAAGCATTTTCTTGGTTTTCGCACCATAACTTTAGTAAAAGTTAATAGAAATCTATGATATTTAAACACAAGGTTAATGACCACATAAGGAAGGTTGGTATTGATTTTGGAGGTTTTGGTGCTAAAAGTTTAGGAATTAGGGGCCAAAAAGGGGTCCAAATGAGCATTTTTCTTGGTTTTCTCACCATAACTTTCGTATAAGTTAATAGAAATCTATGAAATTTAAACACAAGGTTTATGACCATAAAAGGAAGGTTGGTATCGATTTTAGGAGTTTTGGTCCTAATAGTTTAGGAATAAGGGCCCCAAAGGGTCCAAAATTAAACTTTGTTTGATTTCATCAAGAATTCAATAATTGGGGTTCTTTGATATGCTGAATCTAACTGTGTATGTAGATTCTTAATTTTTGGTCCCGTTCTCCAATTGGTCTACATAAAGGTCCAAAGGGTCCAAAATTAAACTTAGTTTGATTTTGACAAAAAATGAATCCGTTGGGTTCTTTGATATGCTGAATCTAAAAATGTACTTAGATTGTTGATTATTGGCCCAGTTTTCAAGTTGGTCCAAATCGGGGTCCAAAATTAAACTTTGTTTGATTTCATCAAAAATTGAATAAATGGGGTTCTTCATTTCTTTGATATGCCAAATCTAACTGTGTATGTAGATTCTTAATTTTTGGTCCTGTTTTCAAATTGGTCTACATTAAAGTCCAAAGGGTTCAAAATTAAACTTAGTTTGATTTTAACAAAAATTGAATTCTTGCGATTCTTTGATATACTGAATCCAAACATGTACTTAGATTTTTGATTATGGGCCCAGTTTTCAAATTGGTCCAAATCAGGATCCAAAACTATTATATTAAGTATTGTGCAATAGCAAGAAATTTTCCATTGCACAGTATTGAGCAATAGCAAGAAATCTTTAATTGCACAGTATTGTGCAATAGCAAGTCTTTTCAATTGCACAGTATTGCGCAATAGCAAGAAATATCTAATTGCACAATATTGTGCAATAGCAGCAATTTTTTTTTAATTAGAGTTATCTTTCTTTGTCCAGAATAGTAAGCAAGAAATATCTAATTGCACAATATTGTGAAATAGCAAGATTTTTTTTAATTGGAGTTATCTTTCTTTGTCCAGAATCAACTTAAATCTTTTTTATATACAATATACAATGTATTATCACTTTTTACTACCAACTGATAAATTTAAACAATCTTTACCATTCAGTGATAACAAGCAGTTTTTTACATGTTAATATTTTATGATGTATTTAAATGAGAGGTTATTGTTACAAACTCCATTAGAAATTTTAATTGAGATCAGTTTTGGAATAAGGAAAAGTGGGATGTGAAAAAAAAAATTGGGTGGGGTGGTTCAATTTTTCTCATTTGAAATTTCATAAATAAAAAGAAAATTTCTTCAAACATTTTTTTGAGAGGATTTATACTAAACAGCATAGTGAATTGCTCTAAGAGAAAACAAAAATTTTAAGTTCATTACAACACATTCATTCTGTGTCAGAAACCTATGCTGTGTCAACTATTTAATCACAATCCAAATTTAGAGCTGGATTCAGCTTGAATGTTGTGTCCATACTTGCCCCAACCGTTCAGGGTTCAACCTCTGCGGTCGTTTAAAACTGCGCCCTGCGGAGCATCTTGTTTTTTTAAAATTGTTACTTGGATGGAGATTTGTCTCATTGGCACTCACACCACATCTTCCTATATCTATAGGTGATGCTCTAGAATCAGAATTTTACACTACCAGCCCTAATCCACAGTTACTTATATATATATAATTAACACCTATATTTTGTATTGTAGAATAGAGAAGCAGAATTTTACACGGCCAGACGTCAACCACAGTATTTATCAACTATATTTTGTATTTTAGAATAGAGAAGCAGATTTTTACACGGCCAGACGTCGACCACAGTTACTCACAGATTTCCATGGTCATGCAGCTAACATAGACAGATACAGGTAAGGGTGTGGATATCAGGTTTATAAGTACTGTGGATTCATATATTTTTGTTGGAACCAATTTTTGTGGATATTTGATTTCGTTACAAAGTCTGCATTAGAGCCTATGTGAAATTTGAAATTTGTTGAACATTTTAATTTGCAACTTAACTGTACCCATGAAACCCAGGAAAATTGGTATCTAACAAATAATGATTAATTCATAGTACATGTATCATTGATGGTTGTCTCTGCCACTCTTTGATGTTGCCCAGTAACAGACATCATGCACAACCACTGGCCCACCAGCAGAGGCTTGTAAAATTTCTACCAACATTTAAAAATTCCTTATACCATGTATGCAGACTAATAAAATGTATACCAATTTGAGAGAGAGAAAAAACAAAGTTGGACCTGTGGCTGCAAAATTAATTTGTGAAAATTGCAGTATTTTATTGCTATTTTAGATTCATTATAGTGTGGCAAATAACAGACTTATTATAAGGAATTATAAATATGTATCTTTTAGATCATTTGGAGCCATCAGTTTTTGAGCAGTCTTCAAGATAAACTTTACTCTACAGCCTTTTATCTCAATTTTTGGAAAATTTTAGTTACACTCTGTTCATCTAAATTATACATTTCATAAAGACTGCATACACAATTCTAAACTTTTCTTCAATTATATGTTGATTTAGGGTTTTATTTTTTTGGGATAATTATCAATCAAATATTTACCAGTCATTGAGAGATCAGATACATGTATCAAAAGACCAACAAATTTTGTTAAAAATATATATTATTTTGAATCTGTGTATTGAGAAAATTGAGAAGTGTATAATTCTAATGAATAATTTAGTTTGCACCAGTTATACAATTTTATTTATGTACTCTTTATGACATAATCTAGCAGTCTGTTGCCTTAAACATTCCATGGTAAGATGGTCTGATCATCTTGAAAAATATTTCCCTTTTGATCACTGGTATTCATGGTATTAATCTCTAATGATTAGTTTGGGAAATAAAGTTCTTTTTGAGCCTATATATATATTATATAGGTGTTTTTTCTGGACTATATTTCTCAGTGAGGTCCTAAGACAAATGTAAGAGTAATTTTATTCTGTAAAAAATGAAAAATAAATTTTGTATGTTATAATTTCAGAAGTGGAGAATCTTTTCAACCTTACAGACAGGAAGCTATGGGTAATCTACAGCCTGCAGGTCCCGGGGAGCCTGGACCTAGTACCAGCCAGGTCCAACAGACCCCACCAAAAAGACCAAGGTTACAAGTGGATAGAGATTTACAACCTCTTCATATTGAGGTGAAAAAGGTTAGAACTGGTCAAAATAGATTTTTGTGCATTTTTGAAAACAGTGCCACACTTTCTAACGAACAAATCTGAGATTTAAAGATGTTTAAAGATTTAGTCATGTATTATATGTAAAATCATTTTGGACTGAGAGAGGCTTTCAATGATTCATTAATCTCAAATTGTTAAAAAAAATAATAACACAATTAAGGCTATAAAAGATTAAGTTTTATATGCAAGTAGAGAAATACAGCTGTTAACCCTTTTTGGGGTTGAACAAATCTCTAATGGAAGTTTGCAACTATTTGAAAATTGGATTGTTATAAGAACCCTTCAAAATATACCAATTTCATCTTTTATGTCGTATTTGAATATTTCAACATCAATCAAAGTCTGATACATGTACTTATAAACAAGCACTTGCATAAGGTTGATTTTTCTCTGGGGCAGCTCAAGTTTCTGTTAAAAAAAATTCAATAAGTAAAGTTCTGGTTTTATTTCAAATAAATGGTGAATTATGATATAATATTTTATCAGATTTAAAATGATATCTTTGTTTTGATTTATTTAAAAATATGAATTTTACAACAAAACTATAATCAAATGTCAAGTTATAAATGTGATGAAATGAGATAAAATAGTGCAGCAGCTGACAGCTGTTATTATCTATGTTATAAATTATGTAATTAACTGATGAAGGCTATAAATGGGATATGTCCCCTTTTACCTTTATTTACTCAGATGTTCTTTGTTGAACTCTTTAAACTTATCCTTCTCTCTGGGTATTCCCATCGTTCTCCACAAAAAAAAATGACAGCCTTGTTGCAGCTTCGGGATGACACCATAAGATTGATGTAGGATAAAAAACTAAAATCAAATAGTATGGGTGGGGTGGGGGTATGGGGGGATTCAACATTGCTGCAAGTTTTATTAATCCAAAATCAATTTTACATATATACATACAAAAAGTGAAAATAAGTGAAAAAACTATAAATTAAGTTTTTTTTTTATCCTACATTGAATTTTTCATGTCGTCCCTTAGAGTACTGAAACATTTTCCACCAAAGTTCAAATAAATGGGATATAAGCAATTGTAGGTAACCGTACAGCCTTCAATAATGAAAAGAACTCTATAGTCAGCTGCCCTGACATGAAAAATATGAAACAATTGAATTGACAAAACTAACAGGCTAATTTATAATAAAACAAAAATGACAGACGAGAACCAATGACAACCACTGTATCAATTTCTTTCGATGAATGTTATGCTATAAGAAAAGTAAATATATCCATTCTTTTTATAGGAACAGACCTTATACAACCCACAAGTTGAGGCGATTTCTCCGACACCTGATGAGAGCAGTAGTCGTACTACTAAAGATGAACTGCTACAAGCCATCAGTAAAACTGATAGAGAGATCAGTAAACATGAACAACAAATACAAAAGTTACAGAAAAAACATGTAAGTAGAGGGAGAAAAAAGGTGCACGAGTTGAAGAGTTATGTCCCATTTAATGAATTATGAAAAAAGCAAATAAATTTGATGGTGAGGAATTAGGAAAAAGATGTTTGATTGAGAAAAATAAGGTTCAAGATGATGTATCTTACAATGGATAACATAAAACTGGTAAAATATTAACGGGCACTAAACAAAAAATTAATTCAAAGATAATATCTCATGTCCTTATGAAAAAACAGCAGGAAAAAAAACCCAGTTCATGTGCTGCTGTCATAAAATATAAAAAATACAGGCAGACTGGCAAAGATGATGAAAAAGGTTCAAGATTTCATAATGTTCCTTGAAGTGATTAACCAACACAAATCAACTTCAGTATTAAATGCATAATTTGTTAACACCACAACATCAAGTATCCACAAAAAAACAAACTTTTCAGTCTTTAGTATTCCTATGAAACATTACTAAAATCACAAAATAAGGTATCTGAATTATACTGTTTAGGCAACAATGTTATTTTGAATTTGCAAATTCTTATTTTTGCACAAATGTATTGTTGATAGCTTAATAAACAGCATCTTCGCTAGCCAAGGGTTACGATCCACTCCCGCTCTCTTCACCCTTGGCGGATTGAGCCAACATTTGTGATAACAATGTTGCGCCATCTATCGGAAGATAAAAATCACGCCAATTCTGAATACATTAGTCTGGACCAATGGTAGCACTTGAACTCTTCAATTTGGAGGTAAAAACACGGTAGCGTCTAGATTCTACACACTTGGTAAAGCCGGAAATAGAAGCATACGTCAACATTCAAGCATTTGTGCATGAAACATACACAGGAACTTCTATTTGTTGATTAAAAACATTCAAGTTTTCACTAAATATAGTCGTATGTTTAGGGATGTAAAGGCTTGTTGCACAAAAAACACGTGGCAATTGTTTACAAACACTTTCTACATTTACACGTGATCATGTTATAGGCGCATTTTGATTGGATGCAGTGAGTTTTGACTGCAACCAATAAAAATCCTTACCTTGTGTCTCCGAAATGTTATCTCAATCCGCCAAGGGTGAAGAGAGCGGGAGTGGATCGTAACCCTTGGCTAGCGAAGATGAATAAACAGTAAATTGAGAATTTTTTTGAAGAAAGAACAAAATATGAGATTGATAATTGTTATTTCAATTAATAAGTACTGTATACTTATAATGCTTATAATATTTATAACACGGTTTTATTTTTTTGCAAATACATTTTAGTTTGCAATTTACACGATAATAAAATCATCAGAGACATTATGAATTAACAATATTTTTGATTTTTACAGAGACAGCTTGAACAGGAAACATCCAAGCCACCAGTCGACAAAACAGAAACACCACAGAATAACACTGAGGTCAAACACCAAAGTTTAGCTCAAATTATTTATGCTGAAAATAGGGTAAGTCAAACTAAAATCAAAGTATAAAGATTGTACCAAACACCTTGACTAAAATTTATTAGGCTTGTTTATTTTTTGAAAGATTTTGATAAAAAAAATTACTTTGACCCTTTGACAAAATTAAAAAAAAAAAAATTGAACCACACACTTATCATACTTATCAAAATTTCATTGCATACTTCTGTTCGAATAAGACTGATTATGGTAAATGAAAAGCTTAATATTTCCATTAGGCCGAGTAAAAAAAGATCCGTGTTTCAAGTAACCTGACCGACCCTGTTTTTTAGCCCTGACCCTAACTTTTTTATTGGATCTTCCAAAAAAAATTAACCAACTCTGTTTTTGACACAGGCTTCTGATAGATGACATAATATTTTTTCTCTCTTGCTTCCTCTTGCATAGAAAGCCAGAAAAACATTTTATTAATGTCAAAAGGTATTCCAAATAGGTTAAAATCCAAGAAATTGCAAAGCAGGTGTTTCAAAAACATTGCAAATGGCACACTTCTGGTTTTTGAAACTAATTACGGATCTGGACTTGGAAAAAACATGATAATTTTCCAGATTTCATTTACGATGTCAAAAAAAAAAAAAAAAAAAAAAAAAAAAAATTCCGACCTACCGACCCTATTTTTCAAAATGATGTTACCGGAAACACATATCTTTTTTTTTTAGGCCTTACTATAAAACTTGATTAAAACGTTCAGCTGATTTTTACAGAGATATCTGCCTGTAGTGTTATTGTAGATAATAAAAAACAAAATATGTTTAAAAGGATAGTAAAATTTTCCAATTACCATACATTATTTTTGGAGACAGTTTATAATATGTCAATGTAGAATGATGTGTGATTATGTGATCTATGACATTTTGAATGGCACAATATTTTTAACACTTTTAAAATCTTTTAACAAAAAAAAGGAACAACCATATCGTTATCCTGAATGTACATGTAATATTTTTGTTGTTGGAAATTGATCAATAATTCATTAATTCAGAATCTAATGCATCCTGGGTAATATTTTTAAAAGTGTACACCAAAACGTCGTGATTAGTTTAAAATATCATAAACAATGGAAATTCAACCAATGACGGGACGCTATTTTCATTTTGGGGTACGAACAATGAAATTACCCACGATGCTTTAGATTCTGAAACGGCCAATTAGTCAGTAACTATAATATGGGTAAAATGTTCTATTTATAGAAAAAGGCTGAGGAAGCACACAACATGTTAGCCACACTTGGTCCTAAAATAGAACTGGTAAGAAGAACAAGTATCAAAGTATAGTAAACTGAAGGGAAAATGCTCTCATATATTCCATTTTAAAATAGAATCTAGCATGTCTAGGTTATAGATTTATTTTATTAGGTAAATATTGCATGATAAATTGAAGCAATCTTTACCCTCAGTGCTTACAAGCACTTTTGTTTCAGGCTTTAAAACAAAATAACAGTATGAAAATATGTCAGAATTTCTTTTTTTATTTCTTGTCAAAAAGAAAAAGAAAATTTTTTCAAGATACACATGTAGCAGCACATTTTCTTAGTTCTGCATTACAATTCAGATTTTTTTAAGGTAAAACACAGAAAGTCAGAGACACCAAATTTATCTTTTGTTTCTGTGAAAATACAGAACTTTCAATTATAGAATATAAAATTGAAAAAACACCATATTTTTAAAATTCACATGCAAAAGCATCACATCAAATATATATTGTATAAAGTTTTGTATAGACTTTTTTTATGTATTAAAAGGATAGATTTGATTATATTTGTCTTTTTATATTTTTCAGCCTCTTTACAACCAGCCATCAGATACACAGGTCTATAAAGACAATATAGCAAAGTAAGTTTGTACATAATAAAATTGAGAAAGGAAATGGTGAATGTGTCACAGCGATAACAACCCGACCACAGACTAGACAATAGCTGAAGACCACCAATGGGTCATCAATGTAGCGAGAAACTCTCGCACCTGTAGGCATCCTTCAGCTGGCACCTTAAAAAATATGTATACTAGTACAGTGATAATGGATGTCATACTAAAACCCGAATAATACACGAGAAACAAAAATTTAAAATCATACAAGACTATCAAAGGCCAGAGGCTCTTGACTTGGGACAGGCGCAAAATTGCGGTGGGGTTAAACATGTTTATGAGATCTCAACCTCCCCCTATACCTCTAGCCAATGTAGAAAAGTAATATACATGTTTGTTACACATAATAATATTCATCTAGGTCAAACAGTTGAATCATTGGAGCTTATTTTAAGTCTTTGTACATAGATATTACTACAAATTAGCTCTTTTGTTCGTCAATTTATCCTAGCTGTACATTTATATATTTAAGTTCCGAGATTTTATTCATCATCAATACCTTCCTGTTTTCTTTTGAAATAACAGAATAACAATGGTTTTAAAATTAATGAATGTAACTGCTTGTTCATAAGAATTTATATTTAATGTTGACACAGAAATCAATGTTAAATATAGATTGCACAAAAGAAATTTAAAAAAATCTTTTTTATTACATTTACTTGACCTGTGCATTCTAACGAGTGTTAATGCCAAACCCTAGTAGTAACGGATGGTACACACCAGAGAAGAATTCTTTTTTGGGCCTTAAAGTTACTTCATATTTATTTACTTAATTTCTGTATTTATATCAAGCTTGATGTTTTTTACTTTCAGCCATCAAGTCTTCAAGAAGAGATTAGTTTTACATTTAAAGAAGAGAAACCAGGCCAGGCGTATCAGGGTAAATATTTCAGTTTATCGCTATTTTGTGCATTTCTCCTTTGATCTTTTTTTGTGATAATTTTTCAAATCATGCTACTTGCCTGAGATGGAAAATTATCGCTAGAAACTAATGAGGCAGGCACGTGGCGTTGCTTAGGAAATTGACATGAAATGGACATTGTCATCATAGGTGAAATAGTGATAAAGAGATCATTTTCATTGGTCATCTCAACTATAATCTATATATATATCAAAAAAAGCTGAATCAGTATTTTATAATTTAAAACAAAATAAACCTTTTTATTTTCATTAATTTTGTTTATTGGAGCATATAATTAATATTTCAACATAAAAGGGAAAAGCATTAGCATATAACTGATTTAACACCTTATGATTTATTTTCTCTCATAAAATGTGATATGAAATATTATTATATTATAAATAAAATGATGCACGTCTTTCAGGAGAGATATTTAACAGAGAGATATGATCAGCTGATGCAGGTCTGGATCAAGAAGATAGAAAGAATAGAAAACCATGCAAAGAGGAGGTCAGTTTATATACTGTTGTGTGTAATATTTGCCGCTAGACACCAAGTCCAAGCATCAATCCTAAATCAAGTATTCCAGTGTTACTATGTTAAGCACTTCCAAATCTCACATGAATGGGATTCAAGTAATTTTGTGTATGGTGAAAATGAAGTTGAAATTGTATAATATCTCTAGAGGATGTAACCCCATTTTTATAGGGCCTCCAAATATTATATAAGTATGTATCAAAAAACCAATGAATTTGGATGGAAATACCCTTATCATAAAAGTTTTCTTTTATGGCATACCATATTTCAAATAAAAGGAAATACTTTGTTACAAATTACACCATGAACAGTTATTTTCACATTTTATATATATCTTTACAGAGCCAAGGATGCCAGAATGAGAGAATTCTTTGAGAAATGTTTCCCTGAAATCAAGAAATCAAGAGAAGACAAAGAGAGAATTTCAAGGTCTGATCGATTTATCATCTAATTATAATATAACTGGGCAATTTTTTAGGTTCTGTTGTACTTTTCATGTAGTCTTTTTCTTTTCAGTATTGACTTCAAAAACATCAATATTTTGAGTAATGTTTAATATGCTCAATAAGTAGCAATTGTCAATATTAGTAATCCTTGTAGAAAAAGATAGATAAAATGCTGACCAAATAAATTATATATTTTATTTTGAGATTATAAAAATATCCCATATTGAAGGTTGGTTTGAGGGTAAGAGATCTTGCTTAATATGAGTTCTTTCATTTGGACACACGCCAACATGTACACCAAAAAATTACCCAAATACAATGAACGTGTAAATTTAAGTTTGATACAGGATCTTCAATCTGTATACCACTCGATAGTGTTGATATGTTGTGAGAAACAAGTTTCATAACCTCTATTTGTTTGATATTTTCTGTTTGTGACGAATATTGTTGTATTTTATTATTTTCAGTAGGGCTGGCACTCGTAGTGGTAATGTAGCAGGTTATGCCAGGAGTGAAGCTGAATTAGAACAAATCATGGATGGTCTTCATGAACAGGAGGTCAGTATTCATGTTTCCAGTTAAATTTAAAAAATTGAGAATGGAAATGGGGAATATATCAAAGAGACAAGAACCCAACCATACAGAAGACAAGTGTTTAAGGCCACCAATGAGTCTTCAACGCAACTAGAGGTGGTCCTCAGCTGGCCTCTAAATATAATTGAGTACAATGTCAAATTACAATATGCTTTTCAAATATGATTAAGAAAAAAAATATTATCTTTCTTTTCTTTTTTTGTAACTCTTTAAAGTACACTGTTTTTATCTTATCTTTTATGGTTAAGAGGAAAATTAACATTTAGGAAATTCGCTGTATTTGTTCTGTAACAATTCTGGTTGTTATAGCTTTATGATATTCAATATCATGAAATGGCATAATATTATGTTTAAATATTTGAGATGTTTAGTAATATTTTAAATTATTATGTATATTTTAGGAGGAAGATAGAAAAATGAGAAGTTTAGCAGTAATACCCCCCATGATGTTAGATGCTAGACAGCGGTCACTACGTTACTACAACAACAATGGACTTGTAGAGGACCCAATGTCAGAGTGGAAGGACAGGAAGTTAATCAATATATGGACCCCAGAAGAGAAACGCATCTTTAAAGAAAGATATTTACAGCATCCTAAAAACTTCCCTGCAATAGCTTCATACCTAGAAAAAAAGGTACTAGAATACACATGTATATATATGAATTACAGATGTTGTTTGCCTCACACAATTTTAAGTTTTTATGCCATGTATATAAAAGAAGAGGGGCATTATGCATTTCAATCTATGTGACATTTATCTGTCTGTATTTCTGCCAGTTAGTCATCAGATTGATATATGGTAGATTGTGTTACTATCAATTTAAAGCTTTGAATACATGTTAAAAACAAATTGAACTCAGCCAAATTAGCAAAGGTTTAGCAATAAAACCTCATCAATTGTATGCAGCATATCATGAAATAACATCAACTCATTTTACATGTTTTTAATTGTTGGTCAATTGCAATAATGAAAGCAAGCAAAAAATATGTCTAATTGATTTTATAGTGTTTACAAAAATATAAAATATCACTTTTCCATTTTGTTAATGGTTTTGATGTTGTACAATTCTTTTATATTTTCAGAGTGTATCCAACTGCATTGAATTCTATTACCAAACTAAAAAGGATGAAAATTATAAAACACTGATAAGGAAACAAACGGCAATCAAAAGGAAAAAAGCATTTTCTAAACCCAACAGTTCGGCCATGAGACAAGAGGAACAACAGATAAAGGAAGAGAAAATAGATGACGCTGGACAACAGGAAGAAGGTGTTCCTGCTTCATCAACAGAGGTTCCCATGGAGATGGCGGGAGATGTTTTGAAGGAAGAAAAGACAGAGGATACTTCAGATGATAATGAGGCTGTACTCGTACAGGCTGGGGAAGGAGATGGTAAGATTTAACTTTTCTAAGAACCTCTGTGTATTGTTAACACTTTTTATTGAGGGATTCCTTATAGATTATTATGCAATTGAGATAGAATTGTGAAAAATATAGCGTCATTTTGATGATATGGAAAATCAGACACAAGGATAATGAAAACATGACAATACAATTTTGTAGTATACTGTGAGTTGCAACTGGTATCTGCTTTGTAATTGTATTCTATTAGTTAATAATTCATATGAAAGCAATAGTTGGTGCTTAGGAATAGTAAACCTAATGTAGATAGGGATCATACAGATGCATTTTATTATTCTTTGTGTCAAAACAGGGTGGAATTAATCATGTGGTGTCATCTATTGATTGTTTGAATGAAAAATAATTGATATGAACCTATGCATAGGTTATAGTTTTGAAGAAAACAAATTGAGGTCCTCTTATGCCCTATTACAAATGATGCTTTAAATAAAGAAAAAGAATGAAACACATTTAAAATCTTGAATCCTATTAAAAAAATGTTAATTATTTACAGGTGGTCCACATCAGTGTGTTGTATGTAAGATGCAGTTAGAGAACTATAGTTACAGTAGGGCCCTGACCAAAGGTAACTGTGAACTGTATGGTATGAGTGAGAGTGATCTAAAGCCTGACATGAGGGTCTGTAGTAGCTGTCGGTGTAAATCTGTCAGAAGAAGATATACTCCGTAAGTTTGTATTCATTTATGGTATATTTAATAGAGAAGGTTATATACTCTGTAAGTTTGTATTCATTTATAGTAAATAATATGTAGTATATTTTTTTTTTTAAACCTTAATGAACGATGTGGAAGTCATTTCATAGAAGTTGAAATTAAAATATTAACACAGAATCTGTTTTATAAAAGCAATACCTTTGTGTTCTGGATTAATTGGACACTTATAACAAAAATATTGTTTGCCCACTTTTTAAGTGTTTTTTTTGTTGTTGATTTTTTCAATTCAGAATATTCTGATTTACATAGCATTCAGCACATTATCAGCTCTCTCGCAATATATATGGACAACATCATAATCAATCATTAGTGGATGGCTTTTGACTGGTGGATTGAACATTTTGCATCATATATCATATGTCTGCTTCAGAAATAGAAAACAACAGTTACTAGAGAATTTTCATGTTTAAATATTGATTAAAGAGTGTATTTTTGTTTGCAGGTGCCCAATTCCAACCTGCAAGACACCAAAACGTAAAGTGAAAAGATTACGTCCCTTTCCATCTAAATGGCTGGAAATGCCACCAGAAATCAGAGATCCAATAGTTGCTGAATTACGTAAGTGATTTTATCAACACACATGGTTTTGAAAGAAAATTGAAATCAAATGCTTAAAGTCCTAATTTATAAATTTATTTAAATTTAAGACAAATGGTTATCAATGCCTGAAATTGGTAAATTTAACATAGAAAGCTAAATGACCCATGAGTTAATGTTTTGATACTTAAAATCCTGAAACAGTACATATATACAAGATAATGTCTTTATAAAAATATATTAAAGAGCCTCTATATCAATTTGTAGAATTAACAGAAGAAGTGAACAAATGTTGTTCAGCCTGCTTTAATAGAATTAGTAGAAAGTTGAACCCTCAGATTACAGAACCAACAGAGCCTGCAGCTCCTGAGAGTACAGAAGGTAAAACTTTTATAATGAACAATCTCAAAATCAGTCACAAAAAAAATAATACTATAGCTTATTTGCCACTAAGGTAATTACTTGAAGCACATGCTACCTGATACATTTTAGTAAATCAATCTAATGGAAATAAATAAATGTTGATAATTGTTTACTTTTCCATTCAATACATGTATGTTATATTCATCCATTATTTCGTAAATATATTTTATTGGGGATAAAGCAATGAAAAAATAAAGTGAAATATCACATTTTTAAACAAAAAATGCTTCAATGCTTCATGCAGACTGCACTACATAGCTGCATATTTCTTAAAACTTGGAAGTATAATATTTTCCCTACACTTTATGTTTTAATTTAAAGTTAATTTTGTCATGTTAAATAAAGTCTGATATTTTATAAGGTTATAATTTTTTGCTTCTTGAATGTCTGCTAAACCAGGCATTATCGTTTTAGGTGATGCTGCTGAATCATCAAGATGGACAGAAGAAGATATGGAAAAAGCAAAAAAAGGTACAGTATATTATAAAATATTATTTTGTTCTGATAAAAGTTGGTTTGAGTGAAATCTGTTAATATATCGATATACATACTTATAAAAAAGAAAATGTGGTATGATTGCCAATGAGACAACTATTCACAAAAGACCAAAATGACACAAACATTAACAACTATAGGTCATCGTACGGCCTTCAACAATGAGCAAAGCCCATACCACATAGTCGGCTATTTAAGGCCCTGATAAGACAATGTAAAACAATTCAAACTTGAAAACTAATTGTATGAATTGGTAGCTTGGCGACAACTTCTACCTTGTCAGAACCACATTTAGAGACTTATAATCAATATTTGCTTTGGAATATAATGAATGAGATTTCCAAATAATTTTAGTCAAAACAAAAAGTCTAACTATAATAGATTTTCTTTTTGATGGTATTATTTGACAAGCATTAGCCTTTCAAAAAGGGCTAGTTGACTCTTAGCTGATGAAAATGGAAAGTGCTCTCGCATTGTAGATTTATTCATTTACTTGAATAGCCACGTGCATCAATCAACAAATTTTACCATACACGTAAGGTCACACGTTTATCGTTTAAAGTTGTTGTTAACTACAGAAGATGCGACTATTTATAGATAAAAGTTACCTGTGTACCAATATCATGAATATGTATGATTAATGACCAGGCAAAATCTAATTGCTAAAATAGAGAGGACAAATCCGATACTCTATGGGATTGAAGGACATTTACTAGGTTTGGATTGTCCTAACCAATCAATAAACTTTGATTATTCACGTCTCGTAATATCTTTCAATCAGGTAGCAGGAAAAATTCATGCACCGACTGACCATCGTTCAATTCTTAATATCAACTCCTAGGAGCCGATAACAATATCTGTTGTCAAAGAATATTTCACCAAAAAAGATATCTGCTGTTTGTATAGACCTATTTACAAATTTGTTTTTCATTCCTCAATGGCAAACCAGCTCATGAAACTTTGTGTCACAATTTTATACATTTGACATCATATGAGATTGTTGCATGATGCCAGAGGGCTATTTGGAGACAGATCTTTGATCATTCAGTGCAAATTTAGCTAAATACCCCGAAAGTTTAAATATTTCTATTAATCATAAAAATTGTGAACTTTTCTGTTTATGTTGAAAATATAAATAACCATAGATATTAATTAATTTCATGCTTCACAAAAACTTTAAAATCTATGCAATGTGTGGTCCATTAACAACATTATACTTCCTGTTTGTAGGTCTAAGAGAACATGGACGTGATTGGGCTGCCATTGCTATTGTTGTTGGTACTAAGTCAGAGGCACAATGTAAAAACTTTTATTTCAACTATAAGAAAAAGTTCAACCTGGAAGCCATACTGCAAGAGAGGACTAAGGTATGTATCATTGATATTTTGGGCAAGTTGCTCAATTGCTGACTTTTTCTGTGTAGTCATTTGGTCAGGGCTATTCCAGGGAAAAATGTATGGTGGGGTTGGAAGGCAGTTTTTGTCAGCACCCGCCACCCAGACAATTGTAATTGAGAATTATAGTGCATTAAAGTGTGAAAAGTTGCTCTGATACCCACCACCCATGTATTATTAATACAATGTGCCTTCCAACCCCAATTTGTTGCATAGTTTTGAATGAAAAGAAAAAAGATTCAAGCTTTGGTAAGAAATAAGAATGAAAAATGTAATGTAAAACATATAAATAAGCCTAAATAAGCCTGATGGCAGATCTTTGGTAGGATTTTGAATATTGAGTTATATTGTACTCACTACGATTTAGAGCTTGACCTATGGGGAAGACACATATCTGATGTTGACTTAGATATATTTAGTTTATCTTTGTTGTTTGGTTTAATGTCTAATTAAAGAGTACCCCACATCTCCATTTATTCATATGAACATTTATTGGATTGCAAAATATCCGTAATAGAAGGTATAAACCGTGTTCAAAGAAGGGTAAAGGCAAAGTGACGAAAATTGAATTGTATATTTTCAGGAAGAAGATAATAGAACAGTTTCTATTTGTGAGAGTATAGCCTCCACAGTTACTGCCCCTGATATAGATGATGAACCACCGTCCAGTATGGACGAGGATGATGATGCTGATTCAGACACAACAAGTGCACCTAGTCCATCATCACTCAGGATTGAAGATGGTGGGTACACATATTAACCTTTTGTCTGGTTTGTTTTTGAACAACAAAAAATACAACCATTTTGAGAACACTGTAGTATTAAAAAAAAAAAAATGAAGTACATGTATAAAGTGACATGGTAAGCATGTTAAGGTTGTTAAACTAGTCACTAGTTAGACTGGTCTGAAAACTTATTACTTTCTTACATGGAGTCTTATGATTGATTTTGAGTTAAGTATGCAGAGTGGCATATTTTTTTAACACAACAAATCTGATTAATTGAAACAAGCATTTCAATCACAAAATATTTAAAATCCATAGCCATGAGTTTGGAAAATGTAATGTTGTCTATTAGTGAAAGACAACTGTAAGATGGTATATATCGCAACTTTCAAGACTTGGTTTTGTAATTCTATTCAACCCATCAACCAACAAAAAAAACATAAGATGAAAGTGTGAATGTATATATAAGAAACCTTATTGTGAACTTTCCATTATATAAATACAATATAAAATAAGGAGATATGGTATAATTGCCAATGAGACAACAATACATATTAACTAGTTCACAGTTAATACTAATGGTGTGGACATCATATTTATTTATTATTTAATACAATAATTTGAGGAATGTTCCCTTTTGGAATTTCTACTGAAGAGATTATTTTAGAACCATTTATTTTTGCAGATCCCAAGCCTGAAGAAAAAATGGACACAACAGAAACACCATTGGAGCATCAAGAAACACAACCGTTTGGTTTACCACAGAATAACTTGACAGCCAACAAACCTCTCAGTGCATCCCAGGGAAGTCTACGCAGTGTTGACAATGACAGCAGCGCCACCTTGAGTGCAGATGAAGCACCACAGTCTAGTGAGGCCCGTGATACGTTCAGCCCACGTGTGTCGGGGATACCAGCTGGTCGGGCTAACATGCATCCAGTACAGGGTCCAACAGTTACAAGCAGTATGTCATCTGGACCAGCATCAACAAGTCCAATTGTGTCTAGCTCTCCATTCCCACAGACTCCCCAAGGTTATCCTTTACCTGGCCCTACAATGGAGGCTAGTGCTACCAGCAGTCGCAGTGGTACTCCTGGATCTATAGGACAAGGGAGACCAGGGTCTGTACATGCCTTACAGAGCCCAGGGAGTCAGATGAGGCCTGGGTCTGCTCAGTCTGTTCACAGTCCTGCCCAACCACATGGTAGGAGCCCTGGTGTAGCTGAAGCTGAAAGAATGTCAAGGCCACCTAGTCAGGAAATCCCTGTTATAAAAGAATCTCCTTCACCTATTGGAAGTCAAGTTAAACCACAGGAGTTTGGCCAACCCAAAGGTATGCAACATCTGTATGATCTACTGAACAAAGCCAGCCGAGAGCAGAGCTCACCACACAGACCAGCCAGTGCACAGTCGGATTCAGGTCTTATGCCCTATGGTATAATCAGTGGTCGTCGAAGTCTGTCACCTAATGTGCATGCTCAAAACATGGCACAGCAACAAAACATGATAAATGGAGGGAAGATGGGTAAACCTGCTTGTGTACGAGACCTCATACATTCCGCCATAGAAAGAAATCTTGGCCAGACCAGCGATTCTAAGCCTGAACAAAGACCACAAATGCAAGAAAGAATGGTGGATAAAAGTAAGATTTTGTCATTGTTATTTCGAATCCTATGATAGTTTTCCATAGATTCACCTGCAAGATACCTGTCGATTTAAACTTTTGTAAGTTCTATTGTCCCATTGAACAAATACAACAGGTATTGTTCTCTGTGTAGTTTATTTGATGGGACCTTTAAATTTCTTGCAAGAGAAATCTATCAGTCACTGATTAATTTACCTGAACAAAAAATTGAACTGTCAATGATTGAAATACATGTACAAATAAGTAATTATAAAACTGCATGTGATGTTGTATTTATTCAATCAATAACAAATTTTCATTTGTTTGATATAAACACTGATTTAAAAATTAAAAGTTTATTTCTGATCAAATTTCAACATTTTACCTATTAAAATTTGCTATTTTTATACGCCCGTCAAAATTTTGACGGGACGTATTATGGTATACAAATGTCCGGTGTCCGTCCGTCTGTCTGTCCGTCCGTCAGTCTGTCTGTCCGTCCGTCCGTCTGTCTGTCCGGCGTAAACATGTTGCACCGTAACTTGAGAACGACTTATCCAAATTTCATGAAACTTAACATAGTTGTTTCTTATGATGGTCAAATTATCTGTATACTTTTTGGTGAAAATAAGATTAAAACTTTTTGAGTTACGGCACTTTTTAACTAAAACAGGGGTGTGTTTTTTTCACATGTCGCACCGTATCTCAAAAACGATTATTGATTATGGCTTAAAACTTTAAACACTTCTTAGTTATATTAATCTTAATATCTGTATACTTTTTGGTGATGATTCAAAATTTTATTTTTGAGTTATTGAGTATTTTGTAAAAAAGGGGGAGGGTTTTTTTACATGTTGCACCATATCTCAAAAATGATTTATGATTATTGCTTAAAACTTTACACATGTCTTTGTTATATCTAAAGATCTGTATACTTTTTGGGGATGATTCAAAATTTCATTTTTGAGTTATTGAGTATTTTGTAAAAAAGGGGGAGGTTTTTATTACATGTTGTGCCGTATCTTAAAAACAATTTATGATTATTGCCTAAAACTTTACACACTTCTTTGTTATATTAATCTAAAGATCTGTATACTTTTTGGTTTTGATTCAAAATTTTATTTTAGTGATATTTAGTTTTTTTATGATTATTGCATAAAACTTCCACACAAGACGTCGGGCGTATCATGCGCTCATGGCGCAGCTGTTTATTTAGTCTGTTCACAAATAGAAACTTAAAATGATAAAGGTCTTCATAAATGTATTCTTTATAATCAAAGAACCATGAAAAACATGCAGATTCTTTGAAACATAAATGCAGCAGTACTAAAAAAAAATCAGAAATAAACTTTTTATAATTAAATCAGTGCTTATATTGCACAGATGTAATATACATTATTGATATTGAATAAATACTGTATCACATGCAGTTTATACATGTATTTCAATCAACAGAGAAGATATTTTTTTGGTCAGGCAAATTAATCAATGAGTGATAGATTTCTCCTAGAAGAAATTTAAATGTCCAAGTGAATAAACTACACAGAGAACAATAGCTATTGTATTGATTCAATGGGACAGGTAAACTTGCAAAAGTTTAAATACCTTGGTAAAGAGCAGACGACTCTGAGGAAAACTTTCATTTGGTTTGCTATAATTCCAAATAATATTTTATCTAGATCATTGTATTTGGAGGCAATGATAGGCTTCTGTTTCTTAAAACTAACTTGTATAATTGATATATCTTATCAGCTTTACCTCATAATAAAATTGAGAATGGAAATGGGGAATGTGTCAAAGAAACAACCCGACCAAAGGCAGAAAAGAGCAAAAGGCCACCTATGGGCCTTCAACACAGCAAGAAAATCTCGCACCTGGAGGCGTGCTTCAGCTGTCCCCAAAACAAAAATGTGCAATAATCATCTATCCCGTATTTCATCATTTTTTTCTTGTATCCTTAGAACATTTAAGTTGAAAAAGTTATCCAAATTAATACATATTATGCTAAGAAGAAAAGAATATTAATTTCAATTCAAAATGGTTTATTTATTTATTTGCAACTATTGTACTTACATACTATTTCATTGAAGTGTATGGTTAAACTTTAACTTACACAATATAATATTTTATTTCTGTAAATTTCTAAATTAGTTTCCGTTCTCTAACTTAAGTTTGCCTACACCAAATGATATGAAACTTATGCACAATGGTAATTACCTCAAATACAGATCAAGTTCAAATTTGGGTTTCTGTCACTTTTACAATCAATAGTTATGTCCCATGGACAAATTCTCCATTTAAAAAACAAATAAAAGTAAAAAAGCCTTATTTCATTTTAAATGGAGAAGAAAGGAAATAGCGTATGTATTCATGACATAAAATTACCTAGCATGCATGAACAAACTTGAATTAATAGGAACATGTGTTGCTAAACTTTAATTACTCAGTATACATTATCTTTTATTTCTATTTCCAGGACCAGCATCAACTGAGCCAGCATATCACAGAGGTCAACAATCAATGCATAGTCCTCTTGGTGCCTATCACCAGAATCTTCATAAAGACAAACATGATATGTCTCCATATCAGCAGCCTCGTCACACAGCCTCTCCATATGCTAATATACCTCAACAAAGAGTGCCAGAGAGGGATCCAGCTGACAGACGTGATATGCCACAGGATTTGTCACACACAGGATATAGGGGTGACCCACGTGACTTTACACGTCCACAACAACAGCCTGTTATTGATTATAGACGACCTGAACCTGAGGTTGTTCAACGGGTTCAGCAACAAGGAGCACCTCCACCTGCCCATCAAGCTCACCAACGTCCAGTATCTTATCGAGAACAGCAGCGAGATCAGTTGGTACGCCCTCCGTCTGAAGGTCTAGGACATAAATCTCCATCGGCATATCAGTCAGAACGTCATTCTCCAGCTGTCTCTAGGAGAATGTCACCCGGGGCATCACCATATCCGCAAATGCCCAACACTCCAGAAATGCTACGCAGAGCACAACAACAGCAAAGTATAGGTCATCCACCTCCTTTGGTTGGTAAAGGTCCCGCCATGCAGATGACAAAATCTCCTCCAGTGAGTGGACATCCACAGCAGATGATGACACAGGGCCATGGGTCCATAACACAAGGAACACCTTTAAGACCTATAGGGCATGGACAGCAACACCCTCAAAATCTACCACCTAGAGAAATGATGGCACAAACACAAGTTAGAATGGCAGGTGGCTCTATTACAAGTGGCACCCCTGTGAATCGTGAGGGAGGAGGAAATAGGATGCCAGAACCTGGTGTCCGTGTATCACAATCAGGAAATATTATCTTTGATCCCCGTGGATATGACCCCAGACACATGGAACAGATGAGAGTTTACCCTGGAGGTTATCCCTATCAGGCATTAGATCCAGCCAGCAGTAGTTCAAGACAAATAATGATGAATGATTTTCAAACAGCACGTCAGATGCAGCGTCTACCAGAGGAAAGAGAACAACAGATATCACCACGAGCTAAGGAGCCCATGCCACCTCAACAGAAACCTTACCCTGGTCAAATGTTACATCAATTCCAGGCCGCCCAACAAGGCATGATGTATCTGCCTCAAGGGCAGGTACCAACATCTGATAAAGGTCAACCAAGTCCACATCATATGGGTCGTGGTGGACCTCAGCAGGAGGAAAAGCTGTCACCAGCAGGATGGAATTTGAGTAAAGCTCCTGTTGGTAACCCAAATGTAATGAGGAGTATAACTCAAGGTACTGGAAAGCCTAGACCATCAGTCATAGCAGAGAGAAAGCAGGAATCGTACCCTGCAGATAGTTCATCGCAACCTAGATCACAACCAGTATCACCAAGACAATATCCTGATGGTCATCCATATCAACAACAGGGCATGCCTAGACCTAGAGATCCAAACATGATGAACCCTGAATATCGTCAGATTATGGAAAACAGAGAACGTTTAGAGCGCATAGAGGCAGAAAAGAGGAGAATAGCAGTGCTAGAGGAAAGGGAACGGGAAAGACAAGCTAAACTTATGATGGAAGAGAAGATGAGAAAGGAAAACCAGGCTAGACATGAAGCTAAGGAAGAGAGCGCCATGTCTAGTGCTAAACCTGGAAGTCCATGGAGCTCTTCCAATAGGGCATCACCTGCTTATAACAAAAATCAAATCAAAGAAGCTACAGATATACTAAAAGTTTTCAGGCAAGATGCTTCTCCGCCATCAGCCTCTGGTCCAATGTCCCGACATCAAGGTCTGACTGCAGCGAATCTCATTGACGCCATTATTGTTCATCAAATTAATCAAGTAGATGAGAATAGTAATAGTAGTAGAGATACTTCTAGTAGAGCTGCTGCTGATACAGAACGTAAAAAGATGGAGACACCACCTACTGTTCCACCCTCCTCACACATGGAACAGCCAGGATTACAAAAATCACCACTGCAAGTTCACGGTAAGAAGAAATGGATTCAAGAACACCCCCAGTCAATGACGACTACACCTCAACGACAAACCCAACCTAAACCTATCCCATCTTCTGCAGAACCTCCAAAGCATGGTACACCATCTAGTGGTGCTGGTGGTGGTGCTGGGGCTGCTGGTACTGGACCTTTTGAACCTGTGGCCCGACCTATTTCATCAGCCAAAACTCTTGGTGAACACATCAATTCTATTATTCTTATGGATTACAACACAGATAAGCCTATACCACCTAAAGATAATGTACTTAGTCGGATCAATGGACCAACCAATTTACCAGGTAAGATTATAAAATATGGGATGACATTTTCACTGACTTCAAAGGTAGAGAGATTGTCTTAAACAAAAAATAAAAGCATTAAGTTGTACACAAAACAGCTTAAACTATCTTGGATCAACTTCATCTGAAGGATTATCAACTTGAATAGTTTTGGTACAATAATTTATGAATTTATCTTTACAAACAAAATTTGTCTTATCAGTGATGCCAGTACTGAAGAACTGGGTGGGGACTGATGATTTATTGAACAGCAGTGGGAATCCAGAAAAGTGATAAAAACATACAATTTCAAGCGCATTAAACATCTTTTAGATTAATTTTCAGATAGGCTTGAAAAAAGTTATGAGCTTGTATATCATAACAGTATGAATAAACAGTAGATCTTAGAATGTCATTAATCTACTTTCCCTAAAAAAAATCAGCACTTTTACCGGTATATGTTTTTAACTGGGGTTTTTTAACATCAGATAAAACTGGCAATCACAAAGATTTTAATATCAGAGGAAGACAGTGTGATATTTCTTTAAATCTTGGTTATTTTTTAAATTGATTAAAGCTGTTTTTCTGATAAATTTTTTTTGGAGTTTATTGGAGGCACTTGCATTTTACCACTTGATTATTTTTCGGATTTCTCCCACCACCATAAACAATTGAAAACATGTGCATTCAAAACAACATTAAACATCTTTAACAGACAAATTACATTTTTGAGATGAAAATTGCATCAGTCAACTTTCAACCTTTTTAACTCATATATATATTTTATATAAAAATACATATTTTCTATTTCAGTGACACCTCCAAATGTTCATGTGGACACGACATCTAATATCCCTAGCGCCCCTCAAACATCATCACAAATGGCCGACTCATCAGAATCACCACGACCTCGTTCATTTACTACTCCACATCAGATGAGGTGGAAGAAAGGACATATTCCACAGGTAATTTATCTAATCCAGTATGACATTTTATCACTTTAGCATTAAGAGTAGGATTAATTCCCTTACTGTACACTTTTACTTGGTAAGAGGAAAGTTTGTTATTGTGATACAGAGATAAAAAAAAAACTCCTTTTTCTACTCATGTCTCAAGAAAAAGAAAAGAAATTTATTAGATCATATGAATTAATGCTGATACTGAAAATTCCATATTTACTGGTATATTAAATTTGGGCACAGATCAATGTTACAGTCATGCTTCTTTATAATTTTTGTCCGGAATAATGAATATGCATATTTGCAACTGGACATTTAGCAATCAAGCAGTATTTGAAGAATGTTTTAAGCCATATTTTTATGACCCACCTACGATAGTAGAGGGGCATTATGTTTTCTGGTTTGTGGCTCCGTTTGTTTGTTCGTCCGTCCGTCCATCCATCCGTTCATTCCTTTGTCTGCAGGTTAAAGTTTTTGGTCAAGGTAGTTTTTGATAAAGATGAAGTCCAATCAACTTAAAACTTAGTACACTTGTTGCTTATGATATGATCTTTCTAATTTTAAAGCCAAATTAGACTTTTGACCCGAATTTCACGGTCAACTAAACATATAAAATGAAAGTGAGATTTTCAGGTTAAAGTTTTTGGTCAAGGTAGTTTTTGATGAAGATGAAGTCCAATCAACTTGAAACGTAGTACACTTGTTGCTTATGATATGATCTTTCTAATTTTAAAGCCAAATTAGACTTTTGACCCAAATTTCACGGTCCATAGAACATGGAAAATGATAGTGACAGTGGGGCATCCGTGTACTTTGGACACATTCTTGTTTATCTCATAATATTGAAAAAGAGAAAGTACTTAATGTCATCTTTTTAAAAATAGACAGTTAGAAGATACAAATTATATGATACTATGATAGGAAATTTTCAGGTTCCTCCCAAAATAGTAGAAAAATAAAGTGAGCAAAATGGTTGTGACAAAATGTATTAGATTTATAAGACCAACTTTATTTCTCTATTTTTTAGGAGGGTGAACACAGTAGTGATGGCATGCCACAGAAAGAATTAGATGTGGATAGGAAACGACCTGACCAATCACATTCTCCCAGAGTTCCTCTGGATACATCTGTTGGTTAGTTTATACTCAATTCTGTTTTTTTTTATGTGAGTCCTTCCTGCACGAGTGTGAATGGGTAGTCATCTCCTGCTATGCATACATTATATCCCTTGGAAGGACAAGATTGAATCAGTAAAATTACAGATCAGACCACTTTTTCTGGTATAAATAAACTTATCATAGATTCCAGGATTAAAATTTTGAATGTGCGCCAGACACAAATTTTGTCTACAAAAGACTCATCAGTGACGCTTTAATAGAAAAAAGTCAAAAAGGCTGAGTAATGGACAAATTTGAAGAGAATTGAAGACCAAAAATTCTAAAGAATCAAACAATGAAAACATGTCACTAGCTAGTAGTGAAATTGTTCACAGGAAGTTAAAAATTATATGATATAATGAAGGTTTAAATGAAAAATTTGTGGTTGCTAATATGTTTTCTTTCTTTTAGGGAGTGTTGAAAGCAACAGTGAAGCCCAGTCAACAAAAATATCTCCTCCACGATCTCCAAGGTCAAGGGCGTCTTCAATGCATGTGACCTCATCAGTAGCTGCTAGTCATCAACACATCTCTAATTTACTTGCCAAACCTAAACAAGGTAAGGGCTATTCCATCCAAGTGGATTTGGGAGGGTAGGAAGGGACTACAAAAACCACCTCACAACCTGAATACCTTCTTACACTAATAGAACAGGAAGGATATGAGGTATCAATCCATGACGCACACCCAGTACATGGACAGCAAAAATTACACATGAGGCAAAGGAACAGTGCTTCTATTGCTTTTCTTTATTTCAAAATCACAGCGAGTTCTTTAATTTTATATTTTTATATTAAAGGGACATACAACTATGTATGACCCACAAACCCTTTCAAAAAATAAAACTTATCTTCCTAACCTTCCACATTTTCTTCAATGGTGTGACCAAAAACTACTTGAATTGTTATGAACATGGTTATTATAAAAAAGAAGGTGTATTATGATTGACTGAGATTAAATTACTTAAAACAAAATTAGCACAGCAACAACTGTTAACCACTAAATTACAGGTTCCTGACTTGGGACAGGCACATACATACTGAATGTGGCGGTGTCCCCCTCCCCAACCTTGGACATTAGTGTTAGAGTACAACATAAGAACGAACTATAAAAATGAGTTGAAACAGGATTAACTCATCACATGGATACCAATAAAAATACATCTCTAACAAAATAACAATGGATGTGGCCTGTACTTGTACATCCCAACAACAAAAAGACTTAAGTATGGATCTGAGAGTACTCACAGTTACTGACAACTAGTTCAAAGCCAATAAAAGCAACACAATCATGCATCTATTAAAGAACTTTTTTTCCAAAAAGATTTATATAAATGTTGTAAGAAATACTTCAAATAAATTAAACAATTAAAATGTTGAATTTATTAACATCTAGTACACTAGTTCTGAAATAATTGAATATTTTGAAACATCTAATGCCTGAATTTTTTTATATTTTTAAAGTTTGCTTTTACTATGGGTTGTTCTAAATGTGAATAGAAATATTGTTCTGAATAACAATTTTATATATCTGTGGAGTACTTCTAACTGGCTTTTTTTAATTATGTTATTTTCATAGATAAAAAAAATTGTTTTTCGCCAAAAAAAAATCAGCTTTAAAGGGGCACTAGCTGTCAAATTCATAGTCACAGATTTGACTCAAATTCTCATATTTGATTTATAAAAATGTAAAACATTTATCCAAGATATCAAAAGTCTAAAATAAACAGTTTACATGGGTTCTATAATATGTAGGTTGGTTTTGTGTTTATTTTAGTCCAGACGCCATCTAATAAACTAATGATTTGACCTCAGAAGACCATATAAGTGATGTTAACATAAATAAAGATATGAATAGATTAAGCCAACACATGCAAATGGATTTTTATAAGTCGGGTTGATTTTATTTTATAGATTAAAAATATATGTTTTTCGTTGTTTTTACCGGTATAAGAATGATTTTATGTGGATCGAATCAGTTATCAAATTATTGACTTTTGTTTCACTTTCATTGTTGACATTCTTTTTCTTTAAATAACCAGTACACGTACAATGCCCACCTTGTCAATCTCTAGCTAGGGGGTTAAATTGAAGTTCACATGAATACGGATTTAATGAGGTCTTGCAAGTGAATAATTAATTATCAATGTTTCTGAGCTTAATTTGACAAAATTGAACCATTTTGGCTGCTAAAAGCGAATTATTATTTCACTTTTTCATTTTCATTATTGATTGAACCAAAAAAAACTTATTTTAGATTTTTTGTAAATCTCGTAGCTAGTGCCGCTTTAAACAAGCCAAAATTGATCAGCATTTTTATGCCCCACCTACAATAGAAGAGGGGCATTATGTTTTCTGGTCTGTGCCTCCGTTCGTTCGTTCGTTCGTCCGTTCGTTCGTCCCGTTTCAGGTTAAAGTTTTTGGTCGAGGTAGTTTTTGATGAAGTTGAAGTCCAATCAACTTGAAACTTAGTATACATGTGCCCTATGATAGGATCTTTCTAATTTTGATGCCAAATTAGAGTTTTGACCCCAATTTTTGGGTTCACTGAACATAGAAAATGATAGTGCAAATTTCAGGTTAAAGTTTTTGGTCAAGGTAGTTTTTGATGAAGTAGAAGTCCAATCAACTTGAAACTTAGTACACATATTAGCTATGATATGATCTTAATAATTTTAATGCCAAATTAAAGTATTGACCCCAATTTCACGGTCCAGTGAACATGTAAAATGATAGTGCGAGTGGGGCATCCGTGTACTATGGACACATTCTTGTTAATTAAGTAACAATACATTTTGAATTTTGAAACCCCTGCATATATAGTGAAAGCATGTTCTTTTGTATTAAAAACTATTATTGCCATATACAACATAAACTAAAACTTCAAACTTTGAGAGTGAAAAGTTTTTCATATTGAATGATACTGTTTAATGCTTTTAAAATTAACATGTATTTATTAATGAACATTAAGTTTTGGTCCCTATATTGAAAATTGTAAACAGAAAGGAAATAATATTTTTAGTGCTAGAATAAATGATTTTTTAACTTCAGAATAAAAGTTTTCAGAAATGTAAGTATTAGCTTAGGTATAATGCCCAAATTTAACCTAGACATCATAAACATGACATTATTGAGGAGATTTGGCAATTTTATTTAGCAAAAAATAAGAAATTTCAAATTTTGGTTAAATTATTAAAAAAAAGCTTATATGATGCCCAAATAAATTTTTGCCTGTGAATTGATAGACACAAAACACCTCCTGTATCAATATCTTATTTAGCAAGGGTTGGGATCTTTATTATACTCAATAAGGAAGACTTGAACAGAAAAGATTTTGCAATTTTTCTATCAAAATTTACTGCCACACTGTTGATTTAAATACATACCATAAAAAGAACATGTTTTAAACCAACACTTCAATATTTATTTTAATACATATGTTTTACATTTATTTCTGCAAATTTTGAAATTCTGATTTTTCTCTTCCCCTACTCTCAAAGATGGATATACTGATATACCAATCTGTCCATCTGTCCCATTAACTACAAATCAGAGCTTCCTAAAATTTGCTATCAGTTTTAATATGAACATGCTTCACTGTTTACCTAATTCTTATATTTTCTAACTCATAAAATAATTGCAATTTATATATATATATTTTATTAGCATTATCTACAACTAAGGGATGTTCCTTAAAAAAAAAACCAGAAAAGTCACTTCCAAATCCCAAGTACTGGTGGATTTCATCTATTTGTTTTCATAATGCAAATATTAGTGAAATTTTAATTTGCCGCGATCAGTGGTTACCCCATATTTAAAGTGCCTTCCCTTGGTGCCTTGTATGTTTTAATGGAACAGCCATAAGAGCTTCCTGAACTTTGGTGTTAATCTTCATGTTAGTTGATCATTAAACTATGGTTTATTTATTCATCTTACTTTTAAGTGTATTTTTTCTCTGTTTTCAGAAGAAAGATCAAATGTTGGGTCACCTCATTCTTCAGAGTGCTCCAATGTGTCTTCAGATATATCTACACTAGACTATGTTAAAAACAAAATTGCCGAGGTTTTGAGTGAGGATAATACACAAGATAAATCACCCAAACAAAATCTTCAGCAACAACAACAACAGCCATCTTTAATGCCAGGTCAACAGCAGCGACCTCCATCTGCCAACATGCCAATGCATCAACGTAATCAACCAGGTCAAAAATTGCCAGTGCCGCATGGACTACAAGTACATCCTCACATGTCAACATCACGATCTCATTCACCAATGGCTGCTCAGCCGATACAGCAGCAACCAGAGTCATCACAGTACAGACAGAGAGAAATGGTTCAGTCTCATCCAACAAGTACTTCTCAGCCATCTGAGAGTTATCATCAGGAAGGAGAATTCAGGCAGCAGGTTGGTTCTTCCTCATTCAATGAGGGTGCAGAAAGTTCAACCAATCCTGCATCTTATCACACTGGCAAGAAAAGGTTTTTGGGCAGATCTAGAGCTCGCCCAGAACAGGAGGAGACCATGGGCAAGACACAAAATGTTAGTGTGCCAAGGGAACATCAAAAAGTGACACAATCAACTATATCTGAAATTCAAAAAGCTTCAAGTTCTGAGAAGAAAGGTCCAAGATCTGAATATGATTTTCCTGATAGTCCAGATGATGATAGGCCTATAGTTAAAGGTGGTTATAAAGGACTTTCTGGTAGCACAAGAAGCCCAAGCACTAGGAGTCCAAGACGTGGTGTTGTTGATAGCTCAGATAATAGTCGTGGTTCTCATTCAGAACAGGCAAGATCAAATGAAAGTCAGATACAAAGTTCTAGTGATGTAACAGCTGACAGAAGTGATTCACATGTTGGTAGTTCTCACATTAGTGCTGATCAGAGTTCAATGGATGGCAGATTCTCTCGTAAATCTTCCAAACATGATGGTATGGAAGTTGAGGAGAGTTCTAATATATCCCACCCAAGTGTTGACAGTACTCACTCTGATAGGATGGTTATTGAAGAATCGGGCACCATTGACAGTTCATCAAATATTTCTTCACCAAGACCCGACCGACCTAAGTCTTCAAGGTCATCTCGTGACAGTGACAACAGCCCTAGGAGTAGCTCAGACATCCATGACAATGTAGACCGTGTTTCACAAAGCCGGACCCCAGACAGTGGCATACTTCCTATGTCTTATGGACGATCGAGGAGTCCACGTGGGGCTCCAGAATCATCACATTTCAATGCACCTGATCAAGGAAGTCGACCACATTCAAGTTCAGATGTCAGTGGTAACAATCAACCAGTGAGCTCATCACAAATGAGTATGTCTTATGGAACAGGAAACCAGGTTGTATCCAGTATGTCACATGAGTCGGAAAGATCATACTGGACCCAGGAACAAGCTCCATTATTGTTGGCAAAATATGAGACTTTATCTGATGATGATGAATAACTGTCGTCTGCAATGTCAAGGGCCCTGATAATGTATTTACTCTGTCTTGGTATTGTCTTTTTATTTAAATTTGGGAAAGTATTTTTAAAAAAATATTGATAGATTCCTGGTGAAAGCAATGTTTTATATCAGTATTTTCATTACTCACTAAAGTATGTAATCACATTTTATTGAATTCAGTTGTATACAAAAGTAAAATAAAAACCTTCACTCAAAATTACAGACAAAAATTTTGGGTAATAGACAATTTTTCCACCAAATTTTCAAAAGAATTTTCAGTACTTAATTCATGTTAAAAAAATGCAGTTTAATTGATTCTTCTTTCTATTTATAATGATTGTTTCTCTCTTGACTGTCATTTTCAGTTTTACAGTTCTTTTCTTAATGCAAAATTTCACCTTTTTTGGCAGTTCAAAGCATATTGGTTAATACATTAAACTTCTTTGAAAATTATTTATAGTATCAAACCAGAGATCAAAGAGCTGTGCTTCTAGATCAAAAGGGATGTATATTATTTTGGCTTGTACAATTATCATTTTTTAGTTAAATGATATTTTATTGCTTGCATTCATATTTTTGTTTTGTTTTATGTTTGTTTTAACAATGAGATTTTAACTTATTTAAGACAGTAGTTTTTTAGACAACACATTTGTTTTCATTTAAAATTACACTTACTCCTAAAGGAAGAACAATTTATTGAGAGTTAATGGGTTTGTAAAACCATAGCTTTTTTGACTTTAAAGAGATTTGTATAATTGATATTAGTAGTCTTTTATCTAAAATGAACCTGATTTTCACCTGAACAATTAAGACTCCTTCCTAACACTTGACTTTAATTTACAGTTTTTGATCAAATCAAAGATGTGATCATGTTCAACAAATTTGGTTGTTTTTAGCTGTAAAAATAGTTTATTATGTCCCCTTCCAGCGCTATATTTTTTGCGGCAATACCAGATATTTTTGAAAAGTTATGTAACAAACAGCATGTACAGTACAGTGCATGGTTATGAGGAATTTCAAATATATCTCATGAATTTATTTTAGTAATTATTGTTTTAAAATGTTCCACTAAATTGAGTCTCCTTTCTTGTTTTTCAAACAATGAATTATATTTCTATACTGTTATGTTTTATACCAAATACCAAATAACCTTATCTTTGTTAAACAAAATATTACTCTTTTTCTGACAAAAGATTTCAAAAAAAACATCAGACATTTAATACCAATCTACATATACATGATATATATAAGTATAGGAAAAGAAAAAGTAAATGTTTTTGGAATTTATTGACTTGAATAAGATTTCTTTTGCACATCAATTTGCTCTGGGTTTCTTTTTGGCTTGGAGACTCAGTTTTGTGGATTTTGTATATTGTTCGCTGGTAGAACCTGTTTGCTGTATATATTTTTTGTTTGTTATAGAGATATTATGGTATTAAGAATTGATCACATGACATGATGATGGGAAATAGTAGCTATTAGGAACTGATCACATGACATGATGATAGCCAATAGTAGCTAGTAGAAACTGGTCACATGATGTGACAGGTGAATTGTATGATATATTTTACCAGTTGCTATGGCAATTGTGCAAAGTACGCATGTGGAAGATTTTCTTGTGTTTTGATAAGCAAGTATATTTTAAATATATAAAGATTTTGTTATGTCCAACGTTTTGAAAAAAACCTATCATGTACTAATGCTTTTCAGACAATTAAAGTGACTATTAAATTATTATTTGTTGATGTATGTGTGTTTCCCCATGCACTTGATTGTTATTTGACATATCTCACACTGTGTGGTTTCAATTTGCATTCAGTAGGTATTTCTTTTTAAAGAAATGTAGAAAGTTAGTGATGAGATTCATACAGTTGTCCAATGGGGAAAGACATTGGAATTAGATCGTGCATTGCATGCATGTAGATTTTATACGCAATGTTTTAATAGGGCATCATTAAATTTAAGAAATCATGTAACAAATTTACTATATTTTCACTTTTATTTTCTCATAAACTGGTATTGACATGTATATTTAGCACGGCGTTTTGCATTTGCGCCGATTTTTTCTTTCATTTGCGCCGATTTTTTTACAGGTAAATTACAGGTGAATAGATATAAGAAGATGTGATATGAGTGCCAATGAGAGAACTCTCCATCCAAGTCATGTTATTTTTCATTTAACATTATAGACCTCTTCCACTAGCCACTTGTACAAATTTATGAATTGTCAATCATAACATGTATATAACTGTTGTCCCCTGCTCACAGTGGGGAGGTGGAAGAAGGCCTACAAGATACATCTCCAGACATTTTCCCTGACCGTAACCGTAGTTCTTTAGCCTCTGTCTTTCGGACTTCTGCCACATATTTATGCTCGATCTGTGTTTTGACAATAAAATCCGAGGTGACTCTGGCTTTACACAGTTTATAGTACATTAGTAAGATATGTTGTTATATTTCAGGACACTTATCTTCCGATATGTATGGCCCTTGATGATTAAAGAATTGTCTCCTCGGCCCGTTTCAGTGTGCAATATGTTTATCAATGAAGTTGCAGAAAAATATGAATCAAAATTATCTTAAACATAAATGAAAAACATTTAGAACCAAATGTTATCAATACAATGGTATAGTACATGTACAAGTATTAATTTACCTGTAAATCTAATTAGAAGCAAATAAAAAATCGGCGCAAATGAAAAAATGAAATCGGCGCAAATGAAAGAATGAAAATTTTCAAAATCGGCGCAAATGTCATACGCCCATTTAGCAGTCATGTGATGTTGAAATAGATCTGTCATGTGATCAAGAATTGAACTGTCATGTGAATCATGTGATCAAATTTACCATGTAAAATTTATTGTAGCATTTATTTTCAAGCTGAATATTAAATAAATGTTGAGTCATTTTAGGGTTTGTCTTTTCTTTTATAGAAAAACAAAAGATATGGGGTATCTTTTTATAACACAAAATCAGAACATGCACAATGAAATAACACACAAAAGGCAAAGAATCAGCTATTTTACTGAGGTTCTTCATCTGATTATCTTTATTGTAACACTTGGCCCATGTCACAAGAGAACAACATAAAAAATTCAGAAACAAATTACATGTATGTGAATGAAACATGCAAGTAAACATCCAAAAACACAATAAAATTTAGAAATGATTTTAACTCAACAACAAAGAAGTAAAACTCTATTAAATTCTTTGGAGTGAAAATTGCACCAAAACCAGGAGAACAGGTGCCTTAGTAATCCATGTAAATAATATCAAGGTTGGACGATCCCTGCCAGACAGGCATGTAGTAAATACAATCCTTCCATGCATATATATATATATATATAGCTCATGATCACCATTGTATATTATTTCTGAAAAGAGACAACCAGAAAAAAGTTGACATCAACCAACGAACCATGAAAATTGTGTCAAGGTCAGATGAAACCTGTCAGACAGACATGTACACTTTTCAATAATTCCAACACCACATATAGTTCAAATCTGAGAACTGAACTTCTCACAAAAACTTAACTGATGCATGGAAAAACACTCAAATTCTACAACTATATTCATCTTGCTATTCCAAAAGATTGTTATTCTATTATTAACAAGAGTGACATGTTGAAATGTTTGGCCTACTTCATGAAGTCAAGGTCAAGTTAATTTTTGGCAATGTATTAGGCCCTTTATAGCTTGCTGTTCAGTGTGAGCCAAGTCGCAATGTTGAAGGCTGTAATTGTTTTCTTTTACAAATTATGACTTGGCAGAGAGTTGTCTCATTGGCACTCATACCACATATTGTATCTATGTACACTTTACAATCCTTAAAATCACTAAAAATAGCTGAATTGTTGCTTATATTACTTGAAAAACAGAAAACATATAAACATAACATTGACTAATGAACCATGAAAATGAGGTCAAGGTCAGATGAAACCTGCCTGATTGACACATACTCATTACAGTAACCACATATAATAAACCTGCTGATTATAGTATTTGAGGAACAAACATAATCACGTAACTTTAAATCTAATACGTAATATGAGGTCCTAGTCTGGTGAAATACAGGGCCATCTTAATTTGGGGTAGGAATTTTAAATGAAACCTCTGACAAATTAAATACCATCCTCTCTGGTGACCTGTTGCCAAGCAAAATTTCTACCAATATACATCATACCCATTTTGTCAGTGAAATTGGATTGTTTTGTTTTTGCCCTAAATATCCACATCTTTCGAGAGTTGTCTCATTTGCAAAAATTTTCGGAAATTTTGCATTGTGGAAATTTCAACTTCCTACAGTTGAAGTTGGTAGATAATAAAAAGATGAAACAATTGACAAACATGGTTTATTTATCTTTAACAAATGAAGAAATAATCATTAACAATTATTGTGAAATAAATATATGTGAATAACCACATGCCATAGAAATCATACAAGCAGTCTGGCAATGTTTATTACTCTTATTTAATTGGACCTAATCGACTGATGCTTCAAGCAAAGCCAATCAATGTTACTTTATCATCTTAACTTGATCAGCCAAGGCCGAAGCAGCTATGTAATGGACGTTTGCTGTGAAAGTCAAAAGTTTTATCACTAACTGACTTATATTTCAGTGGAAAAGTCTTTCCTAAATTTTAACACCTTTATTATCACTTTATAACTAATAAAATACTGATAAATGTTAGTCCATTTTTAAAAGACCTTAACTGACCAAGGAAAATTAATAACATAACATCACATAAAGCTGTCAGGCAACAATCAATGTATAATGATAATATAGCATTTTAAAGCTTTGCTTGCTAACTGTCAGAATTAAAACACCTGACTTGGATTCAATACTAAAGTATCTGATGCAAATATTGACAATTTTTCATCAGCAAAGCATATTCAAAATAATATAACTGTTTTACCATTGACTTTTTAAAATGAACCTTATCCATCTGTGTCACTAGCCTTAGAGGATATAAATATTTTGGAGTTACGCCTTGAATGGATAATTGGCTACAGAAACCATTTCAAAAGGAACATGATTTTTACATTTTTCAATAAAAATCTGAAAAAATCTTAAGTAACAGAAATGTATATGAGAGGGGTTTAAAGTTTAAACATTGACTGATTTAGGAACATCCTTTATTCAAATCATTTTAATCAATAAATGTTAAAAATATCTTTTGCCTAGTTTAATTTTGATCTCTAGTAATTAGTTTCTTTCTTTTCTTCAATACCAGACAACTTTGAGAGTATTGAGGTAAAAAAAGGACATGTCTCACAACAAATAACAGTACAGTTCAACAGCATCAAATTGCCATCAAATATGGAACCCGGAAACCATTCACAAAAAATCTTACAAAAAGTTCTATAACAATACTGTTTTCATAATTCCATCATTACACATTACACATTTACAAGCTTCATGCAGACAGAAAAAAGGATATGCATTCATATGTACATACTACAGTAAATTCATTATTATTTGTTGGATACCAATTTTCCTGGATTTCGCGGGTACAGATTGAGAAACTATGAACTAAAATGTTCATCAAAATACATGTGTTCTAACTTCTTAAAAGAGGGATTTAATATTTAAACTTTATGGCCAACCCAACAAATTGAATATCAACACAGATGCAATATATGTATTTCCTCATGAGGCTCAATTCATGAAAATTGGTATCTAATAAAATAAAAGAATCCACGGAATCTGAAAAAACAATACAAAACTCACTCAAAACATCTTATATCACAATTAAGCTACATTGCATAATAAACATGGATTCTTTCATCAAACTCATGATTTATATAAATAACACCAAAACATGTTTGTGACACATACAGAAAAAACACAAGATGTATTTAATTAACACCTAAAGAATATAACTTGCAGGGAACTAATCTATGAATATAAAATGTCCAAATACCAAATAAAATTCTTTTTTTTTCATTGTAATAATGGTAGGTATTTTTATCAAAACTTAAATAAATTGATTTCACATTAGTCACATATCTTATTTTTTAAACAAAACTCTAAACATGGAAAAGTCTGAATCCACTTATAGCACCCAGAAATCATCAACTTTGAAAAAGATCAAATAACTATAAAATATAGTCTTTTCTCTAATGACTATTGTAGAAGTAAAAGTGTAAGTCAGAGGCAGATTTAGGGGGGGGCACCCCCTTTTGAGAAAAAAATTTGGTTGCTTATATAGGGATTCACTGAAGCATGAAGCGATCAGGTCCCCTCTTAGGCAGCCAGTGGGCCCCCACTTATGAAAATTTCTGCATCCACCACTGTTAGTACAGCAATTCCAAACAACCATTTTCAACATCACACTTTGTGGCCAATTTATTCTTCATAAAAAGAGGCTCTTATAGGAATATCAGTCATTTCCGAGTGTAATGGCATTTTCCACCCCTAAACTGCATGTTTGTATATGTAGAAAAATACTGTGTACAATTTGTGATTTTTGTAGACAGACAATATCTGAAGCCTATCATAGAATGAATCACTATTGCCATTTATAAAACAGATCAGAGAGGAACACAGTCATTGATTTTTTTCTCTCACATTTATCAATAATTTCTGTAACTATATACTTTGTAAAAAATAATGCAATGTGTGTTGGGTAGTTTTCTCAAAGAACAATGCCTAAATTGATATTTTGTAAACATAAAATCAATAAATATTTTTAGATGTAATTAGGGTGGTTCTATAAAATCATACAGGAGACCTAGGGAAGGTACCTCAAAATATAATCCATAAGTGGGTATTCAGTTGTGTTAGCCACAAGTCCAATGCCCAAGAGTCAAGAGTAGTAAAATTTTATTTGGACTAGTAATTATTTACAAAATTTTGTTTAGACACATAAGAAAAATGTCGGAATATTGGACCAATTTGAAAAGATTTTAGTGCAGACTGGGTATTTTTTGTACACTTAAAGTGTAAGAGAATTTATATAGTTACTATCTATAATGGTAACATTTTTAAGATATATATACCAGCTAATATTCCATGTAACTTATTGCTTTTAGAATTTTATTTTATTCTAACAAATGAACTCATTTCTAGTTCAACCTGCTGGCAACAATTACATTAGTAAACCATTACACAGTATACAATCCATCCTTCTTCCTCGTATTCTTCAAATACTGTTAATTCAGAAATTATAGCAGGCACTTATTATTGCGAATTTGTAATTTTAGATTTAAATGCAATTACAATTTTTACGATTTTGAGAAAAATCCAATTTAATTCATATAAAATATTACAAAATGCGAGTTCAAATTATTATCTCTTCTTATTTATAATTTGTATTCTTCATATAATAATACTGCTTCATTTTACATCCTTTATTAAAAAAAATGATTTTTTATTTGTCATTTTCTGCCATATTACACTTTAATATAAAGCAAAGTTTGCAAAAAGTTTGAAAACTACATATACATGATATAGCTACATAATAACAGATTTAATACATATCATCTAAAACATTTTGCTGACAATTAGATGTTGTATTGATATCAATGTCTCCCCTATAATGAACTTGCAAACACTGAGGCAAAAAGCTCGGACCAAAATTAGTTTTGATTTTGTTATTGCCCTATACAAAAAGTTAATTTTAAAAATCTAAATCTTACTTTTAAGTTTGAAGTGAGATATATCCTTTCCTTAGATTTACACATATTCAGAACAATTGCGAATTTCTGTGAAAAATATGAAAATAGGTGGAACACCAAAGTGACCAATGGAACAATATAGATATTTAAGATACAGAAATGACAGAAAATAGATAAACCCTGTGTGCACTTAGCTCAAGCTGTAATATAACCCAGTGAAGAAAATTTTATCAAAATAAACAAGACACAAGAGGAAAGTGCCATGCCAGTGGCGGATCCAGGGGGAGGGTTCCGGGTTGGAACCCCCCTTTTTTTTTTAAGGCCATCAATGCATTTAAGTTGGGACATATAGTTGGAACCCCCCTTTGTCCTGGGTTGGAACCTCCCTTTTAAAATGGCTGGATCTGCCCCTGAGTGCTAATAAATAACAGGTCAGAAGGAGTTTGAGCCAATGAGACAGACACCCATCAATAAACAAATTGAATAAATGGCATTGAAATGTTAACAAACTGTGTTCAACAGCAGACAAGTGTCCTTACAATAAATCAAGCTTTAAATCACACTGAATCTATAAATTTGCTTATTCCTTTCCTATGGAAAATCAAGACGCATATTTTCTCTTCCCGAAATTCTATTTTTTTTCAAATTTATGCATTTCAAAAAACAATCACACAGGCCTATCTACATGTTCCTAAAACTTGTTATGTATAGCACATTGTCTATTGAAAAAGAATTCCTTCATAAAAATGTTTCAAAAAAATTTCACCAGCTGTTATCCTTAAAAGATATATTTCTTTGTAATATTCCACGAATCTGCTATGACAACAGGAATCCCTTTATGTTGTAATACTAAGTATCTTAAAAAAAATATGAAGGCTGTCTATTTTATTGCTTTCACCTAGACAAAGTAGGGTTGAGAGTTGTCAAAGATACCTGGAAATGAAGCTTGCATGGACACAGGATCTGGACTTTAAACAAATTGTTAATGATATCTAACAAATACAAAGTTGTAACTTGAACTTTAAGGAATTGTGAAATGAAGTTTTATTTCTTTAATAGACACTCGTAGTTTAGTATGACATCCATTATCACTGTACTAGTATACATATTTTTAAGGACCAGCTGAAGGACACCTACGGGTTCGAAATTCTCGCTACATTGAAGACTTTTTGGTGGCCTTCGGCTGTTGTCTGCCTTATTGTCAGGTTGTTTTCGCTTTGACACATTCCCCATTTCCTTTCTCAATTTTATTACTCAAATAAGTTAACTGTAAAACTAACTACTAGCTACTAAAGATTTATATTGGATCTTGGCAAGAAAATGTTACCTTGAATAAAAATTCAAATTTAAGAGTTTTTGTAAGTACCAAATAAAACCAAGAAAGGTGGACTAGTTCTCAATGAGAAAATATGGCACTATCTAAAAAACAAACAATAAATTGTACAAAATGCACTTGGGAATTTGTTAGTTTGAGAATATGTAATTCAGTTGCATTTTTTTTTTTTTTTTTTCAATTCTTTTGCCAATTCAAACAATACAAGAACATGTTTTACCAAATAAAACTCAAAAGAAGAGAAAAAGCTACTAAACTAAAATTAAAAGGTACAGGGAATATCCCTGTGGGGTAGCAGACTTCAATCCTCACAGAACACAAGTTTATTTTATATATTTTCGAGCAGAGTTTGAAGTTTTAAAAAAAGTAGACCCACATTTAAACTTTTTTCTCTCTGTGTGTTATAAAGAAGCATTCATGAATTAACGATTTACCGCAGCTTAAGGTCTTCATTTTTATTTCAGAGGTCATACATAAAGAAGTTTTGTTCTTTGGATTTTTGAAAGCCAAAAGAGCAAGTGACTAAAATATGACATTATTTTTTTCCACTCTGTAGACCATCATAACAGAACCATAATTCTAAATTCTAAAAACACTACATGATTTATAACTTAACAAAAAAAGTTACAATTTGACAGTAAAAATCTCAAGTGCATGCCTCCCTCCTGCCTTAACAAAATTATTGCTGTACCAAAAGAGGCTACTTTCTCTATTTGTTCTGGTCATAAATCTTACAATTTCACCTCCTCATATCAAAAGCGAATGAAACAACCTTGTAACAGGGTATCAAACATGCATTATATAATTTGATTCATTATTGTGAGCTTTATATATCCAATAGGTCCGTCAGACCTCATACAATTTTTCCTAAATCTCTTGCAATATATTAAATAGTCCAGGACCTGGCTTCTACATTTTTTAACACCGGACCAATGTCCTCTTACTGACTCTTTGGACCAACAAGTCTTCTTACAGACCATATACTCCATATTTATCAGTGTATAGCAAATTTGCACTTGTCTCTTGGCCTAACTACAATACATAGTATTATATATATATTTCAGGACACCTGGTCCAGTCCTGTTTCTGTTTACAGTCCCAATATTGTCCATTATACATATGTATAGGGTTCCCAGTGGCAGAGTCTGTCTTCCGTACAAACCATGTAGGTGTGTAGGGTGGAAAATCTTCTCCTACAAATAAATATGAAAATGAAATACTATATGCTGAGAAACATGTATACTGTAAATTCAGCAGTTATTGAGAAAAATGCAACAGGGTTATAATCGCAATAATTCAAACTCGCATTTTGAATTTTTTGGTATGAACTAACAGGATTTTTCTCAATATCGCAAAAATAAAAATCGCTTTTTTGTCCTAAGTGACAAAATGACAATATTGAAAAGTATGAAATAATTTCTGCATTTACAGTAGTGTGTTAATTTGTTTTAATACTTCTTTTTATGTACAACTTTCTAATTCTAACCATTTGTGCTTTGCATCAATCTTATAAATCGTTTTACATTTGTCATTTCCGTATCTTTTAGAGTTGACTATGCATTATGGGTTTTGCTCAGTGTTGAAGGCTGTACGGGGACCTGCAGTTGTTATCTTCTATGTCATTTGATCTCTGGTGGAGAGTTGTCCAATCAGCAATCAAACTTCTTATTGGTTTTGGCAATTTTGAGAGTGCCTCTCCTTTCCATAATATATACATTAAATTACAACAGCTTATACAACAATGTTATACATCTCAATACATGTTTAACCCCGCCGCATTTTTGCACCTGTCCCAAGTCAGGAGCCTTTGTCCTTTGTTAGCCTTGTATGATTTATAATTTTTAGTTTCTTGTGTATAATTCAGAGTTTTGTTTGACGTCCATTACGATCACTGAACTAGTATACATATTTGTTTAGGGGCCAGCTGAGGGACACATCCAGTTGTGGGAGTTTCTTCTCGCTACATTGAAGACCCATTTGTGACCTTTGGCAGTTGTCTGCTCTATGGTCTGGTTGTTGTGACTTTGACACATTCCCCATTTCCACTCTCAATCTTTTACAAACCTTTCTTTTTAGCCTCCTCTGCATCTAACTCTCGTTTCTTTCTTGCTGCTCTCTGTTTATCTTCTAACTGGAGCTTGTACTTGTTAGCCTCATCCCACTTTCCATCTTCCATCAATCTTTGGTCAGGACGAATTCTACAGTCTGTTGGTGCCACCCCTTCTTCAGGTTCGTTTAATTCTAATGCTAATCGAGTGAAAAAATACATTTTCTCTGCTCCAGGCCTGTAAACAAACCAATATATATGATTTATTTTTAGTACTGATCACAGAACATTTCAGCAAGATTTGTTGTGAAGACAAAAAAAGTCATTTTTTCACAAATGGTAAGCTGAAATTCCGAACAAAAGTTGGCCAACCATAAAAAAATATATTGTTGGGTTGCTTTCTCATTGATATTTGACTCATGTTACTCTACACAAATCCTTTCATACATCTTATTTTACATTATATAAATATTTCTAATGCAATCTGTTTGTAACAATAATTTTCATTGGACATTGACAACTAAGTTAAAGGATTAGATTCCACATTCTACCCATTCGTAATTAAGAAAGCCAGGTAAACTCAATTTGCAACAGTAAAATCTATATTTTAAGAAGGCCAAGTTTAAAATACAATACAGTTATCTCCTAAATATATATCTATTGATAGTTCATGAGGGCTATTCCAGAAAAAAATGGTTAGGGGGGGTCGGCACATTGTATTAATAATACATGGGTGATGGGTATCAGAGCAACTTTTCACACTATAATGCACTATAATTCTCAATTACAATCGTCTGGGTGGTGGGTGCTGACAAAAAGTACCTGCCAACCCCCCAACCCCCCCTACATTTTTTCTGGAATAGCCCTAAGCAAAAACAAATACTTACGGTAGAGGTTTTTTCTCCCATAATGTAAAGTGTGGTCCTGTTTCAAATACTGGTTTCCCTTTATTTGATTCATCAACATGCAATATTTTTGCTCCTTCCATCTTCTTGTCCCAGGTACCAGTTAATACCCATTTGGCATCACCCTCTTTTGTTGTAATGACTCCAGTTACCTATGCAGAACATAACAAGCAAACTTGTACATGCTGTAAGTGAATTAAAATATTGACCTCTCATACATTTCAAATGGCAAAATAATAAAAATATAGTAGTATTAGTACATGCCAATACACATTGGCAAAATAATAAAAATATAGTAGTATTAGTACATGCCAATACACATTTATAAATAAAAGCACCTTTTTCTATATAAATTAGGCCATTAGTTTTCTTGTTTGAATTGTTTTACATTGTCTTATCGGGGCCTTTTACAGATGACTATTTGGTATGGGCTTTGCTCATTGTTGAAGGCCATACTGCGACCTATAGTTGTTAATGTCTATGATATTTAGGTCTCTGGTGGACAGTTGTCTCATTGGCAATCATACCACATCTTCTCTTTTTATACCTAGTGATGTTTCATAGCCCGACAGGTTTTGGCCCAAAAGGAACCTTCATCAGAGGCAGAAGGGTGGATTATGTTTCAAATGGTGAAATAGTTTTAAAAGTCCAATGTATGAAAAGGTTGATGATGATGATGATGAATGGCTGCTAAACTTTAAGCAGCAAATTGATATGCATTAATGTAATATTAATATTAACTCTGCTTTATACTTTTTTTTCTAAATTACTAAATTTTCATTTTTGTGGCACCTATCACATTACAATCATCACCATAATAAAAACATGACAAACAAAAATATGTCCATAGTACATGGATGACCCACTCACACTATGTGTACTCAGTTTTAAGTTGATTAGACTTCAACTTCATCAAAAACTTTAACCAAAAGCGGAACAGACGGACAGCGAACAAACAAACCGACCAGACATAATATATAAGTTTTAATATAATTATTATACATTAATCATTACCTTTCTTGGTATATCCCTGGAGAAGTAACTATATGTGGAGAATTTTAAATGACATTTATCACCGTTTTTATGATTTATAATATCCATTTCACCGTGGTTGTCTACCCACAATTTACCCACAATTATATTGTGTACAGTAGTTGTTACTTTCCTCCATGTATAATGGTTACCACTTTTCGTAAACTTTGCATGAGAAATTCCTGTAAAATATTTGTTAAACAGGTACGTAAATTTTTTGTGTTAAGGTCAAGTTATAGACATTAAGTTATTTTCTAATACTGTAAATTCAGAAATTATTGCGATTTCGTCATTTTAGACTTAAATGCGATTTTATTTTTTACCAATTTGAGAAAAATCCTGTTTAATTCATATAAAACATTTCAAAATGCGAGTTTAAATTATTGCATTTAAAATTCTGTCGCATTTTTTGCAATAATTTCTGAATTTACAGTATCTCATTTTCATGACAGAAAATTGCTATCAATTTAAAGCTAGTGTTATTGAACAAAACAATATCATATAGTCTGGCTTTTCCACATCAATTCTGCAGTAAATGGACTTGTCAAACGGATTCTTGAACGCATCAAATAGATTAACAATGACAAATGACCATGAAAATAGAGAGAGCTTGCATAAATCATTCTCTCAAAATCAAATTTCGGTGAAAACACTCTCATCTTGTACATATATCTTGCAAAACGTCAAATATAATATCCAATTTAATGACAGCTATTTAACAAAGGCATATATGTTAATTTGTTAACAGTTTGGTTTTCAATGAGTTATTTATTCAAATCTGACAACTTGAATGAATTGAATAATATTTAATACTGAGGTATTTCAATCATTAACAAAATATAAAGTTATAGTTAATTATTTAGTTATAACTAGCATGCTAGGACAATTATTACAGATAAGAAATTCTAATACAACACTATATGTAACGTTCAATATGATTGGACAATACAATGCCACAATGTTCAGGGCCTCCAGAATTAGCGATCTACAATTGTGATGGAAAGGACAAACATTGATTCTATAATATAGCATTGGACAGTGCTTTCTCTCAATTGCATTAGAATTGAGATACCAGTATAACATTTGAAGATTTGCAGACATCAATTGTTGATTAGAAGGTATCCATTTACTAGCTCAAATGCAGTATTAATGGCACCAGTGAAATCAATTTGAGATCATCAAAGTAATTGATGCCTGAAAATCTTCAAATGAAAAATACTGATCATCTTCTAAATATGGTGCTCATGAAGGGAGGAATTTGACAATGTAACCTTATACACCATACCACATTCAGCTAAACAAAAATTGATTGCCATATATCCAAACAAAAGTCAGTAAGCATTATGTGAATCAATTAAAGGAGTTACATTAAGCCTATAAATACTAGTCCTAAAGATAGTAAGATTTAGTTTAAACTGCAACCCGATTAAATGCAACATAAAATTGTTTCTGTAAATTTTCATTGTCTGCTGTCAAAATCATCAAAAACACAACCATAATTTTTGTCATCTACAGGTTTTGTCTAGATTTTACTTTTTCACAAAATAGAAACAAGGTTCCTCCTACCCTGTTACCTTTACCAAATTTGAGAAAGGGTGCTGTGGTAACTTTTAACTTGTATGGTTAAACCACCTTAAGCCATCAAAAGAACTTTACCCACATACCAAAATAACTGAAGGGTAAATGCAGTTAAACTGGGATTGAGGAGTTGTACAATGGTGCAAATACAGAAATATTCATGCTGCAACAAGGTGCAGTATCACATGTAAAACTACTACAGAACTAAGATAAGACCCTTGGAATAAAACTTGTGCAAGAAACTATTTGTCTTTGATCTTCTTTCTGATATCCAGATGATTAATCTCAAAAAAACTAAATGGCATGTTTTGCAGTAAACATGGTAAATGCAGGATGATTTTTAAAGTTATTTAGAAGAAACAATTCAATGCCTTTAGAACATTTAAAAAAAATATTATACTTTTGAAATCCCAATACAAATGGAGAGAAAAAAGAGGCCTCAAAATACCAGTTCCTCTGACTAGTTTTATCATTATGTAAAATATTGGTCCTCTTAGAACAAGATAATTTAAAAAAGAAAAAATGTTCTGACAAACTTTTCAAAATCTACACCAATATAAATGTATAATTATGATGATTTTAATGATTGCATTGATTGGTAAATACACATGGATTTTTATACCTTGAATACACATGTCACGTTTTAGAATTTTGTCACTAATGAGGATAGGGACTGTAGTAGTTTTAACACTGCTTAGGGGTAACAGGGGATAGCAGGCAGCTGTATACCTAATGGTATAATTTGGAGATATGCTCCTCTGAATTTACTAGTCATTGTAAATTCTTGCCACGTTTCCCAACCTCTTCCTTCACAATGCTGAGACGCCATGGGAGGGTGGTGACTAACCTAAAAGTAGAACATACACTACAACAGCCTGGTATACTAATCAAGCTTTATATCTATTAACCTCCTAGATTAGGACAACCACTACAAACTTCACAGAGTCTGACAACAACCATAGATCTGGTATCTCTTCCACTATGTAAATATTATCTATCCATATATTGTGCTTAAATATTGACCTTGCGGACATTAAAATTTGAGCATGATAATTGTAATCAGACTCAGAAATTAACCATGAAAATCCTGGATTGGATGTTTTGAGCACAAATTTTGTACTAAGAAAAGTATTAGGATAAAAAGACCTGAACTGCAAAGATCTTAAATGTTCTGTCTTTACATATAACTTTACAAACAGCAATATATCAAAAATATTTGTTTAATGTGGCTGGCAACTAATAATGGCCTATTTCAGTTTGCCAAGCAAATATATTTCTTTTTGAAGAAGAATTCAAATGTTTGAAATTTCTGAAATTATAAAGATACAAATATTAATCCAAATTTAAGAAAAGTTAGCTTTTTAATCTTTTGGAAAAGTAAAAATATAAAAGGAAGTTGATTCTGCTACCTTAAAATTATTGTAAAATACACATAATTTTCAAATGTAAGATATATAATTTTACATAGTGGAAAGAGCACCAGGTAGGGTTATGGTCCTAATCTGAGAAATAAAATATGGACTGTTTATGTCTACCATGAGTTTACCTAATGGTATGATTTGAAGATATTTTCCTCTAAATTTGCTGGCCATTGTAAATTCTTGCCAGACTGACCAGCCACGGCCTTCTGTATGTAAAGCTGCTGTTGGAGGATGATGGCTAACCTAGAAATTAAATTGCTATTAAAAACATACAAACTTATATTATATGAGAAGGTGCTTTGTATTGTATTGTATTTTTATTTTTATTTTCAAGTACTGCCTGCAGACATGTTTAGGAGTTAAAAATGCAGGAATTTTGCAAGTTTTTGTTAGTTTGATAATTATAGTATATGGAAAGTTGTCACCACAAGCCATCTACCAAAACATTTCCTGAAATATGAAAACTTTATTTAGCTTAAAATTGAAAGATGCAAAATTTTACATTTCACAAATTTATGTCGCCAAATATACCCTAAATTTTTCAGAACTATACAAATATTTTGTGTTTGCTTACAAAGTAAAATGATCCTGACTTTTGTTAAAAAGAAATCCTTGTTAATACTAGGATCAAAATTACATAAAAAAAATTCATATTAAACTTTGAAGAAGCAATCTATTTAGTAAATGATATCATAATCAAAATAATTTATTAGTGTCACATACCAATATAAAACACAATGATGGATCAACTAAATATAAAAAAGAAATCAAAAGGAAAATCGCAGACAAAATAAGTAAGTTCGTTAAGATCCTAAAATGACCCCCCTTTTTAGCGTAAATTTAAAATTAGGATTTATTGACCAAGATCACAATAAATAAAAGCTTATAAATTGACTAGACAGAAAATTTAAAAGCCATTTTGTTGAAAGTTTACATTTCTGTGTTTTGTTTCTGTGATTTATTATGACAGCACAATTTGTACTCATATTAATTTTCTTTGAAAAAGTCAATGAAGACAGTAAAATTTCCATAAATAAATTATTGGACAGGAAACAACAAGCGCATACTTTGACTACAAAGATATTTAAAAAAAAAAAGGTTTGTGAAGACATTTCACATGTTTTATTTCAATATCAAGTTTGTCAACGCATGCGCTCTATGTTTTCTGGTCCTAAATTTGATTGAAATCCAGCTGATTTTGTCAAATTTCACCAAAATCTCTCATCTTGACCTTTTTAAGATGTAAAAAAAATAATGTGTTAGAATTCAACTTTGACAAAAATTGCACCATTTAACTTTCTCATATGTCTGCAAGTCAAATTGAAACAGTTTTTGTCTTGTAACATTGAACTTTATAATCAGGGCCAAATATGGCCCTTGCCGAACCTATTCCTTTGGAATAAACTTATTTTCAATGAAATTCACATAAAATTTAATCATGTATAGGAAACACTGTACTGTATAAATGAACAACTGTAAATTAAGAAATTTTTGCATGCATTTCTGATCGAAATTTTTGAACAAAATTGAGAACATGATTTATATGTGCAATTTCAGAATATGATGCATAAATTGAAATTTCAATAGTTAGGGTTTTTTTTATATTTGCAAACCTCTCAGTCACAATTTATAACATTTAAAACATTGCCAAATTTTCAAAAATTACAGTAATAAATATCGTATTTACTTGTTCAGCTACAGATTTCCAGCCATAATCATCCGTTCTATCACATTCATACGTTTCTCCTAATAATGGATTAAATGGTTTGGTGCTACGGTTTGTTGTCGTGGAATATGAGGAAATTGTAAAGGCAGCTAGGTAGGCTAATTGTTCAGCGGAATCTTCACTTTCAGCTGCTCGATCTAAACAGCGGGAATATTCAAAATCTTCTGAGAGACGTTGTAACATAGACAAAGGCTCATTAAAATTTACCTGAAAAAGATGAGTTTTTCAGAAATGAACAGTTTTATGTCATAAAATTTCTTTAAAAATTGGACATGCTAGACTTAAATCAAAATCAGATATTTCTTCTTTCATTATGCATGAAAATTAATCCTGTAAACTCATAAATTAATAATAATAATAAAAAGAATTTTTCAAATTATCAAAAATGTCAATGAAAGAAACAAAATGTGAGCTTTTAACATATTTTTAGTGTCAATAGGAATTTGTCTATTTTGATGCCCATTGAATTAGGCAGATGGCATAACATACAAATTTATTTAGGCAGGAACTTTTGATATTGTATTATAGCTGGATACTTATTTCTCTGTATCATTATGTTTATGAGAATACAAATACATATTCATATTCAGTCTACTATTAAATTAACATACCCGTTCTGAAATTAAAATTTATTCAGCCCACTAATTAACTTACAGGCATGGGTATTTTAGATAATTCTTTTCCAATACAGTTTTTCATAATACTCCATAAATTAAGACTATAGCTAGGTCTAGGTGGTATCAAAGGTCGCCGGAAACGTTTCTGGGTCATTGAACTAGCGGAATCAATTGACTCTGTCCTTCTTATAGATTCTTGACTAGGATTTCGTTTATGTGTAGATTTAACAACAGTTGCCACTGCAGAACCCTGTTAAAAAGAATTATATGAATAAATATGCATGTATATACAATTCAAATATCCTATTATAATTAATAACATTTACTTGTGTTTTTGAAAACCAAGTTTAGTTAAACTATGGAAATTGCAATCAACATTATTTTAAATACTGTAAATTCAGAAATATTGCGCCCATTTATTTTTGCGATTCTATCATTTTTAATTTTTGCAACATTGAGAAAATCCTGTTTTGTTCATTTTTTCTAAAATTTCTAAATGCAAGTGTAAATTATTGCGATTATAACCTTGTCAAATTTTTCGCAATAATAAAAACATTGCAACAATTTCTGAAATTACAGTATATAAATGTTATATAATATTTCTTAGATTTTGTTTCCCCAAATTGAATCATGTGCATCACATTAACAGATTAAATTCATCACTGATAACGTACGTAGATAATATTGTCTCTTATTCTTAGCTGATCTATCCTTTTTGTCATGTTGTAGTTTGTTTGATCTTAATATTCCTTGGTCAAAATTCAATGACATCAAATTTCCATTGTTTTAGATAACCCAACATTAAAGATACCTCATATCTAAACATGCTTTAAGAGTTCAAAAACTAAGTCTACTGACAGATAAAAAGAAAAGAAGAAGCAAAAAACAGCAGGTTTCTGTGTTAAAATTTGTGAAATTAGCATTTTATAAGCTTATCATTAAACCACAATATTTTTTTTTCATCAAACTGCAAACTGTCAGAAATATATTTTCGAAATGGCTACAGATCAAATCTACAAAAATGATAAAATGTATATAATTTTGGACTCATTCTTTTTCATAGTAGATACCAATTTTCATGGATATATCAGATTTTGTCAAAACATGAAATCATTGGTTTGAAATATTTTACATGTACTACAAAATAGCCCTTGAAGTCATGGTTACCCTATATCCATGAAAATTAGTACTGTAAATTCAGAAATTATTGCGTGCATATATTACTTCTATTTTGACATTTAAGACTTAAATGCGATTTAATTTTTACGATTTTTAGAAAAATCCGGTTAAATTCATATAAAGTATTTAAAAATGCGACTTTAAATTATTGAGTTTACAACTCAGTCGCATTTTATAGCAATAATAAAAACCTCGCATTAATTTCTGAATTTACAGTATTGTACAAAAATGACAGAATGCACAAAAGGTTAACAGCAAGAAATAAAACTAAATAAAGATGGTACAAAGCTGTAATGTAGGCAAGCTAGTACTGATTATATCTAAAAGCATGGCAAATTAAAATATTTTATAATTTTCTTCATTAGGGGCATAATACATTGCCAAATTCATATTACTTAAAAATTGACCGTAGTGTTAAAAGATTGCAACATAAAACAAGCAAACTAATTAAAGTGAAGAGCAAATTAACAGAAAAATGAAACTAAAGATAAGTTCTTTTGTGTCACGTGATGAAGGAAATTTTTGTATCATTGCTAACAGGAGCTTTCTATTTCTTTTAAAACTTTACGAAGCATACTTATACTGGATATTAAATACATTTCTGAATATATAATTAATCATAGCAGAAATTATGGAAAAATGTTGAAAGTGATGGCAGTTTTGTTCAAGTCCCAATTATTGGTTCCACAAATAAATTATTGCTGTTAAAAAATAAGCATATTTGAAACCAGGCAAATCATACAGGTCTTAGCATAGTAAATCTAACAAGTTGTTTTTAAAAAGAAATTCAACTTACTATAATCACCAAAACATGAACTTATAAGAATCAAATTCACAGCTCAAATAACTGATATTTAGATGAAGAAAATAATTATAAAAAATTTAGAAAATAAAGAAACATAAAAAACCAAAGCAAGATTTGAAAATCAAATAAATAAAACTTAAAAATTTCCTTCCCCATGGAAACAGTGTATAAGAACTACTACCATGCATAACTCTCAGTACTATATAACCTACGCTTCGCTTAGGACTATCAGATTTATTAATATGTGAGTATACTCGAGCTTCCTGCCCATCTTGCTCAGTGTCGCTACCGTTACTACTCCTGTCATCAGGGATTATATGGCTGTCTTCACTCGTGTCACTCAACATCCTCCTAAAAATAGAATTACGAAAAATTATGTCATGTGTTTATAAATAAAAACATGAAATACACCTATAGCTAATTGTCGTCCATTACTGGACATCTCAAAGATTCCTGAAATTTTTGACATTTCAAAAGGAAATGTCTGATATCACAAGGGAAAGTTTTTTTGTTGTGTAATGTCAAAAGTACAAGTATTGCAGATTCTTAGGTCAGTTGATTTGCCTTGAAATCTATAAACATGAAGTTCAATGGAAAGCAATATTCTAGATGCAAGCTAACTGAATGTTTAAATGGCATCAAACCAGCAAAAATTTAGTTGGTCAGTGCATTTTTACAAGACTTTGCTATATAAAATATTTGGAGCACCAACAGAATAGAGAAGGCTAAACCATTAAAATATATCTTGAAACACAAGTTTTCTCCAGAAACCCATTCACACAAAAAGAAATAGTAAAATTTGTGTACATATTGATCAAGCACTCCCCCAGGAAACCATCTGACTGAAATTGCTATTGTAGACTTTGATGTCCCATTAGTAATTCATTCTTTTTACCTATGAGTCATTATTTCATGAGGAAGAGCTACTTCAAATTCATCTGCATGGTAATCTAGAGCATCAAAGAAATCATCCTCATCTGAACCTGTTGCTCCTGAAAAAGAATTATGGTCAAAATGTAAAAATAAGTGAGCCTGAAATTCAGTGGTTGTCATTTGCTGGAGTATATCATATTTGTTTTTTGTACATAAATCATGTTGTTATGGTAGTTTTCTGTGTACACAATTTCGAATTTTTGAAATACTAAGGCTTTTCTACCTCAGGCATAGATCACCTTAGCTGTATTTGGCAAAACTTTTAGGAATTTTGGTCCTCAATGCTCTTCAACTTCTTACTTTATTTGGCCTTTTTAACTTTTTGGATTAGAGCATCACTGATGATTCTCTTGTAGACAAAACGGGCTCTGGCGTATATACAAAATTTAGTCCTGGTATCTATTATTAGTTTATTTCTAGTTTAAATTATTATACATTTGTCATTTCATAGCACACTATGATGTAGATGATTTGCTCATTGTGGAAGCCCATTTAGTGACCTATAGTTGCTGTCTTTGTACATCATTTGGTCTCTGGTGAAGAGTTGTTTCATTGCCATTGGCAATCATATCTTTTTCTTCTTTTCTGTATCTTCTGCCTATTTTAAAATGAGGAGCACATCCCAAATTTTAATTTCAAATTCATATTAAATTAACTACCTTTTTCCTTTCCATGTTTTTGTAAATGTAAGGATTTCTTTGCCTGTACTTCTAAAGAAACTTGTTCTTTAGCCAATTGTTCTACCATATCTTCTAGCTTCATTCTCTGTTCATGTTCATAATCAAACAGTTTTTGTAACCTTTTTGTCTGTGACTGTGCTACATCTAAATATTCAGTACATGCCTTAAAGAGAAAACATAAAATTTAAATATTCAATGCAGAATAAAATCCCAATGTAAAATGAAGATATCAAATTTTATTTATTCAGTTTTTCGACAATATTAATCAATTTTTTTTCTCTTGAAATTTCACACTACAAGGTATCATAGTTATAGGGGAAATCTACATTCAGATTTTTTTTTTGTCATCTGCTTGACTGGAATATTTTCCTCCGTCAGATTGGGAATCAGAATATTTTTATTTATTTTTTTAAATATTAACTCCCCTTCTCCTTTGAAGTAAATTAAATGGTTTTTCCCTAAGTGCAGAAGTAAAATAAGAATATAAAATCTAAATATTAAGTGCAGGCCTAAAATGGGAAGGTAAAATCTAAATCTTAAGTGAAAATAAATAGAGCAGGCTTACAGTTTAATAGTCCAAGTTTAACATGTTGTTATTCCATGTATCCAGATAAAACAAACTATTGAAATCTAATAAAATTGAAAACATCTCTCGAAATAAAAATAGAAATAATTGACAATTTTTGTGTTCAAGATTTACAAAATAATGAACCAGATATCAATAATGATGTGTACACTTATTTGATAAGATATGTAATTTCAAGGTCAAGTGTGTACTTTTAGTTAACATACATATGCGTGCATTCAACATGTTCAATGATAAAGAATTTAGTGATTATGTGTACCAATCTATTTACATTGTTTATCAGTAATGTACATACACTGATTTATAACTTACCTTGATGTTGACAGCTCTTACTTTTTATAGATTAGGTGTAAACTCAAATTAATGTATTGTGTATAAAGGTGTGTTTGACTTTTGTGTGTAATCTGTATAGTTTAAAGTGTCAAAAAGCTACAAAATGTAATTTTATTAGTAAAATGGAAATTTTTCTGTACTGTTTTCTCCAAACAGGAGTAAGAATGTAACACAGGGACCCTCAGTATGCTCCCTGGGCCATGGGCTACGAAGGTAATTGTAACTGGATATTTGAAGTAAATAGTATTGACTTTAAATAAACAAAAGCATGGATGTTGCATTTTTTGTGATTAAACAATAAACTTAGTTTATTTATCAATGAGTCTATGTGTCTTTCCAAAGTCAGAACTTTCTGGTTGCCTTAACAATATCTTTGTTTTTTATTATTTAAGAAGTGAGTGTTGAGAGCAGATCTTTGAATGCTTCTATTTAATGTATACCCAACTTTTATATAAGACCTGGAATGATTTAGTTCTATGGATGTTAAACATTTATTATACTAAAATATCTGTCTAAGGAAGAACAAAAAATTATGACTTTATTACATACATTTATCATGGCATTTGATGTAATTCTAAACATGGTAGCTCTCTCATTGATGACTTTAGCTTTACTCCCATGTTCTGTATTAGTTAAAATCTCCATGCTTTCCAGTTCGGACAGTGCCCTCTGTAGGGCACTACCATGTTTGGCTATCAGATCGTTACAAGTTGTCATGTCTTCAAGTTTTGACCCCAGAAGTTTTACCGTGTTCTGGAGTTCATTTTTATCTGGTTGTGGCTGGTCTTCTTCATCACTCTCTACAAAACAAAACGGCAAAGGTCAACTCTCTATCAAATCTTTAATGTTGTCCCATTAAAAGTTTTAATTGTGGAAAAATTTTGTTACGATGCGCAAGAAGTTTCATTATTATTTTCAACCATAAAATTCCTTTAGTCTTTTAAAATCTATGGGCAATGCAAGTATCAAAAGAACTATAAACACAGAACACAGCCTGTACAATACATATAAATTTCAATGAATATTAAAACTGTCAGAAATGAATATGTTTTCTTAATTATGCACGCAGCCTATTCCTTTTATATTTTCGAGACACCCCAATTTTTCCCCTTTACGATGTTTACCATGTTTACGTAACAAAATTTAAAGTTAATAAATTCTGCAAAAAATACTACCACTTTACAACTTTAGGTACCAGTCTTGTATTACAACTCCAATTTTCGGTGAATGTCAAAACATGGAGGGAAACAAAATAGTGTATTTTTTTCTGAATTTTTTTCTGAACTCAATTTTTTCTGTTTGATTATAGGTTTATGCTGAATTGAAACATATATATAGACTTTAAAAAAAATCTTGCATCTTTTGGGGATATCAATCCAGGAAAGTGGAAGGATCTCATGTTTACTGGAAGTGGTGCGGCCTAGTAAAAATAGCAAACAGAAAGTAGAAAAAAAATGTTTTGACTTCAGGATTGCGTAACTTTTTATTTTTCGTGGCAACACCCTCTTTTTTTCCGATTAAATCACAATTTCACATTAGTACATACATGATATGAACATGAATTTTTTTTTCTATGTAGCATTTTTTATTTTTTTATTTTCAAAGATCAGCTGTTTAGCATGTAAGCCTATGGAGCAGTCAATTGCAAGACTGCAACTTTTACAGTATGCATGTAAATGTATTGACTTTATATTCCAATAGCATTTCATTTAAGTTGTTAATATAAGACATGTATAACCAAACATAATTCCACCAGACCAGGTCATGCAGGTCATGAGGTGTTGTGTTTAACACACAGCATCATGATTTCAGATATTTCTAGGTATGAAAATAAAAGATATCAAATGAAATTATAAAATTATAAGATATCCTTATCAAACAAAAAAAAGGAAAATATTAAATATCAAATTAAAGTATGAAAATATCAAATATCAATTGAAATTATGAAAGTATCAAATAAAATTATGAAAACAGGATAGAAAACTTCCTGCTCACATTATATACAATCATCGAAAATGTAGTGAACATATCGTAACAACCAGTTAATTAACATAATTAATGTAAAGGAGCTAGCTTCCTTGTAAACATATATAACTTGACTAGTTTCCTGTCAAACAAGTAGTATGGTGACATAAATATCAAATTATAGAATCACATCAATGCCTTTATCATGTCATGTTCTAAGAATTTTGTTAATTTAATGAAGTTTGTGAAACTTAAATTTACTGTGAAAATGAAAAAAAGACTTCTTCCTTTGCATTTAGAAACAGATTTTGTAAAGGATCTCTGTTGCATTTCTTTTATCCATTAACACATTTGGGGTGGTGGAATCACTTTTAATAGTTTCATAAAAGAAATAGCTTATCCTATTAAACTTGTATAAAGAAATTCATTCTGTCATTTCATAAATGAAAACTCTGCTAGCCATTTTAGATAATTACAAAAACATTTCTAGTTGTTGTGTACTTAAATTTTATTTAGGGTATGGGATTTGCTCATTGTTGAAGGCTGTACACTGAACTTAGTATAGTTGTTCATTACTGTGTGACAGTATTGGGCTCTTGTGAAAAGTTAACTCATTGGCAATCATACCACATCTTCTGAGTGTCCAAAAAAAATCTTTTGACTAATTTCTTTTTTACTTAATTGTTCAAGACTAAGACTCATACCGTTACCTAAGGGTTTTTTTTTTTAAAATGTGGTCTTCCTTATTGGTGTATACTAGTATAACCATAATACATCAGCTGTTCATGTACATTGTCTACCCTTACACCCCATCCCCCTTTTTTTCCCTTTTTTTTTTAGTCTGAGTAGAAAGTTTGTAAAGAACTCATTGTAGATATATCAGTGGTGCATAAAATATTTTGCTGAGTATACATATAACAGATTAGCCTCACAAGTAAAAACATGAAAAAGGAAGCTGTTTAAAAGTTTAAATTCCATATAATTGATCTACAATACACCATGCACATGATGCAGGTGCACCGTTTTATTATGCAATATCAACAGTACTTGTAGATTGTTTCATACTGTCAATATTGATTTTAACCTATTAGAGCATTAATGACTATCCTTGCATTACGTAAGAGTCCTTCTTTCAGAAAAAATTCAATAACTGTTGTAATACTAATGATAATTATAATAGTGGACAGGAAATAAAAGTTTTATATTATTTTTAAATTAAAGCTTTACTCATTAACAAATAAACATACACATTTAGAGAACTAATATTTCCTTTATTTCAATTTCTTCACATAAAATTTGCACAGTAACCATGACAACGCTATCAATATATGTATTGACCAAGCAGTAGGCTTGTTAAATCGAAATTTACTTGTCATTAATACTGTTTTATCTCCTCTTAAATAGATGAAAAAATCTGGCTTATCCATTGTATCCTGTATTATTGGACCACAGTTAAATTATCACGTTGTGATTGGTTAAAAACGCTGTCACGTGGTGACCCCCTATGAGACTGTATGGGGTTAGTAAGTTTCATAGGGGGTTCATGACACATTAATGGGGACGTCATCTATCAATGTTGTTGTGTTTCTTTGTTTCTTTTTCAACAAAACGCTGCAGAAAAATTCCAGCGTCCGATAAATTCGTTATATGGTTAACTACTGACCCCCTACAGATCCATAGAGGGTGAATAAAATTCATAGGGGACTAGGCCTCCGGCCTCAACCCCTATGGATTTTACTAACCCTCTATCATTGTCTATGGGGGTCAGTAGCGAGCCATATAACTTTTATTTTTTTCTACCCCTAGCACACCTATGAGAACAATTCAAATCTTATAGTAATATAATATCAAAGCTTTTGAGACCAAGGAAAAGTGTGAGGTATTATATATCAATTAAGTCCTTACCATTATCTTGCATTTTGACAGCTTCTGCTTTAGCCAATTCTAATGCAGTCACCCATTTCTGTCTTTCTACCTCAGATGTTGCTTTCAGGTAGTACGTAGAGGATCCACTATTTGATATCACGATTGTATTGGAATCTTCTGTATGTATAAAGGCATTGGCAAGGTTAATAGTTCCCCTGCAGGTGTGAGCCATTTCTGCTTGGTTTCTGAAAAAAAAAACACAAAATTAGGTGATGTTCTATGATATCAATATTGCAATTATAAGTTGACCATATTAAATTTGTATGTACAGTCATAACATTGTTGTCCTTTGACTGTCTTCTGCTCCTAGGTCAGGTTGATATCTCCTTGGACCGCTCCCTATTTCCATTCTCCATTATATAACAGTATATATATGCATGTACATGTATCAATGCCTCTAAATCCAATGTATAACAACTAGTTGCACTTAAAGGAATTTGCATTATACTGATCTTGCAATCTACTGAATCTGCTATAACATATACATGCACATGTAAGGATAAAAGATCTGTGAAAGAACCGTTAAAATTCTAAAAATCTGCATTTGAAGATGAAGGAAAATACATTTTGTAAGAGCACAAATATATCATATGAGGTATACAGAAAGTAGAATGACTGGCCAATAATACAGAAAGAAAGACCCTCAATCCTCTCCCCCACCATTTCAGATCCCCCATAACAATTAGCCATCATGACTTCTTAAAGCTATATAACACTGCCTAAGCTGGTAGTACTGTCAAATGTACAACTAGGAGAGTGTGCACTGCAACTCATTTTGTTTACATAAAAAGTTTAGCTTCAAAATATCAGCATTGCCAGCTTCACTTCTTATTCAGTCATAATTTTGTCAGATAATCATGATAATAGTGACCAAGATGAGAAAGGGGAGACAATTGCGAATTCCAGGGTAACTACTGGTAAAGGTTATATAAAGTCAAACTGGAACTGGAATCAATGTACAAATGTTATCATGGACATCTATAAAACTTAAACCACAGACTGAGTTTGCATGTTGATGAAGCTGAACATTGCTGAAAGAATGCATCCTAAACCAGCAACATTATTCTATATAAGCTATATGTACATTAACAAAATGATGTACATCTGTACATGTAGGTCGAAATGTTTTAAAGAATGAAACATTTTTTGGTCCTGTCTAGATAAAAGGGGCCAAAAATAGACCTACATGGCCGAATTACAAACTTAAACAAAATGTTGATGCCAAGACAGCATGATACCCAAGTCTTCATTTTTGACTCTTGAAAATTGGTTACAAGTTTGTTGGAGGGGTTACTTCATCTTTATTGATAAGAGTGTGCTGAAAACGGTACAATTTTCATGCTCTGCTGGTTAGAACAGGTCAGGGTCCCTTTTTTATGTCTTGCTGGTTACATGTTCAACAGGGTCGCTTTTTCGTGCCCTGCTGGTGAGAACAGGGTCTTTTTTTAAACAAAGCATTAGTCTAGACTTACAGGATCGCTTAATTAGCTGTTTAAGATACAGTCTAGAACCGATCTAGAACAGCATCTATTTTAGACGACCTAGAACAGGGAAACATTTTCTGAGTGTGTCTAGAACAGGGTCTATGTTTTTCAATATTTCTGTTTAGCACAGGGTATGTTTTTCAATATTTCTGTTTAGCACAGGGTATGTTTTTCAATGTTTTCTGGAAATCAGGGTATGATTTGGCAAGTGTTGTTGGCACAATCCGCACTATCATTTTCTATGTTCAGTGGACTGTGAAAATGGGATAATTTAAAATGTCTTATTTGGCAATAAAATTAGAGAGATCATATCAAAAACTACCTTGCCCAAAATCTTTAACCTTAAGGGGGACAGACGGACGAACGAATGGACCGACCAGAAAACATAATGCCCATAAATGGTACATAAAAAGTAAAATAAGTAAAAGAAAAGACATTTTTATGCAAATTTTCAATAACCCTCCAACTTCTAACCACTATTGCCATTGCGACTACTGGATATCACATACATGCACATATAATTAAGCATGGTAAGTTTCCAGACTGAAAATTAATTGTTTCCCTCTTGCTGCCAGTCATGCCAGTTGTTTTTCAGGGTTGCCTTTCATACGCCAGAAAATACAACCAATGGACGTTTGTGACTTGACATGTTAAACAATGACGTCATTATATATATATATATGAAGTCATGCTATAATGAACATTACATTTGAGAGCCATTGAATGCAGTCTGCACAGTTAGCCACTAGTCCGATGCCCCAGACTAGTAAAATTTGATTCGGACTAGTGAGTTTTTGCAAAATTTTGTTTGGACCAATAAGAAAAATGTCAGAATATTTGTCTTCGGCCTAGTAGTTGAAAAAGTTTTTGGTGCAGACTGCGGCATTGTACATTTTTTTAGTTGGTGTCATAGTGGTCTAAGCGTGACTGTCGATATTTTGTAAGCTTGACACCTGAAAGTTAAATTATTGTGCTGGAAAACAGGAAATGAAGCCTAGCGGGACATGGGAAATTACAAAAAAAGACGAGAATTGCTTACAAATGGCTTACATACTTGAACATAGTGTAAGTGGGACTTGGGAATCTTACAAAACAGAAAGCAGGATACAGGATCAGAATCCCCCCAATGAGACCCCTAAGAAGAAACATAGTACACTTTTTTAATTTTCTGTCTTTTATTTTATAGACAAATGATAGAGGCACAGATATGATTAGAAGCTTGTATAAAACATAAACATGATATGTGTCGTTCCGGCAGTCATTGTGTACATGTGTGTCCCTCCGGCACAGTTGTTGTGGATATATGTGTCCCTTTGGCAGCAAGAGGATTAAAGCATAGAGGGGAAATTACCTTGAGCAAAACGCACCAAGGAGAAAATCTGCACATTGAGACAGTTTGTGCCAATGCAACATGTTGTAATATTGAGGATAATAGATGCATTTTAATTAGCATGTTGCTTATTCGTGTATATAAGCTATCTTTAATTATTGATATATTTGGTCTAGGCTATGTCTATGACTATGGTTCAGTCAAAATTATCAGGAAACCAACCTGTAGTAGGACAGGAGTCCATTTTGAAGAACAAACCATCGTTTTTGATAACCACGAAGATAGTTTGTCCATTTGTACAGCCAGCCTCTATATTGGGCCTGGTGTTGAGGCCTGGTTTCGGCCATGACTTATTAAAATACAGCAAATACAAGTCAAATGAAAAATGGTCTGATGACTGTGACCAACGTCATCGCTGAATATCATTTATGCATACGACTTCCGCTGTTGAAATATCTTAAGTTATTTATATTCAATTAAATTAAAAAATCATTTTGATATTAAAAAAACTTTATGTTAACTTCAATGTGCATAAAAACTACATGGTATCACTTCATAAAGTCTATATGTTTTTGGGATTATTTTTACATAGTAAAGAATATTCCTACATTTGTTGACAAAATATGTACTTCCGGTTGAAAGTTATATGAACTAACTTTTCCCAGAACTAACTATCTAACCGGCTTGCAATATAAGCAGTCTATGCACAGTCAAATCAAAACCAATTATTGAATGTGATAATTGAAAGGTTATTCTTTTAAGTAAAGGGCTATACGAGGCAGATTTTACTTGTATGAGAATATGAAATCAAGTTGCATTAATTTTGTGCCAAACAACAACAAATAAAAAAATTGTAATAATAAATGTGCAGACCTGAGATACATGTTTTTTAAGGATTTTTTATTTAAAATTATTTCTGTCATGTTTTTGTAGTCAAGATTCAAATATCATTATAAGTAAGTTTGTATGATGTTACAAAACTGCAAAAATATTATAAAAATAAATGATACAATAACACAATAAATGCAAATTTTTACTACCGGTTAAGTAAAATAATTAGAAAACGTGAAATTTTGCCTCTAACATGTCTATGAATTGAAGGACATAATTTCTTGAAATGTACAGATTTTTTTTATGTACGATTGTGCTTGGAAATCTTTTAAAACTAGATGTATCATGTATATGGGTCTGCTGACATTACTCTTTGTGTTATGGGATAACATTAAATGGTAAGCTGAGGGGGACAAAGTTAAAACTTTTTCAGATATACGTGTACTGATAACGCAGAAAATGTCCTCATCATCATGTAGCAAAGGTGTAGGTTCAGTAAGGCCCCTTTTTGGCCCCAAAATATAGCAGTTTTACAAAATTGTGAAAATGTATACTTTTAGTTATTCATTGGAAAGTAAAATGATTCTGCTACATAACTATGGGCTGTTTTTGACAAAACAAAACACATAAATTGAGTACTAGCATCATAAAGTCATGCTAAATTACTGAAATCTTCACAATTTTAGCATTTCAGTTAAATTTTAGACGGTTTCCGTCTTAAATGAAAGTGGCCCCATTTGTCTTCATTCTTAATATTAAAATGTAAGTTGTATTTTATGATAATACATGTAATACATAATATTTATAAAGGTTGTGGATTAACACAGACGGTCACTTTCATTTTTGACAAAAATCATGTGAAAAGCAACATTTTGGGGCATATTTGATAGATTTTTCATATCGAAGCTAGAATCAAAGCAATTTTAATGAGTAAATCAGTTAAAATCGTAAACATAAACCATTAAATCAACTGAAATCGTTCGTCAGATGAACTTGAAATTTGAGGCCAAAATAGGCCCTTACTTGAGGACCTACCCCTTTAAAGAGATCAGTCTCTCATTTAGCATGAAACTGTAAATAAGAACATATATAGACCATCCCACATCAGCGTATAGACCATCACACTTCAGCATGACCATCTCCACTTCAGCGTCCCCATTGCACCTCCGATAAGATTTGTTGCTATTCATACATTTGTGTACATGTCATAAACATTGAATTTTAAACCATATATCAGAAGGATCCAAATTAGCAGTTAACTTCTTCTATGATTTGGCCTTTATTCATCTCCTTGACTCTACAATCATATACATTAATTATATTGTTAAATGTTGTTTGTTTACATTGTATGATACAAATACTTTATAACTTTATTTACAATACATGTATATTGCAGGTGTTTACTGATGATTTGATCTCACATATAAAATGTCTCAACAAACTCTAAAATATACATTACTGAGTAAAAATGTTCTTACTTTGGATGAAGCAGAGTTGTATGAACTTTCACAGCTAGCAGGCATCACACTTGATCCAAGTGTTTTCAAGTAAGTTCTTAGTCTTGTTAGTAATGGGTAGGCCTCTAGACTATTGCAAAAGTTGTTTCATATCCTGATTGCTTAATATTCCTACAGTGGCGGAACCAGGGGGAGGGTTTTGGGGACCCCCCTTTTTTTTGGACTATAAATGCATTTGAATGGGGACATATAGTTGGAAAACCCCCCTTTGTCCTGGTATTGGAACCCCCCTTTTTAAACGACCGCAATATTTGGAAAAAATTTCGTCGTATATTGCTATCACGTTTGCGTCGTCGTCATAGTCGTTTAGTTTTCGCACTCTTACTTTAGTAAAAGTGAATAGAAATCTTTGAAATTTTAACATAAGGTTTATGACCACAAAAGGAAGGTTGGGATTGATTTTGGGAGTTTTGGTCCCAACATTTTAGGAATGAGGGGCCAAAAAGGGCCCAAATAAGCATTTTCTTGGTTTTCTGGGTTTTCGCACTATAACTTTAGTTTAAGTGAATAGAAATCTATGAAATGTTGACACAAGGTTTATAACCACAAAATAAAGGTTGGGATTGATTTTGGGAGATTTGGTTCCAACAGTTTAGGAATAAGGGGCCAAAAAAGGGCCCAAATAAGCATTATTCTTGGTTTTCGCACTATAACTTTAGTTTAAGTAAATAGTAATCAATGAAATATGAACACAATGTTTATGACCACAAAAGGAAGGTTGGTATGGATTTTGGGAGTTTAGGTTCCAACAGTTTAGGAATTAGGGGCCAAAAAGGGACCCAAATAAGCATTTTTCTTGGTTTTCGCACCATAACTTTAGTATTTATAAATAGAAATCTATGAAATTTAAACATAAGGTTTATGACCATAAAAGGAAGGTTGGTATTGATTTTGGGAGTTTTGGTCCCAACAGTTTAGGAATAAAGGGCCCAAAGGGTCCAAAATTAAACTTTGTTTGATTTCATCAAAAATGGAATAATTGGGGTTCTTTGATATGACGAATCTAACTGTGTATGTAGATTCTTAATTTTTGGTCCCGTTTCAAATTGGTCTACATTAAGGTCCAAAGGGTCCAAAATTAAACTTAGTTTGATTTTAACAAAAATTGAATCCTTGGGGTTCTTTGATATGCTGAACCTAAAAATGTACTTAGATTTTTTATTATTGGCCCAGTTTTCAAGTTGGCCCAAATCGGGGTCCAAAATTAAACTTTGTTTGATTTCATCAAAAATTGAATAATTGGGGTTCTTTGATATGTCAAATCTAAATGTGTATGTAGATTCTTAATTTTTGGTCCCATTTTAAAATTGGTCTACATTAAAGTCGAAAGGGTCCAAAATTAAACTTAGTTTGATTTTAACAAAAATTGAATTCTTGGGCCTCTTTGATATGCTGAATCTAAACATGTACTTTGATTTTTGATTATGGGCCCAGTTTTCAAGTTGGTCCAAATTAGGATCCAAAATTATTATATTAAGTATTGTGCAATAGCAAGAAATTTTCAATTGCACAGTATTGTGCAATAGCAAATATTTTCAATTGCACAGTATTGCACAATAGCAAGAAATATCTAATTGCACAATATTGTGCAATAGCAAGAAATTCAAATTGGATTTCAATTGGAGTTATCTTTCTTTGTCCAGAATAGTAGTTGAATCAACTTAAATCATTGTTTTATACAATATACAATGGATATTCACTTTTACTACCAACTGTCAGTGATAACAAGCACTTTTTTTACATTTTAATATTTTATTATGTATTTAAATGAGTAGTTATTGTTGCAAACTTCATTAGAAATTTAATTGATATCAGTTTTGAAATAAGGGAAAGGGGGATGTGAAAAAAAAATTGGGGCGGGGGGGGGGGGGGGGGGGGGGTCAATTTTTTTCATTTCAGATTTCATAAATAAAAAGAAAATTTCTTCAAACATTTTTTTGAGAGGAGTGAATTGCTCAAAATCAATTTTTTTTTTAAAGTTCATTAGACCACATTCATTCTGTGTCAGAAACCTATGCTGTGTCAACTATTTAATCAAAATCCAAATTTAGAGCTGAATCCAGCTTGAATGTTGTGTCCATACTTGCCCCCACCGTTCAGGGTTCAACCTCTGCGGTCGTATAAAGCTGCGCCCTGCGGAGCATCTGGTTTAAAATGGCTTGGTCACCTCTGTCTTAGATCATGTAGATTGTGATTCTAGATGCTAAAGTTTGTAAGTCTCCACCAAATCAGTTGAAAATTCAAATGGAAATGTGGTCAGTGACAACTAACACTTGACTAACACTGTGACTAAACAAAGATTCAGTATACATTTTGACAGATTGCAGTATTGTATTTAATTCATAGTATTAGTTATTTCCTGTGATAAAACAGAAACTACCATATTTTTTGTTTGCCTTAACCATTTCGTTTCGATTATTGATCAGCATGACTTTTTATAACAGATCCAATTTGATCTTAAGGAATTTCATGTTTCTCTTTTAAGAGTAATTTCTAGTAATACAATAATCTTTTATTTACTGGTTTAGTGGTCAATGGGTGGGAAACATTTCTAGCTTGTCCACACTATGTACATTGTATACCCACCCATGGAAGTGGGCATGCATTATTTTTTGTTGAATGAAAAGACTTGCAAATACAGTCAATTGAAAAAGACAAATCAGCATTTGTTATCAATATTTTTTAACAAAAACATGAAAAAGAGAATATAGTGGCTGGTGAAAAGAGCAAAATCCACAAGAGGTAGGCACATCAACATGAGGAGGGTCAAAGTAGTATTTTATGTGAACTCAAAATAATCCTATTTATGATAATTTTATTAGTCATAAACTGTTTAATTATCTCTCATAGCCTAGCTCTCTTATGCGATACTTTTTTTTCCCCAGAATAATACTAGACTTGCTGAAAATGAATGTTGCTCCAACAGCAGTGCTCCAAATGTTAATGTCGATGCTTGGACAACAGAGAAGGAAACCAGTTCTGTCAGCTGGAGAACGTGGAAAAGAAAATGGACAAAGTAGAACAGTAGACAGTGATCCACGATATGACAGGAATCGTGAACAAAGAGCAGGATCAAGGGGAAGAGTACTTTCAGGATCATCAAAAAGAACAGACTTTAGGAGATGATGAACACTTATTATTTAGATGTTCTGTATATTAAGCTTATGAGGAACTTGTAAATAACATTTTTGTATGAAACTATTAATAATTAGTATACATTTATTTTTTGTACATGTATATAAAAATGATAATTGATGCACTTGGTTGTGAAAAATTGATATATATTTCGGTATATATATCATGTATATACATTGTAGTTACTGTGATAATAAACATATTAATGCAAAATATACAGATGTAAACTATTCTTATTATATACTTACGGTACATTACAATTACACTAGAGAAATGGATAAAAAAAGACATAAAGGACATGTAAATAAGGAAAAGTTAAATTTTGTAGTGACAATTTTTGATGAAAAAAAACGTGACCATTAAAAAATGAACATGTTACATATTTCATTATTTGTCACTGTCACCATATTCGGTAGTCATCTGGATTAAATTTAACAGCATTCAAGCTTTAAAACAAGGAAACGATCTGGTCAACAATTTTTGTTTATAACAAAGAAAAGAAGACGTTTACAGTGAAAGCTTTTTTATGAACATCATTGATATGACAATTGTCTTTGGCAGCAAGGATTTCATTTGTATGGAGTTGAATTACTATCAGTACAAATCAGTTAGACAACTGTTAAGATGCCCTGTCTGTAGGACATGGTCTAATGACTTTGGAATAAATTAGGAATTTTCTATGTTAAGTTTTCTGCTTCTTAAGTTAGATTGATAGGACATAATTACAATAGAAAACAATGTTTTCTATAAAGTTTATACATTACTGTCTTTACATCTCAGTTTGTCCACCATTTATAAGCCCATCACACAAGATTATGGTCTAGAGACTTTGAATTAATGAGCAATGTTGCTGTCTATTTTTGAATTTGTAATGTCACTGTCATACAAGTGAGAGGTTTAGCTAGCTATAAAACTAGGTTCAATCCACCATTTTCTACATATATATAAGAAAACGCCTGTACCAAGTTAGGAATATGGCAGTTGTTATCCATTTGTTTAATGTGTTTGGAGGTTTTGATTTTGCCATTTTATTAGGGACTTTCTGTTTTGAATTTTCTTCAGATTCTTCACAATCTTTTGTGATTTTCCTTTTTTTTCATGTAGTTTTTGGCCTTCCTCTAATTCTTTTCCCTTCAGGTGCCCATTGTTGTGCTACATAGCTATTGTTGTCTCTTTCACGCCTTGATATATATGTCCTATCAATGTCCACCGTCTCCTTCTGTTTTCACAACTGATGTTTCTGGTGATAGCAATTTTGTTTACTGTTTTGTTTGATGTTTTACTTTGCCATCTTATTTTTAGATCTTTCTTAGGCATTGGTGTTCGTTTCGTTTCTTCATTGTAAATTTCCATGTTTCACATCTGTTTCACCTCCATACAATAATACAGATCTAAGTAATGATTTATATAGATCTATAGGTGTATTTTTTGTTTTTCGGCCAATTCCTCTTGCATATCATACATTTCTTAGGCGATGGAATGTCCCTCTTGCTTGCTATATTCTGTTCTTGATGTCACAACTACCTCCTCCCTCTTTGTCCATGACTGCTCCAATGTTTGTGAACTTGTCTACATCTACTTTCTCGTTGTATAGTGTTATCAACTCCTTACTCTGTGTATGCTTTGATCTAATAGTTATCAAAGGTACCAGGATTATAATTAAGTACGCCAGACGCTCGTTTCTTCTACATAAGACTCATCAGTGACACTCATATCAAAATATTTAAAAAGCCAAACAAGTACAAAGTTGAAGAGCATTGAGGATACAAAAGTTACAAAAAGTTGTGCCAAATAAGAGTTTTACTTTTGGAGGGGGTTAAGTTTCATTCCAACTCTTTAAGCGTCAGTTGTTAATTTCTGTGTTTTCTCATCAAGGTCGCTAAATTATGAGGAGAGAAGTGCAATGGTGTCAGCTAAGTCAAGATCTTCTAGAACATGTAGAACAGTATTAAAGTTCCCTGTGGTAAAACCGTTTTGTCTGCAGTTGCTTTTCGCATGATCCATTATATGACTTGGAGGAAAAGAAATCCTGACATTATACAACCCTGTTCCACTCCTGATTTATCTCAAACCATTCTTATGTTTCTCCCTGGTAGATGACGGTACACTAATCTAGAATATACTCCCTTCATGGTTCTACGATCTTGCTTGGTATTCCGTAGCTCTTCATGATATACATGTACTATAGACTCTCTCGGTGGACTGAATCAAATGTTTTTTTAAAGTCTATAAAAAAAGTAGTATTAAAGCTGCCCTTCATTCATTTTTTGCTTGAGTATGTTTCGAATGGATAAAAATCTGTCCAGTTGTTCTTCGTTTTCGTCTAAATCCTGCCTGCTTATTCCTGATTTTTTTGTTCTTTTATTATTTCTTTTAGAATTTTGCAGAATACATTACTGAAAACAGGTAAACACTTCACTCCAGTTGACTGTCGGCATTCCAATTGGAACCAATTGTGACCATCTTCTTGCCGCCTTGTTTCTTTATGATTATAAGGCTGACTTTATACAGGAACTTCTTAGGAAGAAAGATAAGAAGTTCAACTCTACTTTCCGCTCTATAGATGACGTTCTTTCACTAAATAATTCATAATTGGTTGAATGTTGAACGCATCTATCCCATCGAACTAGAGATAAAGGATGCACCAGATATATATTCAGTTAAGTCGGCCTCATATCTTGACTTACATCTAGAAATTGACCATGAGGGTCGGTTGAAAACAAAACTTAACGACAAAAAGATGATTTCAGCTTTCCAATTAGTAGCTTTCCATTTCTAAGTAGCAACATTCCAGCAGCACCTGCATACGGTTTATATATCTCCCAATTGATACGATATTCCCGTGCTCGCATTTCCTATCATGATTTTCTTGATAGAGGGTTGCTGCTCATAAGGGAGCTATTAAACCAAGAGTTCCAAATTGTGAAGTTGAAATTATCCCTTCATTAAGTTTACGGACACCATCACGAGGATATGTTCCTTACGTGGTAACTTCAATTCCCTTCTCTTTCTTGATTGTGACCTACCAAACCAGACTATTTACCGGATTTGTTTTAACATAACATAAGCAACACGACGGATGCTACATGTGGAGCAGGATATCTACTTACCTTTCTGGATCACCTGAGATTACCCCTAGTTTTTTGGTGGGGTTCGTGTTGCTTATTCTTTAGTTTTCTATGTTGTGTCAGGTTTTCTAATGTTTGTTTGTTTATCTTTTTTTTTCGGCCAGGCGTTGTCAGTTTATTTTCGATTTATAAGTTTGATGTCCCTCTGGTATCTATCGTCCCTCTTTTGTTACAATCTGTCATATCGCCATTCTTAAAAATCTTGCAAATAAATCCCTCTCTCCAGTCTGATGGCAATTTTTTCTGCCTCCCGTAGGCTGTTAATTATTTCTATCATTTCCTCTGCTGTAAGGTGGATGTCTGCCTTTATAAGCTCTGGTGTTACACTGTCTATTCCTGCTGACTTCCCATTTTGTGTCTTCATCAGTACTCTTTAAACTTCAGCTACTGTCCATTATCCTAGATCGATCTCGTCTATTATGATCTTCCCCTGAAATTTGAACAGGGTCTTGCCTATTTCAAACTTCACTAAAATATTCTACCCATCTACTCAGTATATCGTTTCTTTCACTTTACAGTTCTCCTTCTTTACTTTTTATTCCCGTGTGTTGCCTCTTTCTTTCACTTGTTAGGATTTTATCGATGTTATGAAGCTCTTTGATTTTGCCATTTTCTACTGCTTTTTCTGCATCTTCAGCCATCATCCTGTTTTACTTTTATCCTCTCCGGCACTTTCTTAACACCTTTTCTTTTCTGCTTTTTGACCTGACTAGATTAGTATACACATCTGCTCCCCTCATTACTGTTGTATCTAATATTGATGTCCTCATGTCATTTCGTACCATTATATGATCTATCTGATTTGTTGTTTTTCCATCAGGGGGTTTCCATGATACTTTATGAATTTCCTCGTGTGGAAAATAGAACCTGTTATGATGAGGCCGTTGATTTGGCAGAAATTGCATAATAATTCACCATTTTCATTAATGTTCCCATATCCATGTTTTCCTAACACCTCTTGCATATGGCTGTTGTCTCTTTTGCGTTCAGGTCACCCATAACTATAAGCATATCATTCTTATTGCAGGATGGAATATTATCTTGTAGTTGTGGTAAAATTCTTCTTTCTTGCATCATTTGTTGGTGCACATGCTTGTATGACTGTCCACTTCCTATACTTGGTATAGAATCTTGCTTTTATGATTCTCTTGATGATTGGTGTCCATTCCATCAATGCTTTCTTAGCTCTTTCATTTGTCACCATCTACTCTCACTGATACCTAGTATGTCAATTCAATATTTTTTCATTTTTTTATTTACTTGTGCTGCTTTTGATTTGTCTGCCATTGTTCTAACATTCCAACATCCTATATACATGATATATATATATATATCACTCTGCTTTGGCGCTACTATGGAACCTATCGGCTTTTAATTGGGCTTCCTTTCGGCTTTCCCCGAAATGTGTCATGTTTGATTCCTCAGCAGACACCAGTTTTTGGGTTTCTTCAAATTTCTGGTTTCTGTAACAAGCTCTTTTTTACAGAGTTCTTGTGGACCGGGTTTTCTCTCTGAGTAGTCTTTTTCGTAGATGATTGGTTTACCATGCTAACGGATGGCATTTGTCCGGAATTCTTTTTGGGTTGTCTCCCATAGCCTTCGACTTTCCACAGTCACCCACAAGGCAGTTGGGTTATTTGACAATAGATGGGGGTTTGGTTTGCAGACACCAAGGCGTATCCACTAACCGGTTGGCGCAGGATGCCTTGCATCAAGGTGCCAAACCTCCTCAAATACCTTGTGATTTTGCATTGGGCCGTGAGGTTCGCAGTTTCCATCTATCACCTCGTGGTGGATCACATATCTGAACTGCATAGGTCTTACTGCATGAGAAGCTGTAACTAACAGGAAAGACTTACGCACTAGGCTCTCCTTTTCACAGCAAGTTGCTAGCCATTGATGAATGCTGAAAGCGAGAGTGAGAACCATAGACACAACATCACACATACAGGTGCGCATCACACAGTCATTTGATAGACGTATCACGCAATAACTTATTAGTAATTTACTATGTGCAAACCATAACTCATCACCAAATTTGCAAACAACCAGTCATGTAAATTTTCTAGCCCTTTAACTTGACCAATAAAGTTGAACAGGAAAAATTATAACCAAGACTGTTAGCAGTAAAAACCGCACAAACATTGAGAAATTAAAAGGCGCCTTACTGTACACTCAAGCAAACGCCACACGAATCTAACAAAACTGGGGTGGTCTCTCTGTCTCCGAAATTGTAAGCAAATACTGCTCCATATTGAACACCCGTCTTTCAAAATATCTGTTTAATACTCTTTGAACATTAAATTTGCCGATAACAGGCAGCAAATAACCATAAAATGCCTTTTTTTTTTTTTTTTTTAACAAACGCAATCTTGTGATCAATATGCCTTTCCAAAGTCACGAGCCTCTGGCTTTTGTCAGCCATGTATGTTTTTTTTTCAATTCGAGTTCATTTTCATATTTTGAAGTTTACTGCGACGTCCATTTTCATTGAACAAGACTTGTACACAATTTTGTTTATGGACTCGACTGAAGCCCGCCTCAAGTATTTTCGCGCTGTGTTGAAGAACCATTGGTGGATTTGTGCTGTTTTTGTGCCCTTTGGTGTGGTTGTGTCCATTTGATACATTTCCGATTTCCATTCTTAATTGTATATGAGTGGAATGATATTAACAGTACCAACTTTCTTGCACCAGATGCGCATTTCGACAAAACATGTCTATTCAGTGGTGCTCGTGGCCAAAAATATTTGAAATCCAAAGCTTATATAAAAGATGAGCTATAATCCAAAAGATCCAAAAAGTATAACCAAATCCGTGAAAGGAATCAGAGCTTTGCATGAGGGAGATACATTCCTTAATTTATAATAATTTCTTATATTTTGTAACAGCAAATTTTAATAACACCAAAAAATCAGTATTTTCATGCCAGTACTACTGGGCTGGTGATAAATGATTGCCATCAGTTGTCAAGACGTTTCATGTTATTCAAGTTCTCTGTTTAAAGGCATGATCAGTTAAGCGTTTTTCATATTAATTTTTCACCAGGTTGACCATGGTTGGTTTCACTATGACCTAAATTGTGTTTGTTAATGGAAATTATGTAACGCTTCTTTTTGAGTTCTCTTTTCATCTATAGGCTTGACGACGTTTTTCTTATTGTTCGCTAGATTGCCCATGGCTATGTTAGTTTTTTTTTTGTTATTAGTTAAAACTTCGGTTTAATCATGCATTTCTATTATATAGTCTTTTTTTTTTTTTTTTTTTTATTAAAATACTGTTTGCAAAAATATAAATTATTCTAAGCAGTAAGGATATTCTTGTCCCATGCAGAGAACCCTAGCCGTACAGGGCATAACTTTTTTGAACTTTTGGTCCTCAGTGCTGTTCAACTTTGTTTTGGCTTTGGGACTTTTTTCATCTGAGCGTCACTGGTTAGTCTTGTGGGGACGAGACTCATTTCTGGCGTATTAAATTTCAAACCTGCGGTATGTTTTGTTAGCTATTATTCGTGTGTTTCTCTGTCCTATATGTTCTCCTATTTATTTGTATTGTGGCCCTGTCATATTGTGTTGTCGTTTTAATGTTATATTTAACATTGTCATTTAAGCGGGAGGATTCGCATGCCACACAACCAAGTTTAAAATGTCCTGTACCAAGTCAGGAAAATGACCATTGTTATATTATTATAGTTCGTTTCTGTGTGTGTTACATTTTAATGTAACAGTTGTGTTTCTGTTGTGGCGTTTGTTTCCTCTTATATTTGAGTGTGAATTTGCATTGCTATAATTATAGTTATCAAAAGTACCTAGTGATTATAAGACGTATCACGGTACTTTTCTATCCCAGATGCATGTATTTAGTTTTGATTTTATATTTGTTATTCTCATCAGATTTTGTTTGATGCTTAGGTCGTTTCTGTGTGTGTTACATTTTAATGTTATGTTTCTGTTGTGTCTTTGTTCTCCTCTTACATTTGATGCGTTTCCCTCAGGTTTGGTTTGAAACACGGATTTGTTTGTTTTTTTCTATCGATTTAGGATTTTCTAACAGCGGTATACTACAGTTGCCTTTATTTATTACATGACCTATAAATTATGTTTGCTAATGGAAATTATGTAACGCTTCTTTTTGTGTTATTTTGGTTTTTTTTTTTATCTTAAGACATGATCAGTATGACGTTTTTCTTATAGTTCGTTAGATTGAGCATGAATGATTATGTTGGTTTCTTTATTTATAACTCGCTGAATCTGATGCTCAATGGTTGTTGTTTGTTGATGTGGTTCATAAATGTGTTATTTTTCATGTTTTTTTTATATAGATTAGACCGTTGGTTTTCCCGTTTTGATTGTTTTATGCTAGTCATTTTTGGAGCAATTTATAGCTTGCTGTTCGGTACGATCCAAGGCTTTGTTAATGTTTTGTGTACCTTTCAAAAATCCTTTATGTATCTGTATATATACGAAGGGAGAAAAATAAATGATCAAAACAAATTAAAGGTAGAGAAATACGACAAAACAAATTAAAGGTAGAGAAATACGACAAAACAAATTAAAGGTAGAGAAATACGACAAATCAAATTAAAGGTAGAGAAATACGACAAAACAAATTAAAGGTAGAGAAATACAACAAAACAAATTAAAGGTAGAGAAATACGACAAAACAAATTAAAGAGTACAGAAATGAAAACAAACTTCCACTGCCATATAGACCCTCATAAATGTAAAATACAAATTTCAGTTCCAATTACACATGTTACACTTGTTTCTGTTTCTCATAATGTTTCCATCGTAGGCTTTTCTTTTCATATATTAATTCATAAACTACATGTATATAGAACAAATATTTATATAAATAAAATAAAACATAAAAATAAAATTAAAAAAAAGTCTGCTCTGTTCGGTGATAAATCAGTTTCCGTTCGATCGGTTTGAATCTTCAACTGGTACTTTATCGTCTTCAGTTGAGCCTCGCTTATAACTTGAAATAGGCATGATAGGTGGGAGTAGCGAATACCCACATAATGATGACGTAGGCCGACACATTTGTAATGGATAATCATCTATAATTGGTGGAAGTTTTGGTGATCCACATGCCGATAATGGTCGTTTTTCTGTATTTTCGAGAGTGGTAAACAACGGCGATAAACTAGCAGACATCGGACGATCCATTTTCAATGTTTTGTTTGTGCTATTTATTGGAGGAAGTTTTGCGAATCCAGAGGCTGACAGGGGTCGATTTATATAAGTGTCATTCCTTTTGATTATTGGTGGTAACATTGCCATAGCAGAAGGCGATACTATATTGTTTTCATTTACGGATTCCTTTCTTCCTTTTATCTGCGTATGACGAGTTAATCCTGAAGCTGATACAGAATGACTTGATTTTACTATTGCATTCTGGGTAGTTTTTGACGGTAAGTGCAGGGACTCTGATGTTAACCCTGGACATGGGCTTTTGTATTTCTCGCCTATGCTCACGGGATTAGGAGAAATAAGATTTCGATTTCTGGGCAATTTTGTACATCTTTCTCTTCTTCTAGACGATCTCCTGTCATCACCGTTCGGACTTTTCGCAATTTGTGTCCTATTCATTTTGATATCAGTTCCTCGTTTTCCTGATATTTTGCTCTTCGGAAACGATTTTACAGCTAGCGGGCCATTTATAGTTGCCTTGTTTGTTTGGGTTATCCTCAATACACGGACAGGAATGCGTCTGGCTGAATTAATGAGTGGCCTTTTGTTTAGTCTCGTCCTAACCATAACAGGGATTCTGCTTGGGATAGTAGTGGTACCATGAAAGAATGAGAATCTAAACCTCATTTCATTTTTATCTTCCCTTTTAATCAAAATGTCATTTTCAAACTGTCCTCCTAGTTTCCCTCTGATTGATAGATTTACTTCAGTTGTTTGACTAGGTACTTTTTGCGATTTCTTAGGTTTCTGTTCTTCTTGGACATCGTTTTCATCAAAGTTGTTTTTTGCTTCGTTTTCTTGCTTTCTATTAATAAAGCTCAGCTTTGGTTTGGGTTTCAGTTTCTTGGGACTCTCGAAAAAGACATCAAAACATACATTTTTCTTCACTGCCTGCTCTTCTTTATATGCACTATCACGGTTTTTAACAGCAGTTTGCCTGTCAGCGGTTGGTGCATCTTCTTTTTGTTCGTTATCGTGGCTATAAGCTTTATTTTCATCAATATGTTTCAATTGAAACTGTGCTTTTCTTCCACCAGAAGTGAGTTTTGGTTAAGTCCTTTGCTTCTTATGACTGTCAAACACAATGTCAAAACTAATGTTTTTCTTTTCTTCATATCTAACATCTTCTTTGTTTTCAAAACTAATGTTTTTCTTTTCTTCATATCCAACATATTCTTTGTTTTCAAAACTATTGTTTTTCTTTTCTTTATATCTAACATCTTTGTTTTCAAAACAAATGTTTTTCTTTTCTTCATATCCAACATCTTCTTTGTTTTCAAAACTAATGTTTTTCTTTTCTTCATTTCTAACATCTTTTTTGTTTTCAAAACTAATGTTTTTCTTTTCTTCATATCTAACATCTTCTTTGTTTTCAAAACTAATGTCTTTCTTTTCTTCATATCCAACATATTCTTTGTTTTCAAAACTAATGTCTTTCTTTTCTTCATATCTAACATCTTCTTTGTTTTCAAAACTAATGTTTTTCTTTTCTTCATATCGAACATCTTTGTTTTCAAAACTAATGTCTTTCTTTTCTTCATATCGAACATCTTTGTTTTCAAAACTAATGTCTTTCTTTTCTTCATATCCAACATCTTCTTTGTTTTCAAAACTAATGTTTTTCTTTTCTTCATATCCAACATCTTCTTTGTTTTCAAAACTAATGTCTTTCTTTTCTTCATATCCAACATCTTCTTTGTTTTCAAAACTAATGTCTTTCTTTTCTTCATATCCAACATCTTCTATGTTTTCCAAACAATTGTTTTTCTTTTCTTCATATCTAACATCTTCTTTGTTTTCAAAACTAATGTCTTTCTTTTCTTCATATCCAACATCTTCTTTGTTTTCAAAACTCATGTCTTTCTTTTCTTCATATCCAACATCTTCTTTGTTTTCAAAACTAATGTTTTTATTTTCTGTATATCTAACATCTTCTTTGTTTTCAAAACTAATGTTTTTCTTTTCTTCATTTCTAACATCTTTGTTTTCAAAACTAATGTCTTTCTTTTCTTCATATCCAACATCTTCTTTGTTTTCAAAACTAAGGTCTTTCTTTTCTTCTTCTTTGTTTTCAAAACTAAGGTCTTTCTTTTCTTCATATCCAACATCTTCTTTGTTTTCAAAACTAAGGTCTTTCTTTTCTTCATATCCAACATCTTCTTTGTTTTCAAAACTAATGTTTTTCTTTCCTTCATATCTAACATCTTTTTTGTTTTCAAAACTAATGTTTTTCTTTTCTTCATATCCAACATCTTCTCTGTTTTCAAAACAATTGTTTTTCTTTTCTTCATTTCTAACATCTTCTTTGTTTTCAAAACTGATGTTTTTCTTTTCTTCATACCTAACATCTTTGTTTTCAAAACTCATGTCTTTCTTTTCTTCATATCCAACATCTTCTTTGTTTTCAAAACTAATGTTTTTCTTTTCTTCATATTTAACATCTTCTTTGTTTTCAAAACTTATGTTTTTCTTTTCTTCATATCTAACATCTTTGTTTTCAAAACTAATGTCTTTCTTTTCTTCATATCCAACATCTTCTTTGTTTTCAAAACTAATGTTTTTCTTTTCTTCATTTCTAACATCTTTATTTTCAAAACAAATGTTTTTCTTTTCTTCATATCCAACATCTTCTTTGTTTTCAAAACAAATGTTTTTCTTTTCTTCAAATCTAACATCTTCTTTGTTTTCAAAACTAATGTTTTTGTTTTCTTCATTTCTAACATCTTCTTTGTTTTCAAAACTATTGTCTTTCTTTTCTTCATATCTAACATCTTCTTTGTTTTCAAAACTAATGTCTTTCTTTTCTTCAAATCTAACATCTTTTTTGTTTTCAAAACTAATGTTTTTCTTTTCTTCATTTCTAACATCTTCTTTGTTTTCAAAACTCATGTCTTTCTTTTCTTCATATCCAACATCTTCTTTGTTTTCAAAACTAAGGTCTTTCTTTTCTTCTTCTTTGTTTTCAAAACTAATGTCTTTCTTTTCTTCATATCCAACATCTTCTTTGTTTTCAAAACTCATGTCTTTCTTTTCTTCATATCTAACATCTTCTTTGTTTTCAAAACTAAGGTCTTTCTTTTCTTTATATCTAACATCTTCTTTGTTTTCAAAACTAATGTTTTTCTTTTCTTCAAATCTAACATCTTTTTTGTTTTCAAAACTAATGTTTTTCTTTTCTTCATTTCTAACATCTTCTTTGTTTTCAAAACTCATGTCTTTCTTTTCTTCATATCCAACATCTTCTTTGTTTTCAAAACTAAGGTCTTTCTTTTCTTCTTCTTTGTTTTCAAAACTAAGGTCTTTCTTTTCTTTATATCTAACATCTTCTTTGTTTTCAAAACTCATGTCTTTCTTTTCTTCAAATCTAACATCTTTTTTGTTTTCAAAACTAATGTTTTTCTTTTCTTCATTTCTAACATCTTCTTTGTTTTCAAAACTCATGTCTTTCTTTTCTTCATATCCAACATCTTCTTTGTTTTCAAAACTAAGGTCTTTCTTTTCTTCTTCTTTGTTTTCAAAACTAATGTCTTTCTTTTCTTCATATCCAACATCTTCTTTGTTTTCAAAACTCATGTCTTTCTTTTCTTCATATCTAACATCTTCTTTGTTTTCAAAACTAAGGTCTTTCTTTTCTTTATATCTAACATCTTCTTTGTTTTCAAAACTAATGTTTTTCTTTTCTTCATATTTAACATCTTCTTTGTTTTCAAAACTAATGTTTTTCTTTTCTTCATATCTAACATCTTCTTTGTTTTCAAAACTAATGTTTTTCTTTTCTTCATATCCAACATCTTCTTTGTTTTCAAAACAATTGTTTTTCTTTTCTTCATTTCTAACATCTTCTTTGTTTTCAAAACTAATGTTTTTCTTTTCTTCATTTCTAACATCTTCTTTGTTTTCAAAACTATTGTTTTTCTTCTCTTTATTTCTAACATCTTCTTTGTTTTCAAAACTAATGTTTTTCTTTTCTTCATATCCAACATCTTCTATGTTTTCAAAACTAACATTTTTCTTTTCTATATATCTAACATCTTCTTTGTTTTCAAAACAATTGTTTTTCTTTTCTTCATATCTAACATCTTCTTTGTTTTCAAAACTAATGTTTTTCTTTTCTTCATATCCAACATCTTCTATGTTTTCAAAACTAACATTTTTCTTTTCTTCATATCCAACATCTTCTTTGTTTTCAAAACTAACATTTTTCTTTTCTTCATATCTAACATCTTCTTTGTTTTCAAAACTAATGTCTTTCTTTTCTTCATATCCAACATCTTCTATGTTTTCAAAACTAACATTTTTCTTTTCTTCATATCTAACATCTTCTTTGTTTTCAAAACTCATGTTTTTCTTTTCTTCATATCTAACATCTTCTTTGTTTTCAAAACTAATGTTTTTCTTTTCTTCATATCCAACATCTTCTTTGTTTTCAAAACTAATGTCTTTCTTTTCTTCATATCCAACATCTTCTATGTTTTCCAAACAATTGTTTTTCTTTTCTTCATATCCAACATCTTCTTTGTTTTCAAAACTAATGTCTTTCTTTTCTTCATATCCAACATCTTCTTTGTTTTCAAAACTCATGTTTTTCTTTTCTTCATATTTAACATCTTCTTTATTTTCATTGCTCTTGATATTCTGGTCTGTGATATTAGGTATCAGATTGGCGGGTTTCCTTTTTTCAGAAGATAGTTTGGGTTTAGACATTCGTTTCTTTGTTTTTTCAAACATGATGTCAAAACTAACATTTTTATTTTTCTCTAGTTCAATATCTTCTTTGCTTTCATTGCTTTTAATTAAATTCTGGTCTGTTGAGGTCGGTATCAGATTGACGATTTTTCTTTTTTCCGAGGATAGTTTCGGTTTAGAAGTATGTTTCTTTGGTTTTTCAAAAATTATGTCAAAACAAGTATTAACTTTCTTTTCATAACCGACTTTATCTGCACCGTCTTCACCATCATAAGAACTTCCGGTTTGTTCTGGTGGCAGAACTGTCTTTTCTTCCTCGGCTCTTATTTTTTCATTAATGGTAACATCTATTTCCTCATCATCAGTAATTCGCACTGAGTGGCGTTCATGCACATGATTTAACTTTCCCTCAAGCTTCTTTACCACATGGGATTTAAGATTGAACCAATCTTCTGTTTCTTCTAGCATTAATTCCAATTCGATTATTCTTTCATTCTTTCTTTTTATTTCTTCCTCAACAATATCAATTGCTGACTCAAGATCTTGCTCTTTTTGTGCCAACCTGTAAGAAAATAAAGTTATTTGTTGGAATATTTAAATACAAATATACTATTTTAAAATGAAAGTTCAAATACTTTAAAATTTTCTTCAATATTTTGTAACTTCCCCTCTGATTATTTTATCAGACTCTATATTGAAATTTCTACACAGCAATTTCTTTATGTGTCAATTTTTGTTGGAAAACATATTTATGGTAAACTAATCCAAATGTTTACCCCTTTTGGATGTAATTTTTATACTTCTATATTTTTAATTTACTAAGTAGTCCGTACATTTTGTACGGAAATTTTAGAGACATCTGATTTTGGTTAAAATCACACACAAAAAACAAGACCTGAACCCGGGACCCCGGACAATGTTAGCGCATTTATAGTACAACCAAAACAGTGAAAGATGCTTTGAATTCACAATCATATCTAATGGATGGGGATCAAAATAAATCTACTAGAGCAAAGGAGTTCTAACATGAAGATAAACTCTCAAATCGCAAGAAGATCTCGTTTAAATTGTTTTACATTGTCTTATCGGGGCCTTTTATAGCTGACTATGCGGTATGTGCTTAGCTCATTGTTGAAGGCCGTACGGTGACCTATAGTTGTTAATGTCTGTGTCATTTTGGTCTTTTGTGGATAGCTGTCTCATTGGCAATCATACCAAATTTTCTTTTATATCTTAAGGTCTGTGTCGTTTAGTTTCTGTCTCAAAGGCGTATTAATCTCGTGTCTCCTTATGGTCTAATATTTGAACACCAGATCGCATGATTGGAAACGTAGAGCAATTATTTGTTCTATTCTCTACTTTGATATACGGAACTAGGAACTCGGACGCAGAGGGCCATCGATTTATACATTTGACACAAAGAGCAACCGCTGTATATATTCGACACAATAAGCCATCTTTGTATACCCTTGACGCAAAAAGCCAAGGCTTTTTACACTTAACACAAGGAGGCAGCGCTCTATATCTCTGACACAGAACACAATCGCTTTACCCAGTTGACACAAAGAGCCACTTTTTATAACCCTGGCGTAGAAATCACCACTCTACATCTGACACAGAAAGACATCGCTTTATACCCTTAGTCTATAACTAAGGCAACTGATTTATACCCTTGCCACAGAGAGCAACCGTTGAATACCCCATACACATAGGACCATCGCGTTATACCCCTGACACAGAAAGCAATCGCTGTATACCCTTGACACAGAAAGCAATCGTTTATCCAGTTGACAGAAAGAGCTACACTTTATAACCCTGGCGCAGAATTAAATCACCACTCTACATTTGAAACAGAAAGACATCGCTAAATACCTTTGATCTATAGGGCCACCGATTTAAACCCTTCACACAGAGAGCCAATACTTTATACCCCCTGACACAAAAAGTCATTCCTGTATATCCTTGACACAGAGAGCAACCGCTTAATACTCAATACACTAACACATAGGACTATCGCGTTTTTCCCCCGACACAGAAAGTAACCGCTTTATCCTGTTGATACAAAGACATCGCTTTATACGCGTGACACAAAAAGTCATCGGTTTATACTCCTGACACAGAGGGCCACCGCTTTATACCCCTGACACAGAAAGTCACCACTCTATACATTTGACGTAGAAGTCACCGCTTTATACTCCTAGATGGCACAGAGAGACACACTTTATATCCCTAAACACTTAACGTAGAAAACCACCGCTTTGTATCAACAGATATCCACTGTTATACGTACCTAATCTTCGAGGGCGGTAATTTCTTGGGTCACAAGCAACAGCAAGCAATAAAGTACCCCAAAATGACTAAGTGTAACACCATTCAAACGGGAAAACCTACGGTATATATAATCTATACTAGTACAAAAACGTGAAACGAGAAACACTTATGAACCACATCAACAAACGATCACCACTGAAGTGAACCATGTTCCTGACTAAGTACAGGTGCAAAAAAAATGTAGTTTGCGTGATAAATGATAAAAGAATATACTTACTGAGAAAATATGTCTTCGAACTTATATTTTTGGTCCACTTTCATATCGTCAAAGCCCTTATTAAACTTGTGGTCTGACATTTCCGACTTGTAGTGATTCTTCTTGTATACTATCACACTGATTTCTAAGAAAGAAAAAGGGGTTACTTTAAACATACATAAGAACATGTTGTCAACGAACAAATAAGTATGTTACAAGTCAACAACTAAAACATCTGTATGGAACGCCACGACTGCCTTATGTTAATAATCAGCCTTATACGCAGTGTTCACAGCATTATATGAAGTGATCACAGCATTATATGTAGTGCTCACAACATTATATGAAGTGATCACAGCATTATATGCAGTGCTCACAGCATTATATGCAGTGTTCACAACATTATATGAAGTGCTCACAACGTTATTTTAAGTGCTCACAACATTATATTAAGTGCTCACAACATTATATTAAGTGCTCACAACATTATATTAAGTGTTCACAACATTATACGTTTTTTGTTGTATGATGAGATTGATGTATGATGAGATTTATGAATGATGAGATCATTCGGTAAACTTCGTTTTTTAGCGGAGATTACCGAATCCATAATTGGTAAATAACGGTAATGCCCAGCAAACAAATTTAAAAAGTTATTAAAATCATGTTATCATAAGGTAGCATACAATATTTAAAACTGATTAAAATAAGTAAGGAAAAGATGAAACTGAGATGTGAATGATTGAAGAAGTTCTGTTCGTCGTAAGAAATACGAATGGCAAAATGTAAGTTAAATAATAAAAAGTTTATTTAATGAAATATCGAAGGAAATTTTGTATGATATATTCTCGAGTTCATTTCCTACTGAAGAAATTTAGCAAGGTGCCACTTTATAGTCCGTACTCAGTTTTAAAAAGCTTAATTACCTTTTAAATAAAACAGTCAGCTTTCTATAACACATAGGTGCCATATTACGCTAGCTTATATATGTCATGATAGAGTCATTTTTGGCATCGATTTTCAGAATTTGGCATTTTTACATGAATAAGTATCTAACAGATATGGAAAATGCAGTTTAAAGCATTTCACTGTAGGTGTTAAACATAACTTTACATCAATTATTCCATTTTTTTACAAGCTTTTTAGCACGGCAAGTACTAAGATTGTCTTCTAAATATGATCAGCAGTCTTATATAGAAATTTCAACTTTCATAGAAAAATTTACCCTTTCAAGACCCTGTTTAACATTTTTATTTAAAGTTATCATCTCTTATGAAAATTGAGTTTGTGGGGATGAATAAAACGTTTACTACGTTTGTTCGTCAGTTTGCACGGTACACATATATATATAAAAGTGGTATGCTTGCCAATGAAACAACTTTCCACAAGAGACAAAATGACATCACAGAAATTTTAAACAGCTAAACGGCCACAGTACGACCTTCAACAATGAGGAAAGCCCATACCGGATAGTCAGCTATATAGAAGGCACCGAAATGATAAACGAAAAATATTCCTAATTTATGTACAAACAAACGATCGAAAAACTAACATGTATATAACACATTAATTAACAAACGACAACCACTGAAATAAAGGCGCCTCCTGACTTGGGACGGCCACATATATGCAAAATGTGGTGGGTTTTAACATGTTAGCGGGATGTTGGTATCCTCCCTCTAACCTGGGACAGTGGCGTAACAGAACAACATAAGAACGAACTATGAAAATCAGTTGTAAAAGGCTTGTTAGTTTTCTCGTTTGAATTGTTTTACATGGTCGTATCGGGGCCTTTTATAGCTGACTATGCGGTATGGGCTTTGCTCATTGTTGAAGGCCGTACGGTGACCTGTAGTTGTTAATGTTTGTGTCATTTTGGTATTTTGTGGATAGTTGTCTCATTGGCAATCATACCACATCTTCTTTTTTATATTAACTCATTAGATGGGTACAAATATAAATGCATATGATCTAACAAGAAAATAGAGTGAACGTGCATGTGGGCGGGTACTTGTATATCCCAACAATAAAAAGACACTATAAGTACTGATCTGAGAGTATATATAACTAATATAGTACCATGCTGTTGATTAAAAATAACATCACTCCAGACCCTTTTGTTTTCCACATAATTAATATTGCCAATAATTAAGAAGTTCCAGGTCGAATCGATACCAATAATATGTTCACCTGTTAACTTTTACATTATCTGTACGTTCCGCATCTGACAGGAGTACCACGAAACGCTGTATTTAAGATTTTGCTATATACACGGGTCGTAATCACAGGGTTGAAACTACTTAATTCAACCATTGTCACATTGTTCCCGATTGTAGTACTTTAATCAGTATGACTTTCTAAGATGACAATACGAAGAATAAAAATCTGGACTTAAAATAAGGCGTATAGGTACAGCATGTACAGTTTTCAATTTGTGAGACGTAAAACAGCGAATCAAAAATTCAATTTTATTCATAACTCATAAAGGACAAAACTGTTGATTAAAAAATACTCCTTTCCAGAGACTTTTGTTTTCCAAACAAAATCAATAATACCAATATTAAATTGACAAGTTCCAGGTCGACGGGTTTAAACAGAAAGATGTTAAAAGCAGAGAAAACTTCATCTTATAATCGGCATGACTTTATCAGATGACAATACCAATACTAAAATAAGGCTTACGCATAGTTATATTCTTTAATTCAGTCACAGACCCGCGATATCACGGATGTGTTCTAGTAAATGTATATACATATTATTAGTTGTGAATATGGTGAAACTAATCCTCAAAATAAGTTTTAAATGCCCTGATGTGGAATAAACTTGGGTTAAATTGATCATACTTCTTAATTTACTTATTTCAATCCGTTTTAAATATTGTATACTGTCTTAATGATCACATATATAAAAATAACTGTTTAAATTTGTTTGCTGGGCATTACCGTAATTTACCAATTATGGATTCGGTAATTTCCGCTAAAAAACGAAGTTTACCGAATGATCTCATCATTCATAAATCTCATCATACAACAAAAAACGTATAATGTTGTGAACACTTAATATAATGTTGTGAGCACTTAATATAATGTTGTGAGCACTTAATATAATGTTGTGAGCACTTCATATAATGTTGTGAACACTGCATATAATGCTGTGAGCACTGCATATAATGCTGTGATCACTTCATATAATGTTGTGAGCACTACATATAATGCTGTGATCACTTCATATAATGCTGTGAACACTGCGTATAATGCTGATTATTAACATAAGGCAGTCGTGGCGTTCCATACATCTGACCATGCTGACGTATGTACCTGCAACAGATAAGACCATGACACATGCTATTTCAAATAACATTACCATGTGATCTTAAGTTCAGCAAGACGGACCAGAAAAAGGGAAGAAAAATAAACATTGCCTTTCTTGCGAGTATTTAGTACGTGAATAATATATATATGGATTTTGTAGTTTCTCTTTTAATCGTCTTCTTTCTCATTTTATTTAGTTAATGTACAGAATTAAGTCGTTTGTAGATTTCCCGTCTAATCAGTGGTCAGATAATATTATCAACTTATATTCTGGCTCTCACTCCCAGCGTTAAAATGTTAAAGATGTTAACGCTAGGAGTGAGAGCCACAGTTAGATTTAACTTTTTTGCATTATATTACAACAACTAAGCCATAATTACTTCTATAACATTACTTCCTTTTATTATTTTACCGCTTATACATAATACAGTTCCAAATAATAGCTAGCTTAAATGCAGAATTCAGTTAATTTATTCTTGACCTCATTTGCACATTTTTCTAAAATAACCCAACGATATTCTTTGACATCGATATTAAATATAATGTCGACCTCGTTCATTTAGTTCCAAAATGTTTTGAAAAACAAAGACGAAGCAAAACCGCTAACAATATATATCTATAATCGAGCGGACCTTTATCGAACTATATTTTTTTATTAGTATAAATAAAACTTCTAAAAGCAACTTACCTGCGTTCTTGATGAAATTTTTATTAAAATCACATCTCAATATCTCCAAAGCCTGTTAAGTTTTTATGTATACGTTAATGTTTGCGGTCGTGAAGTAAAAGCTCCTTTAGACAGCAGAGAAGTAGGTTTCTTCTGGCCGCTATTGTGACGTTACAAACAAAAAATCACAGACGTTACCAATAGATCTGTGCATGTTCTGGTGACGTTGTCTGAAGATGTGCACACACTGAGTTTTGATAATGCATCGAATGCACGAACGTTTGGTACAATTGGCTTTATTGACACCTTAGTACGCACATTTTTATATCATCATTATTATTTTGGAATTAAAAAAATGATAATAACTTGCTTATTATTACTATACTATATATAAAAATATTAATTTTCGCGAACCATTTAGGTCACGGAAATTCCAAAATATGGCATCAGTAAGGAGAGTTGTGCAAATAATGTGAATACACAGAACCCCCATCCAAATTATCTCTAGCCAAAAGTATTTATCTTTTTCTATTTTATATGTACTAACAATATTCAATTTTTCTATAATTTCAATTAAAATATTACAAAATCTGAGTAAAAATAGATCGAATGCCCCAAATAAACATTGTTTGATTGGTTGAAGTACTGTGGCGTCGATGCTTAGCATAATAAGCCTCGATGTAAAGCACACGCTTCACAGGAATAAGGAGAGTTTTACAAATAATGTGAATACACAGATCCTCCATCCTATTTATGAGGGTCTGGATGGGGGGGTCTGTTATTCTGTAAACATTTAATTTTCACCCCTTTTTTCTCTAATCTTTAAAAAATTAACCTCTTTTTTCTCTAATCTTCCAAAAATTAGCCCTTTTATTCTCTAGTCTTCTATTTTTTGGCCCGTTATTCTCTAATCTTTATTTTTTAAGGGCATTATTCTTTAATCATTTAACCCCATCCAAACCCTCATTTATATTTTGCTGGAAATGTTGCAGTGTTCATCATTTCTGTTTTGATTCTGCTCACAACATTCCATTTTTTCTATAATTCCGATTTAAATATGTGGAACCCGCAATAAAAATAGACGGCCTCAATCACGTGGCCTCAATGGTTTAATAGCAACGCAAAAAAATCCATTAATCATGTTGTACTTTGTTACCAGTCGGAACTACTCGGCCTTTCTGGTTGCACGAAGTGAATAGCCGAGTAGTTCCGATTGACGATGTTACATAAGCCAAATCACACATACAGATCTTTGCGCTCAAATGTAATTCTTGGTGAAGTATACAGGTAACTTCGTTTACGAAAATTTATACACACTTTTTCATTAACATGTTACCAGACTTTTGCATATTCACGTTTTTTGATGCTGAACTGTAGTCGAATTCAATTCTGTACATTTTTTTTACGTGAAGCGATAGGAGTAAGAATATTTTTTCGCGCCAATTTAACATGTTTAAGCAGCCTCATCACCATCAACAAAATTATTTATTGTTATTTTCGTGAAATTTTAGTCATATAGTTTATCAATTAGAGAATTTTTGGTAAGTATTACTTATTCATGTTAAGGTTCTACTGATGTGCTTCTCTAGACCTTTTTGACGTTCCGTTTTATCCCATTTATCTCAATACTATCTCCGATGACAGAAATGTCAACTCGACCTATTCGTGTCGAAAGTGAAAATCGCATCTATTTGATGAAATAATTTCTTCTTCAACGGTTCATGCATCATTTTTGTATTATTTGATAACCAATCACATTCACGTTGCATATGTTTGCATGAAAATGGTTATGTATTAGTGAATTGTAAGGGCGATGCAACATGCGAGGTCAGTGCGCGATCACGTGACATTATTATTTGTAAACAAACATGCTCCCCGTGTAACACGTGTATGAATTATCCTCAAAGTGTTATGAATCTTTCAATCACTATTTTATGATATATTTCTTTTTGTTTTTAGGTCTGCATATCAGTATAGTCCAAGTGAATTAGTAATAGTTCTGAGTTTGTTTTGTTTTTTATCATAGAATTAGAAGGTAAGTCTACATAAGTTATATTTAACTTAAGTCTAAAAAGATAACTCCACTTTCCCTCTATTTAAAACCGCATTCAATATTAAAACCGCATACTAATTTAAACAGCATTTGCTCCCCTTGAACACTAATTTGCCCCTTCCCCGTCATTTCCCTTTAAATTTGCGCAAAAGTCATACTTTTAGTCCATTTACATTAATGGCCTATTTGTGATTTTACCATCTTAACTGCAATTTTCATATTGAACACATTTGACCATTCAGTATGAGTTCCCACGTTTTTTGTCTAAATATGAAGGATGTTAACTTTTTAGGTCATGTTTTCCTAAACACCTTATTGCTATTTGGTTTGAGAACACAATTAATTTGTAGTGCATTTCTTTTAGAACATATATGAAAATTAAAAAAATTCCACCCGCGCTTTCTCAATGAAACTTTTACAGTGTGTTGTACTACTTTTGGGACAAATTATATCAAAATTAAAGAAAACTTCATCGTCTCTAACTCAAAATATGAACAATTTTATCTTTAGGGCGTCTTGAAATGTTTATATAGTGTCACGACTTCGTAATGAGTCACGGTACAGGATGAGAGCACTACATAGAACTTTCTCAATATTGATCCAATGTTGTCCAAAGCAATAATATCTATTACATTGAAGATTTTTTTATTTTATTTTATTTCTGCAATTGATATTAAAAGAAGCGATTTGGACATGCGTACTTTATCTTTGTTCTCGCGTTAGATGAATCTTGTATTAAACAATGAGTCCTTTGTGATATTTTAGAGAAATGCAAAATTGAAAACTTTACTCGGAAGAAAATCACATGACACTAAAGTACATCTTTACTCAAATTGTATACTAAGGAACAGAAAATCATTTCGTTGAGAAATAAAGAATGCGCCAAATGAGAACAATTAAATAAGATAACATCAACGACAAAAACAGGTAAATGAGAGAGAGAGAAAAATAAATACAAAACAAATACAGAACAAAGTAAAACATAAAATATAAAATTGAGAATGGAAACGGGGAATATGTCAAAGAGACAACAACCCGACCAAATTAAAGAGCAGACAGCAGCCGAAGTCAACTTATGCAGCGAGAAATTCCTGCACCCTGAGCCGAGCCTTTTATAACCACCCCATTCCTCAAAAATTTAAAACTTGACAATCAAATACTGTCATCGCAGAATTTTGACAGACATTAAAGTCTTACAATCATTGAAAATACGCAAAAGTTAATTTGTTAAACAACTTTAAGGTTGATATAAAAAAAATATACTGAACCTCCCTACAACCATATTTAAAGTTAAAACAAAAAGATCAAGTATCAAAAAAATCTAAAATTGTAAAGCATTTCTCCTCTTCAGTACGATTTTGAATAATAAAAAAAATTCTTTTTTTTTTTCAACCGGTAAACATTATTTATTTTAAAACAAATTGTGCATGAATGCATACGCGTGGATTTGAATGTAGCGTAAATTTAACAATTTCCGTCCTTTTCACAAAAACCCATACGCATTTATCTTATATTTCCTTTGTCTAGAGGTCACCTGGAATACACCCATATCACCTTTAATAAACAGAAAACCAAGTGTTTAACGACACTATTGGACGTCAATATTACAAAACGTCTATATAATATGATTTTGACGTTAACATACGACGTTACCAAAAGTGACACCAACATCGAGCGTAACGTCTATTCATGAATTAAATGAAGGTACTTTCGAGGAAACAATAAAATTCAGTTGGAAATATAAATATATGAAAAGGTGGGTATTTTGAATTTAAACAAAAATGTAACTAGTGTCGGATTCTGGGAGAGTACATGTGCTTAAATAAAAAATAATTTTCTGCATAAAAAGGTCCAAAATTTTTTAGCCTCGCTCCGCTCGGCGAAACATCCACATCATTTCAACCCTGGCTACGCCACTGTCAATGATGATTGTGGCCAAGTTTAGTTTAATTTAGCCCAGTAGTTTCAGAGGAGAAGATTTTTGTAAAAGCTTCAAGCTTGGTACAAATCCAGGATAGTTTAAGAAAGTTATTAAAATTTCAAAAACTTTAACCACAGAGTGAATATTTGTGGGGGCGACGACGGAATGTAGGATTGCTATGTTTCACTATTTCGAAAAATGTTGAAGGCTAGCAAAATTAAGACCACTTGTAAGTAATATACAAAAAAACAGGAAATAAATTTTTACAAAATTTCCATCTGAATATTAGCTTGATTGTAAACAAACTTCTGTTCATGTTTAGTACAGAGTTATTAAAATTTCAAAAACTGAGTGAATATTTGTAGAAGACTACAAAAGAAATGTAGGATGGCTTAGATAGTCTTGCTTTTGCCACTAAAGTTGCAGGCGCTATAAAAACATGAAAATAAGTTCATGGTCAGATGTACCTCATCAGACAAACATGTTTACCTTTATATAATCATTCTGTATACCAAATATAGTTGACCCTTTTTTGAATATCTCTTTTAACTTTTACTTATAGTATCCAAGAAATAATCCTTATCACAAAATTTAAATATGAACAAATATCCATGAAAATAAGGTCAAGGTCAGAAGAACCTTGTTAGACAGACATGTGCACCATACAATCATTCCATCCATTAAAACATAAATAAACATGAAGAATTACCTTGTTTCAGAGAAACAAATACATAATCACAAAACTGAACATTAATCACTGAACCATGACTTGTTTAGGCTAGGCATTCCCTCAGGATGGTAATAATGAATTGCTGTTTAAAGTCCTGTGGCAATTAAATGCATATTCAGGACAGGTTCGTGAATATTAAGCCCACTTTGTGCAATCCACAAATAGAGCAGCAGCAAATGCCATTTTTTAAATCATTGGTTTTAACATGCCAGGGGGTCCAACTTGAGACCAACGCAATAACACAAGACCACTGATGTAATCTTTGTATGAAGGACATGTATACCTTTATAATTTTATAATATACCAAATATATAGTCAGCCATATTACACATAAGCTAGGTTGCAACCATTTGATTTTCTGGGGGGGGTGGGGGGGGGGCTATGGTTTTTTTTTCCTGTGCAAACTATTTTTTTCGCCTTTGGCGAAGAACACTATATTTTTTTAGCGACAAACCAAAAACATTTTTTTTCTTTCAATTTTAGCATTACATAGTGGCAGCTGAGGGTGAAACCAAAATTCCAAAACAAATTATTTTTTCACCAAAACCTGGAAACCATAGCCCCAGCCCCCCCCCCACCCACCCCCCCCCCCCCCCCCCCCCCCCCCCCCCCCCGGAAAATCAAATGGTTGCTGCCTAAAAAATGTCAAATTCATGTCATAACAAGAATGTGTTCAAAGTACCCAACATGGATGCCCCCACTCGCATTATCATTTTACATGTTCAATGGAACATGAAATTGGGTAAAAAGTCTTCTTTGGCATTAAAATTAGAAAGATCATACCATAGGGAATGTGTGTACTAAGTTTCAAGTTGATTGGACTTCAACTTCATCAAAAACTACCTCAACTAAAAACTTTAACCTGAAACTTGCACTTTCCTTTTCTATTTTATTTGGACCGTGAAATTGGGGTCAAAAGTCTAATTTGGCTGTAAAATTAGAAAGATCATATCATAAGGAACATACATACTAAATTTCATGTTGATTGCACTTCAGCTTAAAAAAAACCTACCTTGACCAAAAACTTTAACCTGAAGTGGGACAGTCGGACGAACGGTACGACAAACGGACGAACAGACCAGAAAACATAATGCCCCTCTACTATCATAGATGGGGCATAAAAACACCCTGGTTATTGAACCTGAAATATAGGGTAAAATGTATAATGAAACACCATGAGGCATCTGCATACAGATATGGAGCTATCGAGCCTCTTCTACAGTTTGCATAATTATGATTTTACATAAATCCTTTTAGCATTATAGTCACCTATTAACAGCATTGGTAGCTATATGATGGTAATCAGCAAACACAATGATCAATTCTGTAAGGTAGTGCTTAAAGCATCGTTTATTTTGGGTCTTATTCAAACCAGCAAAGAAATTACACAAAAAATTCTTAAAAAAGTTGAATGATGATGATCGACACCTAATGGAAATATAAATCATCTGCATGTGTGTCATACCGTGGAACACAGAAATCTCTTCCCCCTTTACTTATCCAAATTCAAATGAAATGAGGCTGGTTTTTCAAATATATTTTATTTACCAATTATAATTATTATGATATATCACAATGATACAAAATATCCAAATGAAACCAATCACAATCTGCTATTGTTAGGTGTGTACGAATATCAAAAAACAAATTGATTCTAGGGATATGATTTTGAACACGTCTGTAATTTATCTCTACAATAAAAAGGAAGAAAAGGATCTGCATCATGGGTTTTGTATCATTAGCATAATATTACATTTATACAAAATAAATGTTGACATTACTGAGGATTCTATTTATTTTCCGGGTTGTTTTTATATTGTTTTGAATACTAATTAGGGGGAGATAATCCTAATGTAATTTCCAATTAAATAAGCATTATGAATTAAATTAAATCATGTCTAATTTTTGATACATGTATTAAATTCTGTAAACAGAGTAATTATTCTTTGTTTAATAAAAAAACCCTTTTTATTGCTAACCAAACTTATAAAAGAATTCCATAAACAACAGAATCCTCAATTAGTGCCAACTTTTAAAAATGACATTAAAAAAACATTACAATTCTTAAACAAAGGAAATTAAAGCTATGTTTATGCTACAATAAAAAATACATGAATCAAATTATTTTTTGAGAACAAACTCAACTTATTTACTGGGTTATAAAAAAACAAAATAGCAGAGACGTGGATTAAGAGGATTTTTCAGAGGGCCCCCTTCAGTGGGAAAAATTTGGTTTAATATTTAGGGAATCACTAAAACATGACTGGAGCAGGGCCCCGCTGAAGCAGTCAATGCCCCCCATATTCCTGGAAAATTTCTGGATCCACCACTGACTAAATATCTTGATCTGTGCAAAAAATTATTAGATCACCAAGGATATGTTTAACAATTCATTTCATATTTTTAATCACATGCTGTTTTAAAATAAAAAGTAAAGTTTATTTACTCACACCAAATTTCTAAGCATATTAATCTTTATTAAATATCCCCCCCCCCCAAAAAAAAAAACCCTTTGGGAGGAAAAATTTGGTTGATTGTACAGGAAATGACTGGTGTTGGGCCCCTTTATGTTAAGTTCTGGATTCGCAAATAGGTAAAGTGAGCAAGTGTATGATATGTTTGTTTATCCATCTACAACTTTAACCCACAATTATCAAGATTAAATGGGACTTTCTCTAAACTTTCAAATAATCTTCAGTATCTGCCAACACTGTGTTCCATTGTTTTCACTTCAAAAAGGTTGGGAAAACCCAAAATTTCATTATAATAAATTAAAAAACATACTGCCTTTAGTACAGAAAATCAGCTGAAAGTTTCAATGAAAATCTACCAAGCTGTGGATGAGAGCTGATGATGGACAAACAAACAAACAATACAAATCTTCTTTAACACCCCATTTCAAAGGCATATTTATGGGGATGTCTCCTCTCCCTGTTGCGGGAAAAATTTTGTTTAATCATTGCGCTGGCCCCCTCTAAGAAAGTCCTTTAGGACCCCGCAAAATTTAAGTTTTAATGATTCATCAATTAAAAAACAATAATTGAATGCAAATGAAATACAAATAATATAAATAAAAAAATATCCAATTTGAAACTCAATACAGGAATAAAAACAATTTGTTTACAACTCATTCTGCCACAAGATTACTGTCTAAGGATTCTACTAAAAAAAGATAGTAACAGTTCAGCCACAGTTTGCAGGATATTGTCTGAAGATTGTACCACACAAGGCAGCAAAGGTGACACTTTCAACTGAAAAGAAATAAAGTCAAGTTTTAATTATTGTTTGATTTCGAATTAATTATTATTCTGGAATATAATAACATTTAATGTGCAATTTTTCAAATAAAAAAAGAACCTGATATCACTGAATGTGAAATATAAAAAATAGAAGATGTGGTATGATTGCCAATGAGACAACTCTCCACAAGAGACAGAAATTTAAAACAACTATAGACTGTATGACCGTCGACAATGAGCAATGCCCATAAACCATTATCAAGTCAACTATAAAAGATTCCCAAAATGGCATCTGTAAAACAATTCAATCAAGATAACTAATGGCCTCATTTATGTACAAAAAATGAACAAAAAACAAATATGTAACACATCAACATACAACCCCAGAAACAGGCTCCTGAAGACAAAAATAAACTTTCCAAACTTTTCTGAGACTTAAGGTGGTACCTTACACTACAGGGAGATAACTCTGTAAAATCAGCTAAACGTTTTAATTACGTTGTGTTATTTAGGGAGGATTAAGCTTTTTAATGATCAAAAGTAGTGTTTGTAAAACTGCTATATAATCAGTGTAATTTATCTGATAAAATAGTTCGTTCAACGTTTTTGAAATTTTTATATTTTTGTCGAAGGGTCAAAAGTAATACTTTGTCAAAATTTTATGAAAATATAAACGAGCCAAATTAATTTTAGTGAAAGTGTTGGGTACCACCTTAACATCAATTTTCCATGAGTAATTATTTGAAATATTCAACATGATGAATGCAGAAGCTGCTGATAAATTCACTAAACAAAAAGTTAAAATAATTGAATACGGTATGTTATTTGTTGTTTAGTTGACACTTACTCCACACAAAATTTATGTTAAAAATGTAGGAATAAAATTCTTTTGAAAGTTGAAAAGAATATATGAACCACTGAATGTAATTAAGGCAGTTATTATGCATCTTTTTATAAAAGCTATTTTTTTTACTTGATATCAGGTTATATCCCCTTCATATTTCTTGTTCAGGAAAGGGACAAAAAATCAGTAAAAATGGATACATAGATATCTAGGGGCATAGATACATGTATAATTAAAATTTAAATTGTTTGTTGATTAATAAATTCTCACCTTAAACAGCTCTCTTTACTCCTCAAGCAAGTTACCCAAAGGAAACTTGTGATGCTAACCTGTAAAACAAAGTTCAAGGTCAGTTATTCGCAACTTTAAAAAATATATATAGATCATAATAATTGATTAAAAGTTCTCGAATAACATACAAAATTCTGTGAGAAAATAATTGGTATTCAAAATCAAACTAATGGTTATGTTTTCTGCTCTTTGTATGTTTTTTTATCTCTCCAACTCATTCTCGATTGCTATTTTCAATTCTATTAAGTTTGCAATACAAAAATAAACTTGTACTTTATCATATAGTATAGTATTTCAAACCTTTAAAAAAACAATTGATATCAATTACTATTAAATTATGAAAAAAACTAAAAGCTTGTATACCTACCATCATGTTAACAATATCAGATATTCAAGTCTTACTCCCCACACCATGAAAACATTGTAATTTCAACAACCTGGAAAAAAATGTTTTTAAGATTAAATTGTACATAAGATTTTTTTAAAAAGTGTAACAAAATTATGCCTTGTCACATTTCTTATGAATTTGTCTTATACTATCATTTTCTGAATGTTAACTTGATACCTAAGGTACAAAACAATTCAATTGAATACAAGTTGTTGTTCACATCCATTTGTATTTTTGTGCATCTGATGAGTTGAGCCTTTTTCAACTGATTTTTATAGTTCGTTCTTATGTTGTACTGTTATACCACTGTCCCAGGTTAGGGGGAGGGTGGGGATCCTGCTAACATGTTTAACCCCGCCACATTATTTATGTACATGCTTGTCCCAAGTCAGGAGCCTGTAATTCAGTGGTTGTCGTTTGTTTATGTGTTACATATTTGTTTTTCGTTCATTTTTTTTACATAAATAAGGCCGTTAGTTTTCTTGTTTGAATTGTTTTACATTGTCTTATCAGAACCTTTTATAGTTGACTATGCAGTATGGGCTTTGCTCATTGTTGAAGGCTGTACAGTGACCTATATTTGTTAATGTCTGTGTCATTTTGGTCTTTTGTGGATAGTTGTCTCAATGGCAATCATACCACATCTTCTTTTTAATGTGTTATAAAATTGTTCAGCATTGATGTAGATGTCCCCAAAATCAAACCCATTATAAACAAATAATTTAAAATGCCTATAATAATATGATCATTAGTTTTGTGGAATATTTCAACTCACCACATATTTTTCATGGTAAGGCCTCAGACTGGGTTGAAGATTTAATTGACCATCTTCCTTAAGAGCTGCTATCCTAACCTGGAAGGTGGTTTATGTCCTCATCTTATTGTCCATTTGCTTTCAGAAATAACATTATGTAAAAATAAATATCAGATGCACTTTTTAAGTCTTTTGAAATTTCACCTAATCAATTGTAGTTACCCACAATTTCTCCCACCCTCCAAATCTATTATCTATAGCTAGAGCTCTGCTTACATTTTTTTTTATTTACAGAACTCTAAATAAAAGTAATTTTAGCAAGTATACATCTGATATTTAAAGAAAATGTGTACAAAAGTGAATATTTTAATTAAAAAAGTTATATTCAATATTAACACTCAGGAAATTTCAAGTATAATGAGTATAACAAAGGAATTACCTCCCTTTTGTCCTGAAAATTTCACCCTGTTGAGACTCCACACCCTTTAAATATTTAACAATACAAAATTTGTATAATTAAAATAAAGAAATAATAATATGTGAAAACTACAACACATTTCAATAAAGGGATGCGCTTTAGCACATGATACGGCCGTTGCTCTTTTAAGTTTCACCAAAACTGCATAAAATCCCCCTTTTTTAAGTATAAAAATTCATTACTTAAGAAAAGGTAAAATCTAAAATTAATAAAAAGGGAAAGGGAGCTTATGTCAATAGATATAAACAATTCACCAAAGTTTCATGGACATTGGTGAAAGCCTTTTTGAGTTATTGTCCAGGTGTGAAAAATCCCCCTTTTTTATGAATAAAGCCCCATAAATCCAAAACTTAAAATCTGGAATTTATAAAAATTGAAAGGGAGCAATAACAAAATGTATATAAAAATTCAGGAAACTAAAAAAAACCACTTACATATTTTTTTTTAGATTCTCCATTCTAAACCAACTGGAGGCCTTTTGACTAGACAGACCATTATTAAGTTGACAAGTAAAAATTGTCTGTTCCATTTCATTTTCAAAGTAAAAATGAAATAGAGATACAGGGGGTGGGGGAATAGCGAAGAAGATCTAACAATTGTAAAAACAAGCTTCCAATCTAATTGAAAATGGAGAATCTTTACACCTTTTTTTTTTTTTTTTTTTTTTTATAAAAAATTACATTTTTTGAAATATATACAAAAAAAATTTGAAAAACATTCTTCAGTTTTATCACATAATCATTGCTGCAGCCACAGCTTCCTGAAATAGAAATAAACATTCTTAAACATATTTGTCAAAACAAGATCAAACCGATATACCGATTTATACAATTATTAGCAAAAAAGGATGATAAAATCAATGGTTGATGTGCATCATGTTTATTTTCCTTTATTAGTTGTATGAATTAATGCATTGGTTTTCTAGTTTGAAACTGTTTCACATTTTGTTATGTTCAGGCAGGGCCTTTAAAACTGGTACTGTAAAACCAGAAATTATTGCATGCTATTCTTGTGATTTTTCAACAAATGGACAAATATGCAAGATAAATAATCCCAAGATTTCAGAAAAATCTGGCCTCAAAGTTTTGCATTAGAGATTAGATTTATAAATACAAGTTCCTATTGTGATATTCAACCAGTTGCATTATTTACATTCATATAGGTTTTGCTCATTGCTGAAGGTCCTACAGTGATTGTAATTTGCTTCTCTTATTGATAGTTGAGTAGTTGGCAATCTTATAACATCTCTTTATTCTTAAATACCCAATCCAGATTACCAGTATAATTAAAACTATTAATTTGGAAAATATTTCAAAATACATGTGTTCATAAAAAAATACATGGTGAATTTAAAAGTTCATTAATCAATATTTTAGTTTCTTACCATAAAATTCAGCTCCAATGGCCGTTTCCCAGCTTCAATCCTTGCAGACAAGCTGTGGTGCTAACCTGAAATATAAAATACAAAATTGTTTTAAAGGATTACTTCTGAAATACTGTATCTATGATATATAAAATGGGTTATATATGCGATAGGTTTTGAGAACATTGCCGGTTAGACATCAATCTAACAACACAATTCAATCCTAAAAGGAGTAGGCTTAAAAGGGTTAAGTTGGCCCTAAGATTTTTTTTTTTAAATCAAGCCCAAATACTACAAATTTAACATATATATTGTTCTGGTATCATTATTGATACAAAATAAACACTTCATTTTGGCACCTGACACTATAAACTATTAAGTTATGACATCTTGATTATGCAATTCTGGTGTATTCGCAAAAGAGCCAATTAAGGTCCAATTTTTCACAATTCAGAACAGTTTTTAGCATATCCAGTAATAGTTTACGTCTTTTTATTTAAATACATGTATTACCCTTGGTTCCTATAAGTTACGAAACATTTTGGATCAAAGGTATTCTTTAAGCTTTTAGGTAAGAAAATTCACAAAATTATAGCATTTTGATAATATCTCCCAATATAGCTAATTATGGAGACTACAATGTATTATAAAGAAGCGATTTATTTTAAGTCACATCAAGTTTCTTGAAATATATCCATTTAAGATCCAAATTGGGGCCCCTTTGATATTCTATGATAAAAGTTGAAATTTAAAATCTATTATAAGGCCATACTTTGCCAAGAGACCATTGTCATATGATACTGATAAAATAAAGAGTATATACTGTTGACCAAACTCTTATAAACCTTTAACCCTAAAAAAGTCAGTATTCATTTTAAAATAATCTTATTTATAGATTATTTTTTTTTAAACAGGATTAACAATACTGGTACCTACCTACATATTAGCTGTATTTGACCACCAAGTCTTATTCCCACACCATGAAAACATGCCACAGAAAGTACCTAAAAAGAAATTAACACATTTATTAATTTTACAAACCACTTTCTATGTCAACCCAAGAGAAAATAAATCTGGAATTCCACTGGAATCCCGGCTGGAATTTTGATGGGATTCCAAGTGGGATCCCACCTTATTCCACCGGGATAAAATTTCGGGAATCCCGCCAAAAGTCCGGGAATTCCGATGTATATCCCGGTTGAAATATACTGGGATCCCACTGGGATATTGTGGGATTTCAATCGGGATCCCACTGGGATAAAATTTCGGGATTCCCGCTAAAAAAACGGGATCCCACTGGGATAAAATTTCGGGATTCCCGCTAAAAAACCGGGATCCCGCTGTAAATGTATTGGGATTAAATTTCGGGATTCCCAGGGAAAAAAGGGGGATCCCAAAAATAAATCCCAGTAGGTATACAAGTACCAATTCAAATTGCACTGCCACTGGGATTCCTGGGTTATTTATGTAAAAGGATACATGTCATGTTCTCCTTTCTGATAATTAATTTGCTGTCTCTGTACTTCCAACTAGTATTGCTGAGTAAATTATGGTAACTGGAATATCTGCATGCAATCTGTTCCGTTGGCAGCTCCATTTGAAACTATCATTAAATCCCCTAAAAGTATCAAAACAATCCACAAAGAATCATTTGTTCAATACGTTTTGAAAGCAACAAATTAAATAGAAATATTAGTGCATGCTTAAACAGTAGATTGGAAGTTAGGCCAAATAATTATGAAGTCTTAAAAGCTGTTTATTTTATTTTTTGGGCAAATTAATTACCCTCCCCCTTTTTTTATCCCCTGAAGATAAATAACTAGTGACTTACTAGTTTCACCAAATAAACATACACACAACTGAATTTAATTTTTACATATACCTACTGCTAGTTATGTCTGTTATGCGACAACAAGTTTATTCATTGTTTATGTTAAAAATAGATATTTTCAGTTTACGCTTTCAGACTTTCTGATGTTGATTTGCTCAAATAAAAAAACATAAAAATCATAATTCCCTAATAAATTATTTTTATAATCATTATAAACACATATACACATGTTAAATTAAATTATTAATGCACTTATCTGAAAATATCTGCATCTTTGGTCCTCCATCATCAGCGTAATCATATTTTGATGACGTTTTTACCAGTACACGAACGTCAAGGTGACAATCTCGCCCCAAATTATATCGGCCAGAAGTTGATCTTCTCCGTAACGGTATTATAAATAAATTAAGGGTATCGCAATAAAGTATTATTTACGGGTCAGTTTTTACTAAATATAAGACAAAAATACTTTATTAATCGGCACATGGTAAATTTAGATAAGTTATAGTCCGCATTAATTAGGACAGTAATTTCCAGGGTCGAACTGTTCAGTAAAATTGAAAACAAAGCACGCGGTGTTGATTTTTTACATAAGTTGAGAAACCAACGTTTTACGATGTCGTTCTATCTTATCATTGATGCCGGACGATAACTAATAGAAACGCACTTATGGAAACTTGGGGAACATCAGAAACGCGCTAACTTGTCTGGCAAAACACCCGGCGTTGACATTTCTTGGACGCCCTGCCATTTTTATCGCGAAAATCTCGTCAATTTTTTTACTTATAAATATCTGTCAAACTGAAAATTAAGTGATGCTTAAAAGTGATTGGCTTCACCTGACAGCTTTGGTGTCACACACATTGTTAATTAAGACCAATAACCTGTACTTGATGTAGCAAAACACTTACATATTTTCAACAACATAATTATGGTTGATCCAATTTCCCGTTTTAACTAGACTGGGAAAGTTATCCCGATTGGGATCCCGGCTTTAAACAGTTCCGATTGGGATCCCAGCTTAAGACAGTTATCACGTTTGGGATCCCAGTGTCCGATATTTATCCCGTTTCGTCTAGACTGAAATCCCGGTTTCAGACAGTTATCCCGAATGGGATCCCGACTCCAGATGCTTATCCCAGCTAATCCCGACAATTTCACCGGGATTGTATTGGGATCCCGATGGATCCCGTTTTCATTTTCTCTTGGGAACCTAAAGATTGATTTACACATTTTTCTGATTTCTTACTTCAAGTACCAATAGTATAAAATCCACATATTTTGTAAAGATTGAAAAACAAACAAAAGTAGTCAAGGTTTATGATTTGAATTCTGCACTCAACTAATTTGAATAATGAAAATGAGTTGTCTCCCATTGAATGAACAAATCTTGCTGTTAATTGTGCTAGTCTCCCCTTGAAAGTTAATTCCTATCTTAGAATTTACTCCTGCAATTGTAATAGAAATTCTTGTTAATGTACAATCAAGGGGTACAATCAAAATTACGTGATGGATATACACACACCGGAAGTTACAGTCGAACTCGCCGCTTGAAAGGTTAGTAGTTGCATTTTCTTGTTTATATCAATTAAATTTTGATTAATAAGTTGGCACACCGAATGTCAGATAGTATGTAGTTTTAAAATACACAATTGTTTTTGCTAGAAAGCGTGCAGTTATTGAAAACACTTCGACACAGTTCCAAATTTTCAACGAATTTTTGTGTCGAAGTGTTAGCATTAACTGCACGATTTCCAGCAATGATAATTGTGTATTTCAAAACTAGATAGTATCCGACATTCCGTGCACTACCTTATTTATTAAATTTCATTGATATAAACAAGTAAATATGACTACTTACCTTTCAAGCGGTCTGCTCGACTGTTAGTTCCGGTGTGTGTATATCCATCACGTGATTTTGATTGTACCCCTTGACAATGGTATCCCAAAATATTAAACTGGTAAATAAATTATTGAAAGATGTTTTTCATGCAGAAAATAAGGATGAATATGTACATTTAACAAATATTTCTAGAAAATGTATAGAAATTGTTTGACTTCAATAAACTTGCCTTCTCAATTTCATGGTAAAGCCTCAGACTTGGTTGAAAATTTTATTGACCATCTTCCTTAGAGCTGCTCTCCTGGCTGCCAGAGTGGCTGTCATCATTATCTTAATTGCAATCTTTTCGTTTTTGGTCCATTATTTATAGAAATAAATAAAAAAAATATCAGATGCACTCTCAATTAATCATGTATCTTGAAAATTTCACCAAATCAATTCTACCGATAGTGTCCCATAATTTCTCCCACCCTTAAATCTATTATCTGGAGCTCTGTTTACATTTTTTTTATTTACAGAACTCTGAATAATAGTCATTGTTAGCTAGAAAAATACATCTGATATTAAACAAAAAACTTATACATATGAATATTTAAGTAAAATAATAAATTTAAAAGAATGAGGAGTTAAACAGGGGAATAATTTATTACCTCCCTTTGCCAAAAAATTCACCTGTTTAGACTCCACATCATTGCTATATCTAACAAAAATACAAGATGGTATAGCTATAATAAATAATAAATAATTTGATATAAATTATTTAAATAATTAACAAAAATATTTAGTACATAATTGTTCACCTAGGTGGTTCACTTCCATTACTCCGATTTTCTCAACCAATTGAAAAAATGGACACCAAGATATATAACAAATCTTGCTTATTGTGGCATTTAACACTAAAAATCTGAATTAATCTTTTCTCACCAAGATGTGTTTTTTTCTATGCTTCTTGTGAAATAATCTTTTTTATAGCTAAAAACACTGCAAAAAAAAACAAACTAATGAAGAAGAAAAAAGAGATACATCCAACAAATAAGAAAACCAAAATGTACATTTTAACAAAATAACATTATTTTTCTTTTTTTTTTTAGATTCTCCATTTTTAACCTTCTGGAAATGTTTGATAACACATTGACCATAATTAAGATATCGTGAGTAGGTCTAAAAGTAAAATAGGAAAATTATGAAGTATCAATTTAGCCAACAACTTCCAGCTTTGTTGAAAATGGAGAATCTTTACAATTTTTAAATTTTTTTTTTGGTAAAAAAATATGAACATTTTTTAAAACATACACAAAAATAGTCTGAATTACATTCTTTTTGGTTTCAGTTGTATTGCACAATAATTTCCTGCAGCCACAGTTGAAGTCACCTGAAAAAGAAATATACATTCTAATATCTTTCAGAACAATATTCAATGCAAAGGAATAAGTAACTAGTTAATAAATGCACTTATGATGCATAGAACAATAGAACATTGCTTTTACTTTGCTTTGAAGTGATTCTGTAGACTGAATTTACAAACAACCAGTCTTCAGTAGCAAACAAGGGATGACAAGTAGTTGGTTGTTGTTCGACGTATTTATAGATTATCGTTGAGATGACCAATGATAATCTGTTTATCGCTATTTTACCTATGACGACCTTGTCAATTTCAATGTCAATTTTGTTAGCAACGCCACGTGGTCTCCTTAGTTTCTAGCGATAATTTTTCCATCTCAAGCGAGAAGCATGATATGAAAATTATCACAAAAAAGATCAAAGGAAAAATGCACAAAATAGCGATAATTGTTATTATTTCATGGTTTCATTATAAATCAAGCTGTTGGTTTTCTTGTTTGAATTGTTTCACATTTTGCCATGTTTCTAACTTTTAAAGTTAACTGTAAGGTATATGTTTGGCTCCTTGTTGAAGGCCATAGTGACCATTTGTTGCTTACATATCATTTGGTCTCTGGGAGATAGTTGTTTCAGTGGCAATCATACCACATGATGGTCCACATCCCATTCATTATACAATGTATATACGGGAACAATTTTAGAAAACTTACAGATAGTAAGATTTTCTAAGTAACTGAATAATTTTTTTATTTCCTTTATTTATCTTGATACCTCCCTTTAGATTATATCACAGTTATAGTTCAAGAAAAATTAAAGTTTACTACGTCTCAAGATCTGCATAATTAAAATATAATACTTCTTTGCATAACATTCTAGGGTATTTACATGTTCTTGGCTAAATGACTCATTAATTTATGTATTGGTTCTTACCATATTAGTCAGCTCCAATGGCCATTCTCAGCCTCAATCCTTACAGACAAGCTGATGCTAATCTGAAATATAAAGTGTTAAGTCTTACCAGAATGGTTTCAAAAGATCACCGTTACCATATGAAATTATAAAGAAATAGGTTATATATGTGTAATAGAGGCTGAGAACATATATTAACTAGATAGCAATCCAACAAACTAAATAATTAGGTTCGATATTCAAAATTACGTTATGTTTGTACTGATAAAAAAAAAATGTGTAAACTAGAAACCAAACTCTTAGAAACTTTCAAGCCTGAACCACATAAAATTTAAAAAGAATATTTATAAAACATTTATTTTATTCGAAACTGTATACTGGCACCTACCTATATACTAGCTGTATTAGACCTCCAAGTCTTATTCCCACACCATGAAAAAATCTCACAAAAAAAACCTGAAATATATGAAAATTTACAATTTATATACTTTATATTTCAATTTCCCTGACATTTACCAAACATTATTCCAATTTCTTACTATAACATAAATAACTGTAAAATCAATATAAATGATTAAAATCAAAAACAGTAAGTCTTAAGTTTATTGATTGAATTTTCAACTCCACAAAAATAATAATTTAAATATATTCCATTGTTTATAAAGGTAAATTATGAGTTATCTCCCATTGAATGGCAAAAATAACATTTTACATTAGCAACATCAACTCTATCATATGCCCTTAATATACAATTTTTATCAAATTACTGATTGTATAGAAAATGTTTGGCTTAATTAAACTTGCCTTCTTATTTTCTTGGTGAAGCCTCAGACTTGGTTGAAGATTTATGTAACCTGATCTTCCTTGGAGCTGCTGCCATGGCTACTTTTCATGCTTTTCAACATAATTCTTTGTGATAACCAGTTCACTGAATCCATTTTAATATTCCAATGTCCTTTCCGTTGTATATAATCCAATATACAATTGTCCAAAGAATGTTCCAAAGCATCTCACAATATTTTCTTTTTACATTCATGGCAGCATGGAAGTAATTCTCAATATAAAAAATTATTGTTTGAACTCATACATAAAACAGTAAAAATATCAGATGTGCTTTTATACATGTAACTTGAATTTTGAAAATTGACCAAATGTTTTTTTTTAAATACCCACAATTTCTCTTTCCATTTTTATTTAGAACTATGTTTACATTTTTTTTATTTACATAGCTCAAATTATTGCTCTTATATTAATTAGCAGACATCTGATATGTAAATACCTAAAAAAAGAGCTTATAAAAAAAGAACAGAATATTTATTGGCTAACACCTATAAATCACAAACATTTTTTTAATATTTTGGAGCATAGTTTAATAAAATTTCCCTTGTTTTAAGTTTCTCTTCACACACATCATAAGTATGAAAATAATTCTACAAAAATAGCTCAGTTGTGCAAGTTCATATTTTCCATCAACAAAGGAGAATGGTCTTTACTGAAATTTAAATATATGGAAATATAAAAGGTCAAACATTTGTGATGACGATTAACCTTAATCAATTTGCATGCTCATCATGTGAGTTCTAAACAAAAATTGTTACATTCTTACAAAGGTTTAAATAAAAATCTCCTAATTCAAGAATAGAAAAAATTATAACTGCAGGAGTTGATTACACAAACGAGTACTGTCTGTAAATTTTAATAAAATTTCACAAATTTCGGGAAAATGGGGGGAAATTTCTCAACCAGTTTCATACTAGGAATAACACAACTTCAACGTGAGTGCAATCTTCCTTTGAAGTTTCAATGGTAAAAGAAACGCTGATAATATAAAATACAAATATAATACAAAATAGTGGTATGTTGTAAGAAATCTTTACATTTAGGATAAAATTTAGGATGAAATATTGTAAACTCAAAAAATCCTGTTTCTTTAAATTAAATAATAATTGTCCAAATTCAAATTCCATGTAATAAAATCATTAAACTAGAATAGTTGAAGGAAATAGTTTCAAAATTTACAATTCAAAAGTAACATTTTTGTTCCCAAATTAAGTTTGATACATGAACCATATTAATCGGTGATGTCAAAATTTGTTTTTCATAAGAATGCTTCCAAAAAACTTAAGAAGAGAAATCACTGATATCTTGACATTAATAGAGATGGACTGACACAAGGTAAACTTTGGGAATGACTGGTTCCTTAAATGGAGGATAACAGTCAGAACTAGCTCCTGTCAATACACAAGACAGGAAACACCTCTTTTCTGCCATTTGGAAACAAATCCCATGTAATAACGTAAATAGTTTTTTCCATCTTCAAATGATAAAAAAGCAATTATTCTCCCCCAGGGGTGGTTCCAGCCATTTCTAAAGAGATGGGGCTCCCACCCAGGATAAAAGGCAGGGTTCAAACTAGGTTCTGTTCTCATTTAATTGGAACCAAAAAATTTGTACAGGTTCTGCAGATCCCAGTGTCTCGCTTACTTTTGCTGTTAATCCCAGGCTCAACAAAAATGAGGGGGGGGGGGGGGATATCAATAAAAATATTCCTCTCAGACTATCATTTGATTGTAAGAAGCTTCTGTCCAAGTTTGGTAAAAATCCAGAATAGTTTATGAATCTAATAATTGTTTTAAAAACTTTAACTTCAGAATATTAAAGGTTAAACTAAGTCCATTAATAAGCAAAATACGGAAAAACAGGAAATAAGTTTTAACTATTTTTTGTCTAGATACTAGCTTTTGATCATAAACAAGCTTCTGTCTAAGTTTGTTACAAATCCAGAATATTTGAAGAAAGTTATTAAAATTTTAAAAACTTTAGTGAATGTATTGTATCCTGGCATTTATAAGTAGAATATGGAAAAATTAATTTGTTTCATTTACAAAATTTACTTCTGGGTACTATCTTATGATCATATACAAGCTTCGGTGGAAGTTTTAGAAATCCAGAATAGTTTTAGAAAGTTATAAAAATTTCAAAAAACTTAAACTAAAGAGTGAATTTTTGTGATCGCCAATGATGACGCTGCTGACAGAATGTAGGATGGCTAAGTCTCATGTTTTTTTCAATTAAAGTTGAAGACTCGACAAAAAGTATTAATGGTTTAAAAAGAATGTTAAATAAAATTTTTTGAATAGTGTTTAATAAAATTTTGCAGAGGTACATGCTTCCAATTGGCTTCCCTCAGAGTTACATGCCTCTAATTAGGACCGCGCTGCCAGGGGTACTGCTTCTAATTAGCTTTAGCAGACAGAGGTATATATGTACTGCTTCAAATCAGCTTCGCAACAAGACAGAGGGTATGTGCTCCCAATTAGCTTCACTAAGAGGTACATGCTTCCAATTGGCTTCGCTCAGACAAACGTACTGCTTCCAGTGTCGAAATGGTACGGTATGCAAGTCTGTACTATATCCAGCCTAGTAAATGGTACATAATTGCAAGTCAAATGTCGTCCAAATATACAAAAACATATTTTATTTAACATTCTTGATCTAGTTTATTTTCGCATCTACCTTCACTCTCCTATTTATAATTTATCCTGATGGTGACATTGTGAAATGCAAATTATCATTACAGGATTCTGCAGTTCCCTATAGTTTCAATCCTGATGAAGGTGCCATAGGATCCAAAATATGGCTATCTTATCAAATTCACTTTAGCAATCCCTTAATTTTTTTTATTATCTTTTGATTAAAAGAAGCATGTCCTAGTTCTGTCAAAGTTTGGTAAAAATCCAGAATAGTTTATGAATTTAATAAATATTTTAAAAACTTTAACAGCAGACTGAATGTTATGTTAACTTGAAGAAAAACTAAGTCAGTTATAAGTGAAAAATACAGAAAAATGGAATTTTATTTTTACAAAATTTACTTCTGGGTACATGTACTATCTTATCATCATAAACAAGCTTTGGTCCAAGCTTGGTACAAATCCAGGAGAGTTTAAGAAAGTTATCAAAGTTTTTAAAACTTTAACCACAGAGTGAATGTAATATTTCCAAGGAGAAAAACTAAGTCCAGTTACAAGTAAAATACGAAGAAATGGAATTTTATTTTTACAATATTTACTTCTTAATACTATCTTATGATCATTTACAAACTTCTGTCCAAGTTTGGTATAAATCCAGGATAGTTTAAGAAAGCTATTAAAATTTTAAAAACGTTAACCACAGAGTGAATATTTGTGACGATGCCAATGACGGAATGTAGGATCGCTATGTGTCACTTTTTCAACTTAAGTCAAGGCTCGACAAAAGGAGGATCCAACCTCTCCAGAACTCCCACCCTCTGAATCTACCACTGCCCCTAAAGTATGGTACATGATCTAATTTGAACCTGCTTAGTTATAAAAAAGAAGATGAGGTATGATTGCCAATGAGACAACTATCCACTATCCACTAAAGACCAAAATGACACAAACATTAACAATTATAATATGTTTAAAGTGAATATTGTATGCAATTTTTAAAAGAAATATAAGGGGAATTTTGAAAAGAAATGTCAAAATCTTGTCATGATGAGTAATTGTTAAATGTGACAAAGGTTAAAATTAAAAATGGTTGTTAATTATGTACTGATAATTATAAACCAAATAGTTATACCAAACATTTTAAAGAATTACACTGATTTTAGAAAAATATGATGCCGAATGGACAAATGTCATTTTTAGAAATTTCTTAATTAAATTAAATTTGAAACAAGTTATCTCCCTTGCTTAAAAGTAAAAGTTTTCAGCTGTGTAAAGACAAAGCAAAGAAACAAACAACTATTTCGCTTAAATACAACATTCGAGGCTAATTGATGAAACTTGATTACAAATATTTTTCAAGCAAAATGTGAATACTGTGGATTCCTTATTATTGACAGTTTTTTTTATTATTATTATTCATGTGAATGACAAATTTTAGGTTTTCACAAAATGATTTTTTGGGGGATTTGTATGGAGAATTTGTAAAATGTCTGAATTAAAGCATATTATTGGGGTTAGAGTTAAAAATGAACCCAAGAATGATATATTTGAAGCAAAATAATTAGATACTTCTGTTTAATACTAGGGATTTTTATCTAAACAACTCTAGGAAATGATGATAGTTTCAGATAAATAAGAATGAAGGTTTAAGGGGGGTATTTGAAATGATTTAAATACTTGTTCTTCCCACTTGGTCAAAGCATTAAGTGAATTTAATTTAAAAGGTAGATTATAATTTTGAAATGTTACTTTTACTTCACCATTATCTTGTTAGCAATCAGTGCTTTTAAGAAACAGATACCCTGAAATAATTTTGATGACGCTTAAGTATATAACATTTTGGGTAATTTTTCACAATATTAAAGGTATTTGAATTCAATCTTAGATACAAATATATTTTTAATATTTTGGTTTCCAATACATCATAATATGTCAAATATAATTTAGAATTTGATTAAAGACCTTTGTTTTTGACATTGTTTCGAAAATTCTAAAACTTTTTTACAGATTTAAGCTCAAAATTATATTTTTTTTAATACTTAAATTACCAAACAAATATCAAATATTTTCATTTCAGAATTACATATAAAGATTCCCTCAAAAGCAGAACACCATATCCTGAACACTTGAAAACTATGATACCATTCAAAGAACCAATGAAAAAACAAAAGAAACAACCAGACCCTAGCAACTGCAAGCTACTCAAAAGAGAAACTATGTTAGTAATAGATAAGAAACGCAGCGCTCTGAGCTCAATGTATTTCTGAAATGGTCATTTGATATTTGCTTAGTCTTCAAAAAAAAAAATCAAGATGAACATTAATGTTCAGCTATGAAACTTTAAATGCAGATGACAAACTTTAATTTAGTTTCAAGTACAAATGTACTGTTATTCTCCAATTTGACAATCAAGATGTATTGAAAACAGTAAAATATTTAGGGAAGTTGTTAAATTACAAAACTGAAATTTCAGTTTTATCATTTAAACGAGTGTATCACCAAAAACTGCATGAATTGTTTTGAAAATTTCAACCACCCGAAAGCACTAACAATGCAAACAAGACAATGTTTAAAAATGTTTTATAAATATCTGTTGATCATTTGATCCAAGGACCTTAAACTGTTTTACAACCTAATAAACCTCATCCTAAGTTATTTCAACTATCACCCTTTCTGCATTGATCAATTTGATAAAGAAATTAAATAAATGGGCGTTCCACTCTGGGTTAATCTCCAACCTCTTTTTTAGCTTCAAATGTTGTTGCATATATAAGTATGGAGATTTGTCACATTGGCACTCATACCACATCATACCACATCTTCCTATATATATCAATTTAACTATTGAAATTGATGGGCAAACCATTTTGCTGCATTTCAGAAGAAAATCTTGTTCAATGGTTAAATAGTGTTGTAATCAAATTAAATCAATCTTCTTCCACGGTTTTATCATTTAATATCCAGTTTTTAATGTATATTATAATTTGTATGCCTGAATCTTTTTTTTAGTTTTTTGCGGTCAAATTTCTAACTTGGTTGTTCACATGAAATGCTTAATAAAAATCTCTGTCATTTATGTATTCAAGCTGAATATGTTCTCAAAAAAAATATTTTTTGGTAATTTTTAAATATGAAATGAAAATTATTCCAGAATCCACCGACAAGAATCAAATAAGTACCACTTGTATTTATATCGGCATATTTATCTCAATATTTTTAAATTATGAGAAGGTGTCCATGGCTTTAATTAATCAAATTATTATTTGGCTACAGTTATAAATTATTGGATAAAAACTTTTACAACAAAAAAAAATTGCTCGACATAATCTTCCAGAATCGTTGATGGTGAATGTTTGGGATAATCATAAATATTTTTTTTTATTACAATATCAACTAATTTCAGAAATTCAAAATCTTATTCAATTAATCTGAACCAAACCATATTTTCCCCAATTACTAAATACTTTGCAGACATATCTTAATTTTCAAGCAGTTTTTTACCACTTCCCAAGGGCAAAATATACATGAATTTGATCTTGGCATAGTGTACCTGAATTTTACTTCACAAATTTAGAGCAAAATTGCATCATTTGTTGAAATACCATATCGTATTGATACCCTTATCTTATACAACTTGCCTCCCCTTCTAATTTAGTGAATTTTTATTTCGCTACTCAGTGGCAGAATCCAGAACTTTTCATGAGGGGGCCCCCTCTAGTCATACTACAGTGATTCCTTATATAATCAACCAAAAGGAGTATGTTCGATAAGGTTCTTAAATGGCCCCCTTTTTAGCGTAAATTTCAAATTCAGATTAATCGACCAATATCACGATAAATTACAGCTAATCCATTGACTAGCTAGGATATACACCATTTTGTTGGAAATTTTACGTTTCTGCGTTTCATTATGATGTCACAAGTTGAACTCATTGATTTTCACGAAAAAATCAATGAAAATGGGTAAATTTCCATAGATTATTGGACAGGAAATATAGAGCGCATACGTCGACACCAAAGATCTTTTAAAATAATGTTTGTGAAGACATTTCACACGTCTTATTTGAATCTTAAGCTTGTTGACACCTGCGCTCTATGTTTCCTGGTCCTTCATTTGGTTATAATCTGGCTTATTTTGACAAATTTCACCAAAATCCCTTATTTTGACCTTTTTGGGATGTAAAAATTAACGTGTTAGAAGTAAACTTTGACAAAAACAGTTCTGTGTAACTTTCTAACATGTCTTTAAGGCAACTTGAAACAGTTATTGTCTTGTTACTATGAACTTTATAATTGGGGCCAAATATGGCTCTTTCCGAACTTACTCCTTTACCCACAAAAGGGGGGGGCAAGGCTCCCTGGATCCACCTATGCTACTGTCATTCAAGATATCAGTGTTTTCATGTAAACCCGAATCATAATTTGTCATTTTACCTTATATTTTCTGTAAAAAACATTACATTACTATATTCTGGAACAGTTCAATTGTAAAAACTCTTAGAAGCATATCTTAATTTTCTAAAAAAAAAATATAGAAATTTTTTATTTGTAATCTTTTATTTAACACATTTATTAATTTGGTTATGCATGAAAAAGGTTTGAACATTTATTTTCATATTCGTTGATTAAAGTAAATTAACATTTCCAATAAAAAAAAAATTATTCAAGAAATTATTTACTAATTATTTTTTATAGTCCAATGGAATTTTCAAAAAATTTCAATATGTAAAACATTTTGAAGAAAGAGATAAAAAACACATAAAAATTTCATGTTGCATTTTGACAATTTTTGATAGAATAAATGCAGCACAGAATGAAAAAAAACCATTTTACTTACACAAGTATAGTAGATAAGTTAACATATCAAATACTTGCTAACATTCTGTGGTGTCTGAGATCACCCTTTTTTTTGTTTTGGTTGGTGCTTGGTGTCAGATCATTCCTGGTCTTTGGTAAGGTTGTTGTGCCTGAAAGCATCCCTGATCTTTGGAAAGGTTGGTGCATGGTGTCTGAGATCATCCCTGGCTATTTAGTTTAGTTGGTTGCATGGTGCCTGAAAACCTCTTAGGTCTTTGGTTGGGTTGGTGCTTTTTGCCCTAGTTCATGTCTGTTCTTTGTTTTGGTTGGTGCTCAGTGCTGGAGATCATCCCTGGTCTTTGGTTGAATTGGTGCTTGAGAATCTCTCAGGTCTTTGAATGGGTTGTTGCTGTATAATATTTTGTCAGTGTAGACAATTTTCCGTCACTTTTTTTGGTTATGTGTTGTCTTTTTTCACCACATGGTTTGAGATTGTACCTCTTGTTGATCAAAATATCTGACTGTTTTGTTTGAATTTTGAGGATAGTAGTAAAAATACTATTAGAGATATGCTATTCCCAGATGTTCCAGGACATGGATACCTTCATGATTACATTGTGTGTGCTGCTTCCTTGAAAAAAGGTGAAAACAAGATGTCTCATGTTAAATTTTGTGAGGTAGGATATTTCTCGTGTTCCAGGGTGTTCTCAAATTACACCAGTTAATACTTCTGATTGATTTGTTCTGTGGTTTTACCTCATTGACAAAAATACACGGAGACAAAAATAATAAATACTGCATACCTATACATCTTCGTAAGAACTCTGAAATAGATATGAAGAAGAAAGATTAGTTATTTGCACTTCCATAAAAGAAATCTACATGCCACTCTTCTTCTGCCACAACATAGCCAAACTCTAGGGTGTATGACTGAGGTTGCATCTACAACAAAAACAAATTTGTAAATTATTAGTGTTTGAGAATGTTGGTGTCACTTCCATCAAATGAGTCCATGACTGAAACATCCTCTCGGCTGCATCTGCAAAAACAAATCTGTAGTGTCGTGGAAAACGTTGTTGTCACTTTCATCAAACGGGCCCTTTAACAAGCTCATGGTAGAGTGATCTTGTTACTATTGTATAGTGCTGCGGAAACTCTGCGCTACCCTCCCTGGCCTAGTACAACGGAGTCTATCCAACGTCTATGACTGTAACATCCCACTGCTGCAATCTGCGAAAAACAAAATAATAGAATTAATAATCTGTTGTTGAACTCTGAAATGAAATAAAAATACATATACAACATTACACATATAAGAAAAAAATCAATTAAACTTTATTTAATTTTCTTTGAGGTAAATTTCAAAAATTAAATACATATTTTTTTAATTTAACTTTGGTATCTTCCTTTTTTTTATGTAGCTCTTGTTGACCATTATACCAGACTGTTTTAACTATTAGAGGTATTGTATTTCTAGAAGTTCAAGGACATGCATACATTCTTGACTGCACTGTGTGCTGCTTCAATGAAAAAAGGTGAAAATAAGATGTCGTGTTAATTTTTTATGAGGTAGGATATTTTTTGTGTTCCAGAGTGTTCTCTCTCAAATTACACTAGTCAAACTTATTACTTCTGATCGATGTACTGTTCTTTGGGTTTTAACTCATTGACAAAAATACACCAAAAGACAAAAAATAATAAATATTTTATACCTATGCATCTTTGTAAGAACTCTGAAATGGATATAAGAAGAAAGATTAGTAATTTGTCACTTCCATAAAAATGGACATACAGAAGTCTATATGCCACTCTTCTTCTGTCACAACATAGCCAAACTCTAGGGTGTATGACTGAGGTTGCATCTACAACAAAAACAAATTTGTAAATTATTAGTGTTTGAGAATGTTGGTGCCACTTCCATCAAATGAGTCCATGACTGAAACATCCTCTCGGCTGCATCTGCAAAAACAAATCTGTAGTGTTGTGGAGAACGTTGGTGTCACTTTCATCAAATGGGCCCTTTAACAAGCTCATGGTAGAGTGATCTTGCTACTATTGTATAGTGCTGCGGAAACTCTGCGCTACCCTCCCTGGCCTAGTACAACGGAGTCTATCCAACGTCTATGACTGTAACATCCCACTGCTGCAATCTGCAAAAATCAAAATTATAGAATTAATAATCTGTTGTTGAACTCTGAAATGAAATATAAATACATATTCAACATTACACATATAAGAATAAAATCAATTAAACTTTATTTTCTTTCCTTTGAAGTAAATTTCAAAATTAAATATTTCTTTTTTAATTTAACTTTTACTTTATTTTCCCACAAAATTTAGCTTTGTAAATGTTGTAAAAATACACAAATTATTAGTCTGTTTCTTTTGTTACCTTTTCTGAAGTTGGACACAGACTTCTTTTTAATGAGTTTTACGGTGCAAATTGCTGTGTTTGTTTTTTCTACATTGGCTCATAGAGGTATAAGTGTGGGTTGAGATCTCTCAAAACATGTTTAACCCACTGCATTTTTGCACCTGTCCCTTGTTAGAAGCCTCTGTCCCTTGTTAGTCTCGTAGGTTTTTTAATTTCAGTTCATTTTAATATATGTTTGAGTTTAGTATGACATCCACTTTCACTGACCTAGTGAACATTTTTGTGTAGGGGTCAGCTGAAGCCTGCCTCCAGATGCTGGATTTTCTTGCTGAGTTGAAGAGTCATTAGTTGATTCTGCTGTTTTTTGCTCTTTGGTTGGGTTGTTGTCTCCGACATAATTCTTTTATATAAGATTTGTACTTTGCAAATAATTGCACTCAAGTGAGTAAAAAATTGAAGCAAAAACATTTGAGTTTTACCACTGAAATAATATTTTTTGTTGGCAAAACCGTTTTATTTTGACATTCTGTTCTTTTTATTATCTGACCAAGCTGAGCAACCATCTACTACAATGGTTCTTATTAAATGTTGTATGCATACAGACCAAAATGAGGTTGAATTGTGGTTTTGGAAAAAAATATGAAATCAGCAATGCTTCAGATCATTTTTACCAATTTAACTATAAAAATGACTGTTAATAATTACAAGTCATTTCTTCATTATTCCACTTTTATTAATATTTATAAAAAAAACAAAGTGCTGTTATTGTTTATCTAAATAATTGCAAATGCCTCTTTAAGTGATAAATTATCTAAATGTATTTTTTTTTAAGCAGAAGGTGGCTAAAAATACACAAGATTATGATAATTAAGTAATTTTTATAACAATTTGAAGCTCCTACCTAAGCTTAGGAATTTGATGGTTTCTTTAATGTTTTTTGAGTGAAAGTGACAAGCTCCAGGGGAGGATCCAGCCATTTTAAAAAGGGGGGTTCCCAACCCAGAGTAAAGGTGGGGAGGGGTGGGGGAGTCAAACTATATGCTCCCATTCAAATGCATTGATAGGCCCCAAAAAAGGGGGGTTCCCAACCCAGATTAAAAGGGTGGTCCAACTAAATGCTCCCATTCAAATGCATTGATGGGCCAAAAAAAAGGGGGGTTCCAAATTCCAGACCCCCCCCCCCCCCCCCCCCCCCACCCCTGGATTCACCACTGAGCTCATTGTGTAAAAGGCATATTCTATTGTGCAAACCATAAGCCTTGCTATCAACAATAAATTTGGTGAAAACTTTATAAAAAATGAAAGTCAAATCTTCTTATCACTAAAAAAAGGTTATATTTTGTTCAAACTCATTTACACTCTGACGAAACTAAAAAAAAAATCAGTCAAAGTCAATCAAATGTTTAGCATTGACAATGCATATAACATTTCAATGGAACTAACGTACATAAGGTTCTTTGTGACTCAAGAGGTGAAAGCCCATAAAACTACTCACAATGACGAAATGCTTTCCATGTCTCCAACAAAGTTGTCACTAGTACCATTCAACTTCAATCAACATTGTGTTTGTCTTAGTCAAAGTCAAAGTGCAGTGCTAGTGAAATCGTCTCAACAGAGTAGAAATGAGTAAAAAATGTTTTTGAAGATACTTGAACATTTATAAAATTATATTTATTTCAAGATGTAGGACACATGTTTGGACATTTTAGTGTGCTGATTAGGGTCTCCATGCTGTGGTATTTTGTTAGAAGAATGGCATCCTACATCTTAGTCTTGGAATTTATTTTGAAAAATGAAGAAAAAAATCTTTTGTTGATTGTAAGCATGGCAAAAGGCAAAACAATTTCTGTATTTCTTTTATCTTAGTTATCAATTATATATGTGAGGGGGATAGGACCTATATTGGGACTCAGGAATCTAGTATTTTAAAGCACAGGATTTAGGGATTGACCCCTTCAGGATAAAGTTTTTTTTTTTTTTTATTTCTTGATGTCAGGATCTAAATTTATTTAAATTTCGGGAGCTCAGGATTTTGTGTTAAGCCCGGGATTTCGGGATCAGGACCCCTCTTTAAGTTTTCAGAATTATTCCATGTGGTCAGAGTTATCTCCCATTGATCAAACAACTCCATATTTACTTACATTGTAAAATTTTGAAAAATGACCAGAGCAACTGAATTAATTCTAAAGACCATTCAGGTAGTGGCCATTTTCCTCAATGATAAGAGTGACATTTTTCTCTTGTTGGGGAGTCAAGATTTCCATTATTTTTTTAAACCATAAATTGGCTTATTTAAAATTTGAAACCCCTCAATTTGAAAAGTTTTCTGTATGAAATTTTGTCGTTAAATGGTTAGGAATTGCACAAAACAGGCTCAAGCTTTATTTAAAAAAAAAAATTTCACCCTGCAACATGCTCATGTGCTTAGGTCAGATATTTGTGTGTATGTAAGTTATTTGTCAGTCTGTTCATTTTATTCACAAATATTTTAGACTTTGGATGATTTACAAGTTCATGTATTGTATAAACATCAGACTATAGTTGAAACCTCTAGATGGTTTTGGTTATTTATTTTCCTTTTATCACTGTCTTGTTGGTGTATACCCTTGATCCCCCATTTTCCATAATGATGCTTAATATTTAACCAACAATAAGAATACTCACCAAGTATAATTTAAGATGAGGTTCTTACCATACTCTTTGGTAACCCCAAATATACTTAATACATTGCTTACTCTTCAAGGTCATACGGTTCTTCTTTCTGCTCAGTTGTTTGGTCCCTACAAAATATCATTTTATTTTAATATATGAAAGGATTGAAACTCAAAACTGTATTGTTCATCCTTTTTTAATAAAATGTTTATTCAGTCACATGTTTTCCTAGGTACATCTCCTTTAATCATTGCCATATTTCACCTCATTTCTAATATATTTATTTCAAGAAAGATAAAATTAAACACCACTATTATCCTATAAAACAAACCTCAAAATTTTAACCAATACATACCTGAGTAATCATTTCCAATGCTTTATTGTAAAGCTTCATCATAAACTGATTGATGAAATGCAGCTGGCTGATTTTCTAATCATTGTAATGTTGACTATAGTCTGATTTTCTAATCATTGTAATGTTCACTGTAGTCTGATTCTCTAATCATTGTCCCACAATAAAGTGCACAGGTGAATTTAAAAATTAAACTTTATGAAAATCGTGTTTTTATAATCCTAGCTAAAAAATGTAATTATAAGTATTGAATGCTTCTTTTTGTAACTTTATAGGGTTGTAAAAGCGTTGACCGTGCGTACATTTTTAGCACTTCATACAAAATGTACTTCGGTCAAGGCTTTTACACCCCAATAAATTTACAAAAAGAAGCATTCAATTCTTAAGTAAAAGCTTGAAAACATAACAACTCTAATAAATCAATAAACTTAAAGAAATGGGGTAAAGTCATTATATTGTAATTTCACATGCAACATGAAAAATTAGTGAAATCATTCAATTCTCCAAAAGTAATTTTCTGGAACTTTTAAAATCTAAAATCCAACACAGATCACATTGAATCAATTAATTGCCTTAAAATTCTTTCAAACATATTTCATGTCCCCTAATATTCTAATGAAACAAGAATGTGTCCATAGTACACGGATGCCCCACTCACACTATAATTTTCCATGTTCAGTGGACCGTGTAATTGGGGTCAAAACTTTAATTTGAAATTAAAATTAATAAGATCATATCATAGGGAACATGTGTACTAAGTTTCAAGTAGATGTGACTTTAACTTCATCAAAAACTACCTTGACCAAAAACTTTAACCTGAACTTTGCACTTTCATTTTCTATGTTCAGTGGACCATGAAATTGGGATCAAAACTATAATTTGGCATTAAAATTAGAAAGATCATATCATAGGGAACATGTGTACTAAGTTTCAAGTAGATGTGACTCAGTTTAACTTCATCAAAAACTACCTTGACCAAAAACTTTAACCTGAACTTTGCACTTTCATTTTCTATGTTCAGTGGACCATCGTAGGTGGGGCATAAAAATACCTAGGTCTTTAACCAAGTAAAAATCAATTTAAACTGATTTGGCTTCTAATTCTAACCTATTGATCACACGACCATATATCGGTTCAAATTCTAACCTTTTGATCACATGACCATATAGGTGTTACACAACAATCTACTCATGAGGGTTTGGATGGGGTTAAATGACTAAAGAATAATGCCCTTAAAAAATGAAGAATAGAGAAAAATGGGCCAAAAAATAGAAGATTAGAGAATAAAAGGGTTAATTTTTGGAAGATTAGAGAAAAAAGGGGTTAATTTTTTAAAGATTAGAGAAAAAGGGGGTGAAAATTAAATGTTTACAGAATAACAGACCCCCCCATCCAGACCCTCACTCATTTCACACTTTAGTAACTGGCTGTGCAGAAAAATATCTACTGACAAAGGACATACTGCAAATAAATTATGTAACTGAACTTTACTCAGACCAATAACAAAAACGTGAAAAAAGTGTTAAAACAATTGAGATTAAACCATGTACATAATATTTATTACCACCAAAACGGCTGTAAGTAAATCGAGGATCAAGGACAATATAATGGAGAATCAAGTCTTCTACTTTTTGAATTATGGCTTTATCATCTTTATAAAATACAAATAGACTGCATCTACTATAAACTTGAAAACTGTAAACTTGAAATATAATTCCATGTATCAGTAAAATACGAAAAAGTAAAATAAATATTTTCAAATCTTTGCTATCGATAGTTGAGCAAAAATATGCCATCTGCATTTTCAGTTGGTGCAACCTTTTCAAACATCACGATACTTGCTACAGCATCGACTCAGGCACTTGTTTTGTAGTAACCAGTGCATGCTCTAGTTTATTTTTTTTTATTTATTCCGATGTCAATGAACACGATTGATTGTTGGTTACTTGGTGTCCAGTGGCAAATATTTCATGCATATTCAGGACGATCAATGAACACGAGCCAACTTATTAAATTTCATCAGATAGTCTTCTATATCATATCTTAATTTTTCGAAAAAAGACTTCAAAAGTCGTGTTTTGATCCATATTTTTAATAATGAAAATAATCTGGGAAAATACCAAGGGGTTAATATCTACCTTGAGTATGTGTGGTTTCACGAACAGTTCAAATCAAATCTTTTGCTTCTGTAAACTGCATGTGTCCATCTTGTTCGTTTGAAGACAAAGTGCTATTTGAAACACTTCGGCGGGAAGTTTTCCACTGGTCAACAATGAAGGGTCTAAAAACTCCAAACCAATGAAAACTCACAAAATAAGACACACCTTCGGTATTAAAACTGCTCACAAAATTTATTTGACAACAGCTAGCCTTTTTTAACAATAAAATTTAGATCTCAAATCGAGCATAAAAAGGTGTGATAATACATTTGATATAAAAATGACTTGTAAAGATCTTTTTTATTCTAAAGACTCATGAAATTAAGAGACCGTGGCATTTTATACATAAACAGTTACAAATAATAAATAAGAAACAACACGAACTCCATTAAAAAAGTTACAATTAAATATGTATCATAATCTAGTTGTTCTTTATCACTTAGATCACATTTTTTTCCAGATCCATCAATAGAACAAACACTACCAGCTTCAATTGGCAACTTGTGACTTCCACATCTAAATTTATTAATAGTATACATCATTTCAGGTGGGGAAACAGAGAGATATTTCTCAAAACCAAATTCAGTCTTACAATTCTATAATTAATACACTTAGGTGAGTTAATATTTGTGCTTTCCAATTTTCAATAATTTTTCATGAAGAAACTGTTTAACTTGTCTTGACAGAATAACATTTCTTTCCATAGTTTGGTTATTCCTACAATGATTATAACCACATTCAAGTAAAATTTCGTTGATACATGGTAACCATTTAGAGTGATACACATCATCTTCGTCAAGTCTATATAACATATCATATCGTGCGTGATATTTTCTTTTTTTACCATTTAAAATAAGTTGCAAAAAGACAACCATTCTGGCTTTAATACAAATAGGCATAGGTTCTCTACCAAGCTCTCCATAAACAATACAATTTGGAGTACATTTTTTAATCTTCAAAATATACTTGCAAAATTCTATTGCAAAGATTAAATAATTTCATTGTTTTCGTAACCCCACACTTGAGCACCATACAACAATATAGGTGCAACCATTGCATCAAATATTTGTAATAAAATATCAACTGGTAAACAAAGCCTTCTCGCTTTACACAATGCATAGAGCATGGCCTTCCTAGCCTGTTAGACTAGCCGAAAGGTTTGGGTATATTTCAAAGGTTATTGGGGCAAACAGTCGAGGAATTGAGGGCCAAAAACAAGCATGTTTGTGGAGTCGAGACCACAAATTGTCCAGAATGGTTGTTGAATTACCTAAAACCAATGCTTTATGAAATCTTCTTTGAAAATTAGAGTTGTCTTTCTCTGTCCAGAATAGTAGTTTAATCAACTTAAATTAATGCTTTATACAATATACAATGCAAAATTCACTTTACTACCAACTGATAAATTAAAGCAGTCTTTAATAACCATTCAGTGATTACAAGCACTTTGATTATCATTCTAGGGTTATGCCCTTTTACAAATGGAAACATTGAAGAATTATTTAGTCTTAACTTAAGTTTGTTTTAACTCAATCTAGTGAACCATACCAATAGTAAGCAAATACATATGAAAAAGATTAGGTATGCTTTCCAATGAGACAGTTCTCCACAAGAGACCAAATGACACAGAAGTTAACAACTATAGGACATAAACAATAAGCAAAGCCAATACCGCATAATCAGCTATAAAAGGCACCGAAATGACAATATAAAACAATTCAAACGAGAAAACTAATGGCCTTATTTATGTTAAAAAATAAATAAACAAAAAACTTATATGTAACACATAAATAAACGACAATCACCGAGTTACAGGCTCCTTATATCATGTTCTCAAATCTAGATATCATCTCCCATATAGAAAAAAAACGTGTGGAAAAATTAATCTATTATGTGTTGCTCTCCTAGATACAAAATGTATCCAAAATCAAAGATGTAGAACATATTCTATCATAATCATTCGATAACTAGTGTTATTACTGTCTCCTCTATGCCTGTCTTGAACATAAAAAAAAATATTAAATAAATAACAGTTCTAATGCTCAGGTTGGTTGTCACCGTGCAACACAGTTAATAATATAAAAAAGAAGATGTGGTATGATTGCCAATGAGACAACTATCCACAAAAGACCAAAATGACACAAACATTAACAATTATAGGTCACCATACGGCCTTCAACAATGAGCAAAGCCCATACCGCATATATAGTCAACTATAAAAGGCCCCGATAAGACAATGTAAAACAATTCAAGCGAGAAAACTAATGGCCTCATTTATGTAAAAAAATGAACGAAAAACAAATATGTAACACATAAACAAACGACAAACACTGAATTACAGGCTCCTGACTTGGGACAGGCACATACAAAAATAATGTGGCGGGGTTAAACATGTTAGTGGGATCCCAATCCTCCCCCTAACCTGGGGCAGTGGTATAACAGTACAACATAAGAACAAACTATAAAAATCAGTTGAAAAAGGCTTAACTCATCAGATAGACAAAAAAATAACACCATAAAGGAAAAACATAGTAGAACTCCTTTTGTCATAAGACACTGTCAAACATCCAAACATACTACCCACACTCATCTGTGTCCACACTTGTACGATCATAATAAATTCATTCACATATGATGTTAGATTCGACCAAAATTATGCCTCGTTCACACGTACATTTAATTCGAACCGAATTCGCTAATCACGTTCACACACTCTTCTTTTTTAATTCGAATTGGCTTAATCGCATTATCCAATTCGCATTAGCAATGCCTTTTTGTTAATACGAATTAAAAGTTAACGTCGTTTGGACAGTAAAGCGAATTTGACGCGCATTGCAATTCGAATTAGAATATACATTTGGACGTACAACGTTTCGAATGCGAATTAAACTTATTCGAATTAGTTAATGCGAATCGAATTCGAAGTGAACGCAGCATGAATATCGAACCCTTTAACCAGTCGAATCATGGAAGATTCGCATAACTATAGAGCAGAGCTGAAAGATAACCATGGGTGGATGCAAACTGAAAAGTTAAAGGACAGTGGCAATATTCATAAGAACATCATAGCATTGATATGTCATCTGCACTTATCAGTCCGCGTTTTCTTTCTCGATTCTTAATCAAAGTTTTAAAAACTGAATCTGAATTTTGAAAACTTTATCACATAATTGAAATTTCAAAAATTTCAAAATTTGCTACACATTTGATAGTTTAGATATTTTACCAAAATTTATATAAAAATTAAGGTCATTTCTAAATTTATCCTTTTCCCTCTTTTTAACACATAAGAACTAAAAAAAAAATGAAACTAATCGAAATCTGAAAAAAGAAAGAAATCAAAGTGTTGGAACGGAACTGAATGGTGTTGTTTTTTTGTGAAGCGAATTCCTACATTCTAAAAAGATAACAAGTTGCTAGATGGAAAGTTTGATGTGCTGTAAGTTTATATTTTACAACTATGTTTTGTTTGAATTGTGACTTGAATATAGAGTTTTCTCATTGGCACTCGTATCACATCTCCTTATTTCTATTACCTGAAAGTTTGAAAGGCATAGTCCAAAAAGAAATCAAAATGTATTTACTATATCGAAATATTTGATACTTAATGTATTGACTGTACAATCGCTTGACTGTACAACCAATTTGGTTTTTCCTGTACAATCACTTGGGCCTTTCCTGTACAACCACTCGGGTCCTTCCTATACGATCTTTTTGCCTTCTTCATACCATACTTTGCATATGCATTTAATTGTTTGTTTCTTGTCTGTCTTAAGGATACTTGTTAAGACACTCTAAGACTGTCTATATCAGAGACAAAATCAAAATTCGAAATATTTATACAAGACAAAATCAAAGGACAATACAAATACTACAAATCACTGACCAGTAAAAAAGTGCTCGCATAAAATAAAATTAACTGGCAAGAGACTAAATGCTCAGAAAAGGCAACAAATATTTTGAAGTTAACATAAACTACCATTTACTAATAGTTTAAAGGTTGTACTTTGTAAATACATCTGTTTCATTACACGTCTCTTTGAGGGCCCGGGAGATATTTTAATTTTCATAGATATTGTTTTTGTTCACGTACTGGTTCCCAGTAATGACCTTTATGTTTAATCGCATAGAGACATACTTTTGGGAATGCTTCTAGTAAAAATGTACATGGTAGGCGAATTGAATTCTGAGTAAGATTTAAAGTGAAGGGAGGGGTTATGCAGAATTTTAGTATAATTTCAAACTCTTAGAAATTCTGGGCATACAAATATTGAAAGTATGCCGCACAGCACTATGTTTTGTCCTTTGAATGAAAAAGGTAGTGCTTATCAACTTTCCATTTTAGGATATAATTTTTTTTACGAAACTTCGTAGATAAAGTTGCTGCCTTAAATGGATATTGTTGTTCAATTTTTGAGTCCAAGTTTCAGATTTTTTAACATAGCGCCACTCGAAACCTAGCGTAAAAAAATCGCCTGTTTCTCCAATACAAGACCTATATAGTCCTATCCCGTGACACCCCTCATTATTTCTCTATAGAAGCCATGGAATAGGCCATTCCCATGCTAATTTCTGCAAATTTATTTGTTTGTTAAAATAAACAATGACATCAAAGGTGCCATTTTTGGCAGGGGAGGACTACTTTTACGTTCTACAATTAAGTGGGGGCATTGATGGTCTAACACCTAGATCAAATCAATTGAGGGGTGTGACTTGTTTTATCAATGGATGGGATAAATACAATTTCATGATAAAGAATTTCTGCCTTTTTAAATATTTTTTTTTTAACGGCCGTTGCTGTCTTAATCATTTTTTTCTTCTGTTTTTAGATATATTGCCTTATTGTTCGAAGACACATGTAGGCACTTGTTTCTATCATTATCAACCTATATTTACGAGTAAATATACGTTGCTAGTGTTGCGTTTAGTGCCTGTGTCAGAAGGAGAGTGATGATAGAGAAAGTGTATGGACAGCAACATTAATAACCAAGGCAAAATTATTTTAAAAGTTTCTCTATTTTGTTTATCAAATTATGCTTCTTCCCTATAGGCATAATACATGTATATTCAAATTGAAAGAAGTTAATCATGACATCTTGTTTGTTGACGAAGAAGTGTCATATAGTTGTAAGATTGACTCAGTCACGACATAACTTATGATTATTGTAGCAGTGTGTTCTGTCATCTTTACACCAAAACGAATGGAGAAAATATCCAAAAACACAAACTACAGGCCCAGGAGACACACAGTGACATGCTGTTACAGCAACATGTAAGTCTTGCATCCGAACATACAGGTGACGAGCATAAGAATACATTAGATATTATTCAGGGTATTACACATTTTGGAGTCATGAGAAAAAATTTGCACATGTTCCTTGGAGAACTAGATTCTGGTTCTGTGGAAGGTACATACAAGACAAATTCAGTTTGCAACAAAAACAATCAAACAGACTTGAATGTTATTTTGAACGTCTTCAAAGTGAACAAGAACCGATTTTCGTAACTATGTAACATATACAAATAAAAATATGCGGTATGCGTGCTAAAGAGAACACTCTCAATCCAAGTCACAATGTATAAAAAGTTAACAATTATATGTCAAAGTACGGTCTACGACACAGAGCCTTAATTGGCTCACATCGAATAGCAAGCTATGAAATACCCTAAATTGCTGATCTGAAATTATTAACAATTCAAACGGGAACACCAACGGTCTATTTTGTATACAGTTAACGAGAAACACCAATGAACCATACAAACAAAATAAAGTAAGACAAAACATATGTTGAACATAAAAAAAAATACAACCACTGAATAGTACGTTCCCGACTTTTGACATATAAATACAGAATGTGGCGGTGTTAAACTTGTCTGTCCATTGGTAACATTACAACATAAGAGCATACCATAAAAATTTGTAAGGGGTTCCTCGGAACCCAGTGTCTCGCCTACTTTTGCTGTAAATCGCAGGCTCAACAAAAATGAGGAAAAAAAATAAAAAAAAATATTCCTCTTGATATTATCTAATGATTTGTAAGAAGCTTCTGGCCAAGTTTGGTAAAAATCTAGAATATTTAATGAATCTAATAAATGTTTTGAAAACTTTAACTGCAGACTGTATGTAATGTAAACTGGAAGAAAATCTAAGTCCATTTAAAAGTAAAATACAGAAGAAAAAAAATGAAGTTATCTTTTTACAAAATTAACTTCTGAATACTATCTTATGATCATAAATAAGCTTCTGTTATGGTACAAACCCAGGATAGTTTAAGAAACTTTCAAAGTTATTAAAATTTCAAAAACTTTAACCACAGAGGATATTTGTGGACGCCGCTGCCGACGACACCGACGACGACGGAATGTAGGATCGCTTAGTCTCGCTTTTTCGACTTAAGTCTAAGTCTCATCAAAAATCAGTTGAAAATGGCCTAACTCAATATATATGTTCCGGACCATATGAGTATTTGGACCATACGCGTATGGTCATGACCGTATGCGTATACTCATATGGTCCGACCATACGCGTATGGTCCGACCGTACGCGTATGGTCGGACCATATGAGTATAATACTCGTTTGGTTATTAACGGGCCGGACCATATGAGTATTTGGACCATATAGGTATATGTATTTTTTCAAATTACATTATTTATAAACGTTTCAATAATACAAAAACTTTATCTAAAAAAACAGTGATGGTTTAAAACATGACAATTTTTTTAAATTTTATAATCCAAAAAACTACGTAAAAAAAGTATTGATGCCATAGTTAGTTTTCATCGCTAGTTACATTCGTGCATATAGGTTTGGATGACATTCACTTCCACACGGTATCATAGCTTTTTTGCATTTGCAAGAAATTTGTGCACGATCTTTTTCATTTACACATTTTGTTTGCGAGTGAAAAACAAGCCTTTTTGCAGCTGCGTTCAGTGATACCAAGGTCTTTGGCAATTCTGATGTCTACGGTGTTTTAAGAAGCTCTAGATCTCAAATATCGTAAAATGACTGCAATACACCATCTTCACAACACAACTTAAATAAACTAATAGTATGCTACTTTCCAGTGACTTCTAATGTAACAGTTCATTAAGAATTTTTTGGAATTTAATTTTTAGTCCACATATTGCCAATTACTCGTAATAACTAATCGGTAATGACCATCGGTATAAAATGTGTTTACTTTAAATTTGACAATTAAGTAAAATTAACTATGTGAAACTTCTTATTTTTATTTAGCTTATCTTTTTATTATAATATAATGATAGAATTACCTATATGATAGCGTATTTTAAATGAACGGTCATACCATATGAAGAGTTTAGAAGTATTAAAAGTAAACTGTAACAGAGTGTTAATTACCCCGACCATACGCGTATGGTCGGACCAGATATACCCAGATGGTCATGACCATACGCGTATGGTCTAAATACTCATATGGTCCGGAACATATATATATATATAAGAAAATTATTAAAATATAATAACGGTTTCAATGCATCACTTTTTTACTAGTACTTTCACTGCTTCCGCAGATTTTCAGGTAATGTGACTTGTATATAAATAAAACAATTGATTGACGTTAACAATAGTGGGTCTCATTGGGGTCTAAGCGTAACGCGGGATTGCCGATTTTTCGTAAGCGTGAAACGTGAAAATCAAATTATTGTCGTGAAAACGGGAAATGAGGTCTTGCGGGACCCGGGAAATTACAAAAAAATGAGAATTGCTTACGTACATAGTGTAAGCGGGATACGGGAATCTGACAAAAGACTAAGCGGGATCCGGGATCGGAACCCCCCAATGAGACCCCCACAATAGTATGACGTTAACAAATACAAGGGAGACTACTAATGTCATATATATATACAAAATAATAAAAATGTGTCCATAGTACACGGATGCCCGAATCGCACTATCATTTTCCATGTTCAGTGGACCGTGAAATCGGGGTCAATACTTTAATTTGGCAAAAAAATAAGAAAGATCATATCAAGGGAAACATGTGTACTAAGTTTCAAGTTGACGGGACTTCAAATTCATCAAAAACTACCTTGACCAAAAACTTTAACCCCTAGCGGGACGAAGGGACGTACGAACGAACAGACGGACATACGACCCGAAGGACAAACGAACGTACGCACAGACCAGAAAACATAATTCCCATAAATGGGGCACAACAGCCGAGTGGACATGGACGGGTATTTGTGTACATATACCCAACAGAAAAGACACTAAACCGACACAATAGCCTCTTCCAAATAACAAATATACATATATCTCATGTTGGAGACTATGCAGAGGATGATTGCTACTCTTGGTTGTTTTAGTTTTTGCCTGATATTTTAGAATTTCCAGGTTTTAACCAAGTACTGCCATTTACCCTTTTTTTACCACTAAGCCCCCTTCTTTTCTTTACAGATAGTTTCTAAAGCCATACTAGTATTTGAAAATCTGAACAAACATTGCAGCACACTCAAAAGAAAACATGTTACCACTGCCACTGCCCAGCTTAAAGCATCTTCCGAACATTTGAAAGTCCCTACCATGTACTGGTTACCAAAATTACACAAAAAAACATTTAAATTCCGTTTCATCTCCGCTTCGAGTAAGTGTTCTACTACTAATCTATCAGTGCTTCTAACAACCTCCCTTACTACTATCAAAAAACTGGTTATTAACTTTTGTAATAAAGCTTATGAAAATAATGGTATTAATTATTTTTGGAGTGTTAACAATTCTTTAGAGGTTTTAGATAAAATACATGCTTTCAATGGTCCTTACAATTCTGTTGACAGTTATGATTTTTCTACTCTGTACACTACACTTCCACACAATCTTATAAAGAAAAAGTTTTTGTATTTGATAAAATGGTCTTTCGAAAAATCTCATTGTAATTTTATTTGCTGTAACTCCTTTAAGGCCTTTTTCTGTAACGAAAAAGGAAAATATGCTAGATACACTTACTGGAAATGTGAGGATATGATTGAAGCTTTAAACTTTCTGCTTGATAACATTTATGTACGTTTCGGCGTTAAAGTGTATCGTCAGGTAGTAGGTATTCCTATGGGCACAAACTGTGCCCCTTTAATAGCAGATTTATTTCTATATTGCTATGAATCTCAGTTTATGACCAAACTCAGTAAAGACCCATCATTGTTACATTTGGTTGATACATTCAAAAATACCTACCGTTATCTGGATGATATTTTTTCGTTGAATAATCCAGAGTTCTCTAAATATACTTCAGAAATTTACCCAAACGAACTTACTTTAACTAAATCTAACATAACCAGCAGCAGTTGTCCTTTTCTAGATTTAGACATTTCAATTTCAAACGGGAAACTTCACACTAAAATTTACGACAAAAGAGACGATTTTTCATTTCCTATTGTTAATTTTCCTTTTTTAGACGGCGATGTGCCTTTGGCTCCATCATACGGTGTTTATATATCGCAACTCGTTCGGTTTGCCCGTGTGTGTTCTGATGTCATAGATTTTAACGAACGTAATCAATGCATCACTGGTAAATTGTTGTGTCAGGGATTTCGATACCATAAATTACTTAAAACTATTACTAAATTCTTTCATAGATACAAAGATTTGATAAGTAAATTTGGCTATACCTGCAGAAAGCTTATTAAAAAATGGTATTTCACATCCTAAATTTTATGGTAATATTGTACTTAAAGCGAGGAAATCACTATGTGATCCTTGTAAACTCATCGAACCTTTAAACAAACTTATAAGTAAGGGTTATCGTACCAATATTGTAATTAGATCTCTGAATATAGTTCACATTGGCACTAATATTGATTTTGTCATTAGCAAATTAAAACATAACTAAATTTCATTATCTTTTGAGGCGAGATGTATAGAGACACAGACACGTTAACTTTTATTTCTATAGAAGTCGCTCTTCACTATACTACTACCTGTCGATACATTTATTTTTGGCATTGCACAAGTCATGTCTTCTATGACTATTAATGACGTTAAAATACTAAATCCCTGTGATGTGTTTTAGTCGATTTTAGTCTCTGATGCATGATTTTTTACTATTAATTGGTTTAGGCTTTTAACTAGCTGTCAGTAACTGCGAGTACTCTCAAATCGTATTTTCTTGTTAATTCGACCTGTTGATACTGTTTATAATGCTTTTTGTTATTTTTTATTTATTTGGATCTTGTCTGTACATCAGCTTTGATTATTTGTAATATCTTCAATTTTTCACTTATTCTTAAAACATTTGTATAAACTTCAAGATTATAAAAAAACGGTTTTTTTCTAAAGTGAACATTGATTGGTTAAATATTTCTCAGTGTGTTTGAATTTGTTTGTTAGCTTTTTGGTCATGAATGTTTGTCTCTAATATTTAATTAACTGTGCATTTGTATTCAGATATCGCAGATCAAATTTATTCGTTCATTGTGTAATTATACGTTTTTTGATTGAGTTAAGTCTGCCAATAGATATTTTATCGTATGTTTTTCTATGTTGTGATGTTATGCTATTGTTTCAGAAAAAGGGAGAAGGTTTGGATCCATTAAAACGTTTAATCCCGCTGCAAATGTTTGCAACTGTCCTAAGTCAGGAATCTGATGTACAGTAGTTGTCGTTTGTTTATGTAATATATACGTGTTTTTCGTTTCTCGTTTTGTTTATATAGATTAGACCGTTGGTTTTCCCGTTTGAATGGTTTTACACTATTAATTTTGGGGCCCTTTATAGCTTGTTGTTCGGTGTGAGCCAAGGCTCCGTGTTGAAGGCCGTATTTTAACCTATAATGGTTTACTATTTAAATTGTTATTTGGATGGAGAGTTGTCTCATTGGCACTCACACCACATCTTCCTATATCTATGTTAATCGATTTGGACGCACAGATGATGAAAAATTGTTATCTATAGACTTCATTTGAATTAATCATTTTAATATGTATAAAAGAGTCTTACAGGCATGTTTTGTTCTTCATGTTCTTTGATTCTCATGAGAAATTAGTTAGTTCTCTAGTACCCGTAACACTGTACACACTCAGCAGAGTCATTTCTTAAAGTATTGATTTAAACAACCACTCCAAGCTTTTAAATCTTATTTCTTGTATTACAAAAGGTTCTCTAGGCAAGCTTACAGTGGTATTTTTTTTTATCTAGTTAGTAATTAATTACTCTTAATGGACAGTATATATACTCACAGTATCAACAATAATCCCTTTGGCATTTTTTAACCATAATTCTACAAGTCACTTCATAAGTTTCATGCTCTACTAAATCTGTCATTTTGACTTACATATTTTCAAATTCCGAAAATAAACGCTGAAGTTTATTGCTTTCTTCAATGTCCAGTTGTAAGTCGGCTCTGTAAGCTTTATACTGTGAGGTTTAAGATTTTGGAGGCAAAGATGTTCATCACCTCCATAGTTTTTGCAGTTTTCACTACGGTTGGACTTGGTAAGAAAGCAATTATATTAAGATTTTTTTTAATATACTATTTTTCTCAAATATTTCTTTCTAATTTTCGTGCTTTCATTTGAAAATATTTACATTAGAAGTTCTATCCAGCTCCTTTATTTTGATTGGCCACGCGATGCATTCTCAAAGTTGTATTTTTTGCGCGTACAATGTAATATCTATGTCTGTACTTGCTTTCCATGGCAAAGTTAAATAAATGCATATCAACTAAACGAATGACTTACTTTTACTGCTATTGCCATGGTTGTGTTTTAGCAATGTAGTTAATTTTCCGAATTGAGTGCTTTGTTTTGTTTTATGTCGGATTCCGCGCTTCATAGACAATCGGTTGACGCTTTTACAACCCACCAAAATTTACAAGAAGATTTAGTCCATTCTAAAATAACGGTATCTAAAATAATAATTATTCAGATTTGAATTATGGCACTGAAAATATGTGGAAAATATTTAATGGAAGTCATATGACACGTGTCGTACTGAGTTTAAGGCTTTAGCTCTCCAAAGCTTATTGGGCATGGGAGCTATTGCCATCACCCGTCATCCGTCGTTATCAATTGCCCGTTGTTGTTATATATTTCAACTATCTAATCTAATGTTAACAGTATAATTTAGTGTAAATACGTCATTTACAGTGAGAGAAAAACATGACATTGTTCAATACCCAAATTATGCGAGATTGAACACCGTTAAAAAAGTATTAGTATTATTCAGTATGAAAAAGACAGCAAAGTATTCTCAAACCGATTCCTAAACCATTTGTAAAATGAAACCATTGGTGGATCCAGAACTGTTCATATGAGAGGGAAAAAAAGGGGGGGCACTGACTGACCTAAAGAGGGAGCCCGCTCCAGTCAAGCTTCAGTTATTCCCTATATAATCAACCAATTGTTTCCCACGAACAGGTGGGTTCCGGCCCAAAATACTCCGCCAATGGTAGCTAATTTGCCTACAACGAATTTGCCGCTATGAATTTGAAGGAGCAATATCTACATAGGAAACATGTCAAACATAAATATTAAAAGGTCGTATTAATTGCTGGTGACACTATATTTATATTAAGCACAAGTATGTGCAGGATGAAAATTTCAGGGACTGAATTTTCGGCTCTCCCTATATACCATTTGCTAGTATGATCTTGAGGAAACGATGAAAGTCCGTCGGAAGGGGATGATATATGGCTGACACATGTTAAAAAAGAGCCACATCTCTTGCACGTTAAAGACATCCTTGTAGATTTCGAAAAAGAGCAGGCTAATGCCGCTACAAGGCAGCACTCGCACCCGCAAAGGGGATAGGGATTAATATAATTAAGTTGCAAAACTTGTTTCCCATCCACTATAAATAGATATGTTTAAACTAAATTAGACTAAGTATGAGACTAAATAATATATACAAATTAGACTAAGTATGAGACTAAATAATGAAAGAAATAATTTACGTTATATCTTTTCTGCAGGTTATCGTGTGGAACAAATATGGATTAAAACTGAAGACAGTGGAACCGTTAATGTGGAGACTTCAAATTTGTCCAATTATTACACCAATTTGGCACTTTACAACATATTTCCTGCCACCAGCAGATCATTTAGATTCCAAATTAAAGCATGCGCAAATGCATTTGTTTTACTTTCTGCTGCTATCAATCTAGACTCCCCTAACATGTATGAAATATGTATGGGCGGAGGTGACAATACAGTTATATTTCTTCGTATACTGCGAAAAGGTTTTAATAAATCGGAAGATTATCAATTTGAAACACCTGACATTTTAAATTGCACACAATATAAAGCGTTTGTCCTGGATTGGGGAGTATCAGGTAGAATAACTCTAACGGCAGAAACAGGAATTGTAATGGATTGGACGGACACATCTCCAATACCTATAAAAGGTGTAGGACTCATGACAGGATGGGATTCTGATGGAATGTGGATTGTAGAGCATTTTCGTAAGTCATAAAGTTTAGTTTTTATATATGAAAATACAAATATTATTTCAGTAAAATCTTGTGAGAGTTGTGGTATAAATCTTGTATTGAGTGCATCAATTGTAAGTACACTGTTTAACCAAGAAGAAGAAAAGAAAAAAAGAAATTAGCATTCAAGACATTCTTAAAACTGTATAAGCTGTAAAATTCACGTTCAGCTATTTACCCAAAATTCTACAACAGGATTTATAACACACAAGAACGTATATCTTAATTACAATAAGTCAAAAGAAACACGATAATCAATGCAATAACTTATTATTGAGTATAAGCATTTTGCGTGCATTTGAAACTAGACAGATATAAGGAGATAATCTATATTGGCTAGAGGTATAGGGGAAGGGTTGAGATCTCATAAACATGTTTAACCCCGCCGCATTTTCGCGCCTGTCCCAAGTCAGGAGCCTCTGGTCCTTGTTAGTCTTGTATTATTTTAATTTAAGTTTCTTGTGTACAATTTGGAAATTAGTATGGCGTTCATTATCACTGAACTAGTATATATTTGTTTTGGGGCCAACTGAAGGACGCCTCTGGGTGTGGAATTTCTCGTTACATTGAAAACTTGTTGGTGACCTTCCGCTGTTGTTTTATCTATGGTCGGGTTGTTGTCTCTTTGATACATTTCCCATTTCCATTCTCAATTTTATTGGTATGAGTGCCAATGAGAAAACTCTCCATCCAAATCGCAATTAAAAGTAAACGATCTTCAACACGTATACTTGACTCACACCGAAAACAGCAAGCTAGAAAAGGACTCCAAAATGACTAATGTATAACATTCAAACTGGATAACCAACTATCTTATCTATATAAAATAGGAACGAAAGATACCAGAGGGACAGTCAAACTCATAAATCAAAAATAAACCGACAACGCCATAGCTAAAAATGAAAAAAAAACCAGACAAACAATAGAACACATGACACAACATTGAAATCTAAACAATAAACAACACGAACCCCACCAAAATTAGGGGTGATCTCAGGTGCTCCGGACGGGTAAGCAGATTCTGCTCCACATGCGTCACCCGTCGTGTTGCTTGTATGTGATTACAAATCTGGTAAACAGTATAATCAGTAGGTCACAATCATCAAAGGAAGGGGATTGTTGTTAAGACGTAAGGAATATATCCGATATCATTTGTGAAACGGTTATTCCATAACGGTCAACCAACGCGTGATTTCAACTTCACCATTTGGAGCTCTTGGTTTAATAGCTTCCTTGTGAGCAACAGCCCTCTATCAAGAAAATCATGAAAGAAAATGCTCGAGCGGGGTTCGAACTTACAACCTTACAGTTACATACAGAAAAACCTGCTGATAAAAATCAGTCATAAATGGTTCAATTACTCGTCAGAAAGATACAAACAAACAAAAAAGATCGGCCTTGGCATGTTTAAAAGCTATATTCTGACACTTTATCATCTAAAACTTCTTTAAAGTAGTTTCCTTTTTATCGTACAAAATTGATTTTCCATGCATGATCTAGGCAAATCTGACAATTTTGCATAACTTGTAGCATGAAGAAAAAGTACGGTGACCCATATTTCTTTATTATACTTTTGAAAAAACATTTTGACAAATTATCAAAATATTCTATCAATGTTAATTAAACGCCCCAGCAACCTTCAAAAACTTTTTAATAAAATGATTGTTACTATTTACCACATAATTTTCCTATAGAAACTAATATTCACATGTTGCCGTTTTGCTAAAAAAAATCCCATAAATACACGTGCCTAGTACTAAAGCTATAGATTTTTTCAGACCGTTCTGGTTTTTTTTAAATTGTTTTAGAAAGTTTTTAAATAATTAACCTCTTTGACTTTTCAGCTCAGTTTAATGGCTTTTACTGTAGTGAACCAGGAACCCTTGGTAATATGATCATACTATCTACCATAAAGAAAAGCAACATAATTCCATGTGTATTTGCCTGTTCATTTATATATGGTTGCCTTGGAGTCAATTTCAATTTCAAAACTGAAGAATGTCAGATCATTGCAGGAGGTCAACAGATCTTAAAGGCATATGTTCCAGAATGGCAGTTTTATATAAAATGCTAAAATGAGAAAATGATGTGCTTACCACGCATGTTCAGGAATCTGCACACCAGATGATTCAGGTAGGAGACATACAATACAACACAATGTGTGAATAATCTTTGATAAAGTAACATTAGTTTACTTCTTACTGCGATTTGGTTTATTGTATTTAATTTTTGTGCATTGTTCTGACCTCAATGATTTTCAACTTTGTTCTTGTTTGGCTTTATAAATATCAATGCTCATCAAGTTTGTTCTTGTTTGGCTTTATAAATATTTTGATATGAGCATTACTGATGAGTCTTTTGTAGACGAAACGCACGTCTGGCGTACTAACTTATAATTCTGGTACTACTTAACTATTTTATTATATAGTCAACCAATTATGTTTTTCTTCTACACTGACCGAAAATAAAAATTGAGATGATGTGAATTAAAACACTTTTTGTTTCATCCGGTGAAATGTGGTCAAACTTAGACCCTGGAACCACATCCATGATTGTCTTTCATTTTATTAGTATCCTGTTTGATACATAATATTGTAATCATGCCAAGCGCGGTTCATCCAATTCAGAAACATTTCTTTAATTCCATGTGATGTTATGTGTCCCGATTTCATTTCCTAATGGCTAAAAACATCCCTAAGAGAAGGTATTCAACTATAAACGAAATATCACTTTTGGCCACCGATGATATTGATGATGATGATGAGGAGGGTGAGGTAGAGGAGGAGAGGGAGGAAACTGGAGAAAATGTCTGTTTAAAAGATAAATTCTTATTCAGGACCTGAGCATATGAAAATAAAACCTGCATTGTACTAGACAAACACACTGAGCCAAATGTTCAACATGCTAGAATTGAGAACGAAAATTATGAATGTATCAAAGAAACATCAATCCGACCAGAGAGCAGACAATAGCCGCAGTCCACCATGTGTCTTCAAAACAGCGAGAAAATTCTGCACCCGGAGGCGTGCTTCAGTTGACTCCTCAAAACAAATATATACTAGTTCAGTGAAAATGGACATCATACTAAACTCCGAAATATAAAAATGATCTGAAATAAAAAATCATACAAGTGTAATTAAAAATAAAAAATACTGCGGGGTTAAACATTTTGTTAAACATCTTATATATCATGTGTACTATTGTTTGTCTGTTTGTCTTTTTCGTTTCGATGTTAGAATTTGACTGTCCCTCTGGTATACTTTGTGCCTCTTTGTTTTATAAGATAGAAACCCTCCACCTATATACTTGCCAAAGTTGAAAAAACAATAAACAAAAGTGCAATAATATACACAGTAAAACTAAGTTAAAAATAGGTAAAAATATGTCAGAATAGGTAACAAAAGACACTAAACAAAATGACAATGATACATAAATTGAAAAAGGATTACTAGCAGTTACTGACATGCCAGCTCCAGACATCAACTAAAATGATCGAAGGATCATGTCCTCACCATATGAGTATCAAGTAAAATACCTCCCGTTAGGGCTTGTGTATCATGCCATCAAAAATATGTTAGAAGAACATAACCTGTATCATGGTTTGAAAATAAACATGATTATTTCCGATGCAAACACCCTACAAGTGAATCAAATATAAAGCCAACACAACCACCTTTAATTACGTGACAACAGTATCGTAACTTTATCCCTTCTTTCTAAGTCTTTAAAGATATTGTTAGATTTTTATGATTTGTAAAGAATTTAACCATACAAGATTAGTTGTAAAATATCTGAACGTTTAAGGTGCTAGCAAGTTGATTTATATTTACGAATGATGTCCAATCATGAAATTTAGTAACTGTTATCCAAATCATTTATAAGTCAAGTTGTAGTACTAAACTTATAATTTTGCTAATGTGCTTTATCTGTATGCCTTTTTGTGACGTGGATCTGTACTTTCTAATCTCGTTATTGTGTTAGTGCTTTGATAAATTATTGAATTCTTGTCTTTCCATTTAACTAGACTAAGTGTACATTGTTCATATGCATTTTTGTGTTTCTTTATTACATATATGTTTATTTCTATAGAGATTGAGATTATAACACAATGTTGGATGCTGTACCCCTATGTTTGGCATTTTTACCTATTATTTATCTTAGTTTTGTTCACACATTGTTGTCAATATGATGGAATTGCATGCGAATGTATACAAGCGAGAGGTTTAGCTAGCTATAAAGCCAGGTTTAGTCCACCATAAGAAAATGCCTATACCAAGTCAGTGATATGACAGTGTTTATCAATTCGTTTTTAATATGTTTCAGCTTTTGATTTTTTACATTAGATTAGGGACTTTCCGTTTTGAACTTTCGTCGGCGTTCAGTATTTTTGTGATCTTACTTTTTATTGTCAAATGTAGTTATCAAGATAAAGAAATGACGTAACATGAATTGTTATAAATCCTCTTTATTGATGCATTACAATATACTTATTAATGTGTGTCGATTATAATTATATAGCAGACCATTAGCAAAACAACGAATAAAAATTGGTTGAAAGCATCAAACAGGACTTTAATTCCTTCTACTGTTTCATAATTTGAAAAAAAATCGCTCATTCGAGAAAAGTTACTTTAAATTATTCCATAAAGAGTTATCAAAGGTACCAGGATTATAATATAGTATGCCAGACGCGCGTTTCGTCAACATAAGAGTCATCACTGACGCTCATATCAAAATATTTATAAAGCCAAACAAGTACAAAGTTGAAGAGCATTGAAGATCCAAAATTCCAAAACGTTGGGCCAAATACGGCTAAAGTAATCTGTGCCTGGGATAAGAAAATCCTTAGTTTTTCTCTTTCGAAAAAATCAAAGTTTTGTTAACAGGAAATTTATAAAAATGACTTTATTGATATTCATGTCCACACCGGAGTGTGGACTACTGGACTGAAATGTTCCTTCAGTAAACTGTTTGTGTTCTGGCGGGAAACTGAACTTTTATTTTAAGAATGAAATAAAAAAAACATTTTCGTCCAAATCACCAAAAAATGCTAGGAGTTGCACTGACACAATTATTTACAAATGAATTTTATTCAGGATTTGATAGTGACAACTCTATCTTTGTTTCCGAAGTACTTTTATTAAGTTTAACCAGAACTTTTCCTCGTCATATTCTTTTCTTGGAAATTTAATAAATGATGCTGAATTGACAAAAGTTAGCAAACTTGTTGACATATTTGTTTCAGACACATCCTTTACCATAAGACTAATTAAAGTCTCAGATTCCATGTTCGGGCATTTTTCCTGTGCTATTCTTGATTCAAACAGACACCAGCTGCTTTTTACCATATCGTGAGATATAACAATAATTATTCTCCTGCTTGCGTTCATTTTTTCAATTATGTTTTCGACATACACTTTACCAACATCAAAATCTCGATCTCTTTTACATAAAGATATTCCTGACTCATTTTCTATTTTTTCTAAAAGTTCTTTTCGAATCCATTGTAGGTCATCGTCGCAGTAAATAATATATGCTTCAAATTTGTAATCTGTCTCTACATTTGATATGAGGGAAAATCCTTTCTTTTTCACTCGGTAAAGATATAACCAATATCTTATATGCCATCGCAATCTGTAGATTAAACTGAAGATGATAACGAACACAATACCTGATAATGATAGTGATGTTACAATGGCAGTGAATAATTCATTATCTGTAGAACATTCTAAATGAGTTGGTATTGCATTTTTAAGCAATTCACCGTCTTTCTCAGGAGGCGTTTTACAATGGTATAATTCTGGATAATTTTCGAAAACGATTTTTTCCGTTTGTATCCAGTTTTGAAACCATACATTAGAGCATGTACATGCAAAGGGGTTGTTTCCTAATGACAACATTGATAAATGTTTTAATACATTTTGAGGAAACAGTGTATTGTTTATAGTTGATAAAGCATTTCCAGTTAGTATTATCACTCTGACAGATGATTGGTTTCCAAATACGCTATTCCCTTTCCATGACGAGATTCTATTGTTTTTAAATGAAATACTTGATAAATTAGTCAATTTTAAAAACAAGTTTTCAGGTAGTGTGATAAGTTGACAATTGTCAATTCTAAGTTGTCTAGGAGATTGTAATGGTGATAACATCTTCTCTACAACGTTTATAGAGGGAAATTCATTGCCACTTAAATCAAGATATTCTATTTTAGGGCTATATCTGAAAATTTCGGTATCATTAAAATGGTACAATATGTCATTTCTGAAAATAAAATGGTTGTTAGTAAATATCAACTCTTTAAAAGTTATGCTTTGAAATGCCCTATCATCTATTCTGTTAAATCGGAATCCTAAATTACTCATGAAAAGGCATTCAAGCGACGGGAGTTTATGAAACGTGTAATTTGATACAACCAAAATAGGATTTGCAGTGAGACGTAAAGTGTTTAATTTATCTAAACACCAGAACAGGTTATCTATGCTAATGATATAATTAGCCTTCAAATTAAGTTTAACAAGTTCAGGGTAATAACAGGTTGTTTCGTTTCCAAAAAAGTCCTTTGTTAGTTGTATACGATTATAATGGAGATCTAGTATTTTTATTTTTTTGAAAAATCCTGGTTGGATACTGGATATAATGCCATATCCAATACGTAACTCTTCCAGCTGCACCAAGTGTTTGCTTAGAAGTGTCATATTTAAGTTTTGAAAATTGCTATCCAATATTTCTAGCATTGTAACGTTAAAGCGTGATAACGCAATGTATAAAACAGTTGGTTCATTACTCCATTTCATTCTTTTTAATATAATTTGTTGAAAATCTGAACAATTGATCTGTGCTAATGCATCTGCTACTATCGACGAAGTCAGGTTAGGATTCCTACTAAGGTCCAATTTAAGAAGAAATCGAAAATGACTGAAGGCATCAGCTGTGATATGTGTTATGCCGTTCCGTCCGAGAGAAACACTTACAAGTTTCAATCCTTCCAAATTTCGAAATGTTGAAGCATTAATGATTTGTAATCGATTTCCAAAAAAGTCTAGTCGTGTTATATAGCTCGGAAACTCAGGGACGAACCGTAACAAGGCACCCCGACATGATGCAGATCCATATTTTCGCGAGCATTTACATGACTTGGGACAACTACAGCTTCGTGCAATAAGACCATAGACTAGCAGCACAAAAAGTAAAATAATTGAAACCGACATGTTTACCATATTCCTAAAAAAAATACATAAAGTGTAGTTTTAAAATAGTTTGATTAATCAATACCATAAAATAACAAGTGAAAATATTATATAAGGTACATTTATTAAACCAGAGCAACTAAGGAAGTCTAGTAAATGTTAAAAGCTTGATTCAAACTTCAAAACAAGAATTACAAGGATGAGTGAAAAATGTTGTCTGAAGCAACAAGGTAGAAGTGGCGTTACTAACTGTCAGACAACTATGATAAATATTTATTCAAACGAGAAGTTAGAAAAAAACTGTCACATTTCTGACTTGTGACAGACAAAAACATCTTTTTGAACAAACGAATATTTAAAAAGTAAAAACACAAAAATACCGAACTCCGAGGAAAATTCAAAAAGGAAAATCAAAAATCAAAAGGCAAAATCAAAAGTCCAAACACATCAAACGAATGGGTAACAACTGTCATATTCCTGACTTGGTACAGGCATTTTCTAATGTAGAAAATGGTGGATTGAACCTGGTTTTATAGCTAGCTAAACCTCTCACTTATATGACAGTCGCATCAAATTCCATTAAATTGTCAACGATGCATGAACAAAACAAACATACTCAAAGAGTCAATATTGTGTTATCATCTTAATATCTCTACATAAACAACAAATGTAACAAAGAAGCACAAAAAGGCATACATTAATTTAACATTCTCATTTTGCTTTTCTTATACGGCTGAATTTAACTATGTAAAGTCTACCCATAATGATAGAAGGTTTCATTACTGGTTTAAAAATGCGCGTTTGAAATTCGCACAGGTAGACATAAAAATAATTTTGTCGTATGACGGCATACATAAATGAAGACTTACGTAAAGTTGATATAACAAAAACAGACTTAACAGTAAAAGTAATAATAATAAATAAAATAATGGTGTGGTTCAAAGTATGACGGGATACATAAGAACAGTTTCACGTCAAATACGGCTGAATTTATCTATGTAATGTCTACCCATAAATGATAGAAGGTTTTCATTACTGGTGTAAAATAGCGCGTTTGAAATTCGCACAGGTAGACATAAAAATAATTATGTCGTATGTCGGCATACATAAATACAGACTCACGTAAAGTAGATATACCAAAAACCACACTTAACAGTAAAAGTAATAATAATAAATAAAATAATGGTGTGGTTCAAAGTATGACGGGATACATAAGTACAGTTTCACGTCAAATGTATATCATGAAAAACAGACTAAACAGAAAAAGTAGTGTTATTGAATAAAATAGTTTTGTCATTCATAGTATTCAAGATCAATGAAATAATTTTGCCGTTCAAAGTATGTGGTTTTACATAACCACTGAGTCACTTCAAATGATTATCTAAAAAAGACTTATAAAAGAATTCTTTAATACGTAATTAAGATGATAACAAACGTCAGTACGCAAAATCTATCCTTCAAGACCATCTTGTATTATTTGTGTGTGTTAAATTATAGATATAACAACAACTAATTTGAAATGTAACTATAAAGCTTACCTAAATGTTCGTCACACGTTTTTGTCGTCATCTACATATTGACACATGTCATAAATTTTCTGATATACGTTTCTACTATTTTTCATTGATGTTCTTATTGCAATGTGAGAAATGTCCCCTACATTGGTTATATAATAAGATAGCATAGCACAAATGTAAAGTATTATTATTTAAATACAAACTGCATATGATGGTATTTCTCAATTTGTTTTCAGTGAAAACTTCGCGTTAATCAGGTAAGGGGAATTTTGTTTTCAGAAAAAAGATGACAACATTTCATAAATTCTTCATTGTTTTTATCATCGCCTTACACAATCGATCGATCTTTCATTTGATAAATGCTTACACATCCTCGGAGTTTAGTTTGATTAGATGACCTAAATATATGCATTATATATAATAATTTATGATATCTAATTTATTAAAACAAAACTTGCTAAAGTAATCATATCTCTCATCTCAAAACAATTAGAATATAGCACTAAAATTATTTTATACATGCCATACTAACCAACTCTTTCCTCTTCTAGCATGAATATTAGAAATACCTGAGTGCGGAACTGTTTAAACCAATATAATGTATATTTTCTCATGATAAAAAATAGCTTTTACATAAAATAGTATGTCTATATGTCACCTTTGATCCTTGTACTTCCTATTCCACTTAATGAACTATTTTGAAAGAGATTAGGCCTAAGTTTGTGATATTTGATGAATTATTAAGGAAATATAAAAAAAAAAACACACATTATTATCATACTGTTTCGGGTCAAGAGTGTTTAAACTATTGGAAATTCCCTATCCTATTTTAACAAGGTTTAAAACTCATTTGAGGTTCGATTTTGATCATTTTTATTTTTTGTAATATCCACTAGTAGTATAATAAGATAATTTACAACCACTGGGTAAATGCCACTGCTGGTTCAGTGTTTCGTCACTAGTCAGCATTTCTGTTTCGACAAGAAAGGTCATTGATACGATCATAATTATAAATCAACTGTTATGTACTCTTTGTAGTTTACTTGGCATTTTTAACAATTTTTATTCGAGCGTCACTTAATTTCAATCCTATAATCCATGCTGTGTTTATCATAAACTTTAAAATTACGAAATACCAACGCCTTTTCTACTTCCCAAAGACAAGATTACCTCAGCTGTGTTTGGCAAAACTTTTATGTGTTAGGTGTCCTGAATAATCCTTACCTTCGTACTTCATTTGGCTACTTTTAATCGAGCGTCACTAATTTAAATGAGTCTTTTGTTGACAAATAGCGTGCCTGAAGTACAAAATTTCGATCATGGTATTAATAATGAGTTTATTTATGACATATTATTAACGAAAACTCATTATTTGAATACTAATACTGAAATTAAGAGCATTTTCCCCTTCAAAGCCTGGACATAGTGAATAGCTAGTGCAATTTGAATAAATGATTTACTTGAGATAGGATGCAATCAGCGTTACTGCGACATGTATATTTTATTATCGCTATTTTGTGCATTTTTCCTTTGATCTTTTTATGTGATAATTTTCATATCATGCTTCTCGCTTGATATGGAAAAATTATCGCTTAAAACTAAGGTGCCACGTGGTGTCGCTAACGAAATTGACATTGAAATTGACAACGTCGTCATAGGTAAATTAGCGATAAACAGATTATCATTGATCATCTCAACTCGATTGCTTTTCTCACTTTCGCTGTACCAGCTCAAGCGAGAAAATCAATCTCGTTGGGATAATCAACGATAATCTATAATTATCTTACCTCCTATCGTATCTAGGAATATTTTTTGGTTAATAGCGACCTCGTGGAGACCGTGTTTATTCAATATTAGGTTAGTAGGGAGGCGGGGCTTATTTCAATACACGGTAATTAATGGATTTCCAAATAAGGCATTGTTTGATTATATAAAAGTATTGAAATATCTATTAAATATTGTTATATCAAGGTTGTTGATAATAGATATTTCTCGTTTACATTAGTTTTTAAGTGCAGACCTATTGAAGAAGGTTCTTAAAATTGAACACTTGAACTCTTTGATACAGAAATAAGATGTGTGATGATGGCAAATAAGACAACTTTAGTCTAAATTCAACAAATAAAGCTAGTCGGTAAGACAAATTCGTTACATAGTGTGCTAGTGACCTAATATGATATTCGCTCTCACCCCATATGGAACTTACTGACCCTGTATATATTATATTTGGTCACTAACACCCTATGTAACTGATACTATTGAATTTTAAAGTTGGTATGAAAAAGCTTTTATATGTTTTGTCGTAAAATTTTAAATGTTAGAATTTAATTCAATAATAATTAAATTCAATTATCGTAGTTATATAACTTGGTATGATTTTAAATGATGGGCTGTTCGATTAATTTTTTACTGGTCACTTTTATATGCGAATTAGTTTAGCCCACAACATGTTAGTCTGTGCAATTTACTTCGTGAGGTTTTGTCATTTGGATTCCAACCTTACACAGAGCTTGACCAACTTGAACAAAGGTATAGAATTTAAAATTAAATTCTACACAGACGAAAAAATGAGTATTCTTTTTTAGATTTAGAATTAAGCAATGTGCATAACAGTAGCTAACTATACATCAAACTGTTAAACGTTTATTAGTATAATAAGGTTAACTTTGTTAATGTATACTTTAAATGACTTAACGTTTTCTTTGGTGTAAAATAATTTAGATTTGGGTTTTTGTTTTAATTGTCGATAATCTTTTCTTGGATATTATTTTATTTGTAAATTGAGTGGATAGTTAGAGAAATACTTATTCAGGACGAGAACATATTGATATAAAACCTGCGTATTACTAGACCGACACACTGAACCGGATATTCAACATGATAGCTCACAAGGAAAGTCCGACAACTGACATGCCAAAAAGCATGTACGGGCTAATGTAATGATCGAGCATTATCTCTCCTTACCTCTAAATGCTTTTGTTTTGCATGTAAGCGATATACTAGTAATTTTCAAGTATTTGGCTGAACCTGGCCGAGGCGATTGAACCATGGTCTTTCGTACTCTAAGCGCGGACGCTACTAAAATAACACCGAGGAGGTTTTTGGGTAACAAACAATGAAAATATCAATAATAATATATAGCAAACATAATGCTTATAAATCCTAGAAGAATAAATGATATTAATAGGTACACTATTTTCTATTGGTTTCATTGACAACCTTTAAAATTTTTTTTTTTCCATATAAAATCTGATACTGCAAATAACCAATATACTTGGATTTTAATTTTGAAGTGTCGGCTGGAGCATAGTATGCTTAATGACAGTACATTTTTTTGTTCTTCAGTTTTGTTATTGATTGATGTTAAACGATCAGTGGCAAATATTTCATGCATATATAGGATTGTAGATATTGTTGAACAACGAATATAATATAAAATTGAGAATGGAAGTATGTTCTTGAAGGTGGTTCGTCAAAATGAAAGATGGGAAAATTATTCTGAAACAAGAAAAAGAGATACTGTCGAAAGATTGAGCGATTTTTCGTGCACAAAACGTTTTATGTGACAACACATATTATTCCAACTATTTTCAACACTAACATTTCCCAATATGTAGCCAATACTGGAGACTTCTGCTTGCATGTTGATTTTCCATTTTAACCACGGTTTTATTAACTTTTGTAAAATTGTTAAATAAAAATACTTTGACCTGGCTGCTCGAATTTCATTCTAATCAATAGAGATTCGTTGAATATCTAGCAAACCATATACCTAGTATGTTGTACCAGTGCAAACATTTAATAAATTTTCATGGAAGAGAAGGACTATTAACAAGTTATCAATGATACCAATGCAATTAAGAGAAGACGTTATCCTCTAAATCAAATACATTTAAAAAAGAAGCGAAAAATACCAAAGGGACAGCAAAACCCACAAGCCAAACAAAAACTTACAGCTAAACGCCGACAAAGTCAACAAAAACAACAAGAAAAACTTAAGATTGAGTTATACGAACCCCATCAAGCACAAATAATGAACTCAATTCAACTTCTCCGATTAATAATGAACATGATAATTTGGCATTATATCACCCACTGAATTGTCACATTTGAAAAAAAAATTCTACATATTTAGCCAAATCATTCACGTAAGAATACTTGTTTAAACAGATGACTCAAATATAAATTTGAGTTAAACCTTTTTTTACAATTATTGAAATCATCATCATGATCATGTCGAAGCATTTCTTAAATAAGTAGTCAATCATATGTTTTTGCGTGTATGTGTGTTTTAAGTAAATCCCAGAACACATTTTCGCGATTAAAATAGAACAATTATAGTTCTATGCACGAACCTCAACATGGATAAAAAAAAAAAATCAACAAAGTAGACAATAAAAGACCCCGACAGGAAATATTGAAAACTATTCAAACCAGAAAAAACAATAACCCGACATGGGACTTTAATACACATAAGAAATAAGACATACAGCAAACAACGATAGACACCAAACTTCACCTTCCTGGCTTTGGACTAGAAGCTACAGTTGAATAAAGGACATTATCTAAGTCTCGAAAAAGGCAAATAAGCTACCTTGCTTAACTCATACTAAATCACAGAACAACATAATGGAGTTTTAAATGGTTAAGATCAAAATAAATACGCAAGTTAAATAATTTTGAATGCTTAAACGACTATCTTAGATAACAAGTGCCATTAAGCTACATGAAATAACACGCATGTGCTTTGTTTGAATTTACGAATAAATACCTTATTTGCAAAGGATATATATGCATATGCTATGGCAAACGAAAATATATACAATATATAACAAACAAAAACCAGCTGAGAACAGTAGTTTCAGAGTATACAATAGTCATCAGGATTCTAATTTAGTACGCCAGACGCGCGTTTCGTCTACATAACACTCATCAGTGACGCTCATATTAAAATATTAATAAAGCCAAACAAGTACAAAGTTGAAGAGCATTGTGGATCCAAAATTCCAAAAAGTTCCAAAAATTATATTAAGTTTTTATCTCCTTCATTCTTAGGTCTGTTGTCTCGTGCGTTTTTTTGTTGTTGTAAATCAGCCCTTTAATGTTTGTATTAAGTTTGGATGATTCAAATATTATGGCTTCGAGCATACACAAAGAATCATTAATTCTAAAAAAATTGCTACCTTTAATGTTTTGAAGGAGCTTTTATATGTTTACAAATAAAGATTTCTCAGGAATGAGGTGTGATAAAAATCGCTAAAAAAATCAAATCGGTCCTCAAATTAGTTTTTGACATTGTTGAACAAAAAAAAGTGTTTTATTATTTTCGATCGATGAAACACTTTTTACCCAAGACTAAAATTAGCTTTTTTTATACTTCCTTAAAACTATGAGCATTATAACTCTAAATCATCTATCTCAAAATAATTTTGAAGTGAAATAGGAAATACAAAGTATAAAGGTGATATATGAACATATGATTACATATGATAGCTCTTGTTCTCATGAGAAAATATTTAATATAATGTGAATTGGTTTAAATAGTTCTTCACTCGGGGCTTCATATTCACGCTAGAGGAGTAAAGTCTTTGTAAGTATAAAATAATGTCTAGGGCTATATTCTATTCTATTTTCGATGAATTTACATGATTACTTTTGAAATAAATTTGAAATATTATTTGTGTCTAATTTCTTCTTCTCCTTTGTTTTTGCAACAAAAGAGGATGAAGATCAATAACAAAGAGATTTAGTGAATGGCAATAATTTATTTTGATTTTATTGAACCATAAAACTAATTTTTGTCTCTTCACATTGAATAATCCGCGAAGTGGATTATGTAAAATGTGAAGAGTCAAACATTAGTTTTATGGTTCAATAAAATCAAAATAAATTATTGCCATAATTTTTTATTTCAACATTTGCGTTCTTGTTTTCCAGTTGAAAACAAACATTCTAAAATATTTTCTAATGCGAATTTAAAAAATTTCCTCAATTACTCTTTTTTGGAAAATGCAAGATATACAATATTAATTTAGTATTTTTATATTGTTGGTTAATCAATTCAACTTAAATCTACAGTTTTTTCTTTCAGGAATATGCTAAACATTTCTAGTTCAATTACTGTACTTTATGTGCTGCAAGTCTATGTTTTAATTGCACGAACTAGTAGTTGTCCTAAGTTGTGTATATGTTCAAGGAAAAGTGGATATGTCTCCTGTCGTGATGCCATGTTACGGTTCGTCACAGGTCTACCGCGATATACAACATAACTTGACTTTTCTGGAAATCGATTAAAAATTATTAACGCTTCAACGTTCCACAATTTGAAAGGATTGAAATTAGTGTATTTCTCTCTCGGAAGGAACGGCATAACACATATCACGGCTGATGCCTTCAGCCACTTTCGCTTCTTACTTAGGTTGGATCTCAGTAGGAACTCTAACTTGACCTCGTCGATGGTAGCAAATGCCATAGCACAAATAAATTGTTTAGATTTTAAACAAATCATACTAAATAGAATGAAATGGAGTAATGAACCAACCGATCTATACATTGCGTTATCACGCTTTAACATCACAAAGCTAGAAATTTTGGATAACAATTTCGAAAATTTGAATTTGACACTTCTTAGCAAAACTCTGGTTCAGATTAGAGAGTTGCGTATTGGATATGGCATGGTATCCGTTATTCAACCAGGATTTTTCAAACAATTGGAAATACTAGATCTCCATTATAATCGTATACAAATAACAAAAAACTTTTTTGGAAATGAAACAACCTGTTTTTTTCCAAAACTTGTTAAACTTAATTTGGTGGCTAATGCCATTGCTCATGTAGATAAACTGTTCTGGTGTTTAGATAATCTGAACTCTTTACGTCTTTCTGGAAATCCAATTTTAGGTGTATTGAATCACACGTTTCTCGTCGCTTGAATTCCTTTTTATGAGTAATTTAGGATTCCGCTTTAACAGAATAGATGACAGAGCATTTCAAAGCTTTACTTTAAAACATCTATATTTTGGTAACAATAATTTTGTTTTCAAAACTGACATTATGTATCATTTTAATCAGACCGAAATTTTCAGACAGAGCCCTTATATCGAAGATCTTGATTTAAGTGGTAATAGATTTCCCTCTACACATATTATAGAGAAAATGTTATTTGATTTTTTAAATTGCCTAAATTATCATTTGTCTCATTTAGAGACAACAAAATATCATCGTGGAATGGAAATGAAATATTAGGAATCAAATCGTCTGTCAGAACGATAATATTAACAGGAAATGCTTTATCAACTATAAACAAAACACTTTTCCCTCGAAATGCATTAAAACATTTATCAATTTTGGAATTAGGAAACAACCCTTTTGCATGTTCATGTTCTAACTAATGGTTTCACAACTGGTTACAAATGGAAAAAAGCATTTTCAGAAACTACCCAGAACTGTACCATTGCAAAACGCCTCCTGAAAAAGACGGGGAATTGATTAAAGATGCTATACCAACACATTAAGATTGTTCTACAGATAATGAATTATTCACTGCAATTGTAACATCACTATCATTATCAGGAATTGTGTTTGTTATCATTTTTCAGTATAATCGTCAGATTACGATGGCATATACGATATTGGTTATATCTCTACAGAGTGAAGAAGAAAGGATTTTCTCTTATATCAAATGAGGAAACAGATTACATATTTGAAGCATATTTAATTTACTGTGACAACGATCTACAATGGATACAAAAAGAGCTTTTAGAAAAAATAGAAAACGAATCGGGAATTTCTTTATGTATAAGAGATCGAGATTTTGAAGTTGGTAAAGTGAATGTCGAAAACATAATTGAAAAAATGAACTCAAGCAGAAAAATTATTCTCGTTATTACTCATGATATGGTAAAAAGCAACTGGTGTCTGTTTGAATCAAGAATAGCGCAGGAAAAATGTCTTAACAAGGAATCTGATGCGTTGATATCTCTTATGGTAGAGGATGTTTCTGAAGAAAATATGTCTTCAAGTTTGCGTGCTTTTGTTAACTCTGCATCATTAAGTAAATTTCCAGCAAAAGAATATGACCAGGGACAATTCTGGTTGAACTTAACAAAATTACTTCGAAACCAAAGATAGAATTATCAATATAAACTCATAAATAAACTCGATTTGAAAATAATTTGTGGCAGTACGCTTTCTAGCATTTGTAAATAAATTGCACAAGGATGTTCTTTATTTCATTCACAATATGAAAGTGCTGTTTACTGGCAGAACACACACAGTTCAATAAGGGAACATGTTGTATATATCTATCATAGTTACTTTTTTTGATTAGCGATATTTATAAAATTTGTAACAGACTGTCAAATCAATAAATTAGTTGGTCAGATTTAACCGGAGTATACGTTATATTGCTGATAGTCTCATATATAATTTTAAATGCCAGAAGTTTATAAAAAAATATAATCGATTAATTTATAGAATTAATATTAATTCATGCAACACTATTTCTTTATCTTGATAAACAAAAATCTTAGCTGTTTATATTGTGTTATTTTTTTTATTACATTAGGGGTTAAGTATTAGTAAGAACATAACATAACAAATCCGCTAATACAATTATAAGTTAAATACTACAACTGTTAATTTGTTAATATGAATATCAAGTATGCAGGCCAGTGAGACAAATCTCCATCTTAGTCACAATGTATAAATTTTTAACAATCATAGATCAAAGTAGGGCCGTCAACACGAAGTTTTGTTATTATTATTATTGTTGATCAATTGTCCTTTCCATTGTCTTAATTACACATACCAGCCATTCAGAGTGACTATTATGTTATTGGTAGTTTCTATGAATATTCAATGCATGTATATTATAACAGTATGAACATTGTCTTACGAACTTGTGTGCCTAACTTTCGAACTCATATGCCAAAGAAACAAACACTGTGATCATGAAATGAGATAAAAACTACACGGAAGTTTAAAAGAATGAAATCATATGAATTTTAACTTTCATCCCACAATACAAAGAGTAAAACAAAACTGATATTTATAACATCATAACAAAATCTCAGTCTAAGGTCTAGTCATTACATTTGAAGGGTTTTGCTATTCATTGGCAACCTAAACTACACACCAAAAACAAAACGTTAAATATCGATAGTTTCATCCCGGCTTCTATTAACCCCTGGAATGTTGTATATTAAAAATCGTAGTTACTTTCTTCGACAATCAATCGTTTCAGACTAAGGAAACATGCATACACTTCGAATTAAATAGTATTACGATGACCTTCAAATGTATGGAGCGCCATGTTTTTTAACCTCAGGGCAATTTTAACTTTTTTTAATCTTTTTCACGACCTGGAAGTCCGAGTGATGTTAAAAGATGCATCTAACTATAGTTAACATGAAAAGTGTACCCCACTTAACACATCTATCACAAGAGTTATTAGTTCGGAGTGAAACTGATCTTGGTTCATCAGTCTAAAGAAGATCATTTGCACCAAAATAAAAATAAAACGTTTTTTTTTTCGATTTTGAACTTAAACGGGACTTGCAACCAGAAATAGTCGTTTCCTTGTCCTATTTTGATAAAGAACACAATCAGTTGTTATATGCCTTTGAGTTTACAGTATTTGTCAGAGTTTCAGTCCTCAAAATTCCCTGTGTCAGACCCCGAAGGTAAGCCCACCCCCAAAATAACAAATTTTGTCTAATTTCAAATTTGAAGTTCGTATTTGAGCTCAAAATGAATATTTTAAATGAGAAACATGACAATCAATAGTGTTAGATTGAGGAAACATGCATACAATCCGAATTAAATGCCATTACGATAACCTCCAAATGTATGGAGCACCATTGGTGTCAAATAACGGTGGTCTGGGCACAGCCGTAATGTTACGACCCCTCGTGGCAAGGGTTAAGTGTTCTACAGCTAGTCTTAATATCTAGTACATTGACCACAATTAAACAATGTTCTATATTTAGTCATCAGTTTGTTATATATTATCTGTACACGACACTTCCATAAAACATTATAGAACACAATTATACGACAGAAAGATGAAACTTACTTTTAATTAATGTATCTATCACATTTTAATTGTAACGTGTTTCTGTATAGTCTTATAATTATAGATACTATATAAGTAAATTAATTGATCCATTAAGTAAACTTATTATAACAGTATAACACCTAAATACTGTAGTAAAAAAAGGCATCAGTATTACACCGCTGTTTAAAAGTTATAAATCGATTGGGAGAAAACAAATCCGATTTACCTAAATAAAACCGAGGAAACACATCAATGCAACTACAAGAGGAAAACAACTATATAACAAAAACACTGGAGTGCAACTAAAACAAGAAAGATTATTCAATGTTGTCTCCATCGAAACATACATTGATTTTATCGTGATAATCAAAACATTACTAAATAAGTATGACTAAAACACAATACTGTTATGAAATATTTGGCTTATATACTGTCAATATTTATGTTTTGGATTCTAAAAGAACATGCTTTTCTTATAAGAATTAAAATTACAAACTACTTTTACGATTTATATGCAGACTCAAAACGGACTTTTTTGGAGAAAATACTCACACATATAATTTTTATTGATTTTATTTTTGTATACATGATAAATCTAAATCAAGCTCAAAATATATATCCCCTATTATGGTGTTAAATCTTATCGTTGCTGTATATGTACATCGCAACAAGGTTTATCTTTGTCAATGATACGAATCAGACAAGTAAGAGAATCTCGAAATGGAGATTAACTTCGGCATACATCGATTTATCCAACTCGGGTTAGTGTAGTTTACCGTTTTAAACAACCCATATTAAATTGAAATCAACCCTGTGTATAAAATAGTTACTTGAACACTCACACTTGTATGACAGTGGCAAACGTTCCATTATACATGTAATAGTAAAAAAATACGAGAACAAAACAAACAAACAAAAAATGTAAAAAATAAGGGTAAAGCAGTCAATATTGTGTAATAGTCATAACCACTATCAAAACAAACAAACATGTCTCAAAAGAAAAACAAAATGATATACAAAGCACATAAAGAAAACGGGAAGACAAAAATTACCACCGTAAAATAACACACTTATGAGGATAAAAAAGTACCGAGTCAAGATTAAACATTTACCCAAAAAATGGACTAATCAGTAAAGGTTAATACTTTTTTTGTCCAATTGCATCCTTATCTCATGGAACACGAATTCTGACTAAATCGACTGGATCGTAACATTAAGTTAGCGAAGATACAAATAATATTGAAGCATTTATAAAGAAATTGTAATGATTGTTAGATCTAGAATTTCCATATACCAGATACAGCCTTTTTAAATATTTATAGATTATCGTGGTTTACTTAACGAGATTGATTTTCTCGCTGGAGCCGGTCAATGCCCAAGGATTATCTGTTTATCGCTATTTCACCTATGACGACGTTGTCAATTTCATGTCAACGTGGCTCCTTAGTTTCTAGTGACAATTTTCTTGGCAAGCGAGTAGCATAATATGAAAAATATCACAATAAAGATCAAAGGAAAAATGCTCAAAATAGCGGTAATGTTTTATATTTGACTTTTGATTGCTTCAAATGTCACTCTTAATGGATGTTGAATATTCTAGCATTTATTTTCATTTAGTCATTTGGGGTCATAATAAAAGTCTAATTCCTCCCTAAGAATCTTTATGTATTAGATTGGGACAGTTTTTACCGATTATTTAGTCGAGGTATGTTTTAATATGAACATTATAATGTAATTTCCTTTGATAACATAACCTGTAGAGTGCAAGCATTTAAACAAATTACAAAAACATAATTTGAAACTACTTTAAGCGGTTTTTTTTAAATTTAAATGATGACAAACGAATTTATTTTCCAGATATTTTAAAAGGATTTAAAGCGTATATTTCTCATGAGAACGTGGTTAGAATATATCATAGTACAAATCATATAGAGTAATTAACAAAAGTATCTATCTAGATTGAAATTCCTCAGGCAACAGAGTTAATTGCCCGATTGCATTTTCTTTTTGGTAAAAAATAATTATAACTAATGGTTATTGTTTATGCATGAAAAAAAAGCTTATATCAAATGAGTTTTAAGCCTTTTAACATTATTGCTAAAAATTTGCAAGTGAAAATGATAATAACTGTGATATTTTGTTTTGTTTTCACTACAGTTTGTCTTGGTAAGTAAACACTCGTAGATAACTAATTATTGCTTACTTTTTACATTTAAAAATGTAGATATAAAAGTGGTATTAGTATTGTAGTTTAAGGAATGTTTAAACGTTCCGGTGCCTATCCTAAGTAAGGAAATTCGTGATCGAGTAGTTGTCACATTATAATATGTTTTTATTATGTTTAAAGAATGTGAATGTGCCTGTTTTTATAGATTTTGTAGATTTTATTCACAACTTTTATTGACGAGACATGTTTTTTAAATGAAAAAAATTAATACCGACATGTATTGAAATGTGATATGGGTATATTAATTTTTAAGTTGAATAGTTATACTGATGCAAAGTGAGGATTTACTATTATATTTTGATGTTTTAAATAATACATTGTAGGAAACCTTCTGAATCAAGTGTGGATAAAAACAGAGAACAGTGGTTTCGTTAATGCTTCGTCACCAAATGTGGATTACACTGTCCTTTCGTTCTTTCAGTTATACCCTGCTGACGACCGATATATGAAATTCACCGTTAAAGCATGTAGTAATGCCTTTATCATACTTTCAAATGATATGTACTTACTTTCATTGTTTTTTGATTATAGAATAATTATTGGGGCGGATGAAATAAACTTCCGTCGAAATTATGATTTGATAATTAGTAGTTTTGACATATATACACCTGGTATACTAAGCTGCACAGAACACAGATCGTTTGAACTCAATTGGACAATTTCGGGACGAATAACTCTAATTTCCGGTACCAAGATGGTTATTAATTACACGGATCCATCTCCTACTCCTATGTCTATTAAAGACGTAGGGATCACGACTGGGTTGGGATCTGAAGGACTGTGGAAAGTGGAACATATTTGTAAGTTATATAGTTTTTGTTTTAAGATCAAACGTGCACAAAATACGTGTTAGCTGACAATGCAGTATAAGTTTTAGGTCATACGGCGCTCGATTGTTGTAAGTTTCTATGTCACTCGGTCTTATGTAGAGAGTTGTCTCCGTGGCAATCATATACGGCATCTTCTTGTTTTTATATTTGATTGAATGATGCAAGTGTTTTTATAAAAATCAAACGTCAGGTTTTTTCTATTCTAGGAACAAACGAAACGTTATTTTTGTTTAAGAGGTTATTGTTTAGGCAGCAACCATGTTTTTTTTGGAAAAAAAGTTTGTTCTCAGTTATCGGAGAGAAAAAAAAATTGTTTTTGACCCTGTTCGTTTCACCTTCATTTGCAACTAATTGCAATGCTAAAATTGAAAGAAAAAAGAAAAAAATAGTTTTCCTCTTGCCAACAAAAAAATAGATTGTTTTTTGCCGGAGGCGATAAAAACGTTTGTGCTGAAAGAAATCCATAGCTCCCCACCCCCGAAAATCAAATGGTTGCTGCCTTAGTATGCTACTAATTTGGGGGGAAATATGATATTTCAATAAACTATGCAGAGTATTTTACAAAAGTATTATTAATTTTCTAGATATGCATATAAAATGTACATAACGGAAATGTGTAATTATTAATCTACAAGCAAAACAATGAACTAAAAACTAATATTCATTTTCGAATGAGTTTATTTAGATTATTTGCTAAATCAAATTATGGAACTTATGTTTTTTTTTCTTTATTGCTTGCTAATGTTGATTGAAGTGGGAAAGACATTTTTTAAACCCAAAAAACAACATGTATATATCAAGAGATAATTGCACAGGAAGCTATTTCCTCTTCCTATATTGACTACAAATCATGGAATTGGCAACAAATATAAAACATTGCAACCCTTAAATTCTATTAGAAAAACTGAAATCTGAAAAATATAACTTTTAAATTGCTTGAGTTGTATATCTAACAACTTACTGTTGAATTACTTGATTCTTAAATGATCCAAGTTTTGCAGCGATAAGCTGAACCTGCAGCTCACAGCTGTAGGATGGCTTGCTCGAATCTTCCAATCTGATGGTGACAGAGTTATTTTTACTGTTAGTAAATGAAACGTAACTTTACTTTAAATTTCCATAAACAAGTTTTTTTTTCAAAGAATGTGTGTGCACCCAAGACTACGCCATAACACAAAGCTATATTTTCTTATTCATTAAAACTTCCTTTGTAAAAGCTAAATTTTGGTTACTTTATACATGTGCCTTGTAATTCTATCAATCAATGAATACAATGATTTAGACAGAAATTTGTGTCAGTTATAATAAAGATTTGAACATAAAAGCTTCTATAATTTGATGTTTTCAGAATAAGTAGCATATACATGTATTTTGATAACAAATTGAGGCCATACCTTGTGTAAAACAACACCATTCACTTATATCAAATCAATATCTTTATATTCATTTATTTTCGTTGGTATCAAATTTCGTTGATGAACGAAAAATTGCATTTTTGAGGATATTTGAATTCTTAATTTTGCCAATATCTGCATACAAAGCATAGAAAAGAACCCAATTCGTTGAACATTCAAATTTCGTGATTAACCTGTATCCTCGAAAATCACGGAAAAATGTATTCAACGAAAATTGATCAATCCACCTTATTTTTTGCAATTTTTTCAGTATGGCCTTCGGTTCGAGCTCTCTATATAATTCAATTTGGGTAGTATTTTTTTAATAAAAAAAGGTCTAATATACCAGAATGAAAAGGAGATAATCCTTATTTTGATAATTTACACACACAGATTAAAACAAACTGGGTTCAAACAAATGAAGTCATAAAATGAGAATTACAAGTTTTCATTGAGGTTTCATATTTTATGAAGGTTTTTACCAAAATTAACGCTGAGATTTTATGGCGGAAAAAAACCCATCAAAGCCTACAGTACATTAACTACAACCATATACATGGTAAAAACATCAACTGAATCAAGTTAAATGTTATCAAATTAAAAAGTACAAAATTAATCCAATATATGTACATTTATCTAAATAGCAAACATTTAAGATAAGCTAAGATAGTCAACATGTCTTTTTCAGCTAGGTTTACTGGCTTTTTCTGTGGTGAATCAGGAGCGTATGGAAGTATGACCTTATTATCTACTTTAAGGAAACACAGCAGGATTGACTGTGTATCTTTATGTTCAGTTAGAGATGACTGCCTTGGAGTCAATTTCAATCGCAAAACCGAAGAATGTCAGATCATTGCTGGAGGTCAACAGGTTATAAAGATGGTTGTTCAAAAATCACCATGGTATTTGTTCACAAAATGCTTACAAGATAGGACAATGTGCTTGTCATGTCTTGCTTGGGATTCTAGCCTACTCAATACCACTGGGCATGGTATCTTAATCACTTAGTACAATGACAGACCAACACAGTTTGTGGATGTGAGTATTCGTTGCTGTAGAACCAATTAGTAACCTTGAAGTATATTTGTGATTTTTGTTCCGTATTAACATTTTTTGTGCTTCTTCTGAACGAAAGTTTTAATAACATTCTTTTATATCTTCCTTATTAATTTCTTCCACGCTGGTTGAAATAAAAACAAAATGACGAGTATTATGAACACAGCCTACTTTAATCTGACTGAAGGTGACTTAAATCACATCAGTGCCTGTTTAACATTTCATATTTATCATATTTGATACGATATTGTTACTCAGCTATATGGAAATAATCCTCTTTAAGATTTCACGCATACATCAAATATGTTGGTTTTGTCAAACAACGTTCTTAAGAATGTTAATTCAACCTATGAATGCGCTATTTTAAATACGTAATGGTGTAGATGTCAGATTTATCGTTTTCCGATTGACATAGACGTGCGATCAAAGTGTTGTTGATGAATGGTGTTGAACATTGATTGAAATAACTTTAACGTCTATTATTGTTTTTTCGCATGAAATTGTAATAATTTTGCAAAATAAAATGTTTTATTTTCATTAGTTTCAATTCTTACTGAGCATTTATTTATAGTACTGCTTTGCATCCAGTCGTCTCATATGTTTTATATATCTGCGTCTATTAACTTCGAAAGAGCAAATTCAAATAAATGGGAGAACATACAGGACAGAGAAACAAACGAATAATAGCTAACAAAAGGTGCAAGATAATACACCAGACGCGCGTTTCGTCCACCAAGACTAACCAGTGACGCTCTGATAAAAAAAGTTCGAAAGCCAAAAAAAAAAAAAGAACAAAGTTGAGGAGGATTGTGTCCAATACGGCTAGGGTTGTCTGCCTTGGATAAGAAAATTTTTATCATTTAGAATAATTCATACTTTCGCTAACAGTATTTTTTTTATAAAATGACCATATAATAGATATGAATAATATAACCCCGGTGACTGACTACAAAATAAGAACGGATAAATAAATAACCTCAACGAGGATGGTAAGGGTTATTTTCATGCAACGTGTTTTTGTGATTTTTATTTCACGTTCAGCCGTGAAAAAGGTTCGTTATTCTTCGTGTTTCGTGAAATCGGTAAAAAGATCAACGTGCAAGAAATTTTGAATTGTTCGTTCATCGTGATTTGCCAATTTTATTTCGCGTTATTCTGTGCTGAAACCTCCCTTTACGCCCCTTCTAAACAAGAATATAAAAATCCACACCTGCGTTAGCCAAATCAATATTTTTTACGCACAAATTTAAGTGACGTCACATTTGAATTTCTAAACAAATAGGATAGAATTAGGATAGAATTTAAGATTAGGTTTGTCATTATGTTGATATGAAATTTATTGATAACAATGAAAATTACAATACGTATTGGAGAATTGATAAGAAGTAGTGGATTCGTAAACGATAATCAACGAGCGACTTTAGTCGCGAGTTGATTATCGTTTTCGAATCCACTACTTATCAATTCTCTTACTTAACTCATTTTTATTAAAAGGACTATCTGTTTAATGATCTGACAATGAATCAACGAAATTTCATGAAAATAATTTCGTATATTTTCTTTTTTAGTCCCTAATAGCTGGAAATGGTTAGATCCACATGGTTCACATTTATAATAACTTAATATAAGTTTCATTTAACTTAAATTGGTTGTTATCTACCCTTATTAATTCCAGATTGTATACTTGTAAATAATTATTTCATTCAATGTTTAATCATTACAATTTTTTTATATTGATTAAATTTTAGTATTCATAATTTATTCAAAAAGACGTATAATTATGTTACGGATTGTTTTGTTATCTTGTTTGGAAAGTTAAAATAAAATAGTTACCATCATTTGAAAACCTTGAATATTTACATTTAAAGTATTTAGCAACCAAATGAGCATGTCAATAGTGTTAAAATAATTCAATTGTTTGGTTTTATAAAGATAAAAAAAAATTGTTTGGTTTTATAAAGATACAAAAATTAATTGTTTACTTTTATTAAGACTGGATTTACAACATATATACAAACGGACTAAGATTTTTTAAAATTTGAATGAAGTAACGAAGCCACAATAATACCACCTCACAAGACTCCAGTTGATGACAAAATAAAAACAATGATTGGTCTTACTTGAACAATAATATATAAATATTGTGTTAACTGGTTCGCTTTCATTATATATGTTTAGATTATTTCAACGTTATTACATTTGACATCCATCTTCAATCAGTAAATAAACTAGTAATAGTTGTGGTATGACAATTTTCAAATGTAACATGTAATATGTTCATAGCCGTGATCGTCTAGTCGTTCGTACAGTAAGACACAACTCTCATTTAAACAGTACCAAGTTCAAGACTAGGACCGGGCATTTTTTTTTCTTCATTTTACTGTTTTTCTCTACCAAAATTTTTTTTTGAATCTGAGAGGTATCTATATTTCATTTTTCATAACAAGTTGACAATTTTGTTTCTGGTTTTAGAGTCAAAGAAGTAGTTTTACAGTTGTAGCTTATCACAATTTATTTACATTAGAGACAATTAAGTGTTGAGGTATATTTGGACCATTTATAAGCAAACAAACAAAACGTGAAGGTATGATAGCATTATAATACTAATTCTAAAAGTAAGAATTTGTTATGATAAAATGTGGAAGGCCTTGTACGTTAAAAGTGATAAGTGTAATGTGTAAAATTGAGAATGGAAATGGGGAATGTGTCAAAGAGACAACAACCCGACCAAATAAAAAAACAACAGCAGAAGGTCACCAACAGGTCTTCAATGTAGCGAGAAATTCCCGCACCCGGAGGCGTCCTTCAGCTGGCCCCTTAACAAATATATACTAGTTATAATGTGATAATGTACGCCATACTTATTTCCAAATTGTACACAAGAAACAGAAATATAAAATAGTACAAGACTAACAAAGGTTAGAGGCTCCATGTACATGGATTTTTATGTTATAAAGGAACTGTACTACAAAGTCATATTTACAATTCTTTGATTGTATGGTGTTATTTATTCTATTATATATATAAAAAAAAACAGAAATACAGTTTATTGAAATGTATTGACAAATATACGCTTTAAGAGTGATATTAAAATCTTTTTTTATACAAGCGCTCGTGGTTTACTGGTATCATGCATAGACTACAGACTTAACTGACGAAAATGCGCGCGGGTTCGAACCTTTCATCTGTCACTCGTTTTTGAGAGGATTATATTTCGTAAGTTGAAAGCTTAAAGTTATGACATAAGTTATCTTAAGTTAACAGTGCAGTCAGTGGATTCTTAAAAAAAATCCACTGTTAGAACAATAGACTGACGTCAGAGAAATGGGTTAATAATTGATATAACATTGTGGTAATAATTAGATAATTAATTGTACTATCTAGCTCTGTCAGTGTTTCTTCTAAATCAAACAGTAAACCAAATATATCGTATAAACTAAAATAAATTTAATGAACTGGATGATTAATTATCTCTACCATAATACACGAATACAACAGAAAAAATAACATTTACAACTACAAACAACCAGACATTTTACAAATCCAATGAAAATAACAAATATTACATCAAAACTAAATACATGAATTTCGGATAGAAAAGTTCCGCGGCACGTCTTATACATGTTATAGCAATGCGAGTTCACTCTCAGCAATCGGGAATAAGACACGTTCGGTAACTAAAAGATCAGACGACGTAATGACAAACCACAATCTTACACGTTGTATAAATGTCCTTAAAACAGCTGGTCAAATTAAGGTTACCGTATTAAATAAACTCATCATAGATACGAGGACTAAATTTTGTAAATACGCCAGACGCGCGTTTCTTCAAAAAAGACTCATCAGTGACACATAAATCCATAAAAGTTAAAAATGCCAAATAAAGTACGAAATTGAAGTGCATTGAGGACCGCAATTCCTAAAAGTTTTGACAAACTCATCTAAGGTAATCCATGTCTGAGGTAGAAAGCATTAAGTATTTTGAAGGTCTTAAAATATATTTTATGTACAATTTTGTAAATTTCGCTACCTTCTTTTATCACAGTGATAACTGTGACATGTAAATAAATGCAATATTTAGTTAAATTAAAAAAATATTGATTTAAATTTCTAGCCTAAAAAGTTACTGCGCAGAAATTTAGTCCACAAACGGACAGCGAATCGAAACTCATGTCAAACCATAAAAGGAAACAGGGCGGATTTATGCTGGATCAATTGAGAAATTATCGGAAAATTCTATTGATCCTAATAAAATATTCTATGACTAGGTAAATTGTTCATTTACACGACTAAGTTTTTAAACTGTGGTTGACAAAAACTTTTGTATTGTTTCCAAATAATTATCCAGCCTGCCATCGTAAACAGATAGAATACGAAAGAGTAAAATGGAAATGGGGACATATTTTTTGATGGTTATCACTTTTGTTGTAGGTAAGTTTCATGCACTTCGAAAAATTCAAATGTGTTGCCTTTTGTTAGCTTTTATTCGTAAATTTCCTTGTCTATTGTGTTCTCCTATCTATTTATATTGTAATCCTGTAATCTTGTGTTGTCATTTTAATGTTGTATTTCACATTGCCATAAAAAAGGGAGGATTGGCATGCCACAAAACCAGGTTCAACCCACCATTTGTTCCGTTAAGAATATCCTGTATCAAGTCAGGAGTATGGCCATTGTTATATTATAGTTTCTGTGCATGATACATTTTAAGGTTGTGTTCCCGTTGTGTCGTTTGTTTTCTCTTATTTTTGATTGTGATTTCACATTACTATAAGACATGTCATGGTACTTATCTATTCCAAATTCATGTATTTGGTTTTGATGTTACATTTTTTATTCTAATAGGATTTTGTCTAATGCTTAGTCCGTTTCTGTGTGTGTTACATTTCAGTGTTGTGTCATTGTTCTCCTCTTATATTTAATGCGTTTCCCTCGGTTTTAGTTTGTTACCCCGATTTTGTGTTTTGTCCATGGATTGATGAGTTTTGAACAGCGGTATACTACTGTTGCCTTTATTCATGCCATCTAAAAGCATTGATATGTGTAATGTTACACGTGTAAAGAAAACATACACGATTTGTATACAGGGACGTTAGCTACGGATATAAAGAATATTAAAGTATGATTTTGTGGGGTGCAAGCATCAATGGAAGTGAAAAAGTAAATTAATCATTTGCTTTTACCAGACAATTTGGTTTTATTTGGTCAAACTGAGCTAAAACACATCGGTGATGATTTATTCACTTGCAAGTGAATAGTTCGACATCATTGAATCCGTATTTATGTGACCTTCAATTCAATCCATTAGCTGATGATATATCCCACATTCATATAAAGACTAAGAGGAGAAGAATGTCAACATTTAAGGTGAACCAAGGATGAACCATTTGATGAGATTCAATCGACAAAAAAATATGTATGTAAAAACAATAATACCGTTTGATCTACAATATAAAATCAAGCAGACTAAAAAAAAACATTTGCAAGCTGTTGCTTTTTATTTCTATTTCTATTTATTTTTATATCCGGTTATATGATCTTTGGCAGTTTCGGAGGTTACCTGTAGTTAATCGGATGTCATCTAGATAATCAAAAATGTACACACAATGCTGGAATAGATTATCGAATGAACGTTTTAGTATATTTTGAATCAAATATTAGAATTTGAGTACAATAGGCCGAACATGAGTTATTACCACTGTGATAGTTTTTAAGCAATTAGATAATAGTTTGAAATGATTCGATTAAAGAATGATTAACTGTTAAATACATGCTCTCCGATTTCACTCAAATTCTCATATTTGATTATGATATACTACAACGTATATCAAAACTATAAACAGTCTAAAAACATTGCAATTCATTTGCCCGATAATATGTGTCAGCATTTCGTGTGTAATTAAGACTAGATACCTTCTACATAACAATCGAGGGAATCTCCGAAAACTGTCGACTGTCATTGAATACGATATAAACAAGTATAGATATAAATAGATAGCAAACTCAGATAATTGGATTTTTCTTGGTCTGTTTGATTTCATATTCTAGGCAAATGGTATATGTCAGTGATCCTGTTTCCCTGTATAAGAAAGTGTTTTTTTCGGACGAACCAACACGTCTAATTCATGCATAATCAATCTCGAGCTAATGAGTTAAATTTAAGGTCACAAGAAGACTGATGTAATGAGGTCGAATTATTCACTTGCAAATGATTATTAATTAGCGATGTTTCTTAGTTTATTTGGACATTATTGAACCAATATGGCTGCTTTAAGAGAGTTGCTATTTCACTTACATTATAAATGAGTTAACAAAACAAAATCATATCTTAAATTAATTTTATATCTCTTAGCTATTGCCCATTCAAGACTTTTTTTAATGGATACTGCTAGATTCATCATAAATAATACGATAAACAATTTGTACATCAGACTCACAATTCGTTTACAAAAGTACTAACCCTATGATATAATGTTTAAAATGCCTGATAAATTACGAGGTTTGAAGATCATTCTGAACATAAATATTCAAAACATTTTGCCGAAAACCACTAAGTTAATCTATTTATGGGGTAGACAATGTTTTGTGTGTCGAAAAATACAAAGTTTTGCTAATCGTTTAAACTAAGTTATTAGGAAAATGTCAACAGCATTAACTAGCAACTATTTGTACTCATGGTATTATGTATGATACCAATATAGTAACAAATTACAGCTACATAAAAAACTAAATATACAATTAATTAACAAAATCTAGAAGGCTTAAAAGCACACAAGACATACAATAGAGTGTACAATTTCTATTTATTTATCAAATGATGGGTATTAACATAATATTTGATTATAAAAAAAAAAAAATTGACGGTTTTGGTGGGGTTCGTGTTGTTTATTCTTCAGTTTTCTATGTTGTGTCATGTGTTATATTGTTTTTCTTTTTGTCTTTTTCATTTGTAGCCATGACGTTGTCAGTTTATTTAGATTCATGAGTTTGACTGTCCCTTTGGTATCTTTCGTCTCTCTTTTATGGAGAAAAAGTAATAAGAACGTACATGTACATAATCGAACAGTTAGGATATCAAAAATTATAATGCAACACCGTTTGTAACGTTCAGTTTGATTGGATAACGTCTTTTTTTTTAAATGGCATCAATTGATTCCAATTAGACGTACGCACAAGGGCAGACGAAATATGCCAGATTCTAATTACATGTTTTTACTTTGTTTTCTGTCAGTTTCATTAGAATGAAGATAACGATATTGTATTTTAAGCTCCGATGGCATCAATAAGGGGTATGTGGGCGCGATGACCCGTCGCCAGTAAACTTAGTTTGTTAAAAACCCAAATAGATGCCATCGAGGCTTAAAATACAATACAGTTATCTCCTAAATATGCAGAAAAATCACCACAATATTGATTTATTAACTTTTAGTATTTTCCACCTCTTTTTTAAAGAATAATTTTTATAAATAATCAATCTGAAAATTGGTTTAGTTGCAGGTCAAGCATTGGATGAAATATGGATAAAAACCAAGAACGCTGGAACCGTTGATGCCCTTGAAACAGAGAATGTTTATGATTATTACACCAGTCTGTCAGACTACCATCTTTTTCCATCTCAAAACAGATCCATTTACTTTAGCGTAAAAGCATGTCATCATGTTTTTATTCTTCTTTCTGCTGCCGCTGATTTAAATTCTCCCGACTTCTACGAAATATGCGTGGGCTGTGGAGTAGGACCCTCGTATACATATCTTCGTCGAAAGTATAATACTGGTGAAACTCAAACGTTGTCTACTCCTGAAATAACAAATTGTGCAGTGCACGTGACCTTAACACTCCGTTGGACAGTGGTCGGAAGAATAATCCTTACTAAAGATACAGACATTAAAACTGTAGTAATCATAAATTGGACTGATCCTACACCCTTACCAATACAGGGAATGGGTATTATGACGGCATGGGGAAACGACGGAATTTGGATTTTGAAACACGTTTGTGAGTAAAAGTTTTATTACGTATAAATATATGCAGATATAATCTGTTTAAGGCATGCCTTGCATTCATTGCATAAAATATACAATACATGTATATCACTTAAGGTCAATGAATATTGAAAATTCTCATTATGACAGAAAATCTGCAGCTGTCACTATGTCCTTCTTCGCTAAACTTCATATAAGGCCAGAAAATTGACGAAATCTAGATATCTCAAACGACCTGCTGGCATATTGTTTCAGTTTCTGTGTATTGTAAATCTAATTCTCTATATCCCTACTCCGGCTGAGGGGATACATTATGATCTCCCTGTCTATCAGTATGTCTTTTCGTTTTACGCAATTTCCGTCGTATATTTCTTATCGACTATAGATCAGAGATGTTTTTACATTAAACATTTAATGTGAGCAGTCCATACTGGTGGATGCATTTGCAGATTCATTACTTGTTAACCATATGGTCTTTATCAAATACTTATATTTTGAAAAATATAATGACCATGTATGCAAATTTTGCAAAACTTTTCCAAGGGTAAATGAATAAAACCTTCCTAAAATTTGTTATCGGTCTAAATGTAGACAGCCTTAACAACATCCGGTATGTACCTGGCATACCAGTAACTGACAGAAGTCCTTTATTGGTTGTAATTTTGCTTAGTCTCTTCTATTACGACTTCTTACATCGGACTTGGACTTCTTTTACACGGAGTTTTACTGTACGTATTGATATATATTAGCTTATGTTGCATAAGCTCGAGGAATAGATGGTTGAGAATTCACAAAACAATTTAAATCCCACCGTATTTGTTGCGCCTGTTCCAGGTCGGTAACCTGTGGCTGTTGTTAGTTTTGTATGCTTTTTTAGTGTCACATCCATTTTCACTGAACTAGAACACAATTTTGTTAAGGAACCATTTTAAGACCTAGTGGTGACATTTTAATGTTTTCCACTCTTTGGTCGGGTTGTTGTCTCTTTGACACATTCCCAGTTTCCATTCTCAATTTTATTATATTGTATTAAAAACAGAAATTCATGCTGCGAAAAAAAAAACGATGAAAGAAAGCTACAGTTAGTTTTAAGGATTATTTCATTTATTTAAATGGCATTAACTTTTAACTTGTATTTACTTGCATCGAACATATAATTATGTGCTCAAGTTTCTTAAGAATACTAGGGTTAATTTCAATTTAATGTCAAAATAATTTTCCTACCTCTTTCTTTCATCGCCAATTTTTAATTAATCAAAATCACAAATGATGACAACAAAAAAAGGACGGGCGGATGGACTGGTATCAAAAAAAAACTTGTATCTCCCCTGTATTTACCACTATGACAATTTTTAAATAAAACTTAACTATTTAATGATTTCAATATAAATTTACATAAAATTTACCAAAAATCCGGTTAACCGGTTCCCGTTTTTAGTATTCTGTATTGGGTCGTTCGACCGGTTAACCGATTGACCGGTTAACCGTTGACAACACTAAAAACAACACGTTTAAAAATTCAATGCGTCCGAATCGCTTTTCTGGATTAACCTCCATCAGGAACGCACAAAGCAAAACATTTAAAATCGGGGATGTAAGTGTCGAATGTTTTTATCTCCATTTTCAAATGACGATAATTGTAAAACTTCAATTCCCTTTGAACGTAAATTTAGCTTTATCGTGTAATCCTCTAGATAAACTCATCATAGATACCAGAACTATATTTTATATATATATACGCCAGACGCGCGTTTCGTATACAAAAGACTCATCAGTGACGCTCGATTCCAAAAAAGTTTTAAAAAACATACAAATTATCACTGTGATTCTTCAACAAAAAGTATAAGTGAATCTTTACATAAATGGTCTGACCATACGGATGCTATGGCAGTTTTTAAAAGTACATGTATGCGTACATCGGTTAACGTTAAGTGTAGAATTGCAGTATGTTCGTCTTTCTGATTCGTATCTTTTACACGATGTTCAGATGTTTGATTCAAAGTTGGTAGATTCTGTAATTGTTTATTGCTAAAAGGAAAATTTATATTCTATGGGCTGTCATTATCGTTGTTTATGGACAATCTTGTGTGGTGTCTTTTGTTGCAAATGCTTCCAAAGTGTTTTGAATTTCATTCGTGTATACGATTCGTACCTTGACAGTTGAAACATAATTATACGCGTTTTATATATATTCATGCGTGTTTCAAGATCAGATGCGTTACAAGAGGTAGATATACATAATATACAGCTTGACAGAAGTGGTATAAGAATCGTATAGTAACAGAACAAAATTGAAATAAACATATATATAGGTCAATTTAATATAAGTCATCAAACACACCGTAACAAACAAAGAACAAAAGAAATACAAAATGTCGCATATACAAAACAAACCACTAAAAATGAAAGCCAAAACAAACACATTGACGAGATGTATAAGTACCGAGCCTCGTCAAACGGATATCACATACAACCATTCAACAGTAAAAGTAATATTAATAATAGAATAAAGACAAATGACAGAACAATAAAACAAGTTGTTAAGATGATAAACAACATCAGAACGCAGAGATACTCTTTCGGAGGTCCTGTAGTAACAAGCCGCCTATTCCTTGTTCACAGGCAATGTTTTTCTTAATTTCTCAGGTTAATTTACTCAAAAGTATTGGCACAAGCAATGTTCCTTAAGAATCTTGTGATAAGCCTACAGATGCTAGCTCTTTTACGTAAGTTTCCATCTTATCATTAAATTGGATATCAAAGTGACAAGATATTTTTTTGGCGGTGTAATTTCTAATAAATTTTGCATTTACGCTTGTGTTATTTTGCGTGATGTCCGAATTTTTTCTTCAACATACAAATGGCGTCTGTGTTGTATGCGTTGGTTAGCGCAAAACCTGATATTATTCGTAATGCTGCATTCTGTAATTGTGCTTTGTGGTAAATACATTTATGGACACTGTCAATGAAGGGTTTAAATTAGGGATGGCAACGAGTACCCGAGTACTCGGGTACTCGATCGAAAGGCCGATTACTCGAGTACAGTTTTAGTACTCGGATACTCGTTTGCTTGTTACAAATCTTCAGATACATGTAGTTCTCTTCAAATTTCCACTCACTTAAGTTCTGTTGAATTCCCATTCGTAATACTAAAGAAGATCTATTAACAACAAACATATGTTTAACTTTATCATGAGATGACTAGTAGTACCATCAACGTCCTTTCCTTACGAGGGATTGTTTTCATGTGCAAAAATTGTAACAAAAAAAAAGAAAGGCAAACACTCTTTCGTCTAAAATTGTTGACCAGATCATATTTCTAAAAACACATAGTGACCTGCGGTTAACCCTAGGCTACGCAACTGATTAACGGACACTCACAACATCACGGTTAAAAAAACGAAAATCGGAATTCTAATATGACGTTCTTCTTTAGCTTTGGATACGAAGCCATGTTCTAATTCAAATAGAACATGGGCTGCACGTGATTGACGTCACAATTGAAAGATCTTGAAATTGCAACATCAGATGATTTTTGAACAACTCCAGAGATCAAAATGGACATTGTTGTTGGTGTTGCTCGCTAGGAAATTAAATAAAAACATTCTAAAAGTAAGTTAAGATTTTTCTTGGAGTTTTTTTATTGATAAACTGTTGATTTTCTATAAGGATTTTGGTTCATCAAACCAAAATGGCGACATTTCGAACGTGTACTATAGGTCCGCTTCATAGTACAAAAGTTCAAAATATTCCTATTAGAATCGAAATAATTCTATCATGCCATGCTCTATGCTCATTTTAACATGGGTAGGCATTATATTTGTAAACATTTAACACCTCGCTTACGCTCGGTTTTAAGATATTAACAAATATAATGCCTACCCATGTTAAAATGAGCATAGAGCATGGCATGAAAGAATTATTTCTTAAATCGAAAGTGCAAATAGAAACACACAAAAAGTACAGGTACAATTAATTTGAAGGCCAATATTGTTGTTAACAAATTTATGGACAAGTCGTATTGTAACAATTACAAACTCCTCAGGAACAGATGATACATATATTCTCTACTTTAAATTGTCGGACTTTTCATGCAAATATTCTTGATTTAATTGGAATTTTGTTCCTGAACACGTACACAAACAAAAACTGCTATTTCGATAGGTTATTATAAAACGGCGGTCGTTAGTTGACACAACAAATACCAGAGGAGCAAGCTTTGTTTGTAATACGTTTCTCTTTCGTTAACATGTTTTAGAAAGGGAATAACAAAAACCGACCTAAAATCTAAACTTTTCAATAGACGTTTAAGATTCATCCGAGTACTCGCGAGTACTCGAGTATCATGACCGAGTATCCGAGTATTAAATTCAGATCTTTTGACATCCCTAGTTTAAATGTATGGCGCATTCATGCGAATCCCAAACAAATTGCCACTCTAATATGTTTCCAATGAATATCGGAGATGTTCAGTGTGTAAGTAGTGATTCTGACTGCCAACGGATGTTTACGAATTTAAAGTAGTACTGACCTGTGCTACAAGCTTGTGAGAACGTATTTTCGAAGGAATGCGTGCATTCTATTTTCCTGTAAGAATGTATAGACCTGTTGGCGACCTTCTGTTGTTGTCTGTTCTATGGACAGGTTGTTGTCTCTTTGATACATTCGCCATTTCCATTCTCAATTTCATTGACGAATGGTTGATGTTCAACATTTAGTATTTGTGAAGAAGTTTCACTCAGACGTGTTTGTGATGTGGATAGATCTTTTTGAATAAAATTTCGTATCTATCTGATTTCTGTTTCTCAATTCAAACATTACTCATCCGAGTCTAGGCTTTTATTGTCTATATCTTCTGCTTACGTTAGGTTGAGTATCTGTTAATTCAATTGTTCAGTATCATTTGCTCTTGACGTATGTTGTCAATAAAATTAACGGTACCAATGTTCTTGCACCAGATGCGCATTTTTATATAAGCTTTGGATTTCAAATATTTTGGCCACGAGCATCACTGAAGAGACATGTATTGTCGAAATGCGCATCTGGTGCAAGAAAATTGGTACCGTTTATTTTATAATTCGACAATACATGTCTCTTCAGTGATGCTCGTGGCCAAAATATTTGAAATCCAAAAGTTATAAAAAAGATGAAGAGCTATATTCCAAAAGGTCCAAAAAGTATAGCCAAATCTTTGCAAGGAATCACAGCTTTGCAAGAGGGAGATACATTCCTTAATTTATAATAATTTCAAATATTTTGTAGCAGCAAATTTTAATAACACAAAAATTCCGTATTTTCATGCCAGTACCAAAGTACTGGCTACTGGGCTGGTGATACCCTCGGGGAATAGTAGTCCACCAGCAAAATGTTGTTGTCCATTGCCAGATACCGTCAGTGATCAGTTTCTGCATTTAATTCAGTGCCTACGTGGTTCATAAAATGATATACATTGATTAACCTATAATATATGTGTGTAATTGTTTTTCAACCAGTTAAACTATAGTTACAATTTGTTTCTTTCTTTGTTAACTAGTTGTTTGTTTCATTTTGGTTTAAAAAAAAAAGCGAAAGGATCAATGAACACTAGTGCAACATTTTAAAAGACAAACATATTACCGTATTGCGGCAGATATTTCAATGTATTTGCGGGTGTAAAATTATGCGATTGAGGGGCAACGAATTATTCGAAAACTTGCTAATGTGATTTGTCTATTGTTATGGTGAAATAATTGTTTTACCTGCATCAAGTCATATTTATTGATTATTTTTGTATAAAGTTAATCAATAAAATTCAAGTACTTAGATAATTTCCACATGTGTACAAAAGTTAACTCGTGTTCCTTGTAAGGGAAAACATAGATAAACATGGTAATTAATGTTGAAATAAGGACACTTCAGTACAAAAAGTATTTGTACATCAAACTTCACAGTCATATGTAAACAAAAACACTGTGAAAGCTCTATTTGCTATTGGTCTGACGGCGCATGAGATACATACAAACCACCGACAAGGAATATGTATCAATATTACCTGTGAAGTAATGACATATACTCTTTTATTATTTCAGCTGTGTTTACTGGACACTACTGTGGCGAGCCTGGAACATATGGTAATATGACACTGCTGAATATCGTTATGCAGCCCTCCACAATTAGCTGCCTTTTGGAATGTGCCACAAATGAAGCATGTCTTGGAGTTAATTTCAATGCTAAAACTAGCATATGTCAACTCGTTGCTGGACGTCAGATTATCATCAAATCGTTTGCCCAAGACTGGAACTTTTATACAAAATGCTTAACGGGAAACAAAGTGTGCCTAGCTTGTTTAGATATTTAGGAGCTAATGGTTCAAATTTAAAAACATCGTCTTCGTTCTCACTTCGAATAATATCCTTGGAACTATTAAATTCATTCATTCTCATTCAATAACCTTTTCCACTAAAAACATAAGATCAATTTAACGGCAATGTTAATCAACTGCAGAAGTTTTAAATGCAATCATTTTAATTATCAAAAGCAAATGTTGTTTCACATCAACATAGTTGAAATCATAACTGCTTTAATAAAAAAAATTATGAAGACTTTAATGTTGGTTGACTGCTTAGATAGACGACGTCATGGATATATTTATATAGATAATGGAATAAATACTTTTTTGGGAAAAAAAACAACGTATATAAGTCACGAACAGAAGAAGCCCCGTTTTGTTGCATTATTGTCATCTTTAATCAACAATTTATAAACATCATAGAGAATAGGGGTTTTGCTAATAAAAGAATCCAATCCTATCTAAGACAGAGTGCTATTTTCAGTTATAAGTTACTTGATGGTTAGCCTCTTTAGTCATCATTCAATGAGTCAAACAGATAAACAATTCAGGCGTCAATAGCACTCCGATATCTCTTAATACGCAAATATCACATACAGAGGCTGAAGAGGGTCCGTTTTATGTTGTGTTCAGTCGAATGATCCATTACATTGGCAATGGACAAACAAATTAGTGCTGTTTCAAAATCATGTTTCAATCAGATCAGAAACATTTATTGATTAAGCACGTCAAACGTTAGTATGCTCTCTTGTCACCTCTCTTTTGGATTTTGAGAACGCATTATTGTATGGACTCCCTGCAGCATCTGTTCAAAACACATCAGCCATGGCAATTACAAGGAAGAGAAAGTTCGACCACATGACACAAATCGTGAAGTCTCTCAATTGGCGGCCCGTAACATATTGATGTCAGTATAAGCATGTTTTGTATGTGTTCAAGGCTTTGAACGAGGATACACCAGTTTGCCTACAAGAACTCTTTCATATATACCAACCGATGCGAGCACTTAGTTCTGAAAATGCCATGATTTTAACAACGTCACGTGTGTGAAATTAAAATAATGGGGAAAGAAGATTCGACAAAGCAGCAGCTTTTCTGTGGAACGATTTACCAAGTGATCTACGGAACACAATTTTTTTTTAACGTTATTTTTTTAAACCTGAATACTCATTTATTTATACATGCTTTTCATACTCTTGAAAATAATTTCTATATCATATAACTTTTGTATTTTTCAGCAATATTTTTTTCTAATTTGTTAACTTATTTGTATTGGTCATTTTAGAATTTTAGCAAATATTTTAGTTTCAATATCTCCCTAATTTTAAAATGACTTTTTTATATAAATTTCAGTGTTTATCAATGCAATATTTTTAAAATCTGTTTGTTTTAGAATTTTATAACATAGGCTTATATTTTATAGTTAATACTTATATAATAATAATAATAATAATAATAATAATAATAATAATAATAATAATAATAATAATAATAATAAAAATAATAATAATAATAATAATAATAATAATAATAATAATAATAATAATAATATTATTATTATAATAATAATAATAATAATAATAATAATAATAATATTGGGGAATAATGTTCCGAGTAGAATTTATATTGCACGAGAATACAGTATATGTTCTACGAGGGCCAATATTCCCCAATACTCCTGCAATAACCTTGTATAGCAATATAAAATTTGAAAGTAAAACATTTGTTTAAACATAGATTTTGACGTTGATGACGTCATGAATTTTAAAGATTTATTGCACTAGTGCAATATTGGAATTTACTGCACGCTAACTTTTGGTTACTTTCTGTGAGAAATATTATATTGGTATCATTACTAATAATATTACTGTGATTGGCAATTCTCAATGTGTAAAATTTTCGAAAAATGGTTTAAACATAGTTTTGACGAGAACGGCTTACCATAGTCTGGCTTGTTTGTGCCACTTCCGTGATTAAAAAGTATGTAGATAATTCGTATTCATGATCACAACGTAAACTCATTTTGAGATTAAAACGATATGCGAAAACTATTTACCAAGGAAGACATTTTGTGATGACCCACACAACAACAAATGGAAGTTTTTAACGACCTTGACTGGCTATACAGCCCTTGCACGGTCGGTCCCACACAATAGTGATACCCTTGGTAGTTTTACAACAGTAACGGAAAAATATTTGGCTTAGTTACAATTTGTGAATCTTTATGAATTCGTATCACCAGCCAAGAAGTCAGCCCTTCTTTAATGACATGAATTATCATTGTTATAACTATAATTTAACTGTTTACAAAACTATGAAATTTCTTTAAAAAGGCTTTTCTACCCTAAGGAATAGATTACCGTAGCTATATTTAGCAAACCTTTTGAAAATGTTTTGGTTCTTAATGCTTTATTTAACCTAAAGTTAACTTTATTTTTAAGCGTGACGATGAGTCTTTTGTAGACGAAACGCGCGTCTGGTGCAAAAACAATATGTCTATTCTGGTATTTATGATGAGTTTATTTGATGGGTCGTCTGCTCGGTCGTCTGTACTAGCCATATTAATTACCGCCGATTTACCAGCATAATGTAATTATCCGAATTTCACAAAAAAGATGTATGTAATAATCGAAATAAATATGAGAACATATGGGCAAGTACAAAATAATATGTCTAAAACCTTTGCAACGTCTTTCCCATGAAGCTTCTTGCTTTCCAGTGGTCTGTCATTCTTCCAGTTGCAACAACTACTAAAAAAGATCTCAAAAGAAGAATTATGGTCAAATGTCTCAACCACTTGTCTCAACATAATGGCATCTTGCACTGAGTATCACTCAAATGATAATAAAGCCACTTGTTGTAATCCTAGAAAATATCATACACAGCAGAAAACACATTGGGCTTGATGATGTTGGTAAGACGTTTGCAACAATAGTAAGAAAAAATGCAAATGTTAGGAGTACCGTTATCGCAAGTCCCATTCTTTCACCAGATTCTATTGGGAATGTGAATACTAACGGATTCAGTAAACAGAGCAAAAGTATAGGTAAAATAATGATGACGATGTAGTATAACGGTTTCCTTTGTAAACATACATCTATGTTGTATATATACACTCCTTTTTCTTCGACAACGTATGCTTTATGGTTCTCAAGATTCCAATGTGCGTTTGGGGTAAAGAATTCCATTAAAAGTTGTTCTGAGTTAGATGTAAGCTTGAAAATAGGCCCGGCACTCCACATTATGAATTTCAGTGTGCATGTTTGAACATCAAATGGGAATTTTGTCATATCCGTAGGACAGTTTGATTTTATTATCGCTCCGGGTGCATCCGTCACACTCCCATTCGGACAAATCGAGGCGAGAAAAGGGGCGTCTTTTCCAATTGGTTCAAAGGCGTCTACACTATTGAGAACATAAACCCAAGGGATCCAAATGTCCGCAGAGGGAATATGTAAAACATCCGTGTTTCCATAGTCCTTTGGGTTCCACGTTAATGATGGGTCTGTCCAGTTCATTCTCAAAGCGACTACTATTGTTAACACCTCGTTCACGTCATTAAAATCGTTTATCATTTTTAACCATAGTGATAATCCTACTTCTAACGGTTTTGTACTGTTTTCGCGTGGAAATAGTTGTTTCTTGTATCCTGTAAGTAGTTTTTCATACAGTCTCTTTGAATCATTTAATGTTTCGGCGTGTATTTGTACGAACATTGAAATAATAATTGTTAGATATAGAACATCCATTGCAATGAATATTTCAGTGTTCAGGATAACACTTGTATCCCATATACAATAAAAAGATTTGGTATGATTGTCAATGAGACAACTATCTCACCGAGTCCAAACGACATCGATTAAAGCATCTAAAGGGTGGTTACTATGCTGTAGCTATATATAGTCTTCTTAGACTGGAAAGTGGTTGTTCAACCTTGGGATAATGTATTTTCTACAGATATCAGATAAGCAAATTAGTTAAACATGTTTCTAGTCGATACTACATATGAAGTTGGCGTTGCAATGTTTGTTATTTTGAGTTTTTATAATTGGATCTATAATGTAAATAATCTAATAATTCGTTTTCTTTTTGATTGAAGGAAGATTTTTCAAATAAAATGCCAATAACATCATTAAATTTATGTATAGATTTAATTTTGTGTCTGATGAGATATTTGTCAGTAGATTTAAATAAAAAGATATAACCAATTAAAACTAAACTTGATTAATCTACATTGATCTAAAAAGTAATTAAGAGTAAGAAGGTGCAGTATATAGGTTAGAACAAGATAAGAATTGACATTGTGGGACCGATTTATAGGACGGTGTCTTTTAATATTGCTTCATGGCATTATTGTCAATGACATTATTCTCAGCAATAACTAAAGGAAGTATAGAAATAAAAACTGAACTATACGTAGGCTTTATCCTTATTCGTGCATTGTAATCTTTTATTCTCAAAACAGAGATTATGCATACATTAATTTGTAATGAAGATTAAGTCTTAGAAGATGTTTATATATCGAATGACCTAAAAGGTATAATGATACTGATATGTTTTCTAATTAGTGTTTGATTCAAGAATATTTGTTTCATTTGAGAAGACAAACAGCTCATATATATATGTCGTATTAATAGTTACCAAAGGTACCAGGATTGTGATATAATTTAGTAAGCTAGACGCGTGTTTCGTCTACATAAGACTCATCGGTAACGCTCGGATCAAAATAGATATAAAGCTAAGCAAGTATCAAGTTGAAGAGCTTGAGGACCCAAAATTCCAAAAAGTTGTGCCAAATACGGCTAAGGTAATCTATTCCTGGGATACGTTTTTCGAAAAGTATAAAGTTTTGTAACAGAAAATTTATAAAATTACCATATAATTGATATTCATGTCAACACCGAAATGCTGACTACTGGACTGATGATACCCTCGGGAACGTAAGGTCCACCAGCAGTGGCAATTAGAAGCCAAATATCTTCGATGAGTTTTAATCATATATCATAAGGTTTCAAATTTGTGTCAGTTTCCTACGACGGCATGAACGGTTGAGCCTTTTTTTGCACAAAACCAATTAAGAAATCAAATCTTTCATACTCCTCTAACGTCTACAAAGAAAGGAATAATGTCTCTTTTTTATTACAAGAATCGTGCAAAATGAAAAGCTACGTTGATTTAATTTCTTTTTGTTAAGTTTAATTTTTTTCTCACTATTGTTCGATTTCCAATTGTTTGTTGAGTTTCAAGTTCTTTTAATTTCACTATTGTCCAATTTACAATGTAACACGATGTAGACGATAACATATACAAATTGCAATTACAAACAAACAGACAATTGTCTTAAATATACAGTGGTGAAACGAACTGTTTGAGACAATACCTTTGTTGTAAAACGTGCAGATGAGACTTATATGATTCGCAAAAATCTCATCCTTGTCGAATGATATATTATTGTATGTGGAATTACATGAGTGTTCATTAATTCCAAATGCATTTACAAATCACTTATAGTAGAACGATTTACAAACGATGTTTTTTTAAGATTGGTCCGCAGGAACAACCACATATATATTGTGTAGAGATGATATAAAGACAATTCGTAGCATCTTTGTCTCTGAAAACGAACGTTATATCAGAGACCTGATTGTGTTCATCCGTGAATTCTGACAATGTAACTATTTCACCTTCTTTAATATAGATTTGTTTTATGATACCTCACGGTATAAACTGATTATTTTAATGTATATTTTCATTATGTCATTGTATTATGTATAATCAGTATAAGACACAGAAGTCAATAATAAAATAAATTCATTATTATATTTATTATCTATAGAATTACATATACATATGTATCCTGAATCCAAGATCACACATTCAGTTAAAAACGTCTGGATATGGCACTCTTGAAATATTTACTTTTATAATCATGAATGTATATTAATGATCTTGTTTATATTGGTTTTTTTTTCTATGTTGTGTGACATCATAGACATATAATATATTATATGTCTCTGGTGACATGCTATGAATATATACTGTAATGACAATAAAAGATTAGAATCATTGAATTGTTATTATGTCTTTTTTAACGTAATCGTACCAAGTGCCATATATTTGTGGTGCTCCTACACGTAGGAGACTAGGAATAGCAGTAAACATGGCAATATTGACATCATGATGATACTAGTTTCTTTCCCCTATACATAACATAACAGCGGGAAATCATTTACGAAAGAATATTATACTCCCATACAGATAGTGGGATACCACATCATGTGGTATTTGATATCTTTGGATAATCCAGGTTTGGGTCTACTTAGAATAAAACACTTTTATCAAATTCCATAGTTTTTTAGTAATGAAAATTCTTATAATGATAATCAGATATTTTAATGCAAGCCATGGAAATCTACACTCAGACTAGTGATCAATGTTGTAGACCTGAAAATATAAAGGAAGTCTACCTAGTTTAGTTAGGAATGATCTTCTTTGGCTCTAATGGTTAGAGCGCTGCCTTTAGATCCTGTGGTTGAAGTTCTAATCCCGCTGGTACATAAATGTACAATCTTGGGAATTTCACATCAGTGACTTCAGTCTTCATCAACTGACTAAACCAAGGATGTGTATTAAATGTTACTTATATATACATCCTTCATCAAACTTTGTTAAAATTTTGTATTTTATTTCATAGAATTAATTTGTTTTGGTATTCCATCATTTGTCCATTGTCATTATTCCATTGTCATGATTGTTGTTATCAGGTCTGTCAGCTGCTGAAACACATTCACACCCCACACTTTCGTGAATTTTTCCTCCATTAATTATTGTCCTCTTTAGTCCATTTCTTTCTATTGTTTTTATTTGTAATAATTCAACTATACCTGTTGAATTATAATTTTTTTTTAGTAGGTTAGACCAAGGAATTGTATATTTAAAAGGAATGGAAACGTGGCCGATTCAAAGAAAATATTATGATGCATCTCTTGCTTTGACCGGGTGTTAATAACACCCCATTGCTCTAACTGGCTCATTACTTATCTGGTAGAAGTTATCGAACATGGTCATTTAATCTGACACTAGTTATCTAACTTGACAATGATATTTTTTTCTTCTTAGGCATGTTTCTGTTATAAAAAATAATGACTAAAACATCGTTCTAAGGGGCATTCTGTTTCAATTTGCTTAGCATAAAATAAATCATATTATTGTTTTTTTTAAAAGATAATTCGAAATACACATTCTATTCATTGCTATATTGTAGAGTAACGGTACTTACATTGTGTAGTACGAACGTGGTAAAGTAGCTAAGTGAAAAATCATGAAATGAAAAATAAATTAATCCAAGAAAAAAAATATAACAATACAACCACATGCAAAGTTAGTAATAAAAAACTTATTATTCAAATTTTTTTTATCGTGATATTTCTTGAAGGTATGTCACAATCAGATGATATCGGACATTTTACGAGTGTTAAAACGTTTTCATGCAAAATAAAGGACATTTTAAAAATGTAACTAAATGACTGTTTAAGAAAGAAGTTAATAAATTATTATGAAGGAAGGAAAATGTAAACAACTGCAGTATAATTTATCTAGATAAAAGAACTCAGATTACAGGTGTTATAATAAACAACGGCATGCAGGATGATCCAATTTGCAGGTATAATATATCATGTATCAATGATAAGCTAATTTGTCTCTGGTCTAACATACTTTTAAGATGTTAAAAATTAATAATGTCGAGCTCACCTGTTAATTAATGCTAAATTATGCAGAGATGCAATAAATTTTCTAATTAGAAACAGTTAAAACTTTCCCACATTCATATTTTATTTATTTTAACACCAAAGGAATACTTTTGCGGCCTATAGACTACTGCTCTGGGAGAAAAAAGGAAGGAACAGTTTTGCTGTTTCGTATGGTAATTTGCAGCAACGCTTTATAATGGCAAACTGCATTCTAAACAACAATTTAGTATCTAAAGCAGCATTTGACAAAAAAAATGCATATATATCATCGTCAATGTGAACTATAAACATGGGATTTAGAAAAATCATAGCTAATTCGTTTTTATCACCATTTTCATAAAACCAACACTTTGCGATAGAAAAAAGACTAAGCTTTTAAATTATATGTCAATGTCACATCTATTTCAAGTAGTTATTTAACTTATACCAAAATACAAAGTGTCGATGTATTTGTTGACGTACAACTTCAATTTTCAACATGTTTCGAAATAAAATCATATATATTGTACCAATTACATTTAGCATTCGTAATTTAGATCAAACTGTAGACAAATGTTCCTTCTTTAAAATGATATCTCATTTTCTCACTTTTTTCCAATATAATAAAGAAATTGGAGTGCACTCCAAGATTGAGAGACATATTTTGACAGAATATTGAAACTCAAAACTAAAATTTCGAAAAAATCGTAGAAAATTCAAAAATGGTTACAAGAAACTTCAAAAAGAGCCTAAGCGATAGAATAAGGTTTCAGCTTCATAATGATATCAACTGTTTTGTTTTGCACTTTGCAGTTTTCAAGTTTTTAGAAAAAAATCAAAACACAGTATTTTTTGTTTTGTAATCCGGATGAAACTCCCTCAATTTTCAAGACCGAGGTCTATTCTAATGAGAATTATCTCAATACAATACAATGATACCTAAGGCCTTACTTTTTGCTAGGAATAAAAGTTTATTCTTGATTTCGGGTTTCTCTCTCATTTATATCGTCTCAAGCAAGATGACCCTGTGAATTAAAAGACCGATTTCTATGACAGGAAATGGAACACCGTCATGATTTTTTATATTATTCATCATACTTCCACCTGAGCCAGACATGGTTTATTGCTATGCGGGTGTGCTGTTGGTATCCCGATTGATCTCGAGCCACGTTTCCATTCCTTTTAAATATACAATTCCTTGGTTAGACATATTGATTAAAATAAAAACATTCATTTGTGAATAAGGTTATATTTAGTGATTGGTATAGGTGTGTATGCAAACTTTGGCAAAACCACGAAATTAAATATCCACTTTCATGAAAGATTTCCTTAATCCACAAAAATTGGTACCCACGAAAATAAATGAATCCACAGTAGTATAATTATCTTGGTTTGAATAATTGAAATGAAGATTTCAAATGAAAACATGGAACATAATTATTTTACAGCTTGTGATGACTGTGATAGCCATTTGAATATTCTGCATGTCCTGTCTCCCTTTTACAAATTTTAGAGACCAATAACTTAGTCTTTTTCATCATAACAAAATTCATTATTCTAATATGACGTTCTGCTTTAGCTTTGGGTACAAAGCCATGTTCTAATTCAAATAGAACATGGGCTGCATGTGCTTGAGGTCACAATTGAAATTGCAACATCAGATGAATTTTGAACAACGCCAGAGATAAAAATGGACATTTTTTGTTGGTGTTGTTCGCTAGGAAATTAAATAAAAACATTTTATAAGTAAGTTTAAATGTTTCTGTTCTTTTTAGCTCACCTGGCCCGAAGGGCCAAGTGAGGTTATGCCATCAATTGGCGTCTGTCGTCGTTAACTATTTCAAGAATCTTCTCCTCTGAAACTGCTAGGCCAAATACTTCCAAACTTTAACTGAATGTTCCTTAGGTTTTATTTAGTTTTTAAATTGTATCCGAAATTTTGATCTATCAACAAATATGGTCGCCATTGCTAAAAATAGAACATAGAGGTCAAATGCAGTTTTTGGCTTATATCTCAAAAACTAAAGCATTTAGAGCAAATCTGACATGGGTTAAAATGTTCATTAGGTCAAGATCTATCAGCCCTGAATTTTCAGATGAATCAAACAACCCATTGTTGGGTTGCTGCCACTTAATTGGTAATTTTAAGGAAATTTTGCAGTTTTGGGTCATTATCTTGAATATTATTATAGATAAAGATAAACTGTAAACAGCAAAAATGATCAGCAAAGTAAGATCTACAAATAAATTAATATGACCAAAATTGTCAATTAACCGGCCTGAAGGGGTTATTGTCCTTTAATGACAATTTTTCACAATTTGTTCATCATATTTGCTAACTTTAAAAAATCTTTTCCTCTAAACCTACTCAACCAAACTCAACCAAACTTCAACTGAATGATCAGTAGGGTGTATAAAATAAAGTTTGTGTTTTATTTTCTATTTCGTCAAAAACATGGCCGTCATGGCTCAAAATAGAACACTGGGTAAAATGCAGTTTTTGGCTTATATCTCAAAACTCCAGCATTTAGAGCAAATAAGACAAGAAGTTAAAGTATTTATTAGGTCAAGGTCTACCTGTCCTGAAATTTGCAGCCAATTGGGTAACTGGTGCTTCAGGTATAATGCCCCTTAATTGATGATCGATGATTTTAAAGAAATTTTGAAGTTTTTGGTTATTATCTTGAATATTATTATAGATACAGATAAACTGTTAATAGCTAAAATGTTAAGCAAAGTAAGATCTACAAATAAGTCAATTTGATCAAAATTGTCAATTGACCCCTTAAGGAGTTATTGCCCTTTAAAGACTTTTTTCACAATTTGTTCATCATGTTGACTTACTTTAAAAAATCTTCTCCTTTGAAACTGCTGTATCAATTTCAGCCAAACTTAGGCTAAATGAGTTTCAGAGTATCTAGTTTAAATTTTATATTTTATTTCCTTGTATGTCAAGAAACATAGCTCCTATGGCTAAAATAGAACATAGAAGAAAATGATTTTTTTTTTGCTTTTGAAGAAAATAGGGCGATTCAAAGAACATTTAAATAAATTGAAAAGCCAAAATAATCATTGATGAGAGATTTAACCAAAAAAATTAAGGTGAGTGATTCAGGCTCTTGAGAGCCTCTTGTTTTATTGACAAACTGTTGATTTTTCTATAACGTTTTTGTTCATCAAATCAAAATGGTGACATTTCGAGCGTCTACTAAAGGTCCGCTTCGAGTACAAAAGTTCCAAATATTCCTATTAGAATCGAAATAATTCTATCATGCCATGCTCTATGCCCATTTTAACATGGTTATGCATGATATTTGTAAACATTTAATACCTCGCTAACGCTCGGTATTAAAATATCAACAAATATAATGCCTACCCATGTTAAAATGAGCATAGAGCATGGCATGAAAGAATTATTAGTAATTCTTTTCCTCAAATTTACAAAAGAAAACCTGCCATGCCTGGTATCGGTTTTAGTCATGTTAGTCAAATGCCACTTTTTTAAAACAATAAAACAATCACTTATTTTATTCAGTCTTTACAGCAATACATTAACTAAAGCATGATTAACAAACTTATTCAACACAAAATTTTTTACAACGGGTGAGCTCATTTCATGTGTTTAATTACTAAACCATTACCAAAAATAGCAACAACAAAAAAAATGACCTTGCTGTTTTGAAACTTCATCATCAGGATTGGTTGATTTCTGAGTTTTGGTGTTTTAACCCCTCTTTCTGTTTTAACATGTTCAAGCGCCACTTTTGAGTTATTTCCTGGCAGTCAGCTTTAATGGGTGTAAATAATTTACCCCCGCTTTAAAAAAGGGGGGGTATACTGTTTTACCTCTGTCTGTCCGTCCGTCCATCAGTCCGTCCGTCAGTCAGTCAGTCAGTCCGTCCCACGAGACTTTCGTCACATTTTTCTTAGGAACTACACATCCACCCTTTCTGTAATTTGGTATCAACATTAATATATGTCAGCCATACCGTGTGATGCGTTTTCAGATTCATCACTTGACAACTTCCTGTTTACCGAACACTTGTATGATTTTACACATGATAGCCAAGTTGAGAATTTTCGTCACATTTTTCTCAGGAACTACACATCCACCCTTTCTGCAATTTGGTATCAACATTTATATATGTCAGCTATACCGTATGATGCGTTTTCAGATTCATCACTCGACAACTTCCTGTTTACCGAACACTTGTATGATTTTACACATGATAGCCAAGTTGAAAATTTTTGTCACATTTTTCTCAGGAACTACAATACAAGGATTTCTGAAATTTGGTTTCAGGATTTATATAAGTCAGCTATACCGTGTGATGCGTTTTCAGATTCATCACTCGTCAACTTCCTGTTTACCGAACACTTGCATATTTTTACACTATTAATACTATCCACTTGCGGCGGGGGTATCCTCAGTGAGCAGTTTCACTTGTTCAACAACTTTTCATCTCAAGTTTCAAGGTCCAAAGCAGGGGTATGTACTGTGCATGACTAAAAGATGGTAAGTAGAAATGAATGTGTGAATTTATATTATTGCAGTTGTTGAATTATTTACAAGAACTTGAGATCAGTTATTTCAATTTAATCAAAAATGAAAACACACATGTATTAATCAATTTCTGTACAGAACTGCATATACAATAAGAACATGTTGAAAAATATTGTTAATGTGTATTTCGATAAGAGGAGCAAATAAGTTTTACATTAATTTTTTTCTCAGATGTGAAATACACCCTCCTAACAAAGCATACATACCTGATTGGTAGAAAGAATTGTGATATACTTATTGCTGGAGATGCTGCTGTCAGTAGAAACCATGCACAGATAGAACTGGTACACAAGGAAACAGATATAGTAATTATTGATTTATTGATTGCAACACATTTTTAATAAGAAAGTATAATTACAAATATAATTTATATTAATTCATTGCCAATCAGCACCGGTACTGTTAACATCATAGGAAATAAAAATATTAGAAAAAGGTATTTTGATGAGCATCTGTAGAAATATATATGAAGATGCATGATATCATCATGATCATTTTTGTCGAGCCTGCAACTTTTGTTGCAGATAGCTCGACATAGGGATAGTGATCCGGCGGCGGCGGTGGCGTTAGCTCACTTCTTAAAAGCTTTAAATTTTAGAAGGTGGAAGACTTGGATGCTTCATACTTTGTATATACATGCTTCATGTTACGAAGTTTCCATCAGTCACATGTCCAATGTCCTTGACCTCATTTTCATGGTTCAGTGACCACTTGAAAAAAAAGTTCAGATTTTTTGTAATTTTGAATTCTCTCATATTATAAGTAATAGGATAACTATATTTGATATGTGCGTACCTTGCAAGGTCCTCATGTCTGTCAGACAGTTTTCACTTGACCTCGACCTCATTTCATGGATCAGTGAACAAGGTTAAGTTTTGGTGGTCAAGTCCATATCTCAGATACTATAAGCAATAGGGCTTGTATATTCGGTGTATGGAAGGACTGTAAGGTGTACATGTCCAACTGGCAGCTGTCATCTGACCTTGACCTCATTTTCATGGTTCAGTGGTTATAGTTAAGTTTTTGTGTTTTGGTGTTTTTCTCATACAAAATGCAACAGGTCTACTATATTTGTTGTATGGAATGATTGTAAGGTGTACATGTCTAGCGGGCAGATGTCATGTGACCTTGACCTCATTTTCATGGTTCAGTGGTCAAAGTTAATTTTTTGAGTTTTGGTCTTTTTATCTAATACAATATGCCATAGGTCAACTATATTTGGTGTATAGAAATATTTTTTGCTCTGTGTCAGTCGTGCAGGTTTTATTTGACAGTGACCTCATTTTCATGGTTCATTGCACAGTGTTAAGTTTTTGTGTTTTGGTCTATTTTTCTTCAACTATAAGTAATAGGTCAACTAGATATGTTGTATAGAAGCATTGTTAGCTGTACATGTCTGCCTCGCATGGTTCATCTGACCTTGACCTCATTTTCAAGGTTCATTGATCTTTGTTTAGTTATCTTGTTAATGTAAAGTTTATGTGACAGTTGTAATAAAGCTTTATACTTAGGACTATCAACATAATATCAATGATTAGTACAGAAGGCAAGACATTTCAGCATGTGCACTCTTGTTAAAGATAACTACCACTTTTCAGAATTTAAAAAAGAGAATAAAATGTATCAATATTGCACTTATGTGTATACTTTTTTCAGATTAAAATTGCGGTAGTTTTACCTTATTTATATCATTAACTATTGGGACTTATATTTCAATAGCTGAATTCTTAACCTCTTCTTCACAGACAAACCCAGAAAAATTACCAACAGTTAGCTTGACAGACTTGTCCAAGTTTGGTACTTCAGTAAATGGAGATAAAATAAAGAATATAGAGTTAAAGGATGGTGATTTGGTTACATTTGGAAATAGTTCTACCTTCACGTAAGTTAAGAACTTTGAGTTTTCATCTCAATATTCATCTAATATTTAAGATGAATATAAAGAAAGAATATCCTGAGAGGTGTTTCTTGTTTTTATCAATGACTCAAGAAGAAAACAACAAAAATAACTTAAGAACAAGTTTGAATAAAAATAGCTGATTATTAAAAGTCTTTGCTTAACTTTTGCTACTTGGCCTATTTCAAACATTTACCAAACTCAATTGATAAATCATAACGCTCCATGATCCCAAATGATTCATGATTACAAAGTAAAAGAAAAGTAAAAGTCACTGCAACAACTAATAGACTGAAAATTCTGACATATATATTTCACCACTGCAACAAGCTAAGTCGTGTTACAATATTTCTCCACTCGAGACAGTTAAATTTTAATACAATTTTCAACACCCCGAGACTTAAATTATTTTAGATTGAACTGTTGACAGTGGAGAAATATGTAATACACAAGTTATAGTGGTGGAATCTGTTTATCTTATTATTTTTATCTTTCCCTTTTCAAAGATTCTAATGGCTATTTTACCATTTCAGACTGGTATATGAGCCATTTATCATCTCATCGTCATGTTTAGATCCACCTTCAAAGAAGAAGGTTAGAGAATGGATCTGTATACTTGGTGGACATATGGTCAATGACTGGAAGAAAGAGTGTACACTGCTGGTCATGAATAATATCAGTGTTACTATCAAGGTATGAAGAACAATAATGATATAACCATATCATGTATACTGTAAAGTTAACCAACTAATTTTCGTCAGCGACTTATTTTCACAACTTCATTGAGAACAAATATAACATGACTATAAATCTTCACAACCATTTAAAACTTGGCTCCCCCTTGTTTAATTCGTAGTAGATTTACAAATCCCAAAATTAAATCACTGCAAATTTGGCAAGAAAAGGCTAAAAACGAAATAAAGTATCCGCTAAAATAAATTGGTTTACACTTACACAAACTGCATAATACCTTATTACATTGAAGAATTTTTTTATCTCATTGTGTCAATGAATATTTACAAGTCTCCATGAATCTATTTTAAACATGTTTAAGGCAGTGCAGAGTTATTTAAAATTTGTGCAGTACATTAATTTTCTTTGTTAAGTTTATGAATCAGAAGTTTAATTCTATATAGTAGAAAAAAACAGTTAAATTGTTTCGGGCATATTTAGCCTTCCCAAAATAGATATTTTTGACATGTTTGAAACTTACTTGATCATATTGATATCGATATTTTAAAACTAAATTGAATGCTAGGAAAATTACATTTGTTTTATATCTGTACATGTATTTTACAGGTTGTGTGTGCTCTGTTGTCCTTGAAGAATATTGTTACACCTGATTACCTAGAAAAATACATAAAATTTCTGAGAGGAGAAAGTGGAAAACCAGATCCTGACCTGTAAGTTGTTTATGGAATTGTAAAAGTAGGAGGAGTTATAAAAAGATGATGATGCAAAGAAAAGAGAAAATTTAAAGTTTATGGAAGGTAGCTCCTCTTGTTTTTGATTTTTTGTCAGATATTGGGAGTCCTCTGGTTTTATCCATGTAGTGACTTTTTTTTTCTTCCCCCAAATAACCAAATAACTGTTTTTTTCATAATTTGATGATATATAGTTTAGAATGCCATCTTGTAAAATCTTATTAATAAAATTGAAAATGGAAATGGGGAATGTGTCAAAGAGAAAACAACCCGACCAAATAAAAAAACAACAGCAGAAGGTCACTGACAAGTCTTCAATGTAGCGAGAAATTCCTGCACCTGGAGGCGTCCTTCAGCTTGCCCCTATACAAATATATACTAGTTCAGTGATAATGAACGCCAAACTAATTTCCAAATTGTACACAAGAAACTAAAATTAAAATAATACAAGAATAAATAAATTCTTTTTAAACTCATTTTCTGGAGAAAAAAGAACCTTTTATCTGTAAAATAAAAATTGAGAATGGAAATGGGGAATGTATCAAAGAGACATCAACCTGACCAAATAAAAAAACAACAGCAGAAGGTCACTGACAGGTCTTCAATGTAGCGAGAAATTCCCGCACCCGGAGGCGTCCTTCAGCTGGCCCCTAAACAAATATATACTAGTTCAGGGATAATGAACGCCATACTAATTTCCAAATTGTACACAAGAAACTAAAATTAAAATAATACAAGACTAACAAAGGCCAGAGGCTCCTGACTTGGGACAGGCGCAAAAATGCGGCGGGTTAAACATGTTTGTGAGATCTCAACCCTCCCCCTATACCTCTAACCAATGTAGAAAAGTAAACGCATAACAATATGCACATTAAAATTCAGTTCAAGAGAGCCCAAATGTTTTGGAAGTCAAAAGTATAAAACATTTGTAAGCAAAATATTGAATGGCATATACAGAAAGCATTGGAAATTAAATTACTGTAAATTCAGAAATCATTGTGAGGTTTTTATTATTCCTTAAAATATGACAGAGTTGTAAACACAGTAATTTAAACTTTGTTGCATTTTGAAATATTTCATATGAATTGAACATTGCATTCCAGTATAAAATGACAAAATTGCAATAATAAATGCTCGCAAAAATTTCTTAATTTACAGTCAACTGACAGTTGTATTAGTGCTATTGTTTCTAACAGGTTCTTACCAGTTATCACAGAAACACAAGTTGAAACTCATGAAGTGTCATTTAAAGTTGTACCAAAGAGGAGGAATATCTTCCAGGGAATGAAGTTTATATTTCTAAACGAAAAACAGGTAATTCCAGGATATAAATTTCAGGTATAAAAGTTGATACTATCAGTTTTTTCATTCCTGTAAAACTGACGTTCTTAGAGATTGCTAAATTTTATGAAACTTATTTATCAATGTTGACTCTTTACTATAGCTATCAAGATTCTCTTTGCTTTGTTTTACAATTTAAAAGCATATTTTCTATTGTCAATGATCCTGAAATAATTATTATTGTTTTGATTTAGTTACCTTTCAAATATCACTTAGCTACAAGATATATGGCTTTGTTTGCTTTTTTTTTTTACCTCTATGAATGGATTTGTGAATTTCATTGTAATTTGACATGTATTAAAAAAACAACCAAAAAGTAATTCCTAAAAGCAAAAACATTTTTTTTTATACTTATTGTCTTGGTATGAGTTGAATAGTTAGTTTATTGTCCCCTGAGGTGCAACTATCACCCTGAGATGTACAGTGTACACATACATTTGTGCTGACTGTTTTATAAAAATATAAACATTTGATTAGTTTCATTTCGTTTATTTAGTTTAAAAAGATGAACCTGGCAGTAGAATTAGGTGGGGGACTTCCTGTGCTATTGGAAGAGAAATGGCAGAAAGATACTTTGTTGGTGGAGAAAGGATCAGTTGTAATGCAATGTGAACCAAATCAATGTACACAGATGATGTCACAAGATAGTAATAACTGGGTACTCCATGTACAGGCTTTCCTCAGGAAGTAAGTGACCTTAAAATAATGTTTGCGTAACCTTCATAACAAAATAACTATCAATAGCTATACCCACTTAAGGATGTTTGCTACTCTGTTAAAAAGTAACAAGCTTCTTATAAGACTATTATAAATTGATAGCATATATAAGTAAAGTACCAAAAAAAGGAGAAAACAAATGAAAGGTCCTTGTTTTTGAGATATAAGCTATCAAAAATTTCGCAGGAAATAATTCTCTCTATATTTTTCATATATTTAACATTGGCACTTTATTCATTTCAAAAACTTTGAAAAAATAACAAGAATTTTATAAAATTTTGAAATATGGCTTTGAAAACTATATGTAATAAAACTTTTTAAAAGAAAAGTAGGGGTTTGTGGTCATTTTTTTTAATGACAATACATGGATAATACCAGAGGATTCCGAAAATCTGGCAAAGAAATCGAAAAAGAGAGGAGTAAACATGCTTAAGCAGTTAAGAGACTGTTGTTTTAAGTTTTTATAAATAAACAACTACAAATAGGCACAGGATGGACTTTTCCTTCAGAGACCTCATTCAATTGCATGTACACACTTTGTTATAGAAATAAGTATAGTTTGGTTTGGCGTATGCAAAACGTAGTATGGATGTTTATGCATTATAATCAAGCTATACCCAGCTATAACTCAATTCTAAATGAAATTTGGAACAGTTTTCTCTGATCAGTTTATCTTAAGAATTAGAAAAAAAAATGAAATGCACCAAATGATGATTTGTAGATCAATAAGCTTAAAGAAAGTGGGCATTACCATGACTAAAAGCAAAAAATAATAAGGATTCTGGTTTACTCAGGTGGGTTTCCTCATTAGTTTTTGCCTGTGAAAGTGAAAATTTTCAGACTTGATACGTGCCAATAAAAATTTAGATTTCATGATTATTTAATATAAACATGATAAACAAAGCAGCTCTGTTCACCCAAAAATAAATATGAATGAGTCATGATCGATTCAGAACAAATTATTATCAAACCTAGATTTTTATGAAATGATTTGCAGAATCTTATATCATGTATATCTGTAAAAGTCTAACACAGACAACAGGCTTTAATTTTATAGCTAAATAACTATCCAAAAGTAAAAGTGTAGGCAACTGTGCTTTATTTGACTTTTTTGTATCCTTTAGACACAAGAAACATATGATACAAGATGCTGAAATAGGATTTGCTGTACTATATTGTTCTACAGAGAAACACTGTAATCCTAATACAGATAATGGGGGTAAGTATTTTAAAGATTTTTCAAAATTAGAAAATCAGAAAAATGGTCTCCCTTTGTTCATTCATGTTTTTAGATTTTTTTAGTATCTAAAATCTAGTGGTTTTATTTTTACAAGGTTTAAATATTATGATTTATACGAGCACAGTTCATGTTAGCACAATTTTATTTAATCATGAAATTAGAGAAAAAAAAATCACTTTCGATATTACCCATTTTCATAAAGTAGATTGTCAGAAGTAACAGTATAATTTGCTAACATGAAGGTATTTTAAATATGGATGTCATTGTCTTGGTTCAAATGGGAATTTGTTTTTTTCCATCACAACCACACACAAATAATTCATTTATTGTTGTTAACTTCACCAAACATAACTTGTCTCAACACTTATAAATTATATAAAAAAAGAAAAAAATACATGTTTACTACCAGCATGACCAGAGTAGTTGGATATCACGAATGAGACTTATAAAAAACTCAAATTTAGCAAAATATGTTAAAAACTAGAGAAAAAAACACTTGATATATATATATATATATATATCTGAGTTAAAAAAAAATCCTTTTAGATAAAGTATTCAGTTTCTCTTTAACAATTCTAAAAAAAGCAATATATTTTATTTTTTTATTAGATATTAGATTGAATTATTTTCCTGTATTCACAGATGATCCAGTTTTGCGTCATGTTCCCTCTCAGTCAGTTTCTAATACAGATGTTTTGGTTGCTAACACAGAAGTGTCACCTGACAGGTAAGGTTAAAGGTCATATCAAAGGAATTTTTTTTTGGAACATATTTAAAATAGAAGCCAGCATTGAATTCACACCTTAAAACTGCTGAAACTGTGGCATCGGGCAATGTTTACACTATTTGTGATGTGTCAATGTTATTTGGTCTGAACATTGGTACATCTCTTTACCATAGAGATTATTTAGCCCTCATGTCTGACATGGTATATTATTAACTTTAATTAGGTACAGAAGGAACCAGGCTTATACTTTAATACACTAGACATGGGTTTGTCTAGCTACATAAGACTTATCAGTGATGCTCAGATCAAAAAGGTGAGAAATCCAAAATAAGTATAATGTTGAAGATCATTGAGGACTCAAAATTTCCAAAATGTTTTGCCAAATATGGCTACGGTAGTCTTTCTCTTGGATAAAAAAAAATCCATAGTATTTTGAATAATTCCTACTTTTGCAGACAGTAAATTCATAAAAATCACCATATAATTGATATTCATGTCAACACAGAAGTACTGGCTACTAGGCTGGTAAAACCCTAGCGTTTGCTTACTTTTCGTTTCAGCATTTGTGTTCAGGTATGTTTTAAGGGAATGACTAATGATAAATCAGTTGTATTTAGTATGCAGTTGTAACAGCACTTCAATTTCTCATTTCCATAAAGGTTATTTGTCGCTGCATCTTCTGTCATGGTTTTCATTGACTCGGATTAATTGATTTATTGATGTTTGCTAACTTTGTTTTATTCAGCCTCAGCACAGCCTATTGGCTGCAGGAGGATTGACTTAAAATGTTTTGCATAGTTTACATAATGAAGTATTGCCATTCTAATGTCAACATTTGAAAATTTTATGTTTATTTAAAAGTTTTATCTTTGCTTTGACAGAAGTCGTACTAACTATGTTTGATTTTTTGCAGATCACCTACCAGAGTAAGAAAAAAGAAATGTGAAACTGTCTTAGATGAAACCAAATTTGACAAACAGGTTTGCAATAATATAAATAATGATAACTACAGATTGTATTATTTGTCTTTTTAAAAGCTTGTTACAACAAAATGTAAACACAAAGTTTATAAATGAAGGAGATGTGGGGGCGTCAGTGAGACAGCAACTCTATGACTCAAACAACCATTTGACATCTAGGCTGATAAAAAAGAAGACAAAGGATGTAATCAAAAAGCATAAATTTAGAAAGTTTGCATCAAAGTGATAAAAAAAAAAATAGATTAAAAGCAATGCCAAAACAATTGCTGGCACTGAAAAACATGATTGCCTCAGAAAACCAACAAATTACTTTAGTTCACAATTTCTACAACACTCTCCATTAGAAAATTTCAATGTACATAAATTGAATAAAACAACAGCTTTAGATCTTCACTGAAATATATCCATATCAAATCAGCCAGAAAGGGATAAAAATGTATCTCATTGTAGAATTATCATGGTTAAATTAAATTCTTATAACACAAATAACAAATGACGATCCAAAAAATGTTTTTTTTATTTTACAGGATAAGACACCAGCCAAAACATTAATGGTTAAACAGGAAAGTTCACAGACAAAAAGTACATCACAAGAGCAGACGACAGACAGTCAAAGGTCAAAGAGGTCGACTAAGAGGTAATGTGAAACATATTCTAAATACATAAAAAAAATAACAAGTTTAAAAACAGATATATGCAATACTTGGGAAATTGAAATTCTGTTCTTTCATATTATTCTGAGAGTTCAGCGCAGGCAACACACATATTTCTTGAAAGACTTGCACATTATATATATATATATTGTTTTATTAAAGTGCAGCCTGATATAACATTATAATACAATTATGAAACATAGTTTATGTCAGCCAGCCTTCATAGGCTTATGATGCACTGTAACTATAAAATTCCCATAGTTATCTTTATAAATGAAAGCTAAATGATTTTATAAATAGACTTTCTTTTAAATGAGGCTGTGGCAATTTTTACCAAGCTGTTTTGTTTTGTAAATAGATTCATTTCACAAATTTTGCCAGATGCAAGGCTCTTATAGTTAGATATCTAAGTTTCAAATTATTTTACATTATTGTTGGTTGTCGCAAATACTTGTATTTTAAAAATTGCTTACTTCAAATATCTACATTGCAGCATTCAAATGATCTAAATGTCTTAAAGAAAGAAAATAAAAGGGATACATGTATCTTGGAAAAGTATTATTACCATGATTTTACTAAATTACACGTGTATTTACCTAACTACATATAACGCCACTAACAATTAATATTGAGAGTTTTTATGCCACACCTACAATAGGCAGGGGCAATATGTTTTCCAGTCTGTGTGTCTGTTTGTTCTTCTGCCCATTCATTCATTTGTTTGTCTGTTCAGCCATTCAATCTTTAACTTGTTCATTTGTTCCTCCCTCTAGCCTGCATCAGGTTTAAGTTTTTGGTCAAGGGAGTTTTTGATGAAGTTGAAGTCGGAACAACTTGATAGTGTGAGTTGGACATCTGTGTACTATGGATACATTCTTGTTAATCATTGAAATTTTTCAAATTTTTTTGTAATAGGGGTAGAATTGATGAAGAGGAGGTAATACAGGAAGTAACAACACCTTTGAAAAAGAAAGTGAAACAAGAAATTGTTACTCCTGTGCAAAGTCAAAATGAAAGTAGAAATCTTAGAATGTCACAAAGGAGATCACCAAGTCCTGTAAGTAGGTCATCACCAAGGAAACAAAGGAATATATCACCTAAGAATCAAACGACATCACAGAGGTCACCTAGTCCAAAATCAAAGAGACAAAATAAAACTGCAGGGATAGTTAAAAAGGAAATTATTGAGGACTCTGATGATGAAATTGAAAGTAAAAGTAAGCATCATGTCATTGTAGATGATTCAGATGATGAATTTCCAGACTTTCGAAGTAAGAAGAAACCACCTAAACAGAAGTCACCAAAAACTTCATCTGCAAATTCTGATGATGGGTTTCCAGATTTTCATACAAAAACTAAAGGAAAACAACCCAAAGCAGCATCTGAATCAATAAATGTGTCAGACTCTGATGAGGAATTTCATGTTGGTAAACCTAGGTCTAGTCAAAGAAAACCTGTTAAACATGAAGCTTCACCAGCACCCAGATCAAAATCAAAACATATGGGAGATGGTGATGCAGATAATAATGAACTAAACAATACAGGTGCAAATGTGATGAGAACAAGTAAACGTAAAACTTTAGTAGAAGATTCAGAAGAAGAAATAGATGTTCAACCTAAAGGAAAAAAGAGACAAGTAATAGAAAATTCTGATGATGAATTTGACAGATTGATAAGTAAAAAAAAGAAACCACAGACTTCCTCTGTTGCTGATGAGGATAATACTGTTTCTACTGTAACACATGGCACAGGGAAGTTTGTTGTTCCTGAGGATAAGAAACTAAATCATGAAGAAATAAAGGTAGGAAAAGTGGTCATAAAGGATCCCCAAATGGTATTGTCTGAATACAGCACCCCTTGAAACACAAACAGCATTCTGTTGAATATGTTATTCACAAATCAATCCTACCTGTTAACTTTTCCAAATGCCCATGGGTTTTATTCGTGCAAGATGGCTCTTATAGTCCTACAAAATCTCCAAGGGGCTTTCAAATACAATTTTTAACCAGATTTTTGTGACAAAAATGTCCGTTATTGATTTGGGGATGTACGGCGGTCAGTCAGGCGGGCGGCAATCAAATGTTGTCTGTGCATTAACTCATGAACCATTCAACCAAAGATTTTAAAATTTTAATATGTTGTTACTGACAATTAAATGAAGTTATGGTTCTTGAAAGACTAAACTAGAGGCTCTAAAGAGCCTGTGTTGCTCACCTTGGTATATGTGAATTAAACAAAGGAAGCAGACTGTTCATGACAAAATTGTGTTTAGGCGATTGTGATGTGTTTGTACATCTTACTTTACTGAACATTCTTGCTGCTTACAATTATCTCTATCTATAATGAACTTTCTGTGTAGTTTCAGTGGAAAATGTTAGTAAAAATTTACAAATTTTATGAAAATTGTTAAAAATTGATTGTAAAGGACAATAACATCTTAGGGGGTCAATTGACCATTTTGGTCATTTGACTTATTTTTGAGTCTTAAATTGCTGTACATTATTGCTGTTTACAGTTTATCTCCATCTATAATAATATTCAAGATAATAACCAAAAACAGTAAAATTTCCTTAAAATTACCAATTTATGGGCAGCAACCCAACAATGGGTTGTCTGATTCATCTCAAAATTCCAGGGCAGATAGATCTTGACCTGATAAACAATTTTACCCATGTCAGATTTGCTCTAAATTCTTTGGTTTTTGAGTTATAAGCCGAAAACTGCATTTTACCCCTATGTTCTATATTTAGCCATGGTGGCCATCTTGGATGGTTGGCCGGGTAATTAAACACAAACTTTAAACTAGATACATCAATGATGATTGTGGCCAAGTTTGGTTTAATTTGGCCCGGTAGTATCAGAGGAGAAGATTTTTGTAAAAGATCATGGATATTTACGAAAAATGGTTAAAAATTGACTATAAAGGGCAATAACTCCTAAAGGGGTCAACTGACCATTTTGGTCATGTTGACTTATTTGTAAATCTTACTTTGCTGAACATTATTGCTGTTTACAGTTTATCTCCATCTATAATAATATTCAAGATAATAACCAAAAACAGTAAAATTTCCTTAAAATTACCAATTTAGGGGCAGCAACCCAACAATGGGTTGTCTGATTCATCTGAAAATTTCAGGGCAGATAGATCTTGACCTGATTAACAATTTTACCCCTTGTCAGATTTGCTCTAAATGCTTTGATTTTGAGTTATAAGCCGAAAACTGCATTTTACCCCTTTGTTCTATTTTTAGCCATGGCGGCCATCTTGGATGGTTGGTCGGGTAATTAAACACAAACTTTAAACTAGATACATCAATGATGATTGTGGCCAAGTTTGGTTTAATTTGGCCCAGTAGTTTCAGAGGAGAAGATTTTTGTAAAAGTTAACGACGACGGACGCAGGACAACGAAGACGACGACCACAGACGCCGGATGCCGGACGCCGGACGCCAAGTGATGGGAAAAGCTCACTTGGCCTTTCGGCCAGGTGAGCTAAAAATGGAGTTTCCAGTCGTGTCCGTGCATTTTCGCATGAATTGTTCTACCAAATTAAAGCTTCCTAAATTTCAATATGTTGTTACTGATGACAAAATGGAGGTCAAGTTCAATAATGATGATTTTGACTTTTACGGTTCAGGAGTTAAGGTTCTTGAAAGATTGAGAAATGGTGTTTCCAGTCGTGTCTGTGCATTTTCTCATGAACCATTCAACCAAAGCTTTTGAAATTTTTATATGTTGTTACTGATGACAAAATAGAGGTGGAGTTCAATAATAACGATTTTGACTTTTACCGTTCAGGAGTTATGGTTCTTGAAAGATCGTAAAATGGTGTTTCCATTCACGTTGTTGCATTTACTCATGAACCATTCAATCTAAGCTTTTCAAATTTTAATATGTTGACACTGATGACAAAATGGAGGTCAAATATTTGATATTGACGATTTTCATTATCACCATTCATCAGTAATGATTCTTGTGATATTGCCAGGACACAAATAAATGTTAATAAATTCAGTTTGCTGTTGTTGTGACAGCCTCTTGTATTGTTGTTATTTGGCTTCCACATACTTTTAAATGTCTATAGCTATTATAAAATCAATGGTTTTGTTTAAAATTATGGACAAAATTGCTCTTTCTCAATTTCCATTTGAGTGCTGCCATGGGGGAAAACCCCGCAAATAGTGACAGTTGGTAGGTATGATCATTCACAGTTAACAACAAAACATGAAAGTAAAATGTAGATGATTTGTATTTTACTTTTTTTTTAGTGCAGTTGTTTTAAAAAAAAACAACATTAGACTGAAAATAACAACAAATCATTTCTGACAGTAAATTGAAATGAGCTCAAGTTATAGAGGTTTGTCTTTATGATCTTTCCTAACATTTGATATTTTTTTAAAGCCAATAATCTCGTTTGAAGGCTATACTGTCTTATAAAAGGGATTTTTTCCCCTTCAGTAATGAAACCCTTAGACCATGGCAGTCAGTTGATTTACAGATATTATTCTGAAGTTGTATAAATAAATAAGTTTTAATTTATAATTAGTCAAAACAAGGATGTACCATGAGTGTGGTAAGAGTACTGGTACTTTAACTCTAAATACAATTAAAAGTACTTTGATTTTCTCATATTTTGTGCCCATGTAGAAACTCACAGTGGTTTGAGTTGATATGAAAGACATCTTGACATGGAGGGTGTTGTGATAAGTCATAGAGGTATGAAGACCTTTCAGTGGAGAAATGTGATAGATGACAGGATTGCTAGCTTTGAGTAAAAATAAAGAAAATGTGGTATGCTTGCAAATGAGACAGCTATACACCATAACTCAAATGAAATTGATATAAACAATAATAGGTCACTGTACTGTCTTTAACAATGAGAAAAACCAGTACCATTTATTTGACAGAAATGGTTTCAAACCAATATATATATAGCTTCAGACTTTGACTAAAACTTTTGTTTCTTCTTTTATTAATATCTTATATTATTTATTTTGTAGACTGAAGTGGCTGAACCACAGACTGGTTTTATTTCTGCAGCTGAAGAAAATCTGGTAGGTTAAACAAATTAATATACATCATGTTAGGTTTATAGAACTAACCCTTTGACCATTTTTGTTGAGCCTTTGACTTGTGTCAAAAAGTCTGACATAGCGATTCTACATTCCATGGTCATCGGTGGCATTACAAATATTCACTTTGTTGTTGAATTTTTGAGATTTTAATAACTTTTTTAAACTATCCTGTATTTCTACCAAACTTGGACAGAAGCTTGTTTATGATCATGAGATAGTATCTAGAAATAAATTTTGTAAAATAAAAAATCTTGTTTATCCGTATTTTACTTATAAATGGACTTAGTTTTTCTGCCAATTAACATCATATTCACCTTGTGGCTAAATGTTTTAAAATTTTAAAATAACTTAGACTATTCTGGATTTCTACCAAACTGGGACAAAGGCTTGTTTATGATTAAAAGCTAGTATGCAGAAGTAAATTTTGCCAAATATGCTTGCTCAAATCTTTAACTAAGCAGTACAAATACAAAATAGTAGCATTTTATTATTAAGTTATTTTTGCTTTTTCAGACTAGAAGACCAACTGATTATGTCAAGGAGGAAGACCTGCCTTCCAGGTGTATCAATATTCAGTTTGTTGACTTGGTTGCTAGGAAACCCAATAAACCAAAAAAACAATCTAGTGAAGGCGTACCAGAGGGTTATGTTAAATGGAAAGGAAAACTGGTCAGAAGTTACAAAAAGTTCAGAAAGGTACTGTTACAGTCACATATAGAATTCCAAGGAAATATTGAATGTATCAAGGTGGAATCTTAGAGAAAAATAGGTTTTTTTTTAAATTTAAAATATGACTCATTTACTGTACATGTGCAAAAATGAAGTTAAAGAAAAATTTAAATAATTTTATAAGTGATTGATTGTTGGTGTTTAATGCCACTTCTAGCAACCTTGGATATATCATGATAGCTTGTTTTTATGGTCGAGGAAATTAGAGTGCCTGGAACAAAATGTGGAAAGAGCCAATATTCTTCAGCAGAAAAAACTTGAATCCTAGTCAAATGCAATGAGTGTCCAATACACTTGTCATAAACACCATAAACACTGTTTGAATTCATAAGCTTAGACTTAGTGATGATATAAAACTAAGGAGATGCAGTGCCAATATGACAACTATCCTCAAAAGTTCAAATGAAGTGGATGTTGGCTATTATAGGCAACTGTAAGACCTTCAACAATTAAAAACGCTAATACTGTATAGTTGGCTATAAAAAGACCAAGAGATGAAAATTTAAACAATTCAATTGAGAAAACAAACAGCCTAACTTATAACAAAACATTTTATGAAAAATCAAATATGACAAACATAAACCTACGACAACTACTGAACTCCTGATTTGGGACAAGCACATGTGGTAAGGTTAAACATGTTTGTGAGCCCTCAACCCTCTCCCTATCCTTGGAGAGTGGTGTAGCAGTACTAGTTACCAATGCTGATGAACTACTTATACCTCTCTGCGTGTGCAACCACTTTCAATAGTGATAACTAATTGATAATTTTATATCTGATTACTGCATGTCCTATGCCTTGTATTCATAATGTTTCATTTGTATCAAGCTCCATTTCTTTGCTAGCAACTGCTTAAAAATACAGTACCGGTACATACACTGAAATACTTCTGCTTAGTGATCATGATTGATTTTTATGTTACCAGTCTAACTTTATCACATAAACTTAACATTATCAATGAACCATGAAAATGAGATCAAGGCCTAGGCGAGAAGAATTTGTCACTTGATATAATATTTTTTTCTTTATAGACAGAAAATGCAGGAGCAAATAGTTTACCCAGGATTATTGGAGGTAGTGATCTGATAGCCCATACTGCAACAAATAGAAAGGACTTAGATGATTGGTTTAAAGAGGCCATTCAGGTAAAGGAGTTCTTTTTCATGGCAGTCAGTTTTTTATTGATGGAGGATGCAGGAGTGCCTGGGGAGAACAATCTACCTTCTAACAAAAAAAATATAATTTTAATTGAATAAAAGCAGTTGATGATAAGAGCAGATAAATTGAATTTATTACATTGATTGCAATGATAAACATTCTAGTAAATATTTTAAATTTTGACAGTAAGTCCTTAACTGAGTTATGACCCTTTAAACTTGACAAATTGATTATTTTTTTATTTCTCTAATTATCTTTCTTAAGTTTGCATTATGCAAATTTTATGAAACTTATACATATTGCTGAGAACCACAATACACAGTAATTTTATTTATATTTTTGCTGTATGTCATTAATTGTTCTAAGAGTTATGCCCCTTTTTACTTTGAAAGTTACAGAGCTTGAGAGGGGTCATATGTGTTTACAAATTTATTATTTTTCATTTGTTTGTTGGTTTGTACAGAAATCAAGCCATTACCTTTCTTGTTTGAATTGTTTTAAAATTGTCAATTTATGATCATATATAATTAACTATAAAGTAAGGACTTTGCTCATTGTTGAAGTCTGTGAATGACATACACTTTTTTATTCTCGTACATTTGTTATCCCTTGGAGAGTTTTCACATGGCAATAGTACCTCATCTTCTTATTTTTATATATATGAATAGAAAATATTTAAATACCATAACATGGAAGTAATAGCATATTCTATTTGTTGCAGGCTGAGAGTCAAACAAATGAATCAGAGAAGAAAGCTCAAGATTTGTTTAAGTAAGTAAACAATTTAAGATATCTTTTAATAAACTTAAAGATGTTAGCTCAGGACTCTTATTTTTGATATTTTGCAAGATATTTGGAATTTTGAGGTTTTTGTCAAAGTTGCATAGGAATATGATTGTAAATCATACATGCACAACTGGCAGGTTGCTTCTTATTGTTTTTTCAAAAATTTTCACATTTCAAGTTTTGGAAAGTTTCAAGAAAACATCTTCCATTGCACAATATTGTTTGATAGATTTTTAAGATCTTTTTACACATTTGTTTTGTATCAGAAACTTATATTATGTTTATATATTTCCCATATAAATTTCGGGTTTCTCTGACTTTTTCTCTGTCTGTAATAAAATTTGGTAAACAAACATGTCTACTTAAATTTTCGAGATTGACATTTTCAAAAAGCGGAAGATTTCAAATTTTAACGGGAGGGACGGAAGAGGGTCTGAAAAGCGGGAGATTTTGACTCCCGCCGAAGAATCACATGTATGATTATGTCATTTGTTCACAATTCAAATCAAGACAGTATTAGTTTGAATATTGTGTCCAAATTTGTCCCAACTTTTCAGGCTTCAAAAACAGAGCATTTTATTGGGTTTTTTTTTATATTTTTCTTTTACTAAAAGTAAAAAGGTCAAATATATTTGTTGTTTGTCTTATTCCAGACATAGATTAGCTAAGCTGTATTTGGCACAACTTTTTTGAATTTGGGGTCATCAATGCTCTTCATCTTGGTACTTGTTTGGCTTTATAACTTCTGTTTTTTATATCACTGATGAGTCTTATGTAGACAAAACATGTGTCTGCCATATTAGATTATGAGCTTGGTACCTTGGATAAATATTTACATTTCTAGGTTGATGCCAGTGCTTGTGGAAGATTCTTTTTGAGGGTATCACCAAACAAGTAGTCAGCACTTTGATGTTGACATGAATATCAATTATATGGTCATTTATATAAATTTCCTGTTTACAAAAGTATGAAATTTTCAAGAACTAAGGATTTTCTGATTCCAGGCACAGAATACCTTGCCATATTTGGCACAACTTTTTTGAATTTTGGGTCCTTTATGCTTGTTTGGCTTTATAAATATATTGATCTGAGTGTCACTGATAAGTCTTCTGTAGACGAAACCCATGTCTTGGATATTAAATTATAAGCCTGGTAACTTTGTAGTAAAGCTTTATATTTAGGACTTTCAACATAAAATAAATGGTCAGTAAAGAAGGTAAGACATTTCTGCTATTGCACTCTTGTGTATGAAGCCATGAATTGTCATTTGAAGTTTTGCCCACTAATCTCTACTTTTCATTTCATAATTTTACTACATATAACTTGTAAAGGCGTTTTTGAAAATCTTATGAAATCCTTTTTATTTTTCATTGTTTTGAAAGAAAAAAAACCCCAAATGTTGTAAAAATGCATGAAAAGTTTAAAGAAAATAATTTCTTGCCAAATTTTCAATAGCTTATATCACGAAATCAAGCAGAGGGACCATGGTACTTGTATATTAGATATCTTTGGGTTAAATCTTTTCTTTTAGTCATTTAAAAATTGTTTGTGTTGGCTCCTTCTTTGCATATCACATGTCATATATAAATGCATATTGTGTCACTTTTTCAAACATATTTTTTTTAATTAAGATTTAAAAGTTTAAAAGGTGCTTTAATTTTAACCTGTTTTTAGAATCAACTATTTACAAAAGGAATAGATTGATCTATCCTTCTGCAAACTAATTTGTTCTATCTTTCTATTTCAGCTGGGAACCAAACAAAAAGAGATCAAGATAAAAGATGCAGTTTCTTTGCTAAATCATAAATGGAGAGGGATAGTGATGAAATCAAAGCCTTGCCCAACATTAATTGTAATGAAGTATCATGAACAACCAAACTTTTAGTTCTGTTAAAAAATGTAATGTTATTACAAATGCAGTGTGATAAAATACATTTTTAGTTATCCAGATGCTTTATTTTTATCAGAGACCAAAGCACGGAACCTGTAATCCAGTTGTATTGGTCATTTCTGATGTCTGTCATTTTTGTATTTCTTTAACTGTTAGTAGGGTAAATGGAGTTGTAGATGTTCTTTTTAAACTGTTTCACATTTTGTCATATGAGGGTGATTGTAGCTTACTATATAATATGGAAATGAATGTGTTAATTGCTGAGGTTTATATGCTGAATTGTAACATCTTTGCCTTGTGAATAGTTGAGGTCATTGGAATTGTACCACATCTTCATATTTTGAGTTTCTTGTGACTGTTAACGGTTAGTATTTTTCACAAAGACCTTCACTTTTATTTATATCATCTCAAAACAGAAGCGAAAGATATCAAAGTGACATTCAAGCTCATTAGAAAAAAAAACTACCAAAAAACTCAACCCCATGGTAAGAAAAGAAAAGAACCAGAAGGCAAAAAAAGGAATGTAACATAGAAACTAAAGACTGAGCAACTTGAACTTCATCTAAAAACAGGAGACATTATAAGTTTTTTGTACAGGTATGCAGTTCCTGCTCCACATGTGGCAACTGTCATGTTGCTCATGCGAGTACAAAGACAAGTGATAAGTCTTATTCTATAGGTCAGATCTAGGAAAAAGAGGAGGGGAATGGATTTTACACAATTGAAACATATCCCTCTTCCTCTGCACAAATATTCTATTACAGTGAAAAGTAATAGTAACTTTTGTATCATTGTCATATTCACTATTATAACTCATATTGACTTGTACGCTGCAACTGTGCTATTTGAACAGTCAAATTGCAAAGACCATAGATTCATTTATGATTTACAGTTTCACTGACTGTAATCATTTGTTTTATGACATTGACGATGTGTTTCTGTTAAATTTTATTTATGAATTCATTAAATAAGACTGGTTTGTGTAAATGTTATGTCCTCTGCTCCAAATAAAAAAAAAATTGATGATATTTACCCTTAATATTTTATTTGGAACAGTTGTAGAAGATACAGTATATAAAGAATAACAATATATTGTCTCGTTATATAAAGTTTTTATTTGTAGTCGACTCAAAACAGGATAGAAATTCTCAGCAATGCTTTACTTTCTATTAGTTGTAAGCTTGGTACAAATAAAATTTATATTTCGCGACAATGTATGTTTACTTTATACCTATGTAGCTATAGGTTTTAAATGATACCAACAAGTTATTCCTATTGTTTAAATGTTTTCTTGAATTTTATTTCAAACAATGACATGCTTGCTATTTAGCACAATATTGATTTTTTTTGAAAAATTGAATCTATTATTACTAAGTCTTTTTCCATCTTCAGCCTTCCAAACATAAAGTAGCACAGGTTTGCTACTTATTCTACAAAATGTATACATGGTGGAAAAAAAAAAGTTATTGTGTTATTGTCATGTCACTCAGTACACAGTCATGAACTATGGAAAATTTTGGTGTTATTGTATAGCGGGTTTAATAATTTCTTAAGTTGTAAATTATTGGGTATATTGAAAAAAACAAAATCGCCAAAATTTCAAGTTTTTCGAATTTTACAAGGGAATACAATACGAAAGTATGCGCTTTCAAGGAATGATATATTTTTATAACAGTGACAAAAAAATAATTGAAATTATAAGGAACACGGGAAATAAAAGGTACTTGATGGGATAACTGTAATGTCACCAAATTTTTGGACTCACTATATTGTTGTATAAGATTATCAAAGCAAGAGTAATTGAGAGAAAGTAGACAGCAAGAGTGGGATTTGGGAGAGGGGATGAAAAGAGGGATTTGGGAAAAGGAGCACCTTATGTTACCCTGACCCCATCAGGTAAATAAACTATAAAAGTTCTAAACTGGAATTTATTTTTTTATTAGACTTTTTAGTGTTCTATACTTTTTTTGGGAAAATATAAAAAAATTTCCACCTCTCACCAACATGTGGATATTTTTATATTATGTTAAGGGATATACAACTTCAGACATAATAATTGCATACTCTTTTTCGACTGGACCAAATCCTTACGTTTACTTAAAATGCATGAATCACAACTCATCTGTTTTACAAGCAATTTCTTCCCTCTTCTTACAATATGAAGCTATATAATTTAATACATAGTATTTTTGATATATACAATTTAAGATTGCAAAACATTGCTTTTAGATGTCCATATATATAATTTGCTATGCCCTGGTGCTGCTGAAGATAATATTTCATAGACATGCGCATTGTATTTGCTGGACAAAATAGCAACTGCCTATTTAATTCCATGAAAATCGTAAAATTTTACACGAAAATAACCTGTTATAAAGTATCTTTTGAGAAGATCATTTAAGTATGTGTGTCTTGAGTTTGTTTCAATTTACAGGCTAGTTATTTCATTTTAATTAGGCAAGAGTAATGCTTCATTACCTACATGATTTACAACTGCAATGATCACCAAATAATCAACAGAAAAGGTGGACTTAAATTAGATTGTCCAACATCCTTCAACGCCAATCATATTAACCAAATAACTAATCAAGCTCAGTTTAACATAATTAAGCAGATTCTCTATTATATATCTCAATACTAAAAACTTGACCTCATTGTTAAATACACAAATCTATGTTCATTGACTTTTACTTTGATCTACATTTATAAAATGATTCTATAAATCAGGTATCTCACTTTATTTTGAGACAATGACAACAAATATAAGAAAACACTCTCTAAACCTGATTACAAAGCTATAGTTATTAAACACAAAACCAATTAATATTGGGCGCGAATATGTAAGGTGCGAACATGTAGGGGGCGAAAGTGAAAGGGGGCGAACATGAGTGGGTGCGAACGTGAATGGGCGCGAACGGACCCGGATTCAAAAAATTATTCCTGAAATCAATGAATAATTGGATGAATACTTTATTTGCAAAAAATATATACATGATATGGCAGACGAAAATATATAGAATATATGACAATAAAAAAAAAATAGCAGAGAACAGTAGTTACAGAGTATACAATAATATAATAACAATATATGTGATCTAATTTTCCAAGCTACATTTAAGTAATTGCATAGTTTTACTGTCAGAGATTTACAATGAGCTTGTAATAAATTATTAACTTGTACCGATTTGGCTAAGAATAGTAAAATGTAGGTTAACATTCTGTTCATATAGATCTATAGCTGGACATGATAAAATAAAATGGTATTCGTCCTCTCAAGCATTAATACTGCAACATATACAAATATATTTTCTCTTTTGAGAATTAAGGTAACGACCAACTTCAACATTAAATTTAAGTGTGCCGCTACGCAATTTAATTAATATAGATACATAACAATGAAAATCTAAGAATTTTTCTATACCAAATACTAATTTATATCGTTTATAAATACAAAGTTTGTTACATTCTGCTAAAGCTGTAATCCAGCTTTGAAAGAATTGATCTTTAGTACGTGTTTTTATATAATCAAATTATAATTTACTAGTATCTTGTGAAATCCATACATAAACAAACCAAGATACATAACACATGTTTTACGCCCAATTAATTTTACCATTATTTGCATCTTCGTACAAAAATTTATAAACTTTATATACAATATGAAGATAAAAAGTAAAATAACAAAAATTCTGAACTCTGAAGAAACTCAAAACGGAGAGTCCCTAATCCAAAGTACTTTTAATTCAAAGAATCCTTAATTGATAATTTTTGTTTGTTTTTTAAGATGAAATGTAAAAAAATAAAACATGGAACAGGGAACACTATTATTTAGTTAGGATAATAATTGCACTTTTATCAAAATTATTAACCAATTCTCATTGATAATATTTATCTCATTTCATCTACTGAAAAAATACAAATGCTTCTTTAGACAAGTAGTAAACGCGATGAAATGCAATCGCGCTGTTTTCATGCATGTTCTTTTTTTTTTGGTTTTTTTACAACTGTAATAGGTTAACAATTAATTCACAATAAATGCAACTAGTTTAAAAAAAAAACATAAGCAAAACATCCACCATAACATTGAACATGCAAACATTTGTATTAGAAAAAATATACATTATATATGCATGTAATCATGAAAAGTATTTCATCAAATATTGTGGAAAACATTAAAAGCAAAGTTAAGCTTGGTCGAATATAAGAGCGCTCCCACAACTTTTCATGATAAGACGACTGAAAAGTGGGTAAGCATCAAGAGCATCATTTTGACTTATAAAAAGCCAAAACAGTTTACGACTGAATTATCACAATATCAGTAAATTTAAAAAACAACATGTGCACATCTTCCTATATCTATGTGGTTTGATTGCCAATGCGACAACTCTCCACAAGAGACCAAACTTTCACAGAAATTAACAACTAAAGGTACGGCCTTCAACAATGATGAGCAAAGCCCAGACCGCATAGTTATGTAAAACAATTCAAACGAAAAAACTAACAGACTAATTTATGTACAAAAAAATTTCAAAAACAAATATGTTACACATAAATAAACGGAAACCGCTGAATAACAGGCTCCTGAAAAGTTAGTTAGTTTACCTCAGTGTGAAACTGATTTTGTAAAAGTATTGAGTGCAATTTTCAGCACTGTTGACTATTGTTATGATCAGTTCTATTTAATGAGCTGACGATAGAGAAACACATCTTCTGCCAAAAAACTGAAATCCCAGTCCATTTTGGATATCAATCAAATGCAATTGCTATGAACGGTCCCCAAATTGACAACTCAGTGTTAACAAATACATGCATCAATAGTAAACCGCTGTTCGTTTCACTGTTAACAGTGAGTGATAGCTAGAAGAATTACTAAGACCAATTGGCCATAAATATACAATGTGTTAGAACTTGACAAAATTGTTAAGTTTCAGCTCTACAATTTGAACATACATTTTAGTATGTTTGAGTCTATACTTTCAAGCCTAAACAATATAGGTTTCATTTAAATATTCTTGGTATATAGCTTTTTGATATCTCTTATTTTGAAATTGATAGATTTTAGAGAATCGACTTTGTTCCCCTAAATAACGAAGTTTTCTTGTCAATATTCAGTCTTTCCTATGCATTTAATTATGGAATTCCTCTTTTCGATTATCTGAAAAGTAAAGAAAGTTGCCTTGTCCATATTTACGATTTATATTTTAAATTTTACAAGACAAAATTATCAATTATGGTCTATTTACGAGGTCAATACGTTAAATTTGGAACTGTTCAGATCTTATCGACAGAGAACTCCTTATATGAACAGGCCCATATATAACGACATTGTTGTTATTGAAAATTGATACTGTTAATGTTATGACAGGTGAATTATACTGAAATATATACATACATATGATAGGTCTCATTTTTAATTATTTTCAAAACTCAAAACATTTGTTATATAAAATGTAAAAGGTGAAAACAGTCAAGAAGGCAATTTCTGTCTTATAAATATCGATTGAACAGTTAAACAATACAAGCTAAACACGCCTTGTTTTCATTCAAACATTTTGAATAAAACTCCCAGTAATTGACAACAGACTTGACGACTGGTTGACCTCCAGCAACGATCTCACATGTTTTGGTATTGGTATTGAAGTTGACACCAAGACAATCATTTCTCGTTGAACATTCGGATGTACAGGTAATACTACTGTGTTGAACAGTGGTAGAAAGTAAGATCATATTACCATATGTGTCAGACTCACTACAATAGTAGCCAGTGAAAAGAGCTGAAAAGTTAAGTTGAAAGATCAATAACATGGATTAGGATATACATAAAAGGATGATAGTTTTTACATCTCTCTTCTTTTGCTACAAATATCACTATTTTAACCCCGAGGGTGTCAACAGCCCAATACGACGTGTTGACATTCATATAAAAAATGTGGTCTTTTTTATAAATTTTCTGTTTACAAAACTTTGAATTTTTCAAAAAACTAAGAATTTCTATCCCAGGCATAGATTACATTAGCCGTATTTGGCACAACTTTACAAAACTTTAAATTAGAAACATTTATTTTCGTCGGTACCAATTTTTGTGGTTTGAAAAAAACCTTGCATATTCGTGGATATTTAATTTCGTTAGTTTCACATCTAGTCTTCATACATTGTTTAAGAATATTTGTAATTCGTTGAACATTTAAATTCGTGGTTCCCTTGTACCAACCAAATCCACGAAAATTGGTATCCAAAGAATATTAATGAATCAACAGTATTGGTGTTTTTGAGGAAAAATAATAATGACTATTTTCAAAATCTTTTAAGATGGTCACATGTTGTTTAGTCAATGGATATTCTCGTAAAGGTAAAATTCTTAAATTTATATTTTTTTCATAATAAATGAATAACATTTATTTACAATAACTTCTTATTGTAACAATTTTGTTTTGGGTTATAAAGGGGACACAACACAATTTAATTGAAATAACATTAACGGTACCAATTTTTCTGCACCAGATGCACATTTCGACAATGCATGTCTCTTCAGTGATGCTCGTGGCAATATATGTAAAATCAAAAGCTTATATAAAAGATGAAAGCTTTAATCCAAAAGTTCCAAAAAAAAATTAGCCAAATCCGTGAATGGAAGCAGAGCTTTGCATGAGGAAGATACATTCCTTAATTTATAATAATTTTTAGTATTTTGTAACAACAAATTTAATAACACAAAAAAATCCGTATTTTCATGCCAGTACCGGATTACAACAGACACTTTATGTTTATTAAAATTCATTACTCAAGACCAGCTTGAATCAAATTTGAAGAATCAAATTTGAAGAATAAAACAGAGAACCTCGAAAGAAAAAAATGAAGAACTTTAAAATAAGCAGCGGAACTCTTAATCATCGGATTGATAAATAAAGCGAAAATGTAATAGTCTGCTGTTTAAAAGTGATAAATTTATTGAGCGAAGAAAAAAATCAGGGTCACAAACCAAAACCAAGTTAACACGACAACTATAAGCGACAAAAAATCAGCACAACAGTAACATTTCATAATATGAATGTATTTTTTTCCTAGAAAAAACTTGTCAGGGTTGTAATGTGCTATCATCGTAAATAAAACCGCCCAAACAACTCTTTCAATTCAATTCTCTGACCTTTTATAACCGATACTCTTATATATAGTTACCGTATTTAATAATTTTAAAATGAGTTACTAATATTAAAAACTGTTTTTTTTTCTAAAATATAAAAAATAAATAATAAATAAGGAAAAAATTCCACAGCGGCTTGTTTTCGTTTGATCGGTAATATCAAATTATTTACACGTCGTGAAGTTACATCACTATCATTCTATCATATTTAAATTTCATTGAACAATCGGTGAAATAATTTCAATTTTTGATACAATAAAATCAGCTTTGGTTATTGCTTACATGAGTGCTCCAAAATCCACTGTCCTTCACTTCCCCATCCCGTCATGATCCCTAAGCCTTTAATTTGCATCGGTGATGGGTCCGTCAAATCTATGACCGTTCCTCTGTCTGACATTAGAGTTATCCCTCCTGATTCTTCCCATTTTACTTCAAATACCTTGAACTCCGAACAGCTTAATAAACCAGATTCCAGAGTATTACTATCTGATATTGTGCCATTTCGACGGACACGTAGATAAACTTTAGAATTATCTTCACCACCGATGCAGATTTCATAACAGTCTGACTGCAGATCGTCAGCAGCAGAGAGCAGAATAAAAACGTCGGAACAAGCTTTAACATGGAATTTGATATATCTGTTGGCAAGAAATATCTGGAAAGTTGACAAGTTGGTGTAATAATCTGTAATATTTGAAGTCCAAATACTATAATACCCACTGTCCTGAGTGTTAATCCTTACTTCATTCAAAAGATTACCTGCAGTTGAATTGTGTATTATTAACTTTCAAATCATTTATTTATTTTGCATCATAAATATGAAAAAATATTTTCAATGTGTTTTAAAACACATAATAGTTTAGAGTATTACCAATTATAAAATCGATTCATCTTAAAGGATGATTCATTTCTACATTTCGTAAATATTCGCTTTTTATCGGGTAACATCGATATTTATTAATGTATATGTCGGAACCCTTGCAGTAATCCTTTATCAAAAATAGCAAAACTACTTCGAATGTTTGGCTTTTTGCGTTCCTGATAAAGGTAAATCCAGAAAAGCGTTTAGGATGTAAAGAAGTTATTAAACGTGTTGTTTTCATTTTCCCCCCATCACTACATGGTCGATACCTCTGCTGGTATTATCAACTCAGTAGTCAGTTTTTCTGTACTGACACAATTAAACAAACTTGATTAAACTTATCCGTTTTGAAAATTTTTAAATTTCTAAGAAACTAAGGTTTCAACTCCCTCAGACAAAGTTGGCTATATATTTTAGGTATTTTTGAAATAGAGCTCTTCAACGGTTTCGGCACATATCCATCTTCGGATTCCAAATGTTTGGTTCAAAAGGTAAATCCAGAAAAGCGCTCCGGACGCAAGAAATTATTAAATGTGTTGTTTTCAATTGTTCAAGGTGGAATCAAAACGATATTGTATCTAAATGACAGTTTATCTTTAACAGAGACTGAAAAACGCAGTCATAATCAATTCTAGCTGTGCAGGTGAAGAATGTTTCGAAATTAGTTGAGGTCCTACATGTATCAATGATGTGTATCTTTGGATTTCTATTTAAATATATGGTTTTACTGTGAACTTGAGGACAGTTTAAATATTTGGTTGGTTGTAATTAGTCTAACTGTGAATTTGAGGATACAAGAAGTTAAAATGGAGTTTACTTCATTTATAATAAAAGCCAGGGGTGGCAGGGGAATAGAAACATGGTCAATCAAGGTCTTCTTCCGATATCTACCTGCAGTAAAATCCTGGCGAAATTCAAGTCAAGTAAAAAAAGAGAAGATAAATCCGATGCCCCGTTTAGAAAAAGTGTCAAATTCTAGCACATAAAGAACTCTTGCATCAACTGATTGATGGACCGTAGGTGGCCTGTTACAAGTGATAATTTCAGTCACTGTCTCATATTACCTCATTTTCCAGTGGCAGGCCAAAAAAATCCCCGAACTTTATGCTGACCATTTCAGGAACTTTGTACAACATGTATTAAAACAATCATTATATTTTTTTGTCGAGTAAGTTTGACTTATTAAAGCGTTTACCAGTATATCAGAGTTTCAGTATCTAAATATGTGTTCTATCCGCTTTATTTCTTCTTCAATATATTAACTGCGTCTTACTGTTGATCCCATTTGAATTTTAGCTCTTTTCTTTTAATAAAAATATAATGCTTGAATATATCTAATTAACACAAATTGGAAATTGATCGCACATGGATAAAAAAACAAAATTTCGAAAAAAAAGTAAAAAGTTGCTTAATTTCCTTACCTAGTGCAGTAATGGTCAATACAGCTGCAAAAGTCCCTTTCGTAATCATCTTTGCCGAAATCTAGTTAAAGCACTTCAAACACAATTACTGATAAAATAATTTCTGAGTTACTATTTGAAAAAAAAACATTTATACATCAATTTATGTGTCAATCAACTTGACCTTATCCAATGAACATCGTAATTAGAATCATTACATTTTCAATTCAGTATGAATGTTTTGAGAAAGGCAGACAGCACAACTGATTATTTGAATAATTAAAAATACAATTTTAAATTTTATGCGTCCTATACACTTTTCAGGATATACCATCATCACAAAAGTCAATGGCAGTCAGCAGGGTCTAAGAACATCAGTTGTTCGACCTGTTAGTCAAATGTGTATTGTTAAAATATACTGTCCCAAGTCAGGAACCTGTAATATAGTGTTTACATATTTGTTTTTCGTTAATTTTTTTGTACATGAATAAGACCGTTAGTATTCTCATTTGAATTGTTTTACATTGTTATTTGGGGGTCTTTTATAGCTGACTATGCAGTATGGGCTTTGTCAATCATTGTTGAAGGCCGTACGGTGACCTATGGTTGTTAATTTCTGTGTCATTTCGGTCTCTTGTGGAGATTTATCTAATTGGCAATCATACCACATCATCTTTCTTTTTTTTTTAAATGTTGTTTGTGCTGTATTCAGAGTTCTCTACCACGTAATTTGTGTTGCATGCACACGTATGAAAATTGCGTTTTTTATCAAACGCAATCATAAGTTTGAACGTTGTTTTTAATTTATAATTGTTTAAAATAATTTCGTTTGGGCTTGTGTTATAATTTCCATCGGATGTATATGATCCTTTCACCCTATTTCGACTCTTCAAAATAAGAGAGTCTATGCTAAATTGAGGCAAATTGTGTGGCCTTCTAAATACTGTTTTGTTCCCAAAAACCACTGAAGAGACATTAAATGTCGAAATCTGAATATGGTGCACAAATGTTTAAACCTCATGTTTATGGTGAACCATCTTTCAGGCAAATTTATTGTTTTCTGTTTGTTTGGTATTTAATTTATAAAAGAATTGTACACCATATCCGGATTTCTATTGACGATTACCATATAAATTGATCACAATATGTATCAAAATGGATCTTTATACCAAATTGATACCCACTTATAGATACAAATTTATGCTCTGTATTTAGAGATATACCTTTTAGTGATAGGTGTTCCTATGTGGTTTTTGTGTGTTTCTTGTTTACTTTTACTATAAATTAAGTTATTTTGTGGATAAACTTTCAGTAAAAAACCAAACCGTCGGAGATACAATTCGAAACGTTCGCCAATAGATATTTAATTATGTGTTAACAATAACTAGCTATAGCCACTATCAATCATCAACTACTTTGAAGACTGGAAAATGCTAACCCGAAAAGTTTGTATTGTGCAATAGTTATCAAAAGTACCAGGAATATAATTTAGTACGCCAGATACGCGTTTCGCCTACATAATGCCGGCGTCACACATTGGTGTATATACTGGGGTGCACCAAACGTACAGAGAAAATTAACAAAGTCGGTGTACGTTAGTTGCACGCCAGAGAAACGCTAAGCAATCGTTAGACGCACGTTGCATAATTTTGAAGTGTCTCGAAATACAAAGGTATATGCTTGGTGAACGCTACAACTGCAGAAAATTACTAGCGTATTGGCAGCGAACATGATTTTGTAACACGACCGGAGTACGTCGGAGATATACGCTTGACGCTCATATCAAAACAATTATTAAGCCAAACCAGTACAAAGTTGAAAAGCAATGAGGATCCAAAATTCCAAAAACTTGTGCCAAATACGGCTAAGGTAATCGATCTTCCAATGTACTTTGGTTAATTAATACAAAAGCTTTGACCTAATTTATACCTCCAAAGTTGGAAAAGGATATTCTTTAGTTTGCATGCTTTTTCATATTTCTCGACCGGGAGACGTATTTCCGCGAATGATAAGGACGTCAAATTTTCTTTGTTTCTTCTCAATTTTCTTTTGTGACGTCATGAAAAAGGCGACCATTCCTGATGACAAGACCTAGCCTATAATGAACACACAAGTGTTTGCAAATCTTTCCTGTAGAAGGATACACTTAGATATCGTCTAAAATCATTAGAGAAAAAGATTCCACTTCAAACACTCGTTTATTTCGATATTTTCTACGTAAAAATGACTGTGCCAAGTCAGGAATATGACAGTTTTTATTCCTTCGATTGATGTGTTTGAGGTTTTGATTTCACCATTTTATTACGACCTTTCCGTTTTAAAATTTTATCGACGTTCGTCGGTATTCTTGGTATAACAATACTACTTGAAAATATTAAGGTCACGGACACTTACCAATTTATACCAACAGTAAAGAGAATTCTACAAATAATATGAATACACAGAACCCTGATCAATTTATCTTTTGCTAAAAGATTTCATCATTTGCTGTTTTGTATCATAATTGTAACATAATTTCATTCTTCTTTAATTTCTATTTTAGTGTTAAAAAAACCGTTTTAAAAATAGATATTCTCAAAGTTCCACATTCCACAAGATAAATGATCACTCTTTACTACTATTTTTTAACAGATTCCCCCTTTCCCCGTTCCCGCTTCTTGTACCCTTGATTCATGTTGACCATATTTGACCATATTTGGATATGAATATAAAAGTATGACGTAGAAACATAATTCCATAAGTCAACCCGAATGCACGCCCACAACTTCAGGAAGTGTCGGCATAGCAAAGTTCATTAACAAAAGTATGTCCCTCAATTTGGAATATTCAATACAAAAAAATTATAGAAGATTAAAAAAAAATTAAAATACCTGAAAAATTTGAATACAAAACTTTTCAAATAAAAAGTTGAAAAAATATTAAAAAATTCAAAACTTAAAAAAAAATTCAAATTAAAAAAAGTTATGGACTTCCCATCAAACTTAATAATATTAAAAGAATAGAAAAAATAAAATGCAAAATTAAAAATTTTGATGTCTAAAAGAGTGCTTGAGTGCCTGAAGCAAACCTTGTAACGAAAACGATGGAAGAGTTTTAGTTGTACGTATCGAGCGGGGATTCGCTTCCACTTTTTAGCTCACCTGGCCCGAAGCGCCAAGTGAGCTTTTCTCATCACTTTGCGTCCGTCGTCCGTCGTCCTCGTCGTCGTCCGTCGTCATTAACTTTTACAAAAGTCTTCTCCTTTGAAACTACTGGGCCAAATTAAACCAAACTTGGCCATAATCATCATTGGGGTATCTAGTTTAAAAAATGTGTGGCGTGACCCGCCAAACCAACCAAGATGGCCGCCATGGCTAAAATAGAACATAGAGGTAAAATGCAGTTTTTGGCTTATAACTCAAAAACCAAAGCATTAAGACAAATCTGACATGGAGGGAAAATTATTTATCAGGTCAAGATCTATCTGCCCTGAAATTTTCAGATGAATCGGACAACCCGTTGTTGGATTGCTGCCCCTGAATTGGTAATTTTAGGGAAATTTTGCTGTTTTTGGTTATTTTCTTTAATAATATTAAAGATAGAGATAAACTGTAAACAGCAATAATGTTCAGCAAAGTAAGATTTACAAATAAGTCAAATGACCAAAATGATTAGTTGACCCCTTTAGGAGTTATTGCCAATTAAAGTCAATTTTTAAACATTTTTCCTAAATTTTATATATCTTTTACAAAAATCTTCTCCTCTGTAACTGCTGGGCCAAATTAATCCAAACTTGGCCACAATCATCTCTGGGTTATATTGTTAAAAAAATGTGTGGCGTGACTCGCCAAACCAACCAAGATGGCCGCCATGGCTAAAAATAAAACATAGGGATAAAACGCAGTTTTTGGCTTAATACTCAAAAACCAAAGCATTTAGAGCAAATCTGACACGAGGTAAAACGATTTAAAAGGTCAAGATCTATCTGCCCTGAAATTTTCAGATGAATCAGAGAACCCGTGGTTGGGTTGCTGACCCTGACTTGGTAATTTTAAGGAAATTTTGCTGTTTTTGGTTATTATCTTGAATATTATTGTAGAAAGAGATAAACTGTAAACAGCAATAATGTTCAGCAAAGTACGATTCACCAATAAGTCAACATGACCAAAATGGTTAGTTGACCCCTTTAGGAGAAATTGCCCTTTGAAGTAAATTTTTAAATATTTTTAGTAAATTTTATATATCTTTTACATAAATCTTCTCCTCTGAAACTGCTGGGCCAAATTAATCCAAACTTAGCCACAATCATATCTGGTGTATCTAGTTTAAAAAATGTGTGGCATGACTCGCCAAACCAACCAAGATGGCCGCCATGGCTTAAAATAGAACATAGGGGTGAAATGCAGTTTTTGGCTTATAACTCAAACACCAAAGCATTTAGAGCAAATCTGATCAGAAAGAAAAATTGATTATCAGGTCAAGATCTATCTGCCCTGAAATTTTCAGATGAATCAGAGAACCCGTTGTTGGATTGCTGTCCCTGAATTGGTAATTTTAAGGAAATTTTGCTGTTTTTGGTTATTATCTTGAATATTATTATAGATAGAGATAAAATGTAAACAACAATAATGTTCAGCAAAGTAAGTTTTACAAATAAGTCTATATGACCAAAATGTTCAGTTGACCCCATAAGGAGTTATTGTCCTTTATAGACAATTTTAAACAATTTTCATAAAATTTGTAAATTTTTACTACTGGTAACAGTTTCCACAGAAACTACTGGGCCAAGTTCATTATAGAGAGTGATAATTGTGAGCAGCAAGAATGTTCAGTAAAGCAAGATGTACAAACATGTCACAATCACCAAAACACAATTTTGTCATGAATCCATCTGCTTCCTTTTATTAATTATTCACATAGACCAAGATGAGCGACACAGGCTCTTTAGAGCCTCTAGTTGAAAGTAACAATGGTGGCGCATTTAAGGACCAACTTCACAAAAGCTACACATTACACGGTGTATGGGAATGTGCACTTCTAGAGTTATCGTTCGTTCAACAACGAGACTGGTTTTCTTTTTAGATCGACAAGTACGCCCAAAAAATGTCTCTGCCGTTTTGAACGATGACATCGCAGACATCGTATATGAAAAAACGATTTATCCAAAGTCACCAGAAACCAATTTTACCAAATCTAATTCTCCTTGAGATACGCTAGTCCTAAAATATGTCACCCGAAAGATGACCAACTGTTTTGCTTGCTATTTTTTCGCATGAAACATTTAATAGGAGAATGTTTACACATGCAACAAGGTGAAGATGTTTCAGTGAATGACGTCAAGTTAGTTACTTATTCCTTATTCGTTTCTTATTCCTTATTCGTTACCGTGCAACTTATGCCGAAGCGTGTATGCTTGGCCACATGATCTTCGAGGATGTATGAAAAACAAACATTCCCAGCAGCAGCAACAGTTTCAGCAGCAGCGACGGCAACATCAGCAACAGTAGCAACAAAAGCAGCAGCAGCAGCTTCACCAACAGTAGCAACAGCTATGGCGTACGGAAAGCGTCAAAAGTAAAAAGAGCAGCATAAGTTATATTTGACGTACCAAAAGGGTCAATAAATATTTGCCTGGTGCATTTTAATCGCATATGCTATATTAAAAATACTAACTATGCTGTATTTTTAAATTGTAGCATATGCTGTACTATTTCAAACACATTTTCAATAAAGGGACAAAACTCGAAAGTAGCATAGGCTATATAATTTATTTTGATTGGACTGTATATCTCACTGTTGAAGTCGTGTTGATGAATCTAATAAATTGTCACCACTAAATTATCGGCCCTTTTTTCCAATAGTTCTAGAAATGAAATGTGAAATACGATCATTTGAAAAAATAAAATAACTTTTTTAATGATCAAGTCCGAGTTTATTCAAAGACAATCATATTTTAATATTATATGATTATATACATTCATATGTTTTTTTCTGGTACATATGAGGGGATTTTGTCTCATGGCATCGGGTAGTTTTAAAACAAGGGGAATGGAAACGCATGAACAATAATTTTTTTATATGATCTCATTCTCGTGTGATGTATTAATTATTCACCCTGCAGAGCGTTCTCACTAACCAATGTACTGTTATTCCAATTAAAGTTGTATAATACGATGCACTTGCTATAGGAAACTATGTCATTAAATTAATCACGCTTTATTTAATGACACAAACAAATTTCTCAACGATGAATGATTTTAAACTAAATAATTTGTCGAACTACAAAACTTCTGAAAGTGGCAATTAAGAACATGCAGTGTCATTTAGAAAATGTTCAGATCATAATAATTCCATGGGATGCTTCTTTAATTAATTTCATATGGTTGTATTAGAGTTGAGTGCGCTTCATACAAAAGTTTTAAAATTGATAATAAAATTTATCAAGACATTATCCAAATAATCTTTGAACTTTTGGCTAAGGCCGAAACACGAACAGATATGCCAGAGACAAAAAAAGTACATGCAGCAGGAACATTTGATTTCAGCTTTTAAAAGGGAAACTGTTCATAATTTGATAATACATTTTTTTTAAAAGTTTTTTTAAATGTTTACTGGCCATAGTACTAGCTTATATATAAGACATTAAATGGAATAGTTTAGGGACTAGTCTTCACTGCTGTCGACGCCAAGTTCGTAAATGGAACAAGAAAAACAGAAAAGTGTCAAAACGGGCATTCCTTAATGCTAGAAATCCTGCATCCAGGTCAACTTACTCCCTATTCTGAAATGGCACCAAAATATACGTTCTGTCATACATAATTCTATAGTTTTTGGAAATATTCGAGCCCTTTGCAACACCAATAAACAAAAAAAAAGAACACAATAAAACCAGAACAGAATTAACTATTTTCTTGAACATCGGTACACGCAATAAAACAGAGTTTCAGCTTAAAATCGAGAACAAGTTTTGAGGTTTTAGCCGGTCAAAATCAAGAAACATGGGGGGGGGGGGGGGGGTTTGACGATAATATATAAGTGAAAAAGGTCGTTTAGGTTAACTCTTAACTATGAACATAGTTTTTGTGTATGTTGAAGGAAATTAAGTGTTATTTGTTTATAAGACTTTTTAGTTTATTTGATGATATATTTTGGAGTTTAGTATGACGTCCATTTCCACTGAACTAGTGCATATTTTTGTTTAGTGGCCACTGAAGCAAGCCTCTGGGTGCGCGATTTTATTGCTGTATTGAAGACCCATTGGTGGCTCTCTGCTACTGTCGTCAGGTTGTTGAAACATTCTCAATTTCATTCTTAATTTTTGCAATTAATAATCAAATGTTTATATATTTATTCTGGTAATAATTGCACCCTGATTTATTTCAGGCTAATAATATCTATTTAAGATCATTGCAAATTAAAACAATTGAATAATTGAGTAAGTACAAATTGTACTAGGACTACGTGTCTGGTCAATAATGCGTATGTGCGTGCGTGTGATATTATCTTCGAGCAATAGTCGATCGCAAATAACGGACATTTTGAAGTCATCCCTGCGTAAATTTTACGGACACCACCACGAGTTTGTTTGTTCGTTATGGAATAACTGTTTCTCAGATAATATATTATACATGTTCCTTATGTTGACATGTAACAGCAATACCATTCCCTTTTTACGTATGTGACCCACATAATTAAGACTATTTACCGGATATGTAATAACATAAGCAACACGGCGGCTGTCACATGTGGAGAAGAATATGTGTACCCTTCAGGAGCACCTGAGATAACCCCCCAATTCTTGTTGGGGTTCGTGTTGCTTAAGTCTTTAGTTTTGTATGTTGACTTCTGTACTATTATTTGTCTGTTTGTCTTTTTATTTTTTAGTCATGGCGTTGTCAGTAATTTCCAGTCTATGAGTTTGATTGTCCCTTTTAAAGAGCATTTTTTTTTTGGCAATCCTATATTGCAAAATTAGCGGCTCAATCTTGGTAGTTGAAGTTGTGATCATATGAAAAAAGAATACTAGCGAACAAGCACATTATTTGTGGCAGAAAAATTGCTGTAACTGGCAATTGCAGAAAGTATACAGTACTGGGTATTTTTCGCTGTTTCAGGGTTTTTTCCGCTCAATGTTTTCCTTTTCTTGTGTTTCTGGTGATATTCTCAGCCTAAATTGTATTAAATTTTACTGTATGTTTTGGTTCGCGTTTGGTGCTTCTTTCATTTTTTCGTTGTGATGTGCTGTTTTCTTGTTATTCTTGTAAGTTCTCTTATTTTTTTTATGTTGTCTACATGTATAATAACGAATAGCATTTTTTTCGGCTATATAACAGTCACTGTGACTACCAGTTTTTGTTTTGTTGCAATTCCAAAAGCTTTTCATTATAGAAAATTTAATAAATCTTTCAAATTCCCACTCCTTCGGTGAGCTGTGTCCGAGTAATTATGGATGCTGTTACACTCTACAATCTACGATTTCTCTGAAACTACCAGATTGATTTCCACGGAAATTGTATCAATAAGTTCTGCACTTAATATTATAACTGCACGATGCAGTTTTACGACTTCTAATGTCACTCTGGTTTCATTAGCCACTCTTTAATGGTGGGTGTCTACTGGAAAGGGTAGGGAATGGTAAATCTACAGAAACCCGAATGCAATACAAAGTAATTACATCCGTTTTCTTAAATGATGTTGAAACGATCCGTTCAGTGTTTTAAGAACTTGTTTTGCAAATTAATTTTTCATTGAACGACAAAATTGATTTATTGCAGGTTATATTGTATAAATCATTTAAGACTTTCTCGTTTCTCATGTTCTAAAAAATACTGTTGGTTTTCCACTAGTAATATTTTGGGGCCCTTTATCATGTTTATACCTTGTTGTTATGTGTATGCCTATGTGTTAGCGAAGGTGCGGTGTTGAAGGCCGTGCTTTGACTTTGACCTATAATGGTTAACCTTGATTAATTGTAATTTGGAGGGAGAGTTGGTACTCTTTAAATTATTCTAACAGTATCACTGATCTATTCAAACCTGGCAACAATTTCGTGTTTTCAAAAAACTGTACAGTGAATAAATATATAATCAAAAATATTGTACAAAATCTTAACTTGCAATAACTGATTTCAACATTGCAACGAATAATTTGAACTCCATTTTTATTAGAAAGGTTGACATATATATATCTGTAAATGTTTATCCAAGCGAGGTTTTGCCTCAAGTATTGTTACACAACCATTGTTCAACGGTGAAACTTTGCATCCCCTTTCATTATACCATAATGGGTTTCTGCTTTTCTGACATTAGAAAGTTAAAAAGGGTTATTTCTCATCACAAAAACAGAAACAAAACAGAAATCTAGTATTTAATAAGTATATCATCAAACATAGAGTTCTTGGGATTTGAGTCAATAAGGAAGAAGCTAATAAGCTTGAATCGGGAAAATCAAACTTTAAATGTAACTTTGCCATATTAAAACAGTACATCAAATATCTTAAAGCATGAAGAAAAAAAGTCTGGTAAACTGAATTACAGACAGACAGACAAAGAGACAAACAGATAGACAGCCAGCCAGCCAGCCAGACAGAAAATAAACCCAACATGAAAAACTTAATAATAAGCAACACGAACCCCATCAAAAACTAGGGGTGATCTCAGGTGCTCCGGAAGAGTAAGCATTCAGGTAAGATTCAACCTGAAAAATATCGGAAGCATGAACTTATGATATATATGTAGTACGATGCATAGTAAGGAACTATTAATAATTAATACAATTATTTTGTACAATAATTTTGTTTTGATAATTTTGTCGGAAATAGCATAATTATTTTCAATGACTGGGGTTAGGACAATTCTAACATAGCAGATGTATCTATTTGTCTATATCGGAGATCCTGAATTCCAATTGTGGAACAGTAGTACAACAAAGTAGTTATTAATGATAAGTTAATAGCTATATATTAAGAAGATTCCATTATACTGGACTTCTGATATCAACGATCATCACCGACTTAATATGTGTTCAACTTGCCCGTCCGTCTATCCATCCGTCTGTCACACTTCAGTTTCAGTTTCGAAATGCTTTTTCGGATAAAACTTTTTCAAATAATTTTTGTTGTTTATTCAGTAATGATTTGGCATGATTTCTGACTTTATTGTATTTGGCTCTTGTGTCTAGATCTTGTTTAGTTATAATTTACTGTGGATTCAAAGATCAAACATGAGGCAGTCGGTATATGTTCGAATATCTGAAAGCTTAGCACTTATACCCGAACTACATTTTTATACTCAACTTTTATTTCTAAAACTGTTTAGTTAAGTCTCCAATTACAATTTAAATGTACAATAGCATAAAACGCAAAACTATAAACCTGCTATTCATCAATGCATAGTAATTGATAATAATGCAAACTATGAAAATTCGAAAGAAGGACGAAAAATAATTATTTGTCAAATGGAAAAAATAATTCCTAATAAGAGCAATCAGCTTTTTTTGCTACGCTTGATTTCAACACAGATCATAAACAATTACCTTCTAAATGGACCTTCAATTAATTTTCTAATTTCAAGGTGCTTTCTTAAAAAAAGATGAACAGTATAAAAAGTAACGATTTGACATAATTACCATTGAGCTACTATCCACCAGAGACCACACTGACGTAGATAGATATGCACAGAAAAAGGACACTATTATACATCTATTGATCCCGATTCAACATGTTCTAAAGAAAGGAAATTTAAAGTTAACTTTTATGATAAATTTTCAGAAAATTATATAAATGATGTTGTTTTATTATTTCATATGCATTATAATACTTTAGTTAATTTAATAACATCAATTTAAAATGAATCCTCTAGCTAGAGAAACTACTCTTTAAAAACGTCTCGAAAATTATATCGCGATGGAAAGCAAGTGAAAAACTATAAATATTTGAACTATATCTTACAAAGATTATATTTTTATTAAAAAAAATGTTTCTCCAGTAGCTCTTTGCATCCATGACATCTGTTTATTCGGGACAATTATATAGTTTTTAATGTTAACTTTGTTGTACGAACATACATGACTTTTAGAAAGCACCTACGCATGTGAGATTTCCGCGGGGTTTTGCTGAATGTTAACAGAAAGATACTACTTTAATAATATACTACCAATAGTTTCCAGCTTTGTAAAACCATGAATTAAGTTTAATGTAAAAAGTAGCAAATGTATATTTGTTTTTTGACAAATAAAATTTTTAGGTTTCATCACAATATTCTTATATATTATTGCCTTAATATAACCAGACTTAGTGAAGAATTTCTTGTAGTTACATTCAGATGGAGATTTCATTAAAGAGGTCCTGCATCATTAAGTCATTGTGCTTCTAAAGGCTATCGAAATGATAGTTTTAAACATATACTCAATAAACTCATCATACATGTAGATACCAGGACTAAATTTTGTTTATACGCCAGACACGCGTTTCGTCTACAAAAGACTCATCAGTGACGCTCGAATCATGAATAGTTCAAAAGGCCAAATTAAGTACGAAGTTGAAGAGCATTGAGAGCCAAATTTAAATACGTCGGATATCTTTTTTAAAGATAGTTTTTGTTATTAATAATATGTTTATAATATGACAATAAAATTACAATATGACATTGATTTAGATACAAACATTAAAAATCATTTTGTAGATTTGTATATTGGGAAAATGTGAAATACCAAACAATAAATTGCAAACACTCGATAGTATGACTGAATCTTTTCATGTAATGTAAACATGAATACTTGGGAACTCAGCTTACTCCATGAATGCATAGACAAAGGCAACTAACATTAACTTGGGCCATGCTTGCATAGACTGACACAACAGACTTAGCCCATGCATGCACGGACGAAGGCAACTAACGTTAACTTGGGCCATGCTTGCGTAGACTTACACAACATACTTAGCCCATGCATGCACGGACGAAGGCAACTAACGTAAACTTGGGCCATGCTTGCATAGACTGACACAACAGACTTAGTCTATGCATGCATGGACGAAGGCAACTAACGTTAGTTTGTGCCATGCTTGTATGGACTAACACATCAGACTTAGTCCATACATGCATGGATGATGGCAACTAACATTAAATTAGGCTATGCTTGCTTCGACTAACACAAAATTCAACTATTCAAGCAGAATTAGTCCATGCAAGCATGAACTAATTTAACGTGAGTTGCCTTCGTCCATGCATGCATGGAGTAAGCTAAGTTCCCATAATATAAAAGGGTTTAGTCATATTATCAAGTGTTTGCAATTTATTTCTTAATATAAGTTATATTGCACAATGTGCCTCATAATCATAAAAAGGAGGTTGAATATGAAAATATCAACTTAGAAGAAAAAAATGATAGTAAAACCAAATTAAAACCAAATTGAACTAACATCCTGAAATTTAGCAGTAAGAAGACATTCAGGTTTTCTAAACTGGATGTTGATGTTCAGTTTTATCTAATACCTTGTTTGTATTAGAAATTGATTTGTACAAATTACACCACCACAGTAATTGGTGTTTAAGAATGTGGAAAACTAGATTCTGTATAAGCCCTCAGGTTTATGTACCAAATAGAAAACACACTGGAAGTTTCATATAGCATGTCTAGTTAAATGAGATCCAGATAATCAGGCTCTTGATGCTAAACAAAATCAAATAACTAATTTTTGGGGATTTTGTTTTTATGCTACCCGGTTGTTTGGTCATATAATAAAATTAACACCTTAGAATTAATGAAACTTGATGATGTTTTCCGGTACAGGATCCCTAAGGTTCCTCTTCACCAGACTCATATGTTTGATTTGTATCTCTACTATTTCTGTTGATACGTCCGGTTATTTCACCTCGATTATCAAAATAATAGATTTCTTCGTATTTCCAGTAGTTATCTAATCTATTTTTAAATGCATTTATAGATGGCACTTTTGTTACTTTATCTGGTAACTTGCTCCATAAGTTGGCAATTCTTACTGCAAAGCTTTTTTTCCTCAGACTTCTTCTGATTGCCGCAAAAAATGAGTTAGTTTTTTACATGTTTTCTCATATGTGTCTTTCAAAGGTTAAATCTTCATCTAAAACTACTCCAATATCCTTCTCTTCTTTGCAATTAATAATATCATGGCCGAACAGATAATAAGTTGTGGTGTCAACTCTTATCCTCTGCTTAAATTCATATGTTAACATTTTTCTGGGTGGAATTTTAGGAGCCATGTATCACTTAATTGCTGAAGATATTTTAAGTCATTTTGAAGTATTCCTTGGTCTGATCTGCTTTCAAAAATTCTGAAAATTTTGATGTCCGCAAATTAGTAGGCATCTGATGTGACACAGTCAGGTAAGTTTATTTATAGAACATATAACAATGGGCCTAGTACTCAGCCTTGGGGTATCCCAGATGTTACATCTCCCCACTTTGGTGTTTTCTCATTCACTGAAACTCCGTGTTTTCTATAAAACAGAAAATCTGTTATCCAGTCTAGGATTGGATTTGTTATCCAAATATCTCAATTTTTTAACGAGTCGCATGTGTGGTACTTTATCGAAGGCTTTTATAAAATCTGTGTATATGCAGTCAATATCACGGCCATTGTCTATAGCTTTTTTTCCATTTATCTATTACCTCTAGGTGTAATACCACCATTGATTTCCCCTATTTGTCTTTGTTAGATTTGCAACTTTTCAAAAAAATGTGCAGAATTTATCTTTGTTTCAAAAAAAGAAATACTTGGCTTGAGTAAAGTTTTATCCAATCCAGTACTGTAAAAAATAATTCACATAACATTTCATTGCATATAAGTAAATAACCATCACTGGAAGTTAATCAATCAAATGTCTTCCCTTATTTAACATGCGTACAAGATTTAGTAACCATGTAAACTCAAGTTTACAAAATGTTCTATAGAAACCCCAAATAAAAAAGTAATTGTGCTTTGAAATACCGAAGACATATGTTTACCACACAGAAATGTTTAACTGCAATAAAATGTATGATTAATTTCCTACAACTGTAAAATTCAAGGGATTTTTTTTTTCGCCCTATTTTTGTATACTGTACAATCGGATATGACGTACCATGTTTTGTTGGTATTACACCTCTAATAGTTGTAGTTTTGTCGATCTCCAAGAAATAAAACCGATATTGCTTGTTTGAAAATAGTTTATTTTTTTTCAAATAGCTAATTATATGTTCTTATATAAGTAAAATCACAAAAATACTGAACTCAGAGGAAAATCAAATCGGAAAGTCCATAATCATGGCAAAATCAAATGACAAAACACATAAAAAACGAATGGACAACAAATGTCATATTCCTGACTTGGCATAGGCATTTTCAAATGTAGAAAGTTGTGAATTAAACTTGGTTTTATAGCGCTAAACCTCTCACTGTGAACGACAGTCTCACCAAGTTCCGTAATATTTACAATGATATCTAAATATTTCTCCTTTATCTAACAAACCGCTGATGTGAGACTAACTGGTCTATATTTTTTGCTTGTGATTTATTCCCTTTTTTAAAGATTGCACTAGGAAGTTTTTCCAATCCTTGTGGACTACTTTTTGTGCTAATGATTGGTTTAAAATGATGCATAGTGATTCAACTTTATCTTCCTTAACTTCAAACAACATCCTAGGATGTAGGCCTGGAGATTTATCGGTTTTTATTTTGTGGAGGTGCTTCAATACCAAATCAGTGCCAATAATTTTCTTTTCTATTGAAATGTGTTTAGTTCTGAAATATTGCCTTGTTGTTCATTTGTAAATACGCTAGTAAAAGAGGGACGAAAGATACAAAAGGGACACTCAAACTCATAAATCGAAAATAAACTGACAACGCCATGGTTAAAAATGAAAAAGACAATTAGACAAACAATAGTACATATTACACAGCATAGAAAACTAAATAATAAGCAACACGAACCCCGCCGGTGCTCCTGAAGGGTGATCAGATCCTGCTCCACATGTGGCACCCGTCGTCTTGGTTGCTTATGTGATAACAAATTCGGTAAATACTCTAATTCGGTAGGTCACGTTCATGAAAGGGGAGGGGATGTAGTTACGACGTTAAGAACATATCCGATATCATTTGTGAAACGGTTATTCCACAACAATCAACCACCTAGTGATGGCGTCCGTATAATGTACGAAGGGATGATTTCAACTTCACAATTTGGAACTCTTGGTTTAATAGATTCCGTTTAAGCAGTAACCCTCTATCAAGAGAATCATGATAGGAAATGCAAGCACGGGAATATCGTATCAATTGTACCCCGTATGCAGGTGCTGCTGGAATGTTGGTACTTAGTAATGGAAAGTTCACAATCGGAAAGCTGAAATCATCTGTTTTGTCGCAAAGTTTTGTTTTAGACCGACTCTCATTGTCATTTTCTAGATGTAGGATTAGATATGAGGCCGACTTAACTGTATCTGTAGTTTTCTTTATCTCTAGTTCGGTGGGACAGATGCGTTCAACATAATCAACAATTTTTGAACTATTCAGTGAAAGAACATCATCTATATAGCGGAAAGTAGAGTAAAAGGATATTGATAACTTCTTACCTTTCTTCCTTGGAAGTTCCTGTATGAAGTCGGCCTCATAACAATAAAGAAACATGTCGGAAAGAAGATAGGCACACTCTGTTCCCATTAGAATGCCGACAGTCTGTTGAAAAACACGTCGTCCGTTGGTAACAAATGTGTTGTTAATCAAGAAATCAAGCATCTTGATAATGTCAGTTTCAGAGAATCTTTTGTTTGAATCAGAGAGATCCGTTACAAGTAGAATTGATCCCTCCCTAAGACAAGATACATGTATCTACGTTGGCCATTCTTTTTTTATGAAACAAAGAAATACCAACTCTTTTAATTTGTCTTTTGGTTTGGAATGTGGAATACTTGTGTAAAGTGTAGAAGAGTAAAATGTTTTAATGCTATTACAAGATGATAGAGAGTTAGAATGTATGTACTCTAAAAGATCTTTGGAATTTTTAAGTATCCACATCTGATTCACGCCACCTCTAGAATAGCCAGTTTCACGATAACTTTGAAGCCCGTCTTTGATTGCTGATAAAAAATATGTTAATAATTTAGAAATAAGCTTCGTGGAGCACTTGGAAGAGCCAGCAATATATCGATGTTTGCAAGGACACTTATTTAGTTTAGGTCTCCAATACAGTGATTGAAAATCCAGTTTTTCATCTTTGGTTGAAATTCAAAAGGAACATAGAACAGACCTATGATTATCCAGGATTTCCTCCTTAGTGTCGTAAGGGTATTTGTTGAGTTTCCAAGTGAATTGTCAATACCTAATTCGTTTATCAAGCAGTTAATGTAATGAGTTTTACACACAAAAACGATGTTGTTTGGGGCCTTAACTGCAGGGACAACAACATGATTGTCATGGAGGTAGGATAAATGTTGCTCAACATTTGGGCTTTAAGGATTGACAAATTATGGGTATTGATAGAGCCATTCAGTTTTTTAATTCTAATTTGTATCGACGACCTTACTGCCTTAATTCTGAACGAGTGTCTACGTCTTTCTTCTCGCGCTTATCCTATTGCCTGGCATAATCCTCGACTGAATCCAGCAACATTTTAAAGTTGTATGCTCACAATATTTCTGACCTTAAGATAATACATTTCGTAGGGACGTTTTATTAACAGTGTTGAGGTCACCGGTAAAAACGATGCCAGCCGGATTATATATGAATTGGGAAATAGCACAGGTGCAATCAGAAGATTTAGACTTGAAGTCGTCAATATTGAGATCCTGCAAAACCTGTTTGTAATTAAAAAGTTTTGCAATAGGTTTGTTATAGGTATAAGAAATGATTGGTACGGACTGATCTTTGAAATAAGGAGGTACTTTTTATTGAACTTATTTATGATCAAAGATAATGCTTAAGTTGACGCCATCGAGACCTTTGTTGGCAAAGGAAAGATTAAGGAAAGACTTTTTCTCTTTTTCATCTTTTCCAATGCGGACTGGCTTGAAAAGTCTGTTAAATTATAGCTATAAGTTTGCATTGGTTTGAATGATGGTTTGTAACAGTGGTTTCCAAGCATAAATTGAACCCAGGATGAAGTGTTAGTAAAATACTATTATAATATTTCAGCTTTTTGTTTGTTATCATCCGTTTTTTCCTCTCAAATTTTACATCTTCCGAGTCAACATGTAGGTCACCCATACCTTCTCTTGTCTTGGATTTGTATTTTATATAGGGCTTTTGGATTTGTCTCGGTACATGTGGCATTATCGAATAATCCTTTTTCAAATAATTTCTTTTGTTTATTGACTGATGATTAGGCCTGATTTCTGACTTTATTGTATGCGGGTCTTGTTTCTGGATCTTCTTTAGTTGTTATTTATTTGATAGATTAAATATTTTCTTTTAATTAACTTCTCTCGTTTTTGTTTTTTTTGTCTATTGGGAATACATATTTCTCTTTTCCTATTTTTGTCATTGTTTTCGTTGGTACATGTAGAAAACTGTGTTCTAATTCTTTTAAAATGGTTAAAGAATAATTCCAATAACTTTCAATGGAAATTGCACCATTGAGCTTATCATGTCAGACTATTTTATAAAGCTCTTGGATAAAATCTTTGAAATTGCAATGATTCTACAGTTAAGCTTTTTTGGGTGATCTTTTTTTACATAACAATTACCATCAAAAGAAATGATGCAGTGGTCGCTTTTTCCAAACGGGCTTATATATTCTAAGTTGGAAATCTCCCCTCCCTCGTTTGAAATTAACGAAAATAAATTAAGGGTATGGGGTGTCAGCTCTTCTTATTCGTATTGGTTTTGTATTATCCTGATACTGAAATTTGTTTTGTAGTGCTTCCATAAATTTATTTTCAATCCTTTTTGGTCTTTAACCTTTAGTGTTATATCTTTTCAAATTGATTTCAGGATTATCAAAATCTCCTTTAATGAGTATTTTAAACAACCCGATATATGTTGCCTCTAACATTAGGTTTAATAGTTTATCGTTGTATTCCTTGGAACTGTTGTATGGGGTTCTATACAAATGTAAATAAAACCTACTAAAAATTTTATCATTTTGATTAAGCATTACTTCAGTAAGTATATTTTCTTGAAACTCGGTCTTCATCGTGATTTCGGTGATTTCTGTAGCATCTAAGACGGAGTCTACATACATTATAAGGCCTCTTCAATCATCTAACTTTATGTTTTTCTCAAATATTTTGTTAATTGCCCCATGGTAATGAGTATTCCGCTGTTGATGGTTTAGGTCTGCTAGCTTTTGAATAGAACTGTAAACATGGTACAATTATTTACATTGGTGCCGTTAAACACATTTTCTTTGTTTTGTACATTTTTAATTACATTTTTTGTCCCTCTTCTTACTTTCTTAATTTGACTACCTTCCTCGCACATGGCGGTCCCTAAATTATGAACAGGAAGTCTCCCGAATTGCTCTCTTGTTGTTTCTCAGCCTCAGCCGACAGTCTCTTTTCTTCTTCTCTTTCACTTTTCATAAGGTCATTGCTTACATTTAATTTTTTGTATTTTTGGATAGTTTCACTGTACGTCATTGCCCTGTGAATACTTGAGTCATTTGCAATCATACCACATCTTCAAATTTTAATTTTTTTTGTCATTATGAATTGTTAACCTAGGATTTTTTTACAAACACCTTCACTTTTTTCTAAATTTCAAAATAGAGGCATAGATACGAAGAAGACATTCAAACTCATAAGTAAATAACCCCATGGCAAGAAAAGAAAACGTTCAAAAGACAAAAAAAAACAGAAAACAACTGTCATGGGGTTCATGCAAGTACAAAGACATTGATGAGTCTAATTCTGTAGGTCAGATTGGAGGGAAAAGAGGAGGGGAATGCCGTTTACAAAATGGGATCATATCCAGTATTCCTCTGTGAACAGATATTTTATTAAAGTTAACCGTTACAGTAACTAGCAAATATTTGTATCATTTTCATATTCAAATTATAACGCATATTGACTAATACACTGCAACTGTACTATTTGCTCAGTTAAATTGCATAGACCATATATATAGTCACTTAATGTAGATCACCATTTTATGACGTTGACACTAAACATTTCTGTAGAGTTTTAGAAGATGTAGTATATAAAGAGTAACCATCGCTTTCTACCTGTCTCTAAGCCCGAAACAAATAAAATTCACATTTCGAGACGATGTATGGTTATTCTATATCTCTTTCACGGCACATATAGGTGTAAACAAGTTATTCATATTGTTAAATTTTTTCTTGACTTTTATTCAAGCAACGCCGTACTTGCAGTTCAACACAATATAGAATTTTTTGGAAAGATTTTTCCCAAGTCTTTTTGAAAGGCACCAGCCTCCCAAACTTAAGGTAGCACAGGTTTGCTTCTCATTGTATAAAATGTATACACGCTAACATATAGTTCCCTGTTATTTTCATGACTTCTATTTCTTATTTTAAAATTGATAAATTGTAAAGAGTTAAAATTTCCTTTTCTAATGAACGAAGTTCTCTAATCGGTAATCAGTTAAATTTGAGCACTTTATTGTGAAATTCCTATTTCCGAATATCTGCCGAAGATAAGAAAGTTTCCTTTGTCCATATTGACGGTCAATATTGAAATTTTACAAAATACAATGTTAAATACACAAAAAGAACATCGATGTCGATCTCAACGATACACTGTTTACATATATAGTATATTAGAATGGAGGACTTTCACATAGTCAATTAGTTAAGTATGGACCTGTCACACTTGGACTTCGTTCACTGTTAACATGAACTAAACGCATTGACATTATCAATAAGAAAAAACCTTTCATGTGACTTTATAGCTAGTAATACGATGTCAAGTTATCCATTTCATTAACAAACAAAGCTGTTTAAACACATATACGGGTGAACTTATATTGCATCCTTTAAATTGAAGTATTTATACTCTGGTGAATCATACGTAAATGAATCTGCATTCGTCTTAACAATTGGTATCATCCTTCATTGTTTTCAAAAACAAGTATTAGTTATAAAATATGAAAAACGAAAACCGACAAAATACATATGTTGTCATAATACAGATCGATTGAACAGTCAAACAATACAAGATAAACACGCCTTGTTTTCATGCAAACATTTTGAATAAAACTGCCAGTTGTTGACAACTGACTTGACGACTGGTTGACTTCCAGCAACGATCTCACATGCTTTGGTATTGGTATTGAAGTTAACACCCAGACAGTCATTCCTCGTTGAACATTCGACTGAACAGATAAGACGGCTGTGTTATACAGTGGTAGACAATAAGGTCATATTACCATATGTGTCCGACTCACCACAATAATAGCCTGTGAAATATGCTGAAAAGATCAGTTTGAAGATGAATTACAAATAATAGGATACAAAAAATACAAAAAAGGATAGATTTTCCATTCCTCTCTTCGTATGCTTCACTTTTCATATTTATGAGTTTTTATATTATCATGGATTATTATACAATTTATCCCGATCCTGAGGGAGATATGAAGATTTGTTCACCCAAGAATATTCATATTTCACGAGGGCTATGCCCGAGGGAAATGTGATTTTTCGAGGGTGAACAAATCTTCATATCTCTCGAAGCTTAGGGAAATGAATGTTTTATTCCACTGCCTATGCTTCGTTTACTTACTGAGTATACTATATTAATTTGTAAACGTTTGTTTTCTCGAGGTCCCGATCTACAGAGGGGAATATGATGTTTAGAGGGGAATATGATATTCAGAGGGGAATATGAAGTTTTGTTCGACGTCACGTGTGATAGTTTCAACCAATCAAATGTTGATTTCACCATCAAAATCAACATGCAGTGGAATAATTAGTTTTATTTAGTTTTTGTATTTTGTTTGTTTGTTGATAATAATAAAAACAAGAAATAGTCATTTAGAACGATTACGTTCATGCTGTTCAATTAAGAGATATGACATTCACGTGAAGGTCAAATTTAATATTAATTTTTTTCTACAAAAAATCATGAACCAAATGGATCTACAATAACCTCTGATGGTAACAATGCATTTTGCGGGTTGGGGTTAGGTTTAGAATACAACATTATTTGATTACAACTGACAATAAATATGTATAAAATTCACTGATCATGAACACCTTGAAATCAGATTTTAACAGTCAAAAAGGGTACATTGAAACAACAACAACGATAAACTTTGAAACACACAGCGAAACATTTAATTCTCGAAAAGATAAATGTAGGCACCAGTAGTTCGCTGTTTAAAAGTGATAAATAGAAAACGCAAATCATATCCGGGTCACAAACCAAAACCGAGAGAAACACATCATATCCAAGAGGAAAACATCAGTACAACAGAAACATTATTTATATAATCTGAATGTATTGTTTTCAACCTTGTATTCATTTGGCTTTTTAACTATTTTGATCTGAGCGTCACTGATGAATCTCATGTAGAAGAAACGCTCGTCTGGCGTATAAAATTATAATCCTGGTACTTTGGATAACTATTTCCTCTCCAAAAACATGTTAAGGTTGATACGTATGCTCATTGTATATAAAAGCGCTCAAACAACTTTTACATATAGTTAGTGTATTTAATAATATTAGAAAATGAGTTTTTAATGTTGAAACTAATTCTTGATATAAGGGAATAGAATCGAATTTATAATATGAAAACTTCTTTTTAATATTAATAAATAAAATTTATTTATTAAAAAAGACTATTTTTTATATAAAAAAACCGTCTATAAAACTCAATATTATAAAATCTTTTTTATAATAATAGATATTCTTTTAATATTAATAAATAGGTTATACATTTCACAACGGCTTGCCCTTTTCGTTTGATTGGAAACATCAAAATATCTTCACTTAATAAAGTATGCATAACTATCTACTGATTTTAAAATTGCTTTCATTGATCAATCGCAGAAATAATTTCCTCAATTTTTTATTCGCTAAAATCGGTTTTGGTTATATTGCTTACATGAATGCTCCAAAATCCACTGTCCTTTACTTCCCCATCCCGTCATGATCCCTAAGCCTTTAATTTGTATCGGTGATGGGTCCGTCCAATCCATGACTATTCCTCTGTCTGACATAAGAGTTATCCTTCCTGATTCTTCCCAGGTTACTTCAAATACCTTGAACTCCGAGCAACTTAATAAACCAGATTCCAAAAATGTATTACCTGTCGTTGTGCCATTTCGACGGACACGTAGAATTATTTTAGCATTATTTTGTCCTCCGATGCAGATTGTATAACAGTCAGACTGCAGATTTGTGGCAGCAGAGAGAATAACAACAGCGTTGGCACAAGCTTTAACATAAAATTTGATATATTTTTTGGTTAGAAATATCTGGAAAGTTGACAGATTGGTGTAATAATTTTCAATATTTGGAGTCCACAGAGCTACCCTTCCACTGTCCTGAGTGTTAATCCTTACTTCATCCAAAAGATGACCTGCAGTTGAACTCTGTATTATTAATTATCAAATATTCATTTTTATCTTAATTATGATTTAAAACAAATAGTTATGTGTAAAATTGACAAGGTGAAATCGAAACGTACAATTTGTGTGTACGATTCATCAAAATGTATTATACATTTCGTAAATATTCGTGTCTTATCGGGTACCGTCGGCAGAATGTCTGTGTTCTTTTAATGCTTATGTCAGAATTCTTGCAGTTATATTTTATTTACTATTGCAGTTCTACCATAATGTGCCCGTTGGTGCAAAGATGGAATCAAAACTATATTGTATCGGAATTGCGATTTATCTTTAGAAGAGACTGAAAAGAGACTAAAAAGCGCTGCCATAACCAATTTAATCTGTAAAGCTTAATAATGTTAAGAAATCATTTAGTTTTGTAACGACCAATAAAAAGTATCTTTGAACGTCTGTTTAAATATTTGTTTGCATTGGTTTTATTGTGAATTGACAAATTAAAGGGTAGTTTTAGTATTTGTTTGATTAAAATTATTTTAACTGTGAATTGGATGATAGTATAAATGGATTTTAACTCAAGTAAATGGAAACCAAGAGTGGCTTGGGATTAAAATATGGTCACTTTTGGTATTCCTTTGATTCTTACCGGCGGTAAATCGCTTGGAGAAGACGTTACTAAGTTGTAAAACTTGTGTCTGATCCATTTGTCCTCTTTAACAATAAAATATGTTTAAACTAGTAAAACGCTTGCCAAAGTAGGCAGCAATGTCCAGTCAGATGAGAGAAGTGAAATCCAATAGCTCGTATAGAGTGCCAAACTCGATCACGTAATTATAAGGACACTTGCAACAACTTGATGAGGGATTGGTAGGTGACCTGTTGCAGGTCAAAATTTTAATCACTGCCCAATACACCCTCATTGTCTACTGTCCGTATAAATAATTGAATCAATTTATATTTGATCTCTTTTCGTGCTTTATTTAATTGTAAATATAACGTTTAAATATATCTAATTTACACAAATCGAAAAATGTCAGCACATGGATAATTAAACACAATCAAGAAGAAAAAAGAGTAATAAATTGCTGAATTTCCTTACCAAGTGAAGTAATGCTCAATAGAGCTACAAAGGTCCCCTTCATAATCATCTTTGCCGAAAGTTTATTTAAGCACTTCAAAACAAAATTACTGTTAAAATTATTTCTTAGTTACTTTAAAGAAAAATCATATATAAATCAATTTCTTTGTCAGTCAAATTTATCTTATCCAATGAACATCTTAGTTCGATTCATTGAACTTCTAATTCAGTGTACAGTTAATGAAGTAAGCAAAGAATATAATTGATTGTTTGAATAATTAAAAGTTAAATCATGAAACTCGTGCGATGCGCTTTTCTTGATTTACCATCACCGGGAATGCTCACACCAAACCATTTGAATGCCAATGAAATATATGATCTGAAAAGCTATATATATGATCAAAATGAACCTACAAAACAGCCGAAACCATCTCGGGTCAATTTTGTTTGAGGGATCAGTTGAGTTAAACTATAAGTTGGTCAAAACTAGAAAACTTCAAACTCGTTAATTTTGTGATAAAGCTTGGAACTGCCATGAGAGGAAATGTGTAAACTCTTTGTATTGTTGTCAAGTTTTATAAAGTTTAAGAATTTTGTTCACTTAATTTGTAATTGCATGGTACAATATTCTATTAAGGGCACCATTCAACAATACTAGGGTATAATCTTGTTATGTTATATTCAGGGAGGTATTACACAATATTGTTGCGATAGTTCTAATGTTTAAGTCAGATCAATATTCAGCAATATTTATGTTTAGTGCAAAAGGAAAATATGATATCTTATTTATGAAAATTTTAACAATAATAAGGCAATAGTCCTGTAACATCAGGAAAATATTCAACAATTTAGTACGGAAACTATTTTCGGTTTAGGGCAATACTCACTAGTATAAGTGCAAAAGTATATTAGGTGTAATAACACCATTGATTTTCCCCTATTAGTCTTTGTTAAATTCGCACTTTTCAAAAAATTGTTCATAATTTATCTTTGTTTCAAATAAAGAAATACTTGGCATGAGTAAAGTTTTATCCTGTCCAGTTCTATAGAAAAAGTTTCACATAACATTTCATTGCATATAAGAAAATAACCATCATTGGAAGTTAACCAATCAAATTTCTCCCCTTATTCTATCTGTGTACAAGGTTTAGTCACCATGTAACCTCAAGATTACAAAATTTTCTATAGAAATCACAAATAAAAAATAATGGTGTTTTGAAATACCCAAGACATATGGTTATGACACAGAAATAGTTTTACTGCAATAAAATGTAGGATTAATTACCTACAACGGTCAAATTCAAGGGAATATTTTTTTAGACCTACTTTCGTATGCAACCGGATGTGACGTACCATGATTTGGTGGTATTACACCTAAAGAAGACCTTTTTGTTCAATAAACTGAATGTGACTTTTTCCCTTTGTAATACTGGTTATTTCAAGCATTTCTGTCAAGTTTTGTCATAATCAGTTCAATAGTTTAAGAAAAATCTAGTATATTGAAAGACGACATCTACAGCGATTCAAGCAAAATTTCTGCGACAAATCCAAACCTAGCCGCATCAAGATAGAATAGAGTGTGGACCAATAAATGATCAAATATCTATCTTATCTGCCTACAAACAGTTGAAAAGGATACACAAGATGATTTTAGGAAGATAAAATACCACTAATAAACCTCTTTGTCTTCTTTATAAGGTCTTTTGGGGTCAATTTATACCTCTCATTTCCTCAAAATTTCAACTTTTCAGGCTAATAAATAAAAATATTGGGGTAACTTTCACTCATTTATGGTAGAAATGTTATTAGAAATGAGTAATTGAGGCATTTTAACAGCATGAACAATCCATATAAAAGTTTACTGTCTCCAAAGAGGTTTCAATAAGTCCTTAATATGTAAAAATTAAATTTATGCCGGGTTCCAAAGAGGGACATAAAAGGCTTTTCTTTAAGTGAATAACTTGTCGTTACAACATTAAAACTAATTTCATCTACTTATAACTATATATTTATTTAAGTATTACCTAAGAAAATGTTATAACATAGCAACATATAAGAAATAAGGAGAAAAAGCCCACCCCCCTCTAAAAAAAAATATATGCACTTAGAATGGCTTGTTCTTAATTGAATTTTCATAATACAGTCCTATTTCAAGACAATTTTCTCATAAAATGTGTTTTGGAGACTCAATCCACTCAGAATATTTCATTTTTTGTATTATTTCACTTAAATAGCAAGTAATTTTAACACATGAGATTATTCACAAGGCCATAGGTGCATGCACAGTTTCCCATATTAGGTGTAATACCACCATTGATTTCCCCCTATTAGTCTTTGTTAAATTTGCACTTTTCAAAAATTTGTGCATAATTTATCTTTGTTTCAAATAAAGAAATACTTGGCATGAGTAAAGTTTTATCCTGTCCAGTTCTATAGAAGAAGTTTCACATAACATTTCATTGCATATAAGAAAATAACCATCATTGGAAGTTAACCAATCAAATTTCTCCCCTTATTCTATCTGTGTACAAGGTTTAGTCACCATGTAGCCTCAAGATTACAAAATTTTCTATAGAAATCACAAATAAAAAATAATGGTGTTTTGAAATACCCAAGACATATGGTTATGACACAGAAATAGTTTTACTGCAATAAAATGTAGGATTAATTACCTACAACGGTCAAATTCAAGGGAATATTTTTTAAGACCTACTTTCGTATGCAACCGGATGTGACGTACCATGATTTGGTGGTATTACACCTTTTACTTAGCTCCTTTATGTTTCAGCTTCTTACCGCACAGGTTAATATTTGAGATGTTCATCCTTTTAATAAAAGCTCTCAGACGCATTGAATCGTATTAAAATCAAAAATATATAAAATAATAAGGAACTTTCATCTTTATAAATTTGTCCCACCTGAAAATGTTGTGTACTATAGTTATGATTGGAAAATTTTCAAGTCATGTCAGATTATTAATAATATATTAAAAAAGTTAAAAAGCTTTTGTTAGTATTCAGAAGGATGTACACTTCAGTTGTGCTATTTTTATTTTAAGTTCTTTGTGGAGTTGTTCTGAGTGTTCTTATAATATGTTTGAATACACTTACTTCCAACGAATATTAAACATTTATGTACTTTAATGCATCTAGTTTTCTTGAAAGTTTGAGTGCATAATAAAGCAAAAGCCATTATGTACACTTCACCGATAACTACTCTCATGAGAAACATAGAAACAAACGCCATGTAGGTACTGAATGGTGTAGTTATTTCAGCTCAAATTATTACGTATCGAAATATTACAAATAAACTCGTCATCGATACCACGATTGAAATTTTGTATTTTCGCGACAGGCGTTTCCTCTACAAAAGACTCATCAGTGACGCACAAATTAAAACAAATAATTTAATAATCCCTAGAGTTTTCAACAGAGTATGCGAGATATGTTAAAATTGATATGGAGAAATTTATCTGTAGTGTGAATATGATCTTCATAAATGAGAAATACAATAAGAATTGACAACAACATGCTTTGAATTATTAAAGATTGATCAATGATATATGTTGATGAAGCATTGGAGTGAAATGATATTAAATGGGAAGAAAGAGTTTTTTTGTGTATAAATAAGAAGTACCTTTATCATGTTTTAAATCTAAGCGACTAGATTTTTATTATTTTTGGTATGTGTTCATATTATGAAGTCATATTGAAGAAATGGAACATATTAGTTAGCAATTCAGATTTATCATCGGGTTATTATTTGATGAAGCCATACACATTTGCTGTTAGTATTGTGACATTCAAACTAGCACTTGAGGTAATAAAAGAGTTGTTTTATGTTGGTTTATAATTTAATTAATAATTTGTTCATTTTGACTTACGTTACTTTGCTTAGTTGCTCCATGTACATAATGTTTTACTGTTTTGCTTGCTTTTTAACTGTTAATGGAATCCATGTAGAGTATAGTATTTTCATAGTAATAGAATACTTATCGCAGTTAAGTTAATGAGATGCATAAACTAATACATGGAAGACACAAGTTTAATTTGAGTCTTTAAAACAGAAATATAGAAAAAAAATAATTATGTAAAAGATAATGAAATTATTATTTTTACTTAAAATGTTATTAAGTGCAATGTACTTTTTATAAACATGTTTGCGTTATCTTTCCTGACACAAGTATTTATAGTATTTTATTTTGTATGGTCTTTATATGAGACTACCGTTATGTGATGCCTATTTCTACCTTGTTTCATCAAGCTAGGTATATTTCTAAAAACATACGATTGTACAAATATTAATTTTACCAATATTGTTATTGTTCCAACCAAATTGCATGGTCAGATTATACTTTATCCATACTTAAACCATTTTATAGAAATATATTTTCTTTTAGCTGAACAGGTTCGTGTCAACTTAATTACCTAATCAAATTTAGAAACTGCAGAAACTGACCACATCATATCTTAATATGACTGCATGACTGAATAACAGGCAACACTACTATAAGCGATTTATTACAACTGCATTCAATAACCTGTCCGAGCATAGGACATAGATGCATTGAAATAAAGTAAAATGTCGGTCAAGTATTTCAATCCCTTGTCCACTATTACTATATATTACTATATTGTAATTGATGTGTTAATTGCTGAAGGTTGTATGCTGACCTATAACATCATTACCCTGTGAATAGTTGAGTCATTGGCAATCGTACCACATCTTCATACTTTCATTTTTTTTATTATTAAGATTGTTTACATAAAATGTTTTATACAAACACATTTAATTTTTTGAAAATTTTTGAATAGAGCAGTAAGATACGAAGAAGACATTCAAACTCATAAGTAAAAACACCCAACTCCATTGCCAGAAAAGAAAAGGTTCATAAGACAAAAAAACAGGATACAATTGTCATATGGTTCATGCAACTACAAAGACACTGATAAGTCTAATTCTGTAGGTCAGATTGGAGAGAAAAGAGGAGGGGAATACGGTTTACAAAATTGGAACGTATCAAGTCTTCCTCTGTATACAGATATTTTACTTAAGTTAACAGACAACATTTGTATCATTTTCATTTCATATTTAAATTATAACTCATATTAACTAATACACTGCAACTGTACTTTTTGCTCTGTTAAATTGCATAGACCATACATACATTGTCACATTATGTAGATCGTGATTTTTATGACGGTGACACTGAAAATTTCTGTAGAGTTTTAGGAGATGTAGTATATAAAGGATAACCATTATTGTCTTGTGATATATACATTTTATCTGTACTCAACAAAGCCTCGCTTTCTAACTGTCTATACGCCTGAAACAAATAAAATGTACATTTCGAGACAATGTATGGTAATTCTAGATCTAATTGACAGCACATATAGGTGTAAACAAGTTATTACTTTTGTTTTTCCTTTCTTGACTTTTATTTAAAACAACGCAGTACTTTCAATTCAACACACTGTAAAGATTATTCCCAAGTCTTTAAGAAAGGCACCAGCCTCCAAAACATAAGGTAGAACAGGATTGCCTCTCATTCAGTTAAATTTGTGCATTTAATTGTGGAATTTCGTTTTCCGAATATCTTCCGACGGTAAGGAAGTTTTCTGTATCCATTTTGACGGTCGGTATTGAAAATTTTACAAAATGCATTTCTAAATACACAAAAAGAACATTGATTTCGATCTCAACAATACACTATTTACATATATTATATAATATATCAACATTGATGACTTTCACACAATCAATTAGTTATATAGAAACCTGTCACACTTGGGCGTCGTTCACTGTTAAGATAATCTTAACTCATTGATATCATCAATAAAATAAAACCTTCCATGGGACTTAATTGTTGTTAGAACATACTCACCTCTTCTCGTCCAATGAAAAGTCAGTTTTTTGCCCTCTAATTTTCATAGTACATGGTTTTCCATGCACTATGAAATGCTATACATGAATGACTTTTCATTGTCAGTTCATTATGAAAGTGAACTCTTAATAGTTGCACTAACCAAGTGTTCAATCCCCTAAGGCATTTTCCTTGACAAAATAGCCTACTGATTAAAGACGAAAAAGCAAAGATTGAAATAAAAATAATAAAAAAAAGAAATTTTGCAAAATTGCATGTATTTTCTAATGGAACGCATATATGGAATACACAAAAAAAAATGGTTTGGAAAATATTTATTTAATTTTTATACCTTACATGTGAGGGAATTATTTTCTTTTTCTTTCAATAATACACAATGCCAGACTGCTGATATATAAAGCAAAGGATTGTTCTCGGAGAAACACAAAACATTTGAATGTATCAATAAAAAATAAGCATTTAATTTTGAATGGTCTGAATTCAAATATTCATACAGAGAGTTTTATATTTATAAAAAAAAACAAATTTCAAAACGGGATTTGTATAACATTGTGTTGCTATTTAAAATAAAAACAAATCTAAATATATATATATATAAGTGTTAAACTCGACCTGAAGCAGAAGAAAAACAATTTATCCTTCACAAACTATGTCAGTGCTATTTCATTTCATCCATCGAAATAAATTATCATTACCTATGTTTTATAATTAGTTCATTATAAAAAGTGAACTCTTTTTCAGGCTTAAATATTACAATGGGAAAGGAGATATTTGTAAGGTCACTCGAAAGTGTGAATATGTTCTAAATTGGTCAGATAATACCTAGTCATGTTTTATGAAGATTTAAGCCCTCGGCTTCGCCTTGGGCTTAAATCTTCATAAAACATGACCACGTATTGTCTAACCTATAAGTAAAACGATGTCAAGTTATCCATTTCATTAACAAAGCTGTTTAAACACATATACAGATGAACTTATATTGCATCCTTTACATTGAAGTATTTGTAATCTGATTAATAATACGGTAATGAGTCTCAACTCGTCTTTAAAAATTGCTCTCATCCATTTCATTGTATTAAAAAACAAATATAAGTTAAAAAATAAAAACCGAAAACCGACAAAATAAATATGTTGTCATAACACAGATCGATTGAACAGTCAAACAATACAAGCTAAACACGCCTTGTTTTCATGCAAACATTTTGAATTAAACTGCCAGTTGTTGACAACTGAATTGACGACTGGTTGACCTCCAGCAACGATCTCACATGCTTTGGTATTGGTATTGAAGTTGACACCAAGACAGTCATTCCTCCTTGAACATTCGACTGTACAGATAAGACGACTGCGTTGAACAGTAGTAGACAGTAAGGTCATATTACCATATGTGTCTGACTCACCACAATAATAGCCAGTGAAAAGTGCTAAAAAGATCAGTTTAAAGATGAAAATAACACATAACAGGATACACAAAATACAAAAGGATAGATTTTTCATTCCTCTCTTCTTATGCTACACATTTCATATTTTTAAATTATAATTAATTTATTATATATATAAAGAAATAATTGACAAAATATTTAAATATTATCACGGATCATTTAGTCTGAATTTTTCTTTGTATTTTGTTTGTTTGTTGATTATAATGTGAATGAGAAAAAGTCATCTAGAACAATTATGTTCAAGCTGTTCAAATAAGGGATATAGCATACACGTTAAGATAAAAATTAATAATTGATATTTTTTCTATAATAAATCATGACCAAAATTGATCTACAATAACCTCTGATGGTAAACATGCATTTGGCGGGATGGGATGGGTGTGTATGGGGTTTAAAATACAACATAATTTAATTACAACGGACAATTAATATGATTAACATTCATTGATCATGACCAGCTTGAAATTAGATTTTAACAATCAGACAAGTACATCAAAACAACACAAAGGATTAACTTTTAGATAAACAGCGAAACACTTAACCATCATCGGATAGATCAATATAGTCACCAGTAGTATGCTTTTTAAAAGTGATAATCCTGGTCAAAAACAAAAACCAATTGTCACTGAACACATCAACTATAAGCGGAAAACATCATTACAACAGAAACATAGTATAATCTGAATGTACTTAGTTTTCACTAGAAACAATTTAAGATTGTGACGTGTGCTCATCGTATATAAATATGCCCACAACTCATATGATATAGTAAGGGTATTTATTAATATTATCTGGTTATATTCCTTACATGAATGCTCCAGAATCCACTGTCCTTCACTTCCCCATCCCGTCATGATCCCTAAGCCTTTAATTTGTATCGGTGATGGGTCCGTACAATTCATGACTGTTCCTCTGTCTGACATAAGAGTTAGCCTTCCTGATTCATCCCATTTTACTTCAAATACCTTGAACTCCGAGCAACTTAATAAACCAGATTCCAAAAATTTATTACTTGTTTTTGTGCCATTTCGACGGACACGTAGAAATATTTTAGTATTTCCTTTTCCACCGATGCAGATTTGATAAATGTCCGAATGCAGATTGTCAGCAGCAGAGAGAAGAACAAAGACGTCATTACAAGCCTTAACATAGAATTTGATATATCTGTTGGTAAGAAATATCTGGAAAGTTGACAGATTGGTGTAATAATCTTCAATATTTGGAGTCTTCAGACCAACATCTCCACTGTTCTGAGTGTAAATTCTAACTTCATCCAAAAGATTACCTGCAGTTGAATTGTGTGTTAAATCATCAAATCAGAATATTTTCTTTATCATCAATATAAATAATATTTTCATTATTCCTTAAAACAAATAATTGTATATGTATTAGACTCGGAACCGCGATGGTACTCCGAACTGCGACGGTCACGCTGAAGTGCGATGGTTAACACGCTAAAGTCGATGGTGACATTGTGACGCTAACTTGTTGGTAGATGCTCTGTCTTGTTTTCAACGTTTGTGGTCTGTCTAAGTTTTACATATTTTTGCAACCTTTACCTCAAACACTCAAAAATGTGCATGACTTGAATCGTTCGTTTCCTTTCCTTTGAACTCATGCATTTAAATTAATAATGTTGTATTTGAAAACGTCAAAATGTCCAAACAATGTCCTGCAAAACCATCGCACTTCAGCGAAAAGACCATCGCACTTCGGCGTCCCCAACACACCTGTGAGTCCTACATATTTAATGATGTTGCCGATTGTAAAACTACACGAACCTTTGGTGTGTACGATTCATCTAAATGTATTATTCATTTCTACATTTACAGTACATGATATATAAGGCATGAAGATGTTATATATCATGTACTGTAGTACGCCGCTAGATTAAAACTGACGTGGAAAGGTAACATATGGCCACCGAAAGCTCTTTTTTTTGAGAGCCCAGGTGGTCGTGTGGTCTAGCGGGACGGCTGCAGTGCAGGCGATTTGGTGTCACGATATCACAGTAGCATGGGTTCGAATCCCGGCGAGGGAAGAACCAAAAATTTGCGAAAGCAAATTTACAGATCTAACATTGTTGGGTTGATGTTTAGACGAGTTGTATATACATTATGTACACAGCCATGTATCACCATCATTGATGGCGATCCGATGGATACATCTGTTGTAGGGTTGTCACTGACTCAGACGTACTTATATATATATATATATTTTATAAAAAAAAAGATGCCGTATTATTGCCATCGACACAACAACAACAGCAACAACATATATTGTATTTGCCAATCATGGCACCCAAAATGAGCGGAATAATCACAACTCTTCACAACAGATCAGATGACCAGAAATTAACAAATATAGGTCACCATACGGCCATCAATAATGAGCAAAGCCATATCGCATAGTCAGCTAAAAAAGGCACCAAAATGACAAATGTCAAGGAATTCAAACAAGAAAACTAACGTTCTTATTCATGTACAAAAATGAACGAACAATGAATATGTAACACCAACAAACAACAACCACTGAATTACAGGCTCCTGACTTCGGACAGGAACATATACACAGAATGTGGTGAGGTTAAACATGCTAGGGTCTTCCCCCTAAACCTGGAACAGAGTTGTAACAGTACTACATAACAACAAACTATAAAAATCAGTTGAAAAAGGCTTATTTAACTTTAAATAACAGATGAATGCAAATAGAAATACATCTCAGTAACAAAAACATAATGGACGTTACCGTTACTCAACAAAAAAGTCACTAAATACAGATCTGAGAGTACTTGAAGTTACTGACAGCTAGTTCAAAGCCACTAACAACTAATAACAAAAATAATGCATCTAACTTCAAAGACTTGGTTCATAGTTTTTTTTATACTTCTGTTGATTATATTTAATCTTCCTTTTTTTCCTTCTGTTAAAAAGAGATTAAATAACAGAAGCAATGTTCAACAAATTTGTTTAAAGATGGCAAATTTGGGTTACGTTCGTTTAATTTATAATAATACACACAAACTAAAGAGACAGAAAGACAAAGTTTGCCTCCAACGACAAGCAAGAATAAACCAAGAAACAGAAAACAGAAAATTTTCCAATGTCCTATTTGGCTGGCTTTCATATTATTCCCATTGTTGTTATAAAGTAGACAGAAGCAATGAAGAATCTATAATATTGTGGTGCTTGAATATGAAGAAAAGAGAATAACAGGCAAAATTAATAATAAAAAGTGAAAAATGATATATAGAATATTACAGAATACAGAAATGAAGAAACCACTTCGAGACCAGACCCTTTTATAAGTTGCACATTTTTTTTAATTTTTGTTAGCCTTTTAAATCTTTCTGTTCGGACACCATATTGGTCCGACACCCCACTAGCCTGACGCCCTATTAGTCCGACGACCCATTGGACCGACACACGAATACTAGTAATCCGACACATAATTATTGAGTAATACTTTATATGAATAATATTTATATTTTAAGAGGATAATCCCCATAGTCTAAAATGATCCTTCTGAGATTCCTTAAAATAATAACATATTAGAGTACATGTATTAAAAATTTGCTTAATGTCCTGTGGCAAATATTACATGCATGTTCAAAACAATTGTTAAATAAGTACAATAGGTAAGTCCTGTAAAAGAAGTCATCTGGGGTGAAAGAAGGTCAATGAAACTTGGACTGCCACTGGACAACACAAGCATATTGAATGTGGACAGGAATTTGCCCTGCTGCATATTAAGACAAAAGGCCACCGACGGCCTCTCAAAGAGTTGTTGCAATAGTTATTAACCTGCAGAGATCATGGCACTCTCTTTCTATACATGCTATATGAGGCATCCGATTAAAGGTGACCAATCTTACAATTTTTGAAAATTAAACATCCAGCACAATTTTACTACCAATGGTTTTACTGTTTTTACTGTATCACTAAAAACATTACCGTTGTGATGACTGACTTGCACTTCTGGTGACATTTTCTTAGTGAGAATGTGTTCACATATGGAACATATCTTGTCCTTATGTCCCACGTAAGTGTCATCAATCACTCCTGAACCACTTTACAGAATTTTGTAAATCATCGATACAATCTTTATCTCATGATGTATTTTTTCAAAAGACAATTTACAAAGTGTTACGTTCATAATTAATACCATAACATGCATGTTGGGAAAAACAACTTTTTATAAATGCATGCAAAGTATTTGATGCAGTATGCTCTATTGTTATAGGTATCTAAAAATGGATCCCACCAGAACACAAAGACTAAGTCTATGAGGAAAATAAAGTTTTAGATCAACGACTAAAAATTGTCATGAACAGATAAAATATGAGATAGAGATAGAACTGGTATGAAAGGTGACAGTAGAACATTGAAATAATTTGAAAGGTAGGTATATATATAGTTTTACACTCAATTATGATTTTTTTAAAGTAAGTATTTGCAGTTATTCCTTTAATTTTATTATATATTTTTTTAATATCATGAAATGTAGTGTGTTCATATGACAACAAACCAACAACGAGCAAGTTCAAAAAAATAAAAAGTAGAAATACAATTCTTCAACAATTGAAAGATATCATTAAAGTTAACAAAGAAGTCTACGGGAAGTACATATCTGAACACACAACTTCTCATTTAACTGTTTCACAGATTGCATTGATATTTTGCTCGAATAATCAGATTATATTAATACATGTGTTTTGTTGCCGATCCAAAGATATCAGAGTGTTACAGCAGGACATAGTTGAACTTGGGAACCAATTTGAAAGGAAATATAAACAAAGATCTCCTCCTCTGTAACCGAATAACAGATTTAAAGATAGTAATTTATTATAATGAGAATTTCCACTGGTACTAATAATGAAAAAATTCACAAAAAGAATACTTTTGTTTAATTGTTAAACTATTGCATATGTATAAAATGATAAAAAGTTGTAGGATTGTCACTGAGACAACTATCTACCAAATTTGAGACGATGTGAATGTGAACAATAATATACAACTGTGCAGACTTCAACAATGAGAAAAGCCATACCGTATTGTCGGCTACAAAAGACCATGACATAAACAATATATGAAACAATTTAATTCAGAAAAATTAACGACCTAATTTATAACAAAACAAATAAAAAATGTTAAAAGTGCAGCCCGTATTGAAAACATGGACATTTGCCATGAACCCAGACTTGGGACGCGAAAATTCTTCTCCAAATCGTAAAAGCTCAGGCCCTGAATTCATACAAAATTTTCTCAGTGCCCGGAGAAAAAAAATCGTGGTCGAAAATTGAAATCCAGCATTTTGATTGGTTGATTTGTTGATTTTGGAGTTTGAGTATATAACTGACTCGAAAGTTTAATGACTTCAAGGCCAGTTTTCAAGTAGGTAAATCAAACATTGTTCCATTTTTTTTTTTTTCATTTTTCTCCCTGTATAATATAAACCTTGTATAATTAACGTTATACCACCTTTAGCAATGCATGTACACTGATTCACATTATGTCATGGTTGACCTATGTTTAATCTTATTATTGGACTTGAACAAAATGATAAATGTTATAATCCACTTTTTCCTTTCCAGAAACAAGTTGGCAAAGATATATATCACATGCATAGGAAGAGCAGTGGAAAATAACATTGAAGCAGAATTATGAAACAGTTATTTAAAAAAAACATTAAATTGAGAGAGAGAAAAACACATTTTTTTACTTTTTAATGCTGTTCATTCTGAAGATGACTGTTTATTGTATTTCGATGGAAGTTATTGCAGTTGATAAGAAGATAGAACAAAAATTTGAGTTCTTCAGCTTGTTTTATTCAGTCAATAAAAATTAATTTTGAAAAGCAAACCATATATGTTCAAAAATCAAAAAGGTTAATTATGTACCAAATGACCTCCGTCAGACATTAATCAGTCTGTTGGAAATCTTTCTTTAAATTTTTATGCTTATTTTACAAAATGTACCTTTGTTTGTATGTCTGTAAGATTCAATTCAATCAGAGATTTCTGAGAAACTACAAACCAAGAGTTTCTGAAAGTCACCAGTCCTCATGTGAACATGCTATACTGAGTAATGTAGTTCTTACCCTTTCAACTCCCCGTTAACGGGATGCCTAAATATTGAAACACCAAATTGCATATATTGTTTTCGTAAAATACGCTTTGCAGTTTTATAGGAAAGAGTACAAGAGTTATGCATACATGTATCTAAGTTACTATTCACAATACACTCATTACAAGTGAATTAAATTGCAGCATGATTAATGTATACAAAAAAAAAAGAAATCTGTCAATAAATGTATTTAACCATTAAAAATCTTACAATGACCATTTGATTGGTAATTTATTTATGAGAAGTTAGACTAAAAAAAGTGGTCGTATTCTGAATATTCGCTCAGCTCACAGTAAAAGGAGAAAAAACATACACTGTTCAGTCTGAAGGTACCTGTTCATGTAGGGGGACTTGTCTTATAGCAGATACTCTCCTTGTGGTGAACTAGCATGTTAAAAAGGAGCTAAGTGTATTATCGGTCTAGTTCTGTACAAAATATGTTAATTACATTGTATTTATATCTGTATATCATGTCCTCTTCCTGCACTTAACTTGCCAGTGGATCACATAACATCAATCCATCCACCCATCTTCTCAAAAGTTATATATCGAGTTCCAATGTTCAATATGTTCTGATTTGACTCAAGCAAGATATAAATACATGTAATATGGTATTGTCAAATAGAAGTATTAATAAGTAGTAAAAACATAAACCTTGTAGACCACACAAGATGCAATTCTGACAAAAAGTATGACATAAAGCCAGAATATTTAAAAAAAACACTAAAGTAACTGTCGAAGAGATGGATCTAAAGCTGAACCACTTCAGGACAACAAAAATCAGAGAAATAAAAAAAAACATAACGAAAACATTAACAAATCACGATATAGAAAATGAATGAAAATGGGGTAAGTATCAAAGAGAACAATTAACCCACCCCAAATATACAAAACAGCTAGTCATCACTATACAGATACAGTCTGATTTAAAAAGTGTTATAATGAAACAGTACTGAAGAAATTAGTAACGAAACACTACTTACGAAATCAGTACTGAATCATTACTGACGAAATCAGTACTGTCAAAAACAGTACTGTCAACATCAGTACTGACAAAATCAGTACTAAAACAATACTGTCAAAATCAGTACTGAAACAGTACTGTCAAAAATAGTACTGTCAAAATCAGTACTAAAACAGTACTGTCAAAATCAGTACTGAAACAGTACTGTCAAAATCAGTACTAAAACAGTACTGTTAAAATCAGTACTGACAAAATCAGTACTGATTTCATTGAAAGTATAACATTATAAGTTTTCAGTCTTTCCTTACAGTACTGATATGCACGAGGGTAGAAATGTACAAAAAAAGTATGGGTAAATTATTGGTAGTGTACGAGCCTTTTTTTTTTTTAAATAAACATAGACTAAGGTCAACTAACTGAAAAAGCACAAAAAGAAGTATATAATTATTAAATGATTAGCATAGTGAGGAATACTTTGATATGATTGGCCAAGAGGAATGCCAGTAGCTGATCTTGACTTTGTTTAATAAATCCATGCGCCAGGCTTAGTTATAAATGTAATTTACGTGTGATAGAGGAAACGAGTATTAAAAGAAATAAAAGGATTAAACACATTGGTATACAGGTATATCAACTAGACCAAGTCACTCACAAACAAATCATAAAAGTTCTCTAATAAACATCACATAATACAGCTTTTAACAGTTAATTATATGCTTTGATTTAGTTCAGTGTTAATATAATAAAAAACATCAGACAGGATGAAACATGGTCTTAACATTATTTATTTTGTAGGAAACATTTGAGACAAGACAGGCTGAGACAAGACAAGATCAAGCTGGAATACAGATTTAAAAAATCTTTTTAAACGATCATGGTGCATTTTATACTTTTGTATACTTGAGATGATAGATCTATATTTAATTACACTGATTCAAAAGATAAAAAAAAATATTGATATTATTTTGTAAAATGTAAAAATTAGATTAGGGTTGTTACATGATATATTACAAATATTTATGTACAGGTCTTATATAATAAAATCTTAAGAACAAAAAAAAAATAATCCGAAACTGTGCACTAAAAAGTGTTCGATTTTTATACACTTGTACTGTATACATTAGGAATAAACATCAAATAAACTAGATTTTTTGGAAAAAGTATCATATACTATAGATCTACAGATAAATCATTTCAATGAATATAAGAGAGAACATGTGTGCCAAATATTGCCTTTATATAATGCTGAACTGTCAAATGATATGGATATTTTAAAGTTTAGTTATTATAAAGAATAATTCAAATGAAACCTCAAATCACATCAATTTCACTTGAAAGCTTAATTACGCGTACAAGCTCGATTAACGTGAAATGTTTGGTAATTTCACGTAAACAAAATTTGTCTGTGTACAAACGTCTTTTAAGTAAATAGACAATAACTTCTTATATACTATTGTAATATGACATGCTTCTTCAGCATTGTAACCAAACTCATGCTCTAAATAAAAAAAAAGTTTGCACATGCGTAAATTGAACACTACAGAAACATGAATTTCTTCAAATTTGTATGCATTCAATGTATTTCATTAACTTAAAATACTTTCAAACCCTTAAATGATACACATTTAAATCTAGTACTTTAACAATGACAACATTGTGTTTCAATTCGAAATCGACATATTTGACCTAGATACCGCAACGTTCATGTTGGTTGTTCTAACTTCAAAATGCCTCCCTCTGAAAAACACATTTCATCTATCGTCTGCTTGTTTTCAAAACAAATTAAAACGGAGTATGCACAGACGATACCCTTACAAATTAGACTCCGAGTAGATAATCGAAGACATCGTAACAAAATTTTTGATCACTACAGACAACATTCTGATCTGCAGTATATAATCCAGAATATCTCATCAGGACATACTAAATAAAACTTCCGGCATGAGATTTGTGATGCATCAGTTACATCAATCAGTAATAAGGTTTTAATAGTCAATTCAGTCCTCAATTTATCCCAAAATGCATTGAAACGTCATGAAGCACGTGAATTTTTGCGGCGTCATAAATAATGTGGACGCTGAAAAGAAGTTCTACCTGGGATTCGTCCAAGATTTCTTTGCCAAGGCAGTTAGATTTTTTTTTATTTCCAATACGGAGCAAACTTTGAATAGTTGAACAAAGTAATGAGGTGTGAAGAAACATCACATTACATATAAATTTACAGGGGTTGCACTGTCGATCAGATGATGAGGAAGATATTAAATACCAAGCTTCTGTTTGAACATGTTTATTTAGATAAGACATGACAACATAGATTTTTTACCGAAACGTCTCTTGTACATGAAGGTAAGAAAGTCGCAATTATTTGTTGCCGTTAACGATGACGACGGAAATAGATTCTAATTTAAGGATGAAAACGCCGTTTATCAAACAGTTCTTAAAAAAACAGGGGTAAACAACTGGATATAAATAAAAACAAACTAGTAGAACTAGCAGAATCACAAATGATTCACCCTTTTGAAGAAGATTACATTTTTTTCAAATAAACTACCACGAATTGAAATTAGTGATGTGACTGTTTCATATTTTGATGTTACCACAAGAGATTGTCTCATTTACTGATTTTACCTACTTATACTATAGGTATTGGATTTAAATCATACATGGAATTCAGACTTTTTAAACCATTCCCTCGGACAAAAACTCATATATAAAAGAAACAGTTCCAGACGTGCTTAACATCTAACATGATAAATAAGAGATTGGTACATGTAACTATATTGTTGTGGTTGGTGAGGGCAAAATAATAAAGAGTGAGAAGGTGTCAAAACTTGTCCTTGGTTTTTCGTTTTTCCATACCTTGAAATTAGTAGATATAGGAAGATGTGGTGTGAGTGCCAATGAGACAACTCTCCATCCAAATAACAATTTAAAAAGTAAACCATTATAGGTTAAAGTACGGCCTTCAACACGGAGCCTTGGCTCACACCGAACAACAAGCTATAAAGGGCCCCAAAATTACTAGTGTAAAACCATTCAAACGGGAAAACCAACGGTCTAATCTATATAAACAAAACGAGAAACACGTATATATTACATAAACAAACAACTACTGTACATCAGATTCCTGACTTAGGACAGGTGCAAACATTTGCAGCGGGATTAAACGTTTTAATGGATCCAAACCTTCTCCCTTTTTCTGAAACAATAGCATAACATCAGAACATAGAAAAACATACAATAAAATATCAATAGGCACATTTTGATGTTTGTGTTACAAATATGTATAAAATATGTATTTGGATGCTGGTCTGAAAACAATTTCATCTAATTTAAACCATACTACAACTTGCATAATTTTAACAGACTACAAAAATAGCAGTTACAATAAGATTTTTATGAGTACATGTACAAGTATGGGACTCTGTGTTGAGGTATTAGGTTAACATTAATTATCTTGGGTGTTTATATTGTAATTAGAACTTAAACGCATGTTTGAAACAAATTGCAAGACACATATATTTTCCCACGGTCGATATCTTTTCACCTAAATTCAAAAACAAGAATGCTTTAAATTCGCAGCAAGTCAACGCTGTCTTCATCAACATCTTCGTCATATTGATTTTTGGACATTTACCAAACAGACAGCCTTTTAAATTACAGTCAGTATTGGCACGGCAACCTTTTAAATGACGCGAAGTTTTTTTAAATAGCTTTTTTTTTTAAAAAGCTCACTCAGGACGAAGAAATCTTGTATAATTTGTGCCCTAAATGTCACTATTAGTTAACAATAAAAGAAAATAAAGGTCTAGGGTTTTTTTCCTGCTCGAGAAATTAACTGCTTTTTTTCTTTCTTACGAAGCTGTTTCAGATTAAGACCAGTTTGTGCATTAACCCCGAACTATATATAATGTAGATGGAATACCAGAAAAGGATCATTAATACAGTATCTTTAATTTTAAACGTATTCCTTTGTCATTTAAAACTGATACTACATATATAATGGATGGAGTGTTTATTATCAACATTTACTGCATTAGGTAGTGTGGTGTTTATGAGAGTGTATCTGAAACCTGAACACTCGTACAGTCCACATCAAACAGAAGGAACTATGAGTGGGATTCTCTAAAGGTGTATAACAATTGTGGTAGCAATTATCAGAAGAAAGATATTTATCAAAGAATTTGGAAACTCTACTACAGCCAAAATATTAATCGAATTAATTTTTAAAGCTCGGAAATTCTAGAAAAATACTTAGAAATTTAGCGAAATTCCATTGATGCGTTTAGGCACATTAGTCATTACGTCATACTAACGAAAGCGCTCAGGCGTAAGGTTTTTGCCAGCATGCTATACTTTAAAAAATTGCATTTAAGTATAAATAAAAAAGAAGATGTTGTATGATTGCCAATGAGTGAGACGACTCTCCACAAGAGACCATATGACACAGTAGTTAGCAACTAAAGGTTACCATACGACCTTCAACATTTCAAACGAGAACACTAAAGACCTTATTTATTAATAAAAAAAGAACGAAAAACAAATGTTTAGAACATACACAAACGACAACCACTGAATTATAACATATATATTTTAGTCCTGATATCTATGATGAGTTTATTTACAGACTCCTAATTTACGTTTTGTGTTTTTCCCCAAAAATTTATTGATTTCAAGAAGTCAAATCGTATATAATTAGAAATTTAGTTTTTCAGTTATTTAGCAAAAGCTCAATCCAACAATCTTCAAACTTGACAAATTCGAACATTATCATTATTTGATGCTCGTTGGACAGTTATGCTAAAATCTATATTTAAACAGATTTTTTTATTTTGCTCATTTAATCTACGCAAGATAGTTTATCGTTTGTTGTAATTTTTTATATAAACTTTTAGTTTTATTCTAATGGCACTTGGAAATGATTTTATTTTTTTATTTATTAAATGGCAAGGCTTTATTTTAAGTTAAAAGTTGAGCTAAATTAAAATCTAAAGATTTAAAAAAAAAAAAACCAACAAAATAGTATGGATCACCGGGTTTTTTTGTCACGCTTTATGGTGTGCAAAATTGTCAATTTTGTGTATAATATGCATGACAAAATCAATTGTGTGTGCTAGGTATATTAACTACACATTCTGTTGTAAAACTACTTTATATTTATATATCTCCCCGTCTATCAGAGTTCTCTACTCTTGATTGGCAAAGTTAAAAAAAAAATGAACCTAATAAAATATTGGGTTTTTTCAATGCAGTCACATCATTTTCTATGTTCTCATTAGAAGTATTATAAATGAATAACATTACTCTTAAAATTTGCACATTTCGTTAACGGTCTGGACCATCTATTGTCTACTAATCCGAAATTTAGGGAACAATCCTAAGAATTATCGCAGCTTAATATTTCAATTTGATATTCTAATGTTATTGTTAGCGTTAGCCTTCTTTTTACTCATATAAGTAAACAAGATCACATTTGAAAGTTCGGAGATAATTTCCCAAATGTCCAGGAACTATGCTTAATGAAATAGCTCATTAAAGGGAAACACCGGTGAGGTACTAGTAACATACATAAAAAAAAGATATGCAATAAAAGGTTCTCTTTGTGTCATCAATTTATTTTAACGCACGATATTTTACTTGATAATATAGCAGGACTCTGCCTTCGTGCATTTTTTTTTAAACATATGACCGTACCGTACAATTATTGGTAATACAAATTTTATTTTTCTCAATCAATTGCATGGAGTGGACACAACGCCTGCATAAATATCGTGTATGTTATAATTCTTGCATTGGGTATACATTTGTAACATATTGTTTATATATGCCTTTAACCCGTTAGGTCATAAATCAGTATTTCATTAATATATTAAAAGTTAATGAGTTAGTTCTTGTCACTTCACTTTCGTTAAAGTGCGCATTTTAACAATCATTGAATTGGTTATCAATTCTGAATAATGCTAATCCAAAAATTAGATCCAAGAATATTTTTTTTTACTGTAGCACAATAACGATATGTACAAGTAAAATCCGCGTCATTTGTGACAAAGAAACAACACAAGACATATCGACAAAGCGTATTAGCATATATGAAACACAAGAATAAAAAAATACTGTACCATAAAGCTGCAACACAATAATGGGATGTATAAGTACAGAGCCACGTCAATTTGATATCACAAAAAAAAGAGGCGGAGTAGTTCAAGAAAAACAGGATATCAAAGAATTGTATACCACACTATAAGATGATAACCAACAGACACACATAATTCAAAATCCAAGACCATCTGCATGTTTTTCTGTTGTTTTAATAAATGTTTCTGAGTTACCATATTTGTTCTCATTAAAGATTTTTGCTGGTTTTTTTTTTAAAAAGTAAACGTAATGTATCAAATTACTAAATCAGATGTTCATGTTCATTAATATAAATATATATGTATGTATATTCCATTTATGAACTGCAATGATCAAAAGATAAAAATTGCGATTTTTTATGATCTTACCAATATGTTATATTTTTGAAGGCAATTTTTTTTTATCGTTTTGGCGGTGAGAAAGATAAAAAAATTATGCCTAAAATATATGAAAGAAGGTACTGTCGGACAAACAAAATCAAACAAATAACCAACTGGATAATTTTGTATTGAGGTGGTTCTTTTATTTTGTTCATCTGGACTTTGGACTGGGTTTTTATTAAGCAGAAAAGGACACTGGTTTACACGAACATAAGAATTAAGTTTTACATTGAATAAGGTACATTTAAAACCAGATTTTTCACAGTTCTATAATTTTGGAATCAATTACTTTGGATTTTGGGCTAAATAAATAGCCCATAATATTGGTGATGTGTGACTTTTTTCGAGTTATTTTGATTTTTAATGTGACCCATGATCAAATTCGTGCACCATGTATCTGAATACGAAGTATTAAGAACTGGCTTCTTTGATGTTCATGTTTTTTCCTGGATAAGCCCATCTTTACAAAAACCGATTAAATCAAATATAAATTATTTCGACTTATTATTGACTTGTGATAATACATTAAGCTTGATACCATTTGTTGTCACTGGTGGAAGTCTTTTAGAACTGACATGATGCAGCGTTATTATTCGGAAAATTTCTGCCAATTGTTTTAAAATGTTATTAATTCAAGATTGTTGGCTAGCCTCGTAACATATTCTAAAACACTGTTTCCGAAGTAGAGCTTACATACAGAAGCATACAACTGTTTCCCTTATTAATACACCTTATTTATTTTCAGGCTGACCTGAGAATCTGTCCCGCTTGATCTATTGACGTCATACAACAATTACTTTTCCATTGCGGCGTCAGATAATTTGTATGATGACGTCAATATACTAAGGGAACATGTGTGATGGAATGGCGTACAAATAGCGACACGCTGTAACTTCGACAGACACATTAACAGACAATAAATATTATTAAATACAACTTAATGTTATTGTCGTATTGTAGACATTTACACATAGGCATAACAATTTAAACAGAATATTTCGGCGATAATAGTGTTTATATGCAGTTCAACAGATGGTAGCAAAATCGGCTTTGTTCTTTTAGGCAGCAACCATTTGATTTTCGGAAGGGGGGGGGGGGGGGGGGCTATGGATTTTGTTTGAACAAAAAGTTGTTTCCAGTTTTTGGAGAAAAAAATAATTTGTTCTTGACCCCGAGAACAAAAAAATGTTTGTTTCACCCTCAGCTGCCACTATATTTAATGCTAAAATTGAAAGAAAAAAATTTGGTTCGCCGCGAAAAAAAAAGTTTGTCTGGGTGTAATATATATAGGGGGTTGAATCCGCGTTTCCGGAAATACTGTTCAGTCCGTATATGATTTTGTTATATACATGTATGTAATCGTAATCACATGTACTGTCTCTTTTTCGTTTTGCAAGTGCCATTAAAGGACGTAATTTTATTAGCTGTTGATATTTTGCCTCTCGCACCCCCATACAGGATCATTACATGGGAATAAAATCCATAGCCCACTTCCAGTCTGCTGTCTGTTCTTATTTGATAATCTGTTGTAAGACCTACCTGATCCTTTTTTCTGCCAGCACTTTTCTGTAGAAACACTAAATCCGCCCGCTACCATAATCTGCTGATTTGATAAACAGTTGTAAGACCTTCCTGATATTTTTTTCTGCCAGCACGTATCTGTACAAACCCTTATTCCGCTTCCATGGTCTGCTGTCTGTTCTTATTTAATAAACTGTTGTAAGACCTTCCTGATCCTTTTTTCTGCCAGCACGTATCTGTAGAAACACTTATTCCGCTACCATGGTCTGCTGATTTGATAAACTATTACAAGTCCTTCCAGATCCTTTCTTAGGCCAGCAAGTATCAGTGGGGACACTTATTCCACTTTCTTGGTCTGCTGTCTGTACTTATTTGATGAACTGTTGTAAGACCTTCCTGATCCTTTTTTCTGCCAGCACGTATCTGTATATGTAAATTAAGACATTTAGTTCCATTTATTATAGTATCTGTTGGTGATATTCTTTGATTTGCTAAATATTCTAATTAAAAGTAACTATCATAACCTTTCATATTATGAGCTATAAAGATAAAATTTTAATATCTATCATTTAGAAAATATTTAAAAAAAAATCTAAGCAATTTAGTCATGTTTGCTAATGTGCTTTGTCTATATGCCTATGGTGTTACTTCGATACATATAGCGTGGTACAGTACTTATGCATCCCGTTATTGTGCTATTGTAACATTTGTGTTGTTTGTCGTTCTTGTTTGCTGTGTGCTTGGCCTTAATGCTTTTTTATGTTTATTTGTTACATATATGACGTGGGTGTTTACTTAAATATCCCGTTATTGTACCTTGGTGAATATGTTTTGTCTCTAATAATTGCTTCTAAGCTTGGTCTATATGTTAATTTGTGCTTCCCTTTTGTCTCGTTTGTTTTGTTGACGCATCGTTGTTGTCAATATAATAGAATTTGATACGACTGTCGCACTAGTGAGAGGTCTCGGCAAGCTTTGAAACCAGGATCAAACAACCATTTTCTATTACATACATGTTTGAGTTTTTTTATTTTATCATTCGTTAAGTGAATTTTCGTTGCAGTTTAGTATTTTTGTGATATTACTTTTAAGCCGTATTTGGCAAGAATAAAAGAGTATAGTAAAGGGAGATCAATCATTTGAAAGAAACATGTATAGGAAGGAATGCCTTTATAAAAAACAATTTCACTAATTTCTAGGTAGATATGTCGTTCTTTTTTATGGATTTTTCTTAATATTGTTACGGTTTGAGTCTGTATACCTCAAACTGTTTTATGTTACACTATATAGTTTAAGTCAACCTTGGTAGTAGGTTACTTTACTGGTATTCAACCATTGGTAGCATGGCTTGTAAAGGCACTGTTTTTTATATATAATAAAACACTTTAAGATAATAAGCGAGTCAAAATCAAGTCCTAATCAATTTTATACACAGTTAATAGAAATATTTCCTACAAATATAATAATCCCCAGAGAATAAAACGATTTAGAGACCCCCCGTGGAACGTCAAGCGCGTCTCTCATAATGTTTCGGTTGTAAATTCCGTAGTAGTAGTTAAACGATCTATGTCAGAGGCCAGTCTATTATTAAATGGGGAAACCTTCTCAATATAATATGGTAACGATGTTGAACAGTTGCTGATGGAAATTTCTCAGATATAATTTACAGTGTATAATATTAAAAGGTCCCTGGTATCGGGTTGCAACGTTAAAACCAGAGCCCACAGAAGATTCTCTTTATATACTTATTGCCCACAACCCACATTACCTTGGTATCCGTGGGCAATTCTACGGCACTTTTTTGGTTGGTTGCCCACGGGGTTATAGGTGGTGTGTCGTCTTCTTTTCCCACGGCAAGCACATGCGCAATCAAGGTAAATAAATGGCGGCCTCCAGTAAATGTAGGAAAAATATAGGAAAAGGGGACGATGGAAGCTTAGCATTAACGAATGATATGCCCAGTTACAATATATAACCCTTATATAAATATACGATAAAGATGAGTAAGCGTGACAATGATAACCCGGGGAGAAATAATGCTTGGAACATGTCGGGACCCCCCTTTGGACAAACGGCTAGACGAACTCTATATCCTATCATTCCAAATATATATAACAATAAATACATACAATAATAATACAATTCGGACACGATACCTGAAATAGAATAGTGGTCATACATATATCTCAGTCGCACAATTATCCAGACTTAAACGGCAGCGATCGCGAACGACGTAAAACTGAGAAAGTGCAGTCTGGATAATAAGAAAAAGAATAATCATAGCTTTTCATAAATATACGTGTCATCCTTAACCCTTACCCCTATTTTGTAACAATATAAAGAATAAAATATATTGGTTATACTTATTGTATTTTTTTGAATAGACGCAGCTGTATTTGTTGAGAACACTAAAGTATATCAATTTTGTATACAGCCTTTTTATGGAAATGCATGGTGACTTCCTAGACGAGGCATGGACACCACCTCTTTTTTCCTGTACATTTCATGTCCTCTTAACCGCATTCCTGTTGAAGTCATCTAGCTTCCAATGCTTTGAACCAGGCTTCTGAACTTATGCACTGCCTTAACTACATCCTGCACTGGATCCAATGTCTTTATCTTCCTCTTCAAAATACTAAGGCTTATTTCTGAAATATATACATTCATTTGTATTGTGTTAAATGTGTGCACTTTAATCAGCAACCAAGTATGAGAGTATTAATTTTTTAAGTGATTTTATAATTTTATATAATGCACACATTTTCTAGTACATCTATTTTGTGAAATACTGGTTTGTGTGGTGTTGTGCTTAATAAAGAAGATAAACCATTAGTTTTTGATAAGATTCAGCAGATTGTTTTATTGAATATTTTTTTTTATCTTGAAGAAATGTATGTGAAAATAATTGTGATTGGTATACACCTGTACAAGGTGTAAAATGTGATGGTTTAAATGTTTGTGTTTTTTTCTCTTATATTGAGTGTGAATTCCCATTACTTTAAGACGTGGCATGGTACTTCTCTATCCCAAATTCATGTATTTGGTTTTGATGTTATATTTATTATTCCCATTGGATTTTGTCTAATGTCCGTTTCTGTGTGTGTCGTTGTTCTCCTCTGATATTTAATGCGTTTCCCCCAGCGTTAGTTTGTTACCCTGATTTTGTTTTTTGTCCATAGATTTAAGAGTTATAAACAGTGGTATACTACTGTTGCCTTTATTCGTCTTTTTTTTGTAACGCTTCCTTAATTGAATGCAAACCTCATTTTAATGAAACTTTGGTAAATTGTTTATATATTTTGAAACAAGCTCCCTTTATAAATTTAAAAATTCAAGATCTTACTGCATTGAGTCTTAGGATGTTTTAAATTAAGAATAGGGGGATTTCATGACTACAAATCATAAAACACAGTTAGTGACTTAATTCAAATTTTCAGACAATGAAAAACAAACTGCATTAAGCAGTTTTCAAACTGCTAGTAGTCTGTTGTTATTTATGTATTATTGTCATTTTATTTATTTTCTTTTGTTACATCTTTTGACATCGGACTCGGACTTCTCTTGAACTGAATTTTAATGTGCGTATTGTTATTCTTTTACTTTTTCTACATTGGCTAGAGGTATAGGGGGAGGGTTGAGATCTCATAAACATGTTTAACCCCGCCGCAATTTTGCGCCTGTCCCAAGTCAGGAGCCTCTGGCCTTTATTAGTCTTGTATGATTTTAAATTTTAGTTCCTTGTGTATAATTCGGAGTTTAGTATGACGTCCATTATCACTGTACTATTATGCATATTTTTAGGGGCCAGCTGAAGGACACCTACGGGTGCGGGAATTCTCGCTACATTGAAGACCCATTGGTTGCCTTCGGCTGTTATCTGCTCTATGGTCGGGTGGTTGTCGCTTTGACATATTCACCATTTCCTTTTTCAATTTTATTCATGTATGTCAAGAATGAAGATTTTCTTCTTTCTTTATAATAAATGTATACACTACCTGTTGCCTTCACCATGCGTGACCAAGGATCACTCAAACACCATCGCTTTCATATCTTCTTTTCCCTAGGAGGTGTGAAACCTTAAAAAAAATCAATGGCAAATATAATTTATATTTTTTTAATTTAATTTTGTTATAGTATAAAGCTATCTGAATTGAGTGTTTTTCAATAAATTGTATAAAAAGTTTTAACTGGAACTATAGTTTTTATTTTCTAAATTAATATTATTATTCTATTCTAAGCATATCATGTTAAATACTAAATTGTTAGTTCTTGTTAGAATACTGACTTAACATTTGTCCTATACCACAAATTTGTATATAATGTGTAGTATAATGTTTAGTATAATGTTTATATTACCTTATATCTGAAGTTGATAAACTGTTTATTTTGTATATATCATACTTTTGTTGGTATGTGTTGATATTGTTATTTAATGTCAGCAGAGCTGACGTTGTGACGATACATTGAGAATGGGTGTTATTATTCTGGTGATGCTTTACTGAAGACTATTTATAAAATAGATTACAATTAATTCTAACTCATTTGATATTATGCAGCTTACTGTTCCGTTCATTAAAAAGTCATTTGCACTGAGGAGTGGACACAACGCCTGCATAAATATTACTGTTTTACCACTTTATATATGATGTTTAATATGTTAATTTTTCTATTGTATGGTATTGTTTGTATATGCCTTCAACCCCCCGGGGTATAAATGTGCATTTCATTAATAAATAAATGAATATAATTGTTGTATGCATTAGAAAATTAAAAAAAATGTTGATATTGTAATGAATGTGCAGAGATTCATGGTTTATTTACTTACATGTACAAATCTGTATAAGACAGAGATAGAAAAGTTTATATAAAGGGCAAACCTGTGAATGGTGCTCTCTAAACTGCATGGGTAATCGTTGTACAGTTTTTCTGACCTTGATATGTAAAAAGGACAACTTTCAATAACACAACTTGACAACTGAAAACAGATGATATTCTCCAAAAGCAATGCACTGCAGTGAAGGACCACATGAGTTCAGAAAACACCATTCTTGGTTTTCACACAGGTTGTTATATCTCCATACTTTGGTCGTCGTTTTCTTTTTCCTCCTTCCCATGGTAAATAATAATCTACAGTAAGTTGCGCAAGTATGCTGTATGTAAACAGAAGTTCGTCTGCTATTTATAAAGTAACGTTTTTTCTTTATTCGTCAAAACCATGATGACCCCCCGGAACTCCGAAAAGATATTCTTTAAAGACGTAAACGTATATAATGGTGAACTAAGATTTCCTTTTTAATTATTTTAAACAATATTTATGTTGGTATACATACGAAGTACAAAATTAAGTTAAATTCAGCAGATACTGTCGTCTTTTCTTTTGATGGCCTCATATAAAGACAGTTTCCTGGCTGGTATCTTTTCTTCAAACGCATCGTAAAGCTTTGGGATTCTTGTCTTAAATGTACCCCTTCTACATCACCCCTACTGTGAACAGTTATCTGAAAGTAAATTAAACATGTATACGTTCAACTGTCTAGATCTCATGTGTGATATTTTATTATCAAGAATGTATCTCCCTCATGCACAGCTCTTATTCCTTTCACGGATTTGGCTATACTTTTTGGACCTTTTGGATTATTGCTCTTCATCTTTTATATAAGCTCGCGATTTCAAATATTTAGGCCACGAGCATCAATGAAGAGACATGTATTGTCGAAATGCGCATTTGGTGCAAGAAAATTGGTACCGTTAATTTAATTATCCTAACATATACAGATCATCTTGGTATCATCAGCTCAGTAGTTCGGTACTGGCATGATTTAACAAACCTTTCTAAAATTGTCTGTTTATATATTTTGAAATTAGGTAGGAAACTAAGGTTTCAACTCCATCAGGAAAAGTTGACTTTAAATGAAGTTGGCTATTAAATTGGGTATTTTTGTCATATAATTCTTCAACAGTCTCGGTTCTTATGCTTCTTCAGATTTTAAATGTTTGGCTTTAGGTGTTCCGGATGAAGGATAATCCAGGAAAGCACTTCGGACGCAAGCAAATATTAAACGTGTTATACGTGTTTCTCGTTTTGTTTATATAGATTAGACCGTTGGTTTTCTCGTTTGAATGGTTTTACACTAGTTATTTTGGGGCCCTTTATAGCTTGTTGTTCGGTGTGAGCCAAGGCTCCGTGTTGAAGGCCGTACTTTAACCTATAATGGTTTAATTTTTGAATTGTTGTTTGGATGGAGAGTTGTCTCATTGGCACTCACACCACATCTTCCTATATCTATTGTTTTCATTTTTTTACAAAATCTGCAATTTTCCTTTGCTGCTGCACCTATACTGTGACATTGCATTGTCCATCAAACATATACCCAGCTGTGAAGTCACAATAACACCTTTTTTTTTAAATCAAAATCGTCCATCATTTTCCCTTAACTATCTAAAATATAAAGAAAAAATCTGAACTAGTTATTAAAAATTCTTAATGCTATGTGGAACTTTATAGAATAGAAGAACCAAGTCATAATGATAGTTGCGTTCCAGTTTTTTTCCACCTTAATTTGTAATCTTGATTTTTGGCAGCAGCAGCAGTCTCCATTTTTAATCGATGAACCAATGACCAACTCCAACTTTTCAAGAAATATTGCATTCAGCATCATTACATTTTTTTATATATATATAATGGGGGACTAAGATTTGCTTTTTAATTATTTCAAACAATATTTCTTTTGGTATATATACGAAGTACAAAAGTTATATTCAGCAGAAACTTTTTTGTCCTCTTTTGGAGGCCTCATATAAAGATAGTTTCCTGGCTGGTATCTTTTCTTCAAACGGATCGTAAAGCTTTAGGATTCATGTCCAAAACGTTCCCCTTTCTACATTTCCCCTACTGTGAACAGTTATCTATCAAGTATACGTTCAACTGTCTGGATCTCATGTGTGATTTTTTATGATCAAAAAGTTGTTGTCTTAACATATACAGAACATCTTGTTATCATCAGCTCAGTAGTCAGTATTTCGGTACTGGCATGATTTAACAAACCTTTCTAAAATTATCCGTTTATAAATTTTGAAATCATGAAGAAACTAAGGTTTCAACTCCATCAGGCAAATTTGACTTTAGACGAATTTGACTATTGATTTTAGGTATTTTTGTCACATAGTTTTCAACGGTCTCGGTACTTATACATCCTCGGACTTCAAATCTTTGGCTTCAGGAGTTCCTGATGAAGGTAAATCTAGAAAAGCGCCTCGGACGGAAGCAATTATTTAACGTGTTGTTTTCATTTTTTTACAAAATCTGAAATATTCCTTAGCTCCCGTGCCCATACTGTGATTAAACTCTGCTGCCATTGCATTTTCCATCAAACCTATACCCAGCTGTGAAGTCCCAATTACATCTTTTTTCAAATATAAATCATACATCACTTTCCCTTTACTATTTAGAATATAAAGAAAATATCTGTTCAGTTATTAGATATTCTTTATGCTATGTGGAATTTTATAGAATAGAATACCAAAATTTCTTTTTTTTATCACATTTTTATGGAAAGCTGTGTAGCATAAAACATGTTTTATTCTAGCATTTTAATACTTTATAATAACAACAAAATATTATTTAAAATATTCACATCCTAATTAAACATTGATAACTTTCAAGTGTATGTGACAACTTTATCATAAGTTCCCATGAACAAAAACTTTAACCTGGTACATGTACAGGACCGATGTAGGAATAAACAAATATACCAACAAATGGATGGAAGCAGAGACCAGAAAACACAACTGCTATAAGAGATTGAGCAAATAATGTGGAGATCTGTAAATACTAGATGTATTGAGTTGGGAGAATCTGTCCATTTATATAAAAACCAAAAACAGAATGAGTTAGCTAACTGGTAAAGTGTGTTCTGGTCTTCTATAACTGGTTTTGCGAGAGATGGAACATCTTCTGATGTAACACCAATAAAATGATGAGAATGTTTTGCCATTTTTTCTGGTGTTAGGAATACCAGCTATTTGTAAGGTTCAGACATTTATTGGATTCCATTTCTTGATCTAAAAAAGAAGCCCGAACTTGATAGCAGAAAACCTAAAATGGTACAGATTTTTTTCACGTAAAGTGGCAGTACAGTTTAAACAAGTGTAGACGGAGACCAGTGTGGATACTCTGGATATTCAGAATTCTGAAGTATTGCATAGCAATAAATAGTCCCTTAATAACTGGTTGAAAACTTCTTGTATCAAATCAACATTGGAATTTGATCAGAGTAACTTGCCAACTATGTACCAGGTGTCAAATCAATATCTTTTGCGTTAATTTTCAAAGTGAAAACGTACATCTTCAGACTGTCATATAAACTATTTTCCAAACATCAAATTCAAGCATGCCTATATCAATAAAAAATTAAGACATACCGAATGAATAAGTATGCTCAGATCAGTGCATAGGAATTAAATAAGGCGCTATGAAATGTATAAACATGTGGATTTGTTGGAAAATCGTTTAATGTTTGTTGGGATGGATAAATTTTTCCTACACAATGATGGTCCTGTATATATGCATCGGACTTTATACACCATCCATTTATCCATCTTAAAAGCTGAAATGATCCACTTGGTTAATCATCAATTTATAAAATTGACAAAATTTACAAAGGTTTTTTTTTTAAAAAGCCTAAATCAATGTAATAGATTTCAATTATTTTTCCAGTCACTGTTGAGTTTAAAACAAATATTGATTAAATTTTACCATTTATCAAATATTGATAAAATTTTACCCATTTGCACTATTATATCATCAACAAATACATTCATTTGTACATTATACAGATCCATGTTTTTCTCAGTCGATATTTGTATCAGAATTTTAGTTCTAGCATGATCATTTTCTTCATATACCTGAAAAATAAATTAACACATTAACTAAAAGACTCGTAGAAATAGCCCGGTATAAGGCTTTTTGTAAAGTGAGCAAATATCAATGTACTCATCTGATTTTATTGTCTATGTAAAGGTTTCACTTATTTATCATCACCAAAATACAAAATAACCCACAAATCATAAGAATTACAATGCCAGTCTTTGTAAAGATCAGACAATGTTTGAATAAAAGCTCAAAATATCTGAAGATAAGTTTTGGTTAGAAGGATAGCAAATTACAGAGTTATCTCTCCTTTACTGTTTAATTCTTATGCATTTCATCCAAACAGATATGTACACCTTACACCAATTCTATACACAAAGTACAATTCTAAATTGACTGAGTTTATCTTTGAGAAAAAGACCAAGACACAAACATTTTACTTTGACTAGATTTTCGTTCTTTATTTTTCTTCTGATGTATTGCTTTGCCATTCATGTTTCTATTCCTGTTTAAGTTCTGCTAATTTCTGCCTTTATCAGCTGCTTGGTTTCCTCCTTTGAATTACTTTTTCGTGCATTTTTTTTAATGTTGACAATTCTAACATGACGTCCTTCAAACGCTTAAGGTAAACATCCGTGGTAAAATTTGAATATATTGCTTGGGCTGTTCCGATCGTACTCCCACGTCATATGTTTTTTTATGAATGAGTTTGTGACGTCATAAAACGAAGTCGTTAGAATATGAGCATTTTCGGAAAAAAAGACGCTTGCATTACCGAAAATCATCACAACATGGAAACGTAAACAGAAGATGCTAAAATGTGTTATAATAGTTGTCAAAAGTACCAGGATTATAATTGTATACGCCAGACGAGCGTTTCGTCTACATAAGACTCATCAGTGACGCTCAGATCAAAATAGTTAAAAAGCCAAACAAATACAAAGTTGAAGCGCATTGAGACCCAAAATTCCAAAAAGTTGTGCCAAATACGGCTAAGGTAATCTACTTCTGGGGTAAGAAAATCCTTAGTTTTTTCGAAAAATTCAAAGTTTTGTAAACAGAAAATTCATAAAATGACCATATACTTCTTTTACGACAATTTAATAGTGTGTTTATTTTTGGGAATGCCGTATTTGACCTATTTCTCATTTGTGTACTCATTTACAATCTGGCAATAAATTAAAAACTTACAGAAAATTTAAAAATATTTTTATGTTTGAACCATATTTAAAAATGAATTCAAAAAAAGACAGGCAAATAATCACAAGATTTAGAACTAGCTGTCATGATCTTGAAATCGAAAGAGGAAGGTATATTGGGATTAAAGCTGAAGACAGAAAGTGTAAGCTATGTAAGAACGCAGTTGAAGACGAACTACATTTTCTTTTAAAATGTCCTGTTCTAAAAGATACTCGATCTCAACATCTATCTAATTTAAATTCCAAATTCAAAAATTTTTCAAGATTATCTGATGAAATGAAATTTGTTTGGATTCTTTCATCTGAAGATTTGTTTGTAACTTCAAACTTATCTAATTTATTGCACTCCCTTTTTGAAGAACGAAAGAAAATTATAGAAAATATTGTTGTTTGAAAAAAAAAAATAGAAGAAAAATATAGATAGATATATATAGGAAATAAAATTGATCAGGAGTTGTCTCCCATAGACCTAGTACTATAAAGAATTATGTAATTTCTCCAGGTCACAGTGGCACCCATAACAACTATGTTTTGTCAATAACTTGGTTTATATCAGGTTAATTAGTGTAAATGTGTATTCATGTGTTTTTTTGTTTTTTGTTGTCTAAATGTACTTTAATCATTCTTATCATTTTCTGTGCTTTATTTTGTAATTCATTAATTTGATTGTATAGCTCAAATTTTGGGCACCATGATTGGTTAATAAAAATTATCTTATCTTATTAGAATCGAAATAATTCATGGGGGCTAAAAACTATCTAGTTTTACCACGGGTTGTCCCTTTATGCCGATATTTTACGTCATAAAGGGCCAACCCGTGGTAAAATTACGATATATTCAATATTCAAGCCCCCATGAATTATTTCTTAAGTATACGATTGATTAATAATACAACTGAATATGAATAACATGCCACCGGAACGGCGAAATATATCAAAATACACAATATATTCAGTTTTTTTTATTCAAACAAAGTAAAATGTTTGACCCTGACAAAGGACAAATCTATGATAATGATCGTAACATACTCAAATGATGCATAATTTATATAAAAAAAAAAGTTATTGTTCATCTTTGGATCCTTTGAAACTAATATACACCAATATTGGACCCTGAACTTTAACCTTTATTAAACATTCAAATATTATAATTTCTCTCTTTACCACGAACTGGTATAATAACTGTTTTGCTGTATTGTCGGCGCCAGCAGGATGCTAACTGTTAAATGAATAAGCTATATTTTGTCGGTTTTATTTAAGACAGCTTAATCAGAGTCGTCATTTTTCTTATATTCCCGGCGTTGACCATATTGGCATTTAAAAAAATCAAGATCTAAAAAGAGGTATAAAGCTTATTACACATGGTTGTCATGCTATACTTACAATGAAACAGTCTGACACATTAAATATATCTGTTCCAAAAGCAGCCAAGCTCTTTCTTAACGTCATCCTTATTTCGGACCTGTTTTACCTATCTACTTTTGGCGTTATTCTCTCACTGACGGTTGGATATCATGGACATAAGCAAATAAGTTTCTCCCTAAAACAAAGGAAAAAAATAAGAACACTTTTTTTATTGGATACATGTCTTTCAAAGTGTTTTTTGTGACTAAATTAAAAAATGATACTAAGAATTTGTTCATACTTTGCCAAAACGTAGCAGTAATAAAAATTATAGGTCACTGCACACTATCTCAAGCTACAGGTTGTGACAAAATGACACATTTTGCATGTATCATAAATCATACAAGAAGAAAAAATCATTAATATGTAATTAAAAGCAAAACTAAATGATAGAATAAATAACGAGAAGATAGATTTAAAAAAATACTTTTGAGAATAACCAAAAAGAAAATCACCGTACATTTTTAGCTCACCTGGCCCGAAGGGCCAAGTGAGCTTTTCTCATCACTTGGCGTCCGTCGTCCGTCGTCGTTAACTTTTACAAAAATCTTCTCCTCTGAAACTACTGGGCCAAATCAAACCACACTTGGCCACAATCATCATTGGGGTATCTAGTTTAAAAAATGTGTGGCGTGACCCGGTCATCCAACCAAGATGGCCGCCACTGCTAAAAATAGAACATAGGGGTAAAATGCAGTTTTTGGCTTATAACTCAAAAACCAAAGCATTCAGAGGAAATCTGACATGGGGTTAAAATGTTTATCAGGTCAAGATCTATCTGCCCTGAAATTTTCAGATGAATCGGTTAACCTGTTGTTGGGTTGCTGCCCCTGAATTGGTAATTTTGAGGAAATTTTGCTGTTTTTGGTTATTATTTTGAATATTATTATAGATAGAGAGAAACTGTAAACAGTGATAATGTTCAGCAAAGTTAGATTTACAAATAAGTCAACATGACCGAAATGGTCAGTTGACCCCTTCAGGAGTTATTGCCCTTTATAGTCAATTTTTAACCATTTTTCATAAATCTAAGTAATCTTTTACAAAAATCTTCTCCTCTGAAACTACTGGGCCAAATTAATCCAAACTTGGCCACAATCATCTTTGGGTATCTAGTTTAAAAATGTGTGGCGTGACCCGGTCAACCAACCAAGATGGCCGCCACGGCTAAAAATAGAACATAGGGGTAAAATGCAGTTTTTGGCTTATAACTCAAAAACCAAAGCATTTTGAGGAAATTTGACATGGGATAAAAATGTTTATCAGGTCAATATCTATCTGCCCTGAAATTTTTAGATGAATTGGACAATCGGTTGTTGGCTTGCTGCCCTCCAATTGGTAATTTTTAAAGAAATTTTGCCGTTTTTGGTTATTATCTTGAATACTATTATAGATAGAAATAAACTGTAAACAGCAATAATGTTCAGCAAAATAAGATCTACAAATAAGTCAACATGACCGAAATGGTCAATTGACCCCTTAAGGAGTTATTGCCCTTTATAGTCAATTTTTAACAATTTTCATTAACTCGGTAAATTTATGTAAACTTTTACCAAATATTTTTCTCTGTTACTAATGGGCAAGGTTCATTATAGATATAATTGTAAGAAGCAAGAACGTTCAGTAAAGTAAGAACTTCAAACACATCACCATCACCAAAATACAATTTTGTCATGAATCCATTTGTGTCCTTTGTTTAATATGCACATAGACCAAGGTGAGCGACACAGGCTCTTTAGAGCCTCTAGTTTTTCTAGCTAAATTACAAGATAGGATATTTCCATGTAGAGACACAGACATTAACGACTATAGGTCACCGTACGGCCTTCAACAATGAGCAAATCCCACACCGCATATTCAGCTACAAATGGCCCAAAAGCTACACAAGACAATGTGAAACAATTCAAACGAAAAAACTTACGGCCTTATTTAAATTTAAAAAAATGATAAAAAAAAACAAATATATCTCATTAACAAACAACAACCACTGAATTAAGGCTCATGACTAGAAACAGGTACATGAATGAATAGTGTGGCGGGGTTAAACATGATAGCGGGATCCCAACCCTCCCAATAACCCGGGACAGTGGTATAACAGTACAACATAAGAAAGAACTATAAAAATCAATTATTAAAAGGTCAAAACTCGTCAGATGGACAAAAATAAAAGTAGACGTGGCCGGGTACTTATACATCCCGACACAAAAAGACATCAAAGAGGAGATATGAGAGTACTCGCAGTTATCTGACAGCTCACTCAAAGCCACTAACAACCATTAAAATAATCATGCATCTTAGACTATACTATAAATCCAGGCACATCCTACATCCATTGGATTTAATGTAAAGACGTCTTAAACAGCCAGAGAAAAACTCGACCTTTGACAATGTCATATTACAGGTATCGACATATTGTAGATTAATGAATATTTATATAACATACTAGTAATATTTAGTTTGTTTTTAATATACTGATAACAAAATCAATATACCAATATAAACAATATTTAATGATCTTATTATAGTGTTAAATAGGTAAACTTTTAAGTTTATTTCAAGGAGCGACAAGTTAACATGTATAATTTCTAAATTTGCGGGCACGGTTAACACAATTACCGTAAAAATGAGGAAGTGCTATTCCGTTTGAAATAAGCTTTCTACAGGTTCAACCAGTCTTCAAAACCAGATCTTTATATCTATAGAAAAAAAATAGTTAATAGATATAGGAAGATGTGATGTGAGTGCCAATGAGACAACTCTCCATCCAAATAACAATTTAAAAAGTAAAGGTTTTTAAGTAATTTATGGTAACGATATACCTAGTTTAAAAAATTTACCAGTAATACAGACTGCGTTCGTTAAACTCAAAAACGTCACAACAGACACGGGCACAGCGAACGAGCTGTGAAATATAATACAGTTACTTAGATAAAATATATGCTGATGAATATGGAGGATTTGCTTTAGATGATGTAAATGAAAAACCTGAAATATTTATAAACGAGATCTTGGTTGCGGGGGAACATGCCCTTCCACCATTGAATTTCAATGGATCACAGGGTTTCTTCAGAGAAATAAATGATAAAACATCTCCAATAGAATATTTTGAAAGATTTATGAATGATCAGAATATTCAAGGAATAGTCCACAAGACAAACTTATATGCAGCTCAATCTATTGCATTACAAAATGTGAGGTTATGTTTAAGATTAATAAGTGCATTGACACATCCTTAAATGAAATTAGGCGATTTATTGCCCTACTATTAACCATGACTCTTGAATGTCAGTTGGACATAAGTGAATACCGGACTACCGACCCACGGCACGCGATCGTGTTAATCTCTTGTTAACATTCTTTCATTTGAGCAATTATGAGAACAATATACTTAGAACGAGATGGTCATGACCCATCATTTAAACTTGGAACATTATATCATAACATATTACATAGATTTCAATCATATTATTACCCAGGCCAAAACGTAACGATAGATAAATGCATGGTTCTATGGCGAGGTAATTTGTCATTTAAAACTTATAATCCTGACAAAACTAGTAAATATGGACTAATGGCAAAAACGGATATTTTTAATTTAAACTATACACTGGAAAACCATCAGTTCAAGTGGGGCAACCAACGACCTTACAATGAACATGCTAAGGGGACATTCTGAAAAAGTCCTAAACCTTATTGCAACAATTATTACAGCTCTCCGAAACAATTGTTAAATCAAACAAAAAAGGTATACCTGATAAATTAAAAAAAACTTATAATTGAGAGTAAAAGGAGAAGCAGCAGTGGTAAATATAGAGACAAAATGTTTTGATCACAAACCTGTGTATATGTCATCCACATCCGAAAACATAGACACAAATAGAAAAGAATCATCGGACTGGGGAAAATATAATTGGTCCAAAAGTCGTATTTGAATACAATTCTTAAATGGATGGTCATGACAGGTCAGATCAAATGCTTTCCTATTATAAAATTCCTATCAAAACATTGAAATGGTGGAAAAAGGTAATAGTCCACATGTTCTCAATGGAAGCTTTGATCTTATATATACTATTATTGTTTAGGAATTATCGTAAGAAATTGATTAAACCGAGTTGATACATCAAAGGATGTTTGACAACATGGAGCTTAAAAATCAGGTGGCCGTCTTTCAGGTTAACAGTTTAAACGACTAACTTGAAGACATTTCGTGGCTAAAATCATTCCAACTGGCAAATTTCTTTTGAATCGTCTGTACACGTGCACAGTGTATACCTGTAGAAAAAGAACGATCAGCCTATACAGAAGAAAAACGTAGAAAGACCTGACCTGAAACTACATTTAATTGTGCAGATTGCAGTGTTGATCTTTGTCTCAAGCTCTGTCACAAATATCAGGAGTACAATCTCGCTTACAAAAGGCAAACACTTGCAGCTGATGCAGCTCAAAACGTTGTAAATGAAAATAATACAAAAAAGCCAATTTGTTGTCCAATACTTATTGAATGATTTGATAATCTATTTAAACACGTGTATGTTCAATTTTAAAATATATTTTCTCTTTTAAACTTATTTAATCATTGTCATATTTAGATATCTGATACAATTTGCGAATTAGGGCAAGCATCAATCAACAAAAACGTGACATTAATATCTTTCTTCTGGTTAAATCGGTTTCTCATGTCGGGTTTCCAGACAAGACATCTGACATGTCATATCGGTTTCTTGGTGTGAATACAAGGCATCCAACTAATACACAACGTGTTCATAAAATGTAATGAATTTTAAAAAAACAGGTTCTCCAGATTTGTTGTACGGTACGATGAATTTGTCATTGATGTAGGATTCATAAATGATGCTCCTCCATTCCTGTGTTTGTGACTTAATTGAGTAACATCATAATATACATTATTTGATAAAGTAGGCGGTTCTTGATAATCAAGATGTTTAAAATTTTGCCGATATTCTGCATGTTTGACCTATTTCCTAAAACTAGTATAGAAGTGTTTGCAAAATTGAGATAAATAATAATATTGAGCGATGGCTCATTTATTTTCCTTCTTTATATAGTCTTTGATGGACTATATCGTATAATCGTAACCATCATATAACTGGCATAATAAGTCAAATTCTTACCTTGAAGCGACAAGATGAAGGTCCAATTTCAGTCGCCAACACCCTGCGTGATGACGTAGATTCCTCCTCTAGTATAATCCTGGTACCTTTGATAGCTATTAATTACTAAACTCATTCCTAGAAAAGCAGAACCCTTTATTCGTTTTTGTGTGATGATTAATACATATGAACCAGGACATGTAGTTTGAACCTACCCTCCCCATTTTATAATTGGCTGGATCCGTCCCAGGTTATTGATACGGGTACAATATTTTACCCCTCATAATAAAATCAATTTTACCCCTTATAATACCAGCACTTGCCTTAAAAATTGTCAGCATAACCCTCTAACTCTACTTATAGAAATGACATCTTCTTGACTAGCCACCATCCCTTTTTCCAGGTTCATAGAAGATTTGAAAGAAAAAGATGAGATTAATGGGGGACAATTACATTTATAAGACATGAATCATACACCAATCTCAATATTTAATTTTATCATAAAATTCTGTTTACTTCTTCCCAATGCTGGTCATTTTCGGAAGTCGGTGGTGCATACAGGTTTGTTTGCTCCGCTAGATGTTGAAAAAAATTGCTCTTCAAAAACATCTGAAAAAGTCAACAGCTTGTGCGTTCAATGGCAACATGTGCACAGGACGTGTCATATCACTTTCATCTTGGATATCTATATCCTCCAGCTGTTCTGACCGAAAGTCTTCATCAGATGTACTAGTGAGTTAGCTGCTAGGTATTTCACTTAGCTGTGAATCGAACTCGCCATCAATGTCAGGCAATTCATTATTGTCTTCCTCAATATCGGAATCAGGGTTTCTGTCAGAAAGATCTGAAGAACCATCAGATTCTTCATCTGATAAGTCTGATGTGCTCACTGTTCTAGGTGGACTAACAGACCCAGTACTTTCACTTTCGTCTCCAAATCTGATAATCCGAATCCCGAAAGGAAAATATCCATTTCTTCACTCGGCCATGTTTTATTACCCAAAATGATTCTCCAAGTACATAAAGTAAAAGCTATGTATTTAAAAAAAAATGATATATCATGAACATAGAAGTGCACTGAATACTGTACGGATGTTTTTATTGAAATAAAGTACGAGAATTAAAGGGTTTCGTCTTTTTTATGCAAAAACAGCGGTGCAAATGGGGTACTTTTTTGTTTTGAAGTCCGAGAAGAAAAATTTGAAAAACTGGTTATTTACGTTAAAAAAAACAAGAATTATTTTATTTAGGCTTAAGTGATTCAATTTTCAAAAGATATATCATGAAATGCAATGACAGGTTGTGTTTTTTTTTTGGTTGATAATAATTATATCTTCCCGCCCAATGTATGACTCGTCGATGTGTAATCGCCGGAAGTCTGAAAAGGGATTCCCCAAAGAATTCACATTTTTTTCATTTTACACGGCATTAGTAAACTTGTCTAAAATGTGTCGGCAAACAGAATGGTATGACATCCACTGCATATCTTTCATTTCTCAAATGAATTCCTGATATATCAGATATTCCAAATGTTATTTTAAACACAATTATGTATTATAAGCATTTGATTGCAATTTTCTTATTGCTTCAAACTTCGACCTGATCCTCATCATTTTTAAATTAAACAAGAAATCGCTCACCTTAATTCTTTTGGTTAAATCTCTCATCAATGATTATTTTGGCTTTTCAATTTATTTAAATGTTTTTTGGATCGTCCTATTTTCTTCAAAAGCCAAAAAAAATAATCATTTTCTCCTATGTTCTATTTTAGCCATAGGAGCTATGTTTCTTGACATACAAGGAAATAAAATATAAAATTGATACTAGATACTCTGAAACTCATTTAGCCTAAGTTTGGCTGAAATTGATACAGCAGTTTCTAAGGAGAGGATTTTTTAAAGTAAGTCAACATGATGAACAAATTGTGAAAAAAGTCTTTAAAGGGCAATAACTCCTTTAGGGGTCAATTGACAATTTTGGTCAAAATGACTTAATTGAAGATCTTACTTTACTGAACATTATTGCTGTATACAGTTTATTTCTATCTATAATTATAATCAAGATAATAAACAAAAACAGCAAAATTTCCTTAAAATTATCAATTCAGGGGCAGCAACCCAACAACAGGTTGTCTGATTCATCTGAAAATTTCAGGGCAAATAGATGTTGACCTGATAAGCAATATTACCCAACGTACGATTTGCTCTAAATGATTTGGTTTTTGAGTTATAAGCCAAAAACTGCATTTGACCCCTATGTTCTATTTTTAGCAATGGCGACCATGTTTGTTGATAGATCATAACTTCGGATACAATTTACAAACTAGATACCCTAAGGAACATTCAGTTAAAGTTTGGAAGTATTTGGCCCAGTAGTTTCAGAGGATAAGATTTTGGTAAAAGGTTACTAAGATTTACGAAAAATGGTTAAAAATTGAATATAAAGGGCAATAACTCCTAAAGGGGTCAACTGACCATTTCCGTCATATTGACTTATTTGTAAATCTTACTTTGCTGAACATTATTTCTGTTTACAGTTTATCTTTATCTATTATAATATCCAAGATAATAACCAAAAACAGCAAAATTTCCTAAAAATTACCAATTCACGGACAGCAACCCAACAACGGGTTGTCTGATTCATCTGAAAATTTCAGGACAGATAGATCTTGACCTGATTAACAATATTACCCCTTGTCAGATTTGCTCTAAATGCTTTGGTTTTTGAGTTATAAGCCAAAAACTGCATTTGACCCCTATGTTCTATTTTTAGCAATGGCGACCATGTTTGTTGATAGATTAAAACTTCGGATACAATTTATAAATTAGATACCCTAAGGAACATTCAGTTAAAGTTTGAAAGTATTTGGCCCAGTAGTTTCAGGGGAGAAGATTCTTGAAATAGTTTACGACGACAGACGACGGACGCCAAGTGATGGCATAAGCTCACTTGTCCCTTCGGGACAGGTGAGCTAAAAATCCTTATCAGCACTCATTTCACTTCAAACTGTATCTTGCAAAATGAAGATAGTGCATTGACAGTTTTACTAATAACTCATTAAAGAAATATTTTATGCATTTTCGTCTGCTCTGAAAAGTTGTCAACAAAAAGTAAGAAAAAATGGCGACGGCGGTAAAAGAAAAAAAAACCAACAAGTTTAAAATTATAAGTCACGTTGATGGTAAATAAACTCATGATAGATACCAGGACTAAATTTAGCATATACTCCAGACGCGCATTTCGTCTGTAAAATACTCATCAGTGACGCTCGAATCCAAAAAAAGTTAAAGTCCAAATAAGGACGATGTTGAGCAATTTTTTCATCAACACAATTAACACCATTTATTAACGAATTAATACCTCTTATTTTGGATACAACTATCGTAAAATCTGACACAGATTACTCGAAAAATTTGTCATTTTTTTTTAAATTTTCTTTTTACAAATCTTTCAAAAAACTAAGGATTTTCTTACCCAAGGAGTAGATTACCTTAGCCGTATTTGGCACAACTTTTTGGAATTTTGGATCCTCAATGCTTTTCGTCTTTGTAATTATTCGGCTTTTTAACTATTTTGATCTAAGCGTCACTGATGAGTCTTATGTAGACGAAACGTGCGTCTGGCGTATAAAATTATAATCTTTTTCGTCCCCGAGGGTATCAACAGCTCATGCAGTAGTCAGCACTTCGGTGTTGACATGAATATCAATTAAATGGTAATTTTTCATAAATTTTCTGTTTACAAAACTATGAATTTTTCGAAAAACTACGGATTTCTTACCCCAGGAGTAGATTACCTTAGCCGTATTTGGCACAACTTTTTGGAATTTTGGATATTAAATGCTCTTCAACTTTGTATTTATTTGGCTTTTAACTATTTTGATCTGAGCGTCACTGATGAGTCTTATGTAGACGAAACCCGCGTCTTGCGTATAAAATTATAATCCTGGTACTTTTGATAACTATATATTCATCTGAGATTGAAAATGAGACGTCAAAAGACTGAACACAATGTGTTATCTTTTATACTTTTAAACGAGAAGACCTCATTTTGGGTGTCGCTTCTCTTCTTTCCACAATTAATTGATCAAAACGCCTCTGTGTCCTATAGGTACAGTGCATAGTGCCATTTGTCATCCATTCATACAATACAATATTTTTTATTGTCAATCAAAGACGCCCTAAAAGAGCAGTATAATTTGTTACAATGATTATTATTAATTCTTAATGATATGCAAATGACAAAATATAGAATAAAGAAAATGAGCCCAAAAGTAAAATTAGAACAACAGATATCTATATATGCATATATTGAACATTTAAAAATGATTTTAAGCTGTTTATGGATACCATTAGTGCCATAAAATTTAAATTTGGTCTATGAATGATTCACTGGGTCGGCGAATTGGCATTACCAAGTATTTACATTTTTATCAGTTTATCCCTCTCAGTCCAGAGACTGATTATTAAATTACATAAGTGTTTCTAGAACTTCTAGATTTTCACAACCCATTAGCCATATAAACATATTTTCATCATTACATTTCTTTAAATTAGGATAAGAAATACAAAGTTCTTTAATAAATGTCATTCTGTATGTTTCTAATTTTTTGCATTGTAGGAGAAAGTGGATCTCATCTTCCACCTCCTCACAGAGTTTACAAATACGCTCATGAGCTGGGATGTTTTTGTGTCTCCCTGTTTCAATTAGAAAGTTGATGGTCTCCAATCCTTAGTTTTGTTAATGCCTGCCTTTGTTAAGAGTTTAGCAGGTTTAAATATGGTTCAAAATTAAAATTCGTTTTGAATAAACGAAATGTGCGAAGTTTATTTTTTTGGTTATTAATACTTCTTACATCATTAAAAATGTTATTTTTCCATTCTTTAATATATAATCCTTTAAGTTTTGCCATCACTATTTTTTTAATACAATATTTACTTTTATGTAGTAAACTGTTGGGAGTGAGATCCAGAAGCTCCAAAACTTTAACAATATAACTATACCATGAAGTGTGACCTTTTTCATGTAGGCTTTTAGATAGTGCCAGAGCTTCTTTAAGTAAAATGTCTTCAGATTTTTCTAAAGTTATCCAATATTTAAGGATGCTTAATAAAAAAGACAATTGTATTGGTAAATGTCCCACTTCTGCCATAACCGCATTATTCGTGTGATTATTCAGATTTAGTTATTTTTGGAGAAAAACGATAAAAAAAGACATCCGGATATTGTCCCGTCATTGGACGAAATTTGAAGTCAGATTAGACTTCCGGTTTGCGTTTATCTGTATACTTTGAACATACATATAAAAGAATAAAGTGTGTTTTCAGAATTCTATCATTTTCAAGTTTACTATCCACGGCAGTCACAAAGTTTATTAAATAGAGAGGGTCTGTATACTATATCAATGACCACTATGGATCGATTAGTAAACTAAGAATTGAAAGTAGATACAGTATATTTATGTACAAAAAAATGAACGAAAAACAAATATGTAACCCATAAACAAACAAACAACCACTGAATTACAGGCTCCTTACTTGAATGTTCATAACATACTAAATTTATGTTCATATTGAAATTGATAGAAAACCAAAAAATGGGAATATTGGAAATAAAGGAGGAGGGATAAAAAAAAAGCATTTTCCTGTCCCCAATAACCTATGACTTATGATACTTTTGCTGAAATTCTCCAGTCATTCAATATTTTACAAAATTCTTCCAACAACACATTACATACTTTAAACTACGCTCTGAATGCCCGCGATTTCGCGGGTGTGTTCTAGTAATTCTTAAACGCAGTCGTTCAATAAAGAACACTAATATTTATAACCCAGTATATTGCGTTTAAAAGTGGATCGCGTCTACAATATTGACAGTGTATCGGACATGTTGCAGAAGTTTTAGAATACATAACACAATTTTTCTTTGAACAAAAATATCATGAATATCAAAAAGGCAAAAACATTTTTTTTTTATAAAAATGGTCGTCCCATATCATTGCATATTGTCATTCCTTAGCAACCAATTTCCTGAACATACTGAAAGTGTTCCTGATAAAACAAGATGTGAATTTTAACACATAGGAGATATACTAGGATGTGATACATATTTTTATGTCCAATTTTAAGCAATTGTTATCGGCAACTCGGTGCTCTTTGTAAAAAAAAGTGACGAAAGATGCCAGTGGGATAGTCAAACTCATAAATCTAAAATAAACTGACAACGCCATGGCTTATAATGAGAAAGACAAACAGAAAATAGTACACATGACACAACAGAGAAAACTAAAGAATAAACAACACGAACCCAACCAAAAACTAGGTATGATCTCAGGTGCACCGTAGGGGTAAGTATATACTGCTCCACATGTGGCATTGTCATTAAGGTAGAGAAAGACACTGTATACTCAAAAACAAATCTGGCCAATGAACTTTCTTAAATTCCCATATATTGTTAATTTGGGTGTTCTTAACAAAATATATTTATTAGAGAAAAGCTATTTTTAGAAATATTCTTTGAAAAAGTTACCTTCGTCCTTTTCTATAAAAGTTAGTCGGAAGGTACCAAGACCTTATTGATGAATATTCGGTATCAACTTCACAATATTGCATGGTGGTCTGGATGGATAGAATCAGCACTGTCGTTGTTTAACATTTTAACAACGTGTTATATTGTATTTTTTCATTTGTCTTTGTTGTATCATTGTAATGGTTTTATAGTGATAAGTGTATGCATTACATGACCTTAAATATCACAATCATAGACTTGAGTCACTAGTTATCTTATAGGCCGCTCATCACATCGGGACGTCCGATCAGGATAACAACTTAACTATGCCTGGCAAATATACCATGGGGAAACCGGGAATTCCTCGATATGTCGTACAACATGTGTAGAAGTCTTCCAAATATGCATTAGTTTTAGTAATCCCAGGTATATGTTGTTCTGAGTACACCATATTCATAACATTATTAATTATACCTTTACTGATGCATTGTTTTCCGAGATATCCATTTAACGTGGCTCGGTACTTATACATTCGATGTATTTTCTTTTAGTTTTGCTAGTGTGTTTTGTATATACGACTTTTAGTGTTTTGTTGGTTCATATAAGGTAACTCTACTTTGAAAGATCCTGTCAGTAAGTTATTATTCTGCAGCATTGGGATGGTTTCCAAGGCCTAGCTGTTTCAAATGTTTTTTTAGCGGTTAAGCAATCCCGTGATTTCTGGAATTGGTCATCCCTCATGATATCCAATGGATATTCTTTCATTTTAAGGTGTATATTAATCATTGACTGAAAGCCATCAAGACTTCCAGGTTGATATTCTCTTTCAACATCTTGAATGTCATTATTGTTTTTAACCTTTACTTCTTTCCGAATACCTTCAAAAACTCTTGCAGGTACTGGTCTAACTCTTGCGGTTGCATGGTATGTATATCTCTTAATTCTGCCTGGACATTTATTAGATATTGTTGGAAAGTTTTAACAGCCGAGTTCATTTTCCTAATGGTATTTAAATTTTCTCTTTGTTCAATAAAAGTTGCCCTTTTATTTTCATCATGTGTAACAAATCTACTATTAAATTTTGCGTTGTGTTCAGCCATACTGTTGAGATTTTCTTCGGATATATTGCTTAGAAAATTTTCAAAATCGTTTGGTAGCTCTGAAATTTGTGCTGTAAAACTATCATCAAGGAAATCTAGATCAGGTATTTGATAGAGTTGTAATGTTTGTGGCTGGGTTTCAGTTTCAGTAATATTGACTTCATTTTCTGTATTTTCATTTGGTTTTATTGGCGAGGGGGTTTTAGCCGGTTTAAAGGTGTAATAATTAATTTGTGGTTGTGTATATTGAACATCAAATTGTGGAACATCGTAGTCATCATCCAAGTATAATGGGTCAAGATATTCGTTAAAAACGGCAGAGTAGGGATCCATGTTTATGAAAGCAGACGATTTGTTTTTAGAACGTGACTTGCAATACTATTTAGTTTTTTTTTAATAATCAGTATTTTAGGTGTTTAATTTTAAAGAAAATATCTTTTTCGTATCATTAATCATTTAATTTAAATACTTTTAGTCTTCGTTGGAAGTAACGCGAAGTTTCGATTTGTTTACATTAGTTACGAGAACGACATAACTTAATAGTTCCGGCAAAGCAGTTAATGATATGCGTGACGTAACACGTTTTCATTGGTTACCCAAAAAACATATTCTTCCGCACTACTTTAGCGCATGTCAATTACGAACTGACCGACATTATAAGCGAGAACACATCAAAGTAAAAATGCCCAATTTACCGATAATATGTTCTACATCGCTTTGCTCGTCCGAACATAAATTATTTCTTATTCTATATAAAGAAACAAAAAGACTTATATGGCAGGAGATACACACCAAACAGTTTTAAACTAACAATTTTTTCGAAATACATACGCACCGTGCAATTGAATGTTTAAAGTCCATATATTGAAATGCGTCATTATATTATCTATATAATCATCTCAACTGTTCATATTAATATCCCCCCAAGGGTGACTGGGGTATAGAAATATGGTCACTTGGTCTTCTCCCGACCGGCAGTAAAACGCTTGCCGAAGTGGGGCGTCCGTTTGGCTGTGCGGGATGTATCAAGTTCGCAGTCACGTCCGCTCAGAAAGGGGACGTTAAATCCCGATGCCTCGTGTAAAGAGAGTGCCACGCTCTTTGCACGTTAAGAACCCTTGCAACAACTCTCTGAGGGGTCCGTAGGTGGCCTGTTGCAAGGCAAAATTTGTCCCTATCCAATATACCCTCCTTTTCCGGTGGCAGTCCAAATTTCTCCGACCATCATTCCAGATGGCCCCAATTGTATCAACCTACCTATTGTATTTATTGTGAACTTGTTCTCGTCCTGAATATGCATGAACTATTTGCCACTGGACGTTAAGCAACAAACAATCAATCAATCATTCATATTAATATCTACAAAAAGAAAGTACAAAGAATAAGGATTTATACAAAGCATCATATTATAATCTAAATGTTATAAAGTTGTCGAACAAGTTTTTGTGTGTGAAATCTGGATGAAAAATCAAAAAGGCGCGAAAAACAGTGTATAAAGTCCGAAAACCGAATTACTCAGTATTGAGCAGCAGAAATTGTAATAAATCTCAAAACGAAAAGAAATACAAGCATTTAGCATTGCCCATGTGAAATTTTAAAATTGTCTGTTATTACATTGAACGACAAAAATATGTGACGTATACATTTTCTCTGTCGTCAGATCTAGACATGCGAAATTGTTTCTATTAAAATTGTAACATGATGACTGCAGTACCCATAATTTGACTATTTTATTTATTTTGTCTTTTTAAATCATAGATCATTATAAATATAACGGAATTTGATGAGACTCATACAAAGTGATAGGTTTAAGCCACCATTTTCTGAAAATATCTGTACCAAATCAGGAATCTGACAGTTGTCTATTCGTGTTTTTGTATGTGTTTTGTCATGATTGGAGACTTTCCGATTGATTTTCCTCTGAGATCCGTATTTATTGTGATTTTACCTTCTACGTCCCTCTGCAGTCCTACAAATACTATTTGCTGGACCTTTTTAATCGAAAAGGTACCTGTCCAAAAAGGAATTTATTTTATTTTTTGGACTTTTCTCAGAACAATATAATAAATGAACATCTTATAAAATTGGTATATAAGATACTTTATGCATGCTACATGTAAAAGAATTAAGATATGTTTCCAGGAAAAGTAAAAGGTAAAATGACACCATGCCACACACCCTTTTATGTAAATTTCATGTCAAATTTCACTCTTTCACGAAGCGCATTCTTCTTTGACTGTTTGGAACTAACAGCATATGTAGCGGATCACATCATTCAGGCATCAAATTATAAATAAGCGATAACTCGAGTATGCGGTCTATAAGTATCTTTTATTTCTTCAAAATTACATTAATTTTGGCTTCGTATACTTTATATCATAGCAACCGATTCTCTACAATAGAATACAAATACACATAAACATACATCGTAAGTAAGAATATAACTTAAAACACTAAAATCATAATACTAAACAAACAATAATCACTTTCTTTCACGCTTAATGAATAACTTGTTAAATTAAAAGTTAATTGAATAAATATTACTTTAAATACTTTTACAATTCTTCATATTTCTTCCTTAAATAAATATTGTTCTTAAAAATGTACATACATTATCTTTTACCGATTATGATCTCTCTATAAAAATAACGATGCGTCTCCGAATATCAAATAATTTGTAATGAATAAAAACTAGACAACGTAACGTACGTAAAAGGCTAAACCTCATAAAACTTTAAAAACGGGAAATATAACAATTCATAAGAGCGCAACGTTACATGTATGCGCAAATACCCTAAAATCGTATCTACCAGTATTACAAATAAATAAATAAATTCAGTAATAATAAATAAAGTAACCCACATAGAAACGGACCAAGCATCAGACAAAATCCCTCGAGAATAACAAATATAACATCAAAACTAAGTACATGAATTTGGGATGAAAAAGTACCGTGACACGTCTTATCGCAACGTGGATTTACTTAAAAATAAGAGAAACAAACGAAGTTTCTTTATATACTATTAAAACGCACGAAATTTGTAAAATTTAAAAAATGGAATCATGCGCAGCTTTATTGAATAAAATATTATATCCTTTACTGTTTGAACGAATTGATGTAAATAATGTAAGATTCCATTCCTGTTCATCATGTTTAATAAGGAAATATAATCTAGTTTGTTTATATACATCATAGGGCACTAACGGTGGCCACGTGCTCTTCTTACTTTCGCTTTAACGCTTTGAAGAACCTGTCTGTATTGGCCGACCTGTCGTCCTGTCATTGGGCAATTAAGAAAACGCAACACTCTATTTCTGTACTTCCCATGAATTGTGACATATTGTTCATAACGACGGGGACAAGTACGAAAAGTGCCATCAATGTAAACTTCAGGGGTCTGTTGTTCAATTTGTCGTTAAACTAATCATGTGATTAATTTTAACGAGTCGTTAATTGTTAATCGCATGATTAGTAAATACAATGATTAAATTGTGTTGCTCAACTTATTTTAATCATTGTATTTATTAATCACTGTATTAATTTTTCATCATATGATTATTGCATATTTAATGTGCGCAATGAATATACAACTGCAGATGTATTATGTTCCATTCTTTCGCCAGAAAAACAAAAACAACAAACAAACAATTAAATTTGAAATATGGCTGATTATTTGTCATGGCATTTATTCAACAATATTCAACAATATAAACCAACAAACAACAACATCAACAAACTGGCCAACAAGTTAAAACTTAATGACAATTGGTCACTGAAGGAAAACCAACAGTAAATGCATAACAATTTCTAGCTGCTGGGCAGATCCATAACATCTTAATGAACGATATTTGAATAAATCACTGCCAGTTGAATCATGTTGATGATGACATCCAACGCACTTTCCATATTGAGCGGAATGCCATGACACTCTTTTTTTTTTATTATTCCTGCAAATTCCTTGAATATTCAGGTTTCAACGATCTGCCGATGGATATTAAAACGTCTGACACTTTTGATGATACATGACATTCTAGTTGGAACATTCAATACATTTGGATCTGTTCACCATGTAATCTGAAAAATAAACTAAAAACAGCAGCAATTTTGTATGTTAAAGGGAGGGAGGGTGGGTTGTGCAATCTTGAAAAATACTCGTGGAATGAAAATTTAGTGGGAGCACGTGCTTATATATGACAAAAGTCCACGAGGCGCTTCAAAGCATATTCTTTCGTATGTTTAAATATATGGTTGTAATTATGTAAATGGCAAAACGTAAATAATGGACTGACGTACGTTTGAAACACAATAAACAACTAAGTGTATTTTTAATGCAATAAATCAATTAAATTATTAGATCATTAAATTTTATTAATTTTGGGTCTTTAGCAAGTGTCTACCACAATGCATTGTAAGTCAGGGCCTCTTCAACTTCCTGTTCTGCAATAATAATTATGGCTGACCAGACCATTGCTAATCCCTCCCCTGCAAAGCTCCCCTTAACTCAGGAAAACCAAATATTCAGTTGCTGAAGGGAACCTGATAGAGGAAGAAGCAAGTAAATATCACTACATCTTACAAGAGAAGCATAGTAATAAGGTTACAAATAAAAAGAAAAAGATTTGGGATAATATTGCAGTCAAAGTAAACTCCCTAGGTGTTGCCTACAGAACTGGAAATGAGATAGGGATAAGTCGAGCAACACTGTTTCAAAAGCAAAGAAAGCTTTCACGGAGCGAAGGAGGGAGTCCACCATCTAAAAAGTAAAATCACAAAAATACTGAACTCAGAGGAAAATCAATTTAGAAAGTCCATAATCACATGGCAAAATCAAATAACAAAACGCATCAAAAACGAACGGACAAGAACTGTCATATTCCTGACTTGGTACAGGCATTTTCAAATGTAGAAAATGGTGGATTAAACCTGGTTCTATATCGCTAACCCTCTCATTTTAACAACAGTCTCATCAAATTCCGTTATCTTTACATGATGCGTTAAATAAAGTCACAATTAATAATATAGTCAAAATAGGGGTACATCAGTCATCACTGTATAACAATTTAAAAAGGAACAATTTTACAGAACACAAAAACATCTACTATATACGAACACATTGATTGATTTGAGTGTCCGACGTCAGAAAATTGTGCCTATCCCTCCACAAGTTGAGGCTGTGATCGAGTTGATGAAGGACAGTTCAAGAATCACGGGAATTGATGGAGGTTTTGAAACGGACATATTTATTTCAGGTAAATAAGTTTAGAGTTAAGAGTTTCCATAACTATTGAATTTTAATGATAGCTTTGTATTAACTTTCATCAAATATAAACAGTAAAACATAAACATTTCGCCGTCTGCAAACGTTGTCTACCGGAAAACTCCTAGTCTTTTTTGATAAAAGAGGGACGAAAGATACCAAAGGGACAGTCAAACTCATAAATCTAAAACAAACTGACAACGCCATGGCTAAAAATGAAAACGACAAACAGAAAAACAATAGTACACATGACACAACATACAAAACTAAAGAATAAACAACACGAACCCCACCAAAAGGGTGATCTCAGGTGCTCCGGAAGGGTAAGCACATCCTGCTCCACATGCGGCACCCGTCGTGTTGCTTATGTGATTACAAATCCGGTAAATAGTCTAATTCGGTAGGTCAAATTCATGAAAGGGAAGGTGATTGTAGTTACGACGTAAGGAACATATCCGATATCATTTGTGAAATGGTTATTCCATAACGGTCAACCAACTCGTGATGGCGTCCGTAAAATTTACGAAGGGATGATTTCAACTTCACCATTTGGAACTCTTGATTTAATAGCTTCCTTGTGAGCAGTAACCCTCTTTTAAGAAAATCATGATAGGAAATGCAAGCACGGGAATATCGAATCAATTGAGAGATATATACCCCGTATGCAGGTGCTGCTGGAATGTTGCTACTTAGAAATGGAAAGTTCACAATTGGAAAGCGGAAATCATCTCTTTTGTCGTAAAGTTTTGTCTTCAACCGACCCTCATTGTCAATTTCTAGATGTAAGTCAAGATATGATAAATGTACGTGTGGAATTTTTATTAATATAACGCAAGAAATTATACTGAATTTGCCAATCAATGCATGAATACGAACTGTGCACACTTCAAATGTGGCGTCAAACATGCTTAAGAGAGGTTTATATGTCAGAACTCCTCAGTTCCACATATTTATTCACAGCTTAAAAAACGTGCGCCGTTATGTTGATATGTGTTTTTCTGCTGCTATTCCTGAATCTGTTACCCGGGGAAAGCTTAGACCAATCAGATTCAGAACACATTGCCAACTCGTATCATATTTTAACGCGCACACGCTTCTGTAACGATTCAGTAATGCCTTTATAATCAACCAAATTCTCCCACAAAAGGGGGACCAAGGCTCCATTCCCCTGAATCTGCCTATGGTACGGTCTCCAACAATAGAAAAAAGTTAAATTGGCTGATTAAGATCGGAACATGAAAATTATCAAACAATAAACTTACAAAAATTGAATACGGAAAATATATATAACCTGACGTGGAAGAATCGAGTAGATAATGTTGTGATGTTTAATTATTTGAAAGCGGCCAACGCTCTACCCAAACTTGGACAGTAATGATAAAGCACAACCAACCTGTAAGAAGTATTGTCAATGGGCTGACTCATAAGATTGGTACCATCTACAAAATCATAATTATATAAAAACAAACAAACAAAAAAACAAAAAAAAGAAAACCTTGACGAGTACTTTAAAATCATAAACACAAAATTTAGGAAAAGAAATGTATTGCAATGTGATATCTAATCCCTTGTCCGTCTTGTCTTTCAATATAAGCAGGTATTACAGGTTGGAAATCTTCCTCCTGTTCACCGTCAACATCTGGTTCAGGTCTAAGAATTGCAATGTTATGCAATACTGCACATTCAGTGATGATCGTACAGGCCTTTTCTGGTTTCATTCTTATCTAAAATACATATAAACTTTTTCAAACTCCATTGAATACACAATTGAAAAAAAAAAGAAACAGTAAACGGCAGCTTTTTGTTCCCTTTTTAAAATCATATACACGCTTAAAATTACTTTATTAAGACAATTTAATCTAAAAAATGAATTTGTAGCAGCATATTCCATGTTATGACCTAGATCCCATTTCCAACAGTTTTTGACACGGTGTCAATCCAGATTAATGGGAGTAATTGACATTATGTGACCATCACCTAAGTTGTAGATTCTCTAATATTTAAATTGACCACAATTTTCAAATTGTACATTAGAAATCTTTGTAATGCGCTTTATTTTATGATGTACAACTGTAGTGTACATTGATCCGCTGGTTGAGTAATCACAACATGGGCAATGTGACATCCTAGCACACTCTATCCGTCATTCAAAGCTTTTTCATATCGTCAGAACATGATATGTTGCCCCTTGCTGACATATTTCCTCAGCGTTGGTCTCGTGTGTGCAATTTTGGCATCACAATACGACTTGCCATCTTGGTTTTCACTAAAGTCATACCTTTGTATATTTACACTTATACCTTAATATATATTTACCTTGCAATTAATACAGGAGTACACATAAAATTAAATCATAATTTCCTGTCAATATGAAAAAAGTAAAATCACAAAAATACTGAACTCAGAGGAAAATCAATTTGGAAAGTCCATAATCACATGGCAAAATCAAAAAACAAAACGCATCAAAAACGAACGGACAAGAACTGTCATATTCCTGACTTGGTACAGGCATTTTCAAATGTAGAAAATGGTGGATTAAACCTGGTTCTATATCGCTAACCCTCTCATTTTAACAACAGTCTCATCAAATTCCGTTATCTTTACATGATGCGTTAAATAAAGTCACAATTAATAATATAGTCAAAATAGGGGTACATCAGTCATCACTGTATAACAATTTAAAAAGGAACAATTTTACAGAACACAAAAACATCTACTATATACGAACACATTGATTGATTTGAATGTCCGACGTCAGAAAATTGTGCCTATCCCTCCACAATTTGAGGCTGTGATCGAGTTGATGAAGGACAGTTCAAGAATCACGGGAATTGATGGAGGTTTTGAAACGGACATATTTATTTCAGGTAAATAAATTTAGAGTTAAGAGTTTCCATAACTATTGAATTTTAATGATAGCTTTGTATTAACTTACATCAAATATAAACAGTAAAACATAAACATTTCGCCGTCTGCAAACGTTGTCTACCGGAAAACTCCTAGTCTTTTTTGATAAAAGAGGGACGAAAGATACCAAAGGGACAGTCAAACTCATAAATCTAAAACAAACTGACAACGCCATGGCTAAAAATGAAAACGACAAACAGAAAAACAATAGTACACATGACACAACATACAAAACTAAAGAATAAACAACACGAACCCCACCAAAAGGGTGATCTCAGGTGCTCCGGAAGGGTAAGCAGATCCTGCTCCACATGCGGCACCCGTCGTGTTGCTTATGTGATTACAAATCCGGTAAATAGTCTAATTCGGTAGGTCAAATTCATGAAAGGGAAGGTGATTGTAGTTACGACGTAAGGAACATATCCGATATCATTTGTGAAATGGTTATTCCATAACGGTCAACCAACTCGTGATGGCGTCCGTAAAATTTACGAAGGGATGATTTCAACTTCACCATTTGGAACTCTTGATTTAATAGCTTCCTTGTGAGCAGTAACCCTCTTTTAAGAAAATCATGATAGGAAATGCAAGCACGGGAATATCGAATCAATTGAGAGATATATACCCCGTATGCAGGTGCTGCTGGAATGTTGCTACTTAGAAATGGAAAGTTCACAATTGGAAAGCGGAAATCATCTCTTTTGTCGTAAAGTTTTGTCTTCAACCGACCCTCATTGTCAATTTCTAGATGTAAGTCAAGATATGATAAATGTACGTGTGGAATTTTTATTAATATAACGCAAGAAATTATACTGAATTTGCCAATCAATGCATGAATACGAACTGTGCACACTTCAAATGTGGCGTCAAACATGCTTAAGAGAGGTTTATATGTCAGAACTCCTCAGTTCCACATATTTATTCACAGCTTAAAAAACGTGCGCCGTTATGTTGATATGTGTTTTTCTGCTGCTATTCCTGAATCTGTTACCCGGGGAAAGCTTAGACCAATCAGATTCAGAACACATTGCCAACTCGTATCATATTTTAACGCGCACACGCTTCTGTCACGATTCAGTAATGCCTTTATAATCAACCAAATTCTCCCACAAAAGGGGGACCAAGGCTCCATTCCCCTGAATCTGCCTATGGTACGGTCTCCAACAATAGAAAAAAGTTAAATTGGCTGATTAAGATCGGAACATGAAAATTATCAAACAATAAACTTACAAAAATTGAATACGGAAAATATATATAACCTGACGTGGAAGAATCGAGTAGATAATGTTGTGATGTTTAATTATTTGAAAGCGGCCAACGCTCTACCCAAACTTGGACAGTAATGATAAAGCACAACCAACCTGTAAGAAGTATTGTCAATGGGCTGACTCATAAGATTGGTACCATCTACAAAATCATAATTATATAAAAACAAACAAACAAAAAAACAAAAAAAAGAAAACCTTGACGAGTACTTTAAAATCATAAACACAAAATTTAGGAAAAGAAATGTATTGCAATGTGATATCTAATCCCTTGTCCGTCTTGTCTTCCAATATAAGCAGGTATTACAGGTTGGAAATCTTCCTCCTGTTCACCGTCAACATCTGGTTCAGGTCTAAGAATTGCAATGTTATGCAATACTGCACATTCAGTGATGATCGTACAGGCCTTTTCTGGTTTTATTCTTATCTAAAATACATATAAACTTTTTCAAACTCCATTGAATACACAATTGAAAAAAAAAAGAAACAGTAAACGGCAGCTTTTTGTTCCCTTTTTAAAATCATATACACGCTTAAAATTACTTTATTAAGACAATTTAATCTAAAAAATGAATTTGTAGCAGCATATTCCATGTTATGACCTAGATCCCATTTCCAACAGTTTTTGACACGGTGTCAATCCAGATTAATGGGAGTAATTGACATTATGTGACCATCACCTAAGTTGTAGATTCTCTAATATTTAAATTGACCACAATTTTCAAATTGTACATTAGAAATCTTTGTAATGCGCTTTATTTTATGATGTACAACTGTAGTGTACATTGATCCGCTGGTTGAGTAATCACAACATGGGCAATGTGACATCCTAGCACACTCTATCCGTCATTCAAAGCTTTTTCATATCGTCAGAACATGATATGTTGCCCCTTGCTGACATATTTCCTCAGCGTTGGTCTCGTGTGTGCAATTTTGGCATCACAATACGACTTGCCATCTTGGTTTTCACTAAAGTCATACCTTTGTATATTTACACTTATACCTTAATATATATTTACCTTGCAATTAATACAGGAGTACACATAAAATTAAATCATAATTTCCTGTCAATATGAAAAAAGTAAAATCACAAAAATACTGAACTCAGAGGAAAATCAATTTGGAAAGTCCATAATCACATGGCAAAATCAAAAAACAAAACGCATCAAAAACGAACGGACAAGAACTGTCATATTCCTGACTTGGTACAGGCATTTTCAAATGTAGAAAATGGTGGATTAAACCTGGTTCTATAGCGCTAACCCTCTCACTTTAATAACAGTCTCATCAAATTCCGTTACATTTACATGATGCGTTAAATAAACAGTCACAATCAATAAAATAGTCAAAATATGGGAACATCAGTCATCGTATAACAATTTAACAGGACACAACAACATCTACTATCTACGAACACATGGATTGATTTGAGTGTCTGACGTCAGAAAAATTATATACGTCACATAAATTTGTCGTTCAATGTGCATACAATAGTTATCAAAAGTACCTGGAAAATATACATACCATATCCTTATCTACAAAGTGTGGTTTCAGAGGAGTTGCGATGACAAACTGTTGCAGAAGTACATTGAAGCAAATAAGTTCAAAAGGACGTAGTTCCTAGAAAATAATTTGAATTGTAATTTCTTGTCGATATGCACTACATGTATGTTTTCATACATCTAGAAAGGTTTCATGAAATTCTGTTCAGTGGTTTCAGAGGAGTTGCGATGACAAGAAACAGGACTGACGGACGGGTAAATAGTATACCCTCCGCAACTTCGTTGCATGGGGTATAATAAGCAAATATATATAAAAGTTGTTCAGTATCTGTCTTTGTACCTCCTATATGCATCTTTTCTAGATAATTGTATGTTGTGCAGATGCAGTACACTACCCAGGTAAAAATAAGCTATTATTATCTTGATAGGGATTTGCTGCTAACAAGGAAGCTATTAAACCAAGAGTTCCAAATGGTGAAGTTGAAATCATCCCTTCGTAAATTTTACGCACGACATCACGAGTTGGTTGACCGTAATGGAATAACCATTTCACAAATGATATCGGATATGTTCCTTACGTCGTAACTACAATCCCCTTCCCTTTCATAAATGTGACCTACCGAATTTGTAATCACACAAGCAACACGACGGGTGCCACATGTGGAGCAGAATCTGCCTACCCGTCCGGAGCACCCGAGATCACCCCTAGTTTTTGGTGGGGTTCGTGTTGCTTATTCTTTAGTTTTCTATGTTGTGTCATGTGTACTATTGTTTTTCTGTTTGTCTTTTTCATTTTTAGCCATGGCGTTGTCAGTTTGTTTTAATTTGATGAGTTTGACTATCCCTTTGGTATCTTTCGTCCCTCTTCTATTACAAAAATGTATTATATATATATATAAATACTTATACTTACGTTACGTCATAATACTAATGTGTTCCCCATAACGACGTTCATAACGACGTTCTTAGTCTTGAAAAGTCCCAAGATGGATGAAAGCGCTAGACAATGCTGCTTTTATATATATATAATGTGAACATGTATTATATATATATAATTCAACATAAAACATAGCAAATAGTACAATATAGTGGGATTCGGTCACATAGGCTAAGTAATTTTAAAGTCATATCACTTTTGACTTTTTTTTATAATTGTTCAGTTTTGTCATCAATAGTTATTAAAGTTAGTATGGCTGATAATTCTACATATTTCACGGTAGATAATTTATGTTAAGAAAGCAAACAAAATTGTTACTGTATAAACTAAGGAAAGGATATCCCCACCGGACCAGACTGTTAGTATATTGAAGTGAGTAATTAAATTAGGTCCACTCTAAAGTCTTTGACACGGATAATGTATCCGTTTATTGATATTCAAAAAGTATAAATACAAAAACCTGCATTCCGATGAAAAGCTCAAGCACATCAAACGAATCGATAACAACTGTCATATTCCAGACTGGGTACATGTTTTTTATGTATATGTACAAAATGTGAATTAAACCTAGTTCCATAGCTATCTAAATCTCTTATGTGTATCCCAGTCGTATACAATTACTTTATATTGACAACGATGTCTTAACAAAACATACAGACAAATCAGGTTTATAAAATGTCAAAATAGAGGTACAGCAGTTAACGTTGTCTTATTATCATCTCATTCACGATATTCAAATAGGTTACACCGAAGAAGCACAACAAAGCATATAGATACAAATAGATAAAGTACATTAGCATAAATGAAAGATAATGATACAAAAATAAACCATCCTGTAATAACACAATGACGAGATGTATAAGTACAGAGCCGCGTCATACGTAACAAAGAAACACAAAAAAGAGCATTGACAACCACACTAGTAAAAATGCAATAATACAAAAATGTACCATATAAAATAACACTGGTTATGTGAGTACTTAGTCAAGTGAAATAAAATAGAAATTACCAAAAAAAAACCACTCATTAGAAAAAGTATTATCCTGAAAGATGAAAAAACACAATATATAACACGTAACAACAGTACCCTGAATCTATAATTCAAGACCATATAGTGTATTATTTGTAAAGTTGATACGATATGTTAATCAAAAAGGACTTGGTAACTTCGAATGAAGGTGTTTCTTTCTTTAGAAAAAAAAAAGAACGAGACTTTCTTTGATATACCCCTGGTTAATCAACTTTTGATATACCCCTGGTTAATCAATTTTCTGCTCAGATAAATGCAGTGTACTTTTAGCTGTTCAAGTTTCATTATAATGTATTGCAAGGCTCATTCATTTATGGCTGGAAAGATAAATGTAAAACATTTTTTCTTGTAGACGACCATGCACACACCTTGGTCATACCAATAAAAAACTGTGTGTAGGAAAAAGTAAAATCACAAAAATACTGAACTCAGAGGTAAATCAATTTGGAAAGTCTATTATCACATGGCAAAATCAAATAACAAAACGCATCAAAAACGAATGGACAAGAACTGTCATATTCCTGACTTGGTACAGGCATTTTTAAATGTAGAAAATGGTGGATTAAACCTGGTTCTATAGCGCTAACCCTCTCACTTTAATAACAGTCTCATCAAATTCCGTTATATATATATATGATGCGTTCAATAAAAAGTCACAATTAAAAACATGATAGTCAAAATATGGGTACATCAGGAATATATTATTAAAGTCGTATTTGGTAGAACTTTTACGAATTATAGGTCCTCCATGCTCTTTTAACTTCAGACTTAATTTGGCCTATCAACATTTTTTGATTCAAGCGTCTTTGATGAGTCTTTTAAAGATTGCCAATCTAGCGCAAACTATAAATTTTCATTCTTGGTATCTATGATTGGTATAATGCACTGGTAGCTTCATGTCAGAAAAAAAATGAGATGAGAGGTATTCAGTGCACGTGGGTTTTTTTTTACATTTTTTTCAAAGTGAGTGAATGAATATAAAAAAAAAAACTTCCGAACTTCGAGGAAAATTCAAAATTGTAAACACATCAAACAAATGGATATCAACTGTTATTTTTGAACTTAGCACATGCATTTATAAGGTACAAATGGTTGATTAAACATGGTATTACAGCTAGTTTAACCTCTCACATGTATAAAAGTGGCATATAATGTCAATCATATTGACAAAAATATTTGAACAGAGCAAATCAATATACTGGGTAAAAATGTTCAAATAGTCAACAGAGTGTTACAATTTTGATCACCAGTCAAACGAACAAATATGTAAACAAATAGGCATATATACGCAAAACGAAAAATTAAATATATACCATACTGCAGTTTTATGATGACGGGATGTATAAGTACAGAGCCACGTGAAATAGATGTAAAAAAAAACCTTGGAAGTCTTTTTACAGATGGGTAATTCAAATTCATTATCACTCATTTCATGCATGCTTAATCCACAGGATCTACATATCCAAAATGAAACCGCGAAAAAGGGGGAAACACATTTAGACTCACTTGACATAATTACGACTTCAACGGGTTTTAATTTGAAGTAACTTGGCCTTGCATCTGTCTACACATGGAGAACGCAAAGAGGTATATTTATAAAAGACGTTTTGCAAGTATCCGGCTGTAACATTCACTACACATGGGGTATCGAGTTTGAAAAGACCCAAAACCATCCCCAAAAAATGTCTTATCACATGTATCAATATGGTTTTAAATTAGAGATATTTTTTTTTTCAAGTATTATACTTTTAGGATGCTCAAATCTTTATTTTAAGAATATGATAGCTTATGATAAATCATCAGACGATATTGAAAAACTGAAAAGGGGCTTTCCCGACAGGATAAGTATAAAAAAAAAATAACATATGTAACAAAAAGTAAAATCACAAAAATACTGAACTCAGAGGAAAATCAATTTGGAAAGTCCATAATCACATGGCAAAATCAAAAAACAAAACGCATCAAAAACGAATGGACAAGAACTGTCATATTCCTGACTTGGTACAGGCATTTTCAAATGTAGAAAATGATGGATTAAACCTGGTTCTATAGCGCTAACCCTCTCACTTTAATAACAGTATCATTAAATGACGGATCTAGACAATCCACAAATTCAAAAAGGGGCACATCCATTGTATTATCGGTAATTCATTATAGCATTAAACACATTTTTTCTAGAGGTTATTGATGTGTAAACTCGGGTGATTAACTCACAAACTGAACCAATTATATGTTAAGTTTGCGAGTTAATCACCCGAGTTGACACATTAACGACCTCTAGAAAAAATGTGTTTAATCCTTTAATTCTTGATTCAAAGATATTAAGTTGTCTTTTGCAAACAAAATAAAATGTTTGTTTTTTTTCGTTTGTGGGGCACCAGCGTTCTATAGTAGGACAATGTGCTTTAATATATCAGAGTGAAATCGATACACAGGGAAGTTAATGTAGGTCATCACTCCGTCTCGTTAAAGACTAAAGAGTAAGAATTAACAACACATTCTGCTAATTAATTATGCCTTTAAACATATAAAAGAAACAATAACAGAACATCAAACACGTTCAGTGTCAATAACTGAGTTTACAGTCAAAAGCCAAATAATCCGGATATTTAATCCACGCCATCAATGTGTACACGCAATACACAACTACACAGTTCAAAAGTGTCATATGTTAACAGAAATTGAAACTGCAGTTGTGAAATTTTTTTGCTACAAATCCAGACATTTTGTGGTTTTGAGGAGTCGAGACCAGTTTAAAAGAACGTTCTGATTTGGTATATAAAGAGAGCGGAGTGTTTTTTCCCGGTAAGAACAGATCTAGATTGTCCAGTTTCTGTGTCTCTGACATTTATATTTTGAATTGGAGAAATGGCGGTAGAACTTGAAGTAGAAGGAGCAACAGGTGACGAAGAATTACACGTTGCTTCCTTGTCTAACACGGAACTGATGGTATGTTTCTGAACTGTGCTTGGTCTCCTGCAATATGATTTTAGACTTTCCTCACATCTATGGTCTGACATAAACATGACGCTCCTATCTGATAAACCATCATCACTCATGGCGGTTTTAGCTGTAGATCTGAGTGAATGCCCTGTATAACGTTTAACACCAGCATTTTTACATATGTCGGGCATGAAAGCTGAGAAGTTTCTAACTTTCAAAGGCGTTGCATTATAATCATAATTTGATTTGCAAAATACACCCATATGGGTGAAGCAAACACAAATACAACATTTAATACAGACAGCGAACATTTTCTAGATGTTGCAAGACATCTATTGGCATTGTTAAAACACCATTTAAATGCTTTCAAATGAGTCTTAATGTGTCTATCAAATGCATGAAACAGTGGTGCCAAATTTTTCAAAGCGGCTATCCGTTTGAGATTCTGAATGACAGATGCAAGGCAACATATGAAAAACAGTGTTTGTGAACAAATTCATGCCAGAATTTAAAAGTATCATAAATTTTACACATCTTTTCAGTAAAAATTTCTAAATCTTGCTTTAGTTCTTTAATTTGCAGATCATTGATAATAATATTATACAAGTCCTCTGTCCTGTCTATTTGGTTATTTTGGTTGTTGAAGTTTTTAATGAAGTCCAAAAGAGACTGTTAAATATCTTTAACTGGAATTTTGCACTTTGAAAAGTTCGATTTTGATTCCTAAAGTCCAAGAAACAAGACAGTTCTGTTCTGTAGAAAGTTTCCCAGGCGTTCAAAAGAAAAGTATGGGTCTTCCTAAAATTTGTACAATGTTGTAATCAGTGATTAGGCCATCTTCCTTATGTGTGATCTTAGCAATTTCCCGGAGGCCAGCATCAAAGTATATTTAGAATAAAACTGGTTGAGTGTTTTTCAATAGATGCCAGTCACCGGGAAATGAAATTACCCAAGAAAGTTCCTCAGAGTATTCTCCATTGCTAACTTGGTAGATGGTATGGCATATAGAAAAGAGAGTTCTAAGAACTCTACTATTGTGGTTACAAGATGTCTTTTTCCTCAAAATAAGGAACACCAAAACCGGGAAAAGATTTCATAGTATTCCATTCATTTTTACTTTGAGAAACAAGAAAATGAAAATTCCATATAAATGGATCTATGGACTTTGAAATTGACAAAAAAATAATTTTTGATAGGTCAACATTCTCAAAACATTGTTTGAATACTTTTGCTTGGTTTTGGTATCCCTTGCTGATGTCTAATATTACATTGTGGTAACCATTTGTAGAAATACTGTCTGTGTCACTACCTATGGAGTTATCCAACACAGAAGATTCTTGGTCTCTTTTACTAGTTCGTCTTAGCCAGCATAAATCGTGAAGTATATTACCAATGTCTGCTCCTTTTCTAAGTAAAAGAGTTCCCTTTCTTTTCTCAATATAACCATTTCTGTTGAGTACATGAAAATTTATAATTTCGAAGAATGTACTTTCAATTTTCTTACGTAACCATTTTTGGTCTTTTTCAAAATCTGGGTTCCCATTAGAGCAGTGACTTTTAATGCTCGTTTGGAAATATTGTAAAAGGTCACAAAGGAAGACTGGCGTATCCGAAAATAATTTGGTCGCCAGATATAAAAAAATTTCGGTAAGAGCCCTTGTTTCAATATCTGTGCTATCGAAGGATATATGTTCTGAGATGGAATCTTGGAATTCAGATATTAGAAAAGACAAAGACAGAACTGGTATGTCGTCTGACAATTTGTCTCCTTCGTTTGTGGCACTATCAGAATCACATGTGTTTCAATCTTCTAAAATGATCTCCTACATTTATTGCAAATTTTACTTTCGTTTGTCAAACTTTTAAACCAGAGATCTCCATTCTGATGGAAGTGTTGCTGCAACGAGTTGAAGTTTGGGATTGAAAAGCCTCATGATTATGAGGGAAGCAAAACACCGCAACTAGGGACTGCACATCTGTAATTGTGATCTTTGAATTTAATCAAAGTGTGCCATTTTTCATAATGGTGATCACAAAGGCCTATTTTGATGGATTCATTATTTATATCGGACACTTTACACTCTGTAAGGTAGGCATAATCAGTCCCCATTAAATTAATGAACTTATTTAAGGTTTATGTACCCTTCTGTAGCCATATTTGTACGAACTTTTCAAACTTCAATTGTATCAAAACTACAGATATAATGAATAATAGAGATAGGCCATTTTGTACATATTCCAAGGGGAAATCTGTTGCAAAGCATAATTTTTTACTGTTCCATTGCATTTAAAAGAAAAAGAGGACTTTGTGGAAAATAAATCAAGATTTTTTATAGAAAATCCACAGCCTCTATCCTTGTACTCTTATATTTTGCAATTTGATGACTAGTAGATATAGGATTATTGCATGCAGTGCTAGCATTGATTTCCTTAAAACAAGTTTATAAATGTAGTTACTGGTTAAAACAAATATAAATATGGCCAAAATCAAGTACACCTTTTAAGGTGCGCTCGACTTTAGTGACTCAGCACATGGTGTTTTGGAATTTACAGGTTGCTAAGAACTTTTTGTAAACATAAACACTAGCACATCATAGAAAATCAAGTGAGTAACGTATGTTTCAAATTTTATTACAAAAATCCCTGTATCAAAGGCTGTGATTTACAGGTTGCTAAGAACTTTTTGTAAACATAAACACTAGCACATCATAGAAAATCAAGTGAGTAACGTATGTTTCAAATTTTATTACAAAAATCCCTGTATCAAAGGCTGTGGATTTTCTATAAAAATCTTGATTTATTTGCCACAAAGTCCTCTTTTTCTATCAAATGCAATGAAACAGTAAAAAATAATGCTTTGTATCAAGTTTAACCTTGGAATATGTACTAAATGGCCTATCTCTATTATTCATTACATCTATAGTATTGATACAATTGAGGTTTGAAAAATTCGTACAAAAATGGCTACAGAAGGGTACATAAACCTTAAATCAGAAATGTAAGCAAAGTGAGTCGAGGTGCTTTCGCACATGTGACATTTATCTTTTTTTGGCTTTTTATGTGGAGTTGGGCCATCATTATCTAAAGCAAAATAACAGGAATTACACAACCAATCAAAAGGTTCTATGTTATAGTTGGTTTTTAAAAAACTTTGATAGTCCTTTGTAGAGTTTAGGGAGCTACCATTTGATTTTTATGGGGGGGCTAGGATGAAATTTGAAAAAAATAGGCAGGACAGGAGTTTGAGTAAAAAAAAAGGCAGGATGAGACACTTGCAAAAAAAAAAAGTCAGGATGACAATTTATGTAAAAAAAAGTCAGGATAAACTAAAAAAAAAAAAAGCAGGACCGGATAGAGTGGAAAATAAAAAGGCAGGACAGAGATTACAACTAAAAAAAAATGCAGGACAAAATTTTTCATCATAGCCCCCCCATAAAAATCAAATGGTAGCTCCCTTATATTATTGCGCCATCGATGCGTATTTTCAATGGAGCATTTTGCGCATTTACAACAATGATGGGCTGGTTTTGGTCGGAGAAATTTCACCCTATTTTCTGTGTTTTTTGCTTTTGTCAACACTTTGTTCTTTTTTTAAGCCCCGAACTTGTAAATAGATAAACCTAAAGTCTGGCCATTCAAAGGTTAAAACAAACCTAAAGCCTGGTCATTCAAGGATTGAAACATGTACTAGTGCAGAGCGTACATTGAAAGGCTGAACCAAAACAAAACAGAACTTCGTATTTCAAAACTTAACGATTCACGTGTGAACATAAAAGATGTTAACATAAAAATAATGAACCTACAAGGTGATTGAAATTATTTTTCAGATTATAGTATTATTATCTGATACGGGGAAAATTCAATTGAAATAGTAAAACAAAAGTATATTTACTGAATAAACGGATCGATCTAACTTTAAAAACCAAAAACACAAATATAAAAAAAAATAACAATAAAAAACAAGGCAAAGAAAAACCAAGCTAAAAGAAAACGGCACCCTGACGAGCAGAACCAAAGTAATAAAAATCCGTTGAGGTTGATGATTCCAAAATATATGTATTTAAATCGCCAAAATCAAACAACAAAAACACATCTTGATAAATGAAACAAAATCATCCAGACAAAAAAAAAACCACGAGGAACAGGCTATCTGTCGATGTATTTCGATTTTAAATCGATCATATATCAACACCGAACAACGTTCTCATGTAAAACATCATGTGAAAACGAGGTGAAGTTGAAGCGTGAAAATTATTATTTTTACACGAACTTCATTGAGACTTAATTGAATATAAATTAAATATATAAATGATAATCAGAATAATTTGAAGCGAAAATTTATACAGTAGACGTCTATAAAAAACATATTTACAGAATATCATGAAAAGTCAAGCAGACCGTAAAAGAATTTGGGTGAACTGAAAAATAAAAAGTATAACTGAAAATTTGGTCAACTTTGGAATTTTTCTTGAGTCATTTACTGGAAGGGCAGAAACAAAAATTACCGGACTAATAGATTGATATGTTCTCTGTCCGTGTAATTTTTTTTTTTAATCGGAGGTTATGCATTTTTGTCATCCAACTTGATAGATACCCATGTCGCCGACTTGATATCTAATTGTTCGGCTTAATTATGTAAAAGATAAATTGAAAACTTATGCAAATGGTGTTTTTGAAATAAACTGCTTTGTAATTGAGCAGAAAATTGTCATTTTATTTGTTTCTATTAACTTTTAAAAAAAATTGTTACTATATAGTCCAGTCATTCTACCCCAAAAATAGCTCAACCTTAAACAAATTGCAACAGAAAGAAACTTGGTCTCATTTTAAAGGTTAATATGGCCTCTATCACATATCAAAAGTCTTGCAAAATCCGAAGTGCGGAAAAACGATATTTTTGGGGTAAAATACAGGTTTTTAGAGAAAAATCGCCGAAAACTGGAAATAGACAAGAACAAGTTTATTTTGCAGTAAAATCATTCAAAACATGTGTGATTCAATTGACAATGATACACAAAGAAATAAGTTATAGCAAGAAAGGACATATATATATGTCAAAAACGTTATTTTGGGGTAAAAATAGGAGTTTTTACTGAAAAATCCAGGAAAACTGGAAATATGCTTTAAATAATTATTTTGGCAGTACATCAATGAAACTTTTTTTGTTTTGGATTTGTATTGTTCCTTTCTAATTGAGTTATAAATATAAAAGGCATTATATGATAAACTATAAAATTATGGTCCATAATTTTAGTTCAAAATGCAAATTTCATTGAACATTACAAATTTTTCTTTGAAAATTACAAATTTTTCATCGAAAATAACAATTTTTTTTCAATGAAAACTATAATTCACTGGAATGCTTAAATTAATTACTAGTCAATAAAAATAATGCTGCTATTTGTTATCTGTTAATTGAATTGCCTGCCTATAACAAAAATTTTAAATAGTGAATAGATGACATAAAAATATAACACATGTCAAAATTAGAAGTTCATAAAAAAAATCATGAAAAAATGTTAAATTATTACTTTTAATTCTAGTTGCAAAAAAAACCAAAACATTTGCAATTATATGTTTTAAACAGCCAGTTATTCAACTTTATAGATATATTGAAAAGAAGTTGGAGAGAAAAAAAACCATATCAGCCACACATTCATGAGACAATGTCCATACTATAGTTCATATTAAAAGTGACATGTCTATAGTTCTTTAACCTATTTATATAACACTTTTTTTGTTGTTTAAAATCTTAGTCATAGCCATTTCCCATACGCAACAAAAGAAATTCTAAACATCATCCAAATCACTTTGTGTTACTATGCTGGAATTTGAACAGTTAATGCCACGACACTCGCCGCAACTAGCAGAACAGTCGATTCCATGTTTTCGACACGAACATCTTCTTGAATCACAGTTCTGTTTGCAGTTACATCGTATTACTTTCAGCAGTTTTTGGGGTGCCGGTGGTAATAAACATCTAACAGGCATAAGTTTCTTCTCTGATGTATACCAACCCCATTGGTTAGGATCTAAATCATGTCCTTCTCCAATCCAAATTTGTGTCTGATAGAAAGTTCTCATGCTATGTAGTTTAGCTGCATCCGATGTTGGCGGCAGAGTGTGAACTTGAACAAAAACGTTCCCTACAACGACCTTTGACGCAAATTTCCTGTATCGAAGTAAATCTAAGCCTTCTACTGACTGAACACCGCCGTACAAATCAACTAAAACCTCTTCTCCAGCTTTGACAACCTGATCTTTACTTGATTTCTGAAGGAAAAGCTGTGATTGATCTTGTAAGTATGCAGATGATTTAACTTTTTTCAATAGTGATCCTTTTCCTAACCCAAACACTCGTGATGTCGTGTCGCACCCACTAAATGCATGTATAAACGGCAACAACCGACATATAGCTTCACCCAAATGTTTCTTTGTCTTTTTGATATCCCATATTCGGATCTTTTGAATACTTTGCTTCGGTTCTGACTTGAAATAAATGTTTTTGTTGTGCATTATGGCATGATAGCAAAGTAAAACAAGCAAATCTGTGTCTTCACCTATAACTACAACATGTTGTTCTTCCGAAATTGAGACTGCTGTCTGAACGATATTCAAGTCGGCATCGTCAAAGGCATGAACTACTGCATAATTACTGGCCTCAAATTTTGCACTTAGCAGGTTGATAAATCGTTGTTTGTTCTCTTCATTTGACAAGAATGCATCCTTTTTTGTTTTACAGGGCATTTCAGCCGAGAAATTTATTTTGGGAGAAATACATCCTTTTGATCGTCGTATGTGAGTAATATCTTTGACAGTAGGTACATCTGGATAACCATCAAATACAATAGTTGCTTCAGAGTAGTGGCTTTTAACGTAATCAATATATGCTTGACAAATACTATTGAATGAGTTTCCCTTTGTCCAAGGTATGCGATGTATGAGAGACCCACCATCTAATACATGGTGAACATTTATGCCAGTTTCCAAACATCCGCATCCATCAAAGTCCCAAATTGAGTCTGCTAGAATCGATTTATTTGCCTGTCTTGGTAAGCCATTATTGTCAAATAACGAAGATGGAACACTACATAGTTCATATTTGAATATTTCTGATATGTCTTCAAATAGTCCATTAGCTATGGTGGTGCATCTTTGAAACAGAAGCTGTGGGTCGACTTGTATTAATTCCCCGTCTACTTTGATACTAGTTTTGCTATTTAAAGTTATTACTTGATTTTTTTTCTTGAAAGTATAGTCAATGACATTTTGCCCAACGAGAGATTCTATTATCTCTGTCCCCACATCTTTTGAGTTGTCTACATTAACAGTGCTATCAGCTGTTACTCCAGTTTCAATATTTCGCAGTGAACTGTCTCCAGTGAATGGACTGCGTTCTTTCATAAATGTTAGAATTGACATAATGTCTTCTCTGTCTCGTTTTTGACGTGCAATTGATTCTTCCTTGTGCTGATCACTTGTGTAGTAACCTACTCCTGTGAGCTCTTGAATAGCTTGATTCATGTCTGCACAAGCGGGCATGGACAAAAGCCACTGTGATCTCTGACTTTCACCCATTCCACGGCCACGTGTCAGTCCTCCTGCTGTTTTTACACTCCTCATGAGCACTTGCTCAATCATTAGATCTGATGACAATCCTGCCCAATATCTGTCGCTACGTCTCATAACATGATGGCCATCTTTGAAAGCAGCAAAAACTTCCGGATGATCTATTTCAAGTTGTTGCATCATCATTAGATACACATACGCAGATTTAGTATACAAGTTGTGGCCAGAGGCAGCCAAATAAGGCAGCATATCTTTAACACTTTTTAAATGCAATTCCCAATCGCCAGTCCGTTCTGCTTTGATAAACTGTCTAAGGATCTGCATCATTTCTGTATACTGAAGCCATAATTTAGAGGTTCGATTTTTCTTCATTTCTTCAAGTGGTCTGTGAATTGTTTCCTTGATGCTCTGAAGTACAGCACTATCACACGCAGAAGATATGGACAGTGTTCCTTCCAACAATTCTGTATATACGTCGGCTGCCTTAGATAAGATGTCGTCAACACTAACATTTATGTTTCCTTCTTCATTTTCGTCTGCTGGGAAATCAAAGTTGAAAATTTTAGATACAAGAAGGCTGTGTATGGCAGTGTCAACTAGCATATGTCCTCTAATGGCACGAGCTACAGCTTTACCACTTAGCATGTGTGTAACTGCATTTGGTGCATATATAAGTTCCAGAATTTCCTGAAGCCCGGAACTCCTCATTATGTGACCAATGCAACCTAAGAAACTCATTTCTGTATGAAATGCTCCTAAACGCAATACTACAGACTTCAACTGACTATTTGGATGTTCATTTTGAATTATTGTCAAGGCTTTCCAATACAAGGGCTGATCGAATGTCAATACTGGTGTTCTGTTGTAACGATGTGCTTGATTTGAAACAAAGAGAAGGGTTGAGTATATGCACGACATATCGCTTGAATTCATATCTATCATAGGTAGAAATACAACTGTTGACTTGCCTGGGTATTCTCCCTTATGTATCATCTGCATTATACCTGACCAACCTGGTGTTGGATTCTTTAAGGGCCATACCACCAGTGACAGTAAATCCAGACATGCAGTCTTGTCCATTCCCCTTAATTCCCGAAGCTCTGAAAAATTTAGCTTTGTCATCAAGTCGTTTTGAGGTTTGTAATACTGAATATTAACCTTTGCTATTGAGTTAATATCATCAGATGAAACAGATATTCTAGGTATAGGGGCTGTTCGCTTAGTGCCTGGTGTAATGCCGGCTATGATTCCCATTCCATGAAATGTGTTATTGCCATCGAGTGTTCTCACATTATGGTCTACGTTGTCAGCTACAAATTGAATAAAACTATTACATATTTCGCCAGGGATGTCAACTCCTTGTGTTAAAGCGGCACTTGATTCAAATTTTTGAATTTCTTGATAAGATGAGCAAAATCCTAAACTGTTTAAAGTAGAAACCAGAAAACGGGATGCAAAGTTGTGATGAAGTTGAATGCCAAGACCAATTTGCAAAGGAGCAATAAGCACACGGGGTCTTGATGCCTGAACTATTGCCTGTCCAATAGAAGCAATTTTCATTTTGGAGTCCTTTTCAGCAAACATTGTTTCTAGTAGATAGCTTAAGCTCTCGGGTACATATTGCAAATTTGATTTTAGTGATGATACATCTGATGCCAATGGATAATTTTTCTTGTCCCCTTTCAAAGATCTGATGTCACTTTTGATTAGTTTTGCAGCAGCATCTATTATGGCTTTTTTTTCATCGTCTGGATTTTGATATGTTGGTCTGTGGTAAAACTCTTGCAAAACACAGGATGCTGTATCTCTCAAGGTAACAACGCTTATTTTCCCACAAATATCTGTTATGATAATATTTTCTCCAAAATGGTTTCTCAGTTTTTTCTTCATATAAACTGAGCTGTATGCCTGTTCTCCACATAACTCGTTCATTTTATTAACCAGCTCTGCAATAGTTATCTGTTCATCCTCGTGCTGTTTGAGATAATCTACAATTTTTAGGAATTGTTCACCATAAGCTGCTGGTCTTCCCTGGTAGTTATTTTCCTTTCCTTTGCTGTCTGGTGAAAAGGCTTTTGGAATCTTCTTACTGGTTCTGAAGTTAACACTGCAGGTTTGATGGTATAATGCATCTGCAGCATGAAGATCGCCAACACATTCTAATCTTCCCCGTACTTCAACTGCCCACTCATCGTCTCTGTCATTGCATACTTGTTCAATCCTCTTTTGAAAATCATCCGTTCGGACAGGAAAAACATCGTTTCCTTTTAATTTGCTTTTTAGCTGTGCCTCTTTCCCACAGAATAAGCAATGATCTTTATGACTGAAATTTGATTTTGATCGTAGAGTCGGTATATTTGATTCCTGTAGTATATTTTGCTGCCTTTTGGTTTTTGTGATTTCTGTTGGGTTTGTATATGATTTTCTACATTCCTGGTGGACAAACTGTCCTGCAGAAGCTAGTATCTGACCCTCTCTTTCTCTACTCGCTTTATTTATTCCTTGGCTTCCTTTTTCACGTAACTTGACTAATGATGATGTATCGTCATCTTTAAGGCATATGATGCATTTTTCCATAACAGCCACTGATACCTGCAAGTATAAAAATATATACCCTTAAACAGTAGAAAGTACAAATCATATTTCTTAATAATAATGTTAAGTATGTATACGGCCATCACTAGATCACTGTGTATTAGAATTAATCTTTACGATTTGTGATTTATGAAACTAGAAAAATAACTTGTATACTCTACGAGTCTTTGTTTTACCTGGCAGTTATTTAAAACGACCGGCTCTCGTGGCTATCAGATTATCTTTTAAAAAATGAGACTGGTTATTGATTTTTCAATACTAATATACGTACATTTACTGTAAATCAAATATTTGTGCAGTGTACATGTAACTCTACGATTCGTTATAAATTACCTTAAAACTATTAAATCACTGTTGGATTATATCTCATCGTGGCATACATGATACTGCATTAATTTTGCTTATATGTCATTCAATTCATCAATATAATCTGCAAAAGAAAAATAATTTTGTAACTTCCAATTTGCTTATTTATTTTGAAATATTTTTATTTTTGTTTGTTTTTTATTATTTTTTGGCATCAGGATTACACAAATGCATTTATATTTTTCTAAAATTTCTGATTATTTGTTGCAGTAACTCAAATTTGATCAAATTCATGCAACTTTACTAATCCGTGTATATTTTATAACTGTTAGTTTTTTGTCCCGAATGGCGTTCCATAGTTTTTAAATTTTGACAAGGACGTATGTAGAATTGTTACTTTTTTGGAAATAAAACGTATAAATGGGTTCAATATAATAAAACATACATTTATTTCTATAAATATGTGTATTTCATATAAAAAAAATTATGATTAGTTCATTGAAAAAGACCGAAAATAACATGTAAAAAAACCTGCGTTATGACGTCACTCGGGAATGTTTACTTTTGCTGATTCTTGCTTCTACCGTTGTTGTACAGGTTGTAACTCGTATAATAATTTATATAGAGATACTTACCATCAATTGAAGTCTTTGTTCAGATTGCATTATAAGTTTTGCAGAATAAATCAACTATATCGTTTGTACTGACACTAAAACTCTTGTTGTTGTAGTTGTCTCCCTTTGTGTGTATGGCGATCTTTTGGTGTCAATATCTGCAAGCCAAAATCCATAAATTGCACCCCCCGAATTGACCCCTTTATACATTTTTGATTTTCAAAGACTTTTTATATGTTTTATATGGCAGTCATCTGACAACATTAAAGCAATAATATATTCTGTTGCAATTAGTTTAACGTTTTTCATAGATTGCCTGGACTAATAGTAAACATTACAGTAGTCATTTATCGCCTTCTCTAAATAAGAGCTTGGATTCTTTTGTTCTCTTTCAACCTGGTTTCCGACTGCTTGAATCTCCTGATGGCACGGGTTTCTGCAGAACGATTGCGCTTCTCGTCGTCACTTTCATATTCACGGACGGTTTTCCATCCTGCGTGAGATTTGTCTGCAATGCAGATGAGTTTATTTCGCTTCTTAACCTAAAGGATAGCTCCAGATACCATGTTTGCGCCTGTCCCAAGTCAGGAGCATCGGGCCTTTGTTAGTCTGAACTAGTATATATTTGTTAAGGGGCTGCCAGCTGAAGGACGCCTCCGGGTGCGGGAATTTCTCGCTACATTGAAGACCTGTAGGTGACCTTCTGCTGTTGTTTTTTATTTGGTCGGATTGTCGTCTCTTTGACACACTTCCCATGTCCATGCTCAATTTCATTAAGAAATGCTGCATCTTCAGCAGGAATACGCTTCTAGAGCTAACAAGGTCGGCCATGATTTCACAATTAAAGTTGAATTGTATCTGGTTGCCCTCATCTTTGAGTTTAACTGAAACTTCCTGCTTGAGTCTGTTAGCAAAATTCTCTTTGCCAACTGGCAAATGTTTGTGTAGAGTAGCGATCTTCCCGTCAAGATAGTTTTTTTAAAACCAGAGAGAAAGTATCCACCAAGTCGTTATGTATAGTATGATGTGCAGAAATACCATCACGCAACGCGTGTACACTAGTACCAGCTGGCAAAGATTCATGATCGAAATCTAGAAGTTTCTCGGAGTCAGACATACCACAATAACGAATGCTGCTACGTTGAACTATAGGCAAACTTCGAATAACTTAATTTTCTGAAGCTACCCCCTTAAGTAATACTTAATCATGCTTTTCACGAAAATCATGAGGGCATATACCCGTAAAACCGGCAATACGGGTATGTGCCATCCAATCAAATAGAACGTAAACACACAACATGTGGTTGATATATACACACACGTGTTTATAGTAAACAACCACTTGACTGTTACAACGTCATGTGACTTAATACCTATAATAAATATATTTCTGGCGTATTAAAAATTTGAATTTGTTGGCTGTTGTTCGTGAGATTCTTTGTCAATTGTGTTTTCCAATTTATTTATATTGTAGTCCTGTGGTGTTGTGTTGTCATTTTGATGTTATATTTCACATGGCCATAAAAGTGCGAGGTTTGGCATGACACAAAACCAGGTTCACCCCACCATTTTTTCTTTTAAAAATTACCTGTACCAATAGCAAGACAAGAATATGGCCATTGTTATATTATAGTTCGTTTCTGTATGTATGTGTGTTACATTTTAACGTTGCGTCGTTTGTTTTCTCTTATTTTTTAGTGTAAATTTACATTGCGTAAGACGTGTCATGGTACTTGTCTATCCCAATTCATGAATCTGGTTTTGATGTTATATTTGCTATTCTCGTGGGATTTTGTCTGATGCTCGGTCCGTTTCTCTGTGTGTCACATTTTAGTGTTATATCGTTGTTCTCCTCTTACATTTAACAAATGTTTAATGCGTTTCCCTCGGTTTTAGTTTGTAACCCCGATTTTGTTTTTTGTCCATGGACTTAAAGAGTATTGTAACAGCGGTATACTACTGTTGCCTTTATTCTAAATCAGGAATCTTATGTTCAGTACTTTGTTCAATACTATGTGGTTCATAAGGGCTTCTCGGTATTCGTTTTTATAAACAATAAACCGTTGGGTTTTCCGTTTGAATGGTTTTACACTATTATTTTTGGGCCCTTAAAAGCTTGCTGTTCGGTGTGAGCCAAGGCTACGTGTTTGAGACCGTACCTTGACCTATAATGGATCATGGTAAATTGGATGGAGTCTCGTCTCATTGGCACTCGGACAATATCTTCCTATATCTACATACACCAAATATAGTAGACCTAATGCATAGTACAGTATAAAAAAACATACCAAAACACAAAAACCTACGAAAATGAGATGAAGAACACAGGACTGATGCCAGTTGGACATGTACACGTGTTCCTTCAATACATCGAATATACTAGATATTTTGCTTAGAGGATCTGAGATATGGACTTAACTATCAACACAACACCATGTTCAATTATCCCTGAAATGAATTGGAGGTCATGTGAAAACTGTCTGGCGGGCACGAGGACCTTGCATGATACGTACATACCACATATAGTTGTCCTATTATTTACAATAAGGGAGAAACTAACATTTCGAACCATCTGATATTTGTCTTAAGTAGTCTCTGAACCACGAGATTGAAGTCTACAATGTGACAAACGGAAACTCCATAACCAAAGGCATCTATATTCAACAAAGTATGAAGCATCTTGGTCTTCTGAAGCTTCAAAAAAGTTAACTTACAATACCTCCGCCTAATCACTATCACAATGTCTAGCTTCCGACGACAATAGTCGCTCGCTCGACAAGAAACATTTAGAAAGCACATCAACAAACGACAACTACTGAGCATCATTTTTCTCACTTAGGACAAAGAAAATAGAGCAGCGGATTTAAACATTTTAATGTTTTTTACATGGTGAACGATTATTTGACCTCCTATTTTGTAAATATTTGTATTGCTATGCAATCTTATCTCATGCTCTTTACATGTACAATGTACATTTTCGTAATCGCAAAATCTGGAACTTCTTTTTAAAACAACAAAATCCTAACATACTATTCAATCTTTCATTTGTTTTCAGTTACCCTATTCGTTTGAGGTGTTTTTAATTTTTAGTGTTTTATGCTGTTGGTATATAAGGGGTCAAACAAGGTGATAGTTTGAGCCCCACATTGTTTAATTGTTTTATTAATGATCTCCATTCAATTTTTGATGGGACATGTGATTCTGTGTCCTTAGATAAAACATCAATAAGTAGTCTTAGTTTTGCTGATGATCTTTTGATATTATCAGATTCACAAAACGGTTTACAATCTGCTTTGAATAAACTGGAAAAATATTGCTTCAAATGGCAGCTGACTGTAAATACAAATAAAACAAAAGTTATAATTTTTCATTCTAGAAATTCTATTGAGTCAAAAAAAAATGTATAAACAAAATCAGTTAACTGGGCCCAGTTGTTCAAAAGTGTCGTTAAGCTAACGCAGTCGTTAAAGTACTAGTGTCGTTATAGAGGGTCGTTAAATTTGACAAATTCGTTAACTGTTGTTCAAAAATTTTAGCGACAAAAATAATGATAACGAATCCTTACCTTAAACAACTTCTGGGAGGTCGATTAAATATTTAAGTTATTGTTAAATATGGCCGCCTTTAGACAAGTACATGTTGCACCTCACAGAAAAGAAAGGCATTTCCGCCTGAAATATGACCTTTCTTTGAATTTGTCAAATGAGGAGTTACGAGAAAGGTACTGCTTTGGTAGAGAGGGAATTAATTTCATTTCTAATCTAGTCAGTGATGATATAACAAGAAAAAACAAAGAGAAACCATGCTCTCACTGTACCACAGATGGTCATGGTGACCCTGAGATTTTTGGCTACAGGCAGTTTTTTGCAAGTAGTTGGAGACACAATAGGTAAGATTTCATTTACATATTTATCATATATGATTTTAAAATTAGGTAAACATTAGTAAAATTGTGTTGTCTGTAGGGAATTTCGTTGGCGATGGCCAACAAACTTTACCTCTTGCAAAACAATAGTTAAACCTTATTTTTAACAATTAAAAGATATTTGTGTGTGATAATTTTTTCTCATCAATACCACAAGAAGGTATTTGTATAGAATAGAATATCTTTTATTTCCATAAGAGGTACCCTCAAGGGGCATAGTGCATATACATTCATGACAATATATAGTTACAAACAATTACAAATACAATAAAGCAGAACAAGAAAACAGTATGCTTTAAAAAGTTAGATATTATAAATATTGCTTACAGTATCCCAGTGTTATATAATAAATGTTTACTCAAGGCAGGTGTTTTGATAAGAAATAGCCAAGTTGTTTTAAAATATTTATAGACTCACAGTTTAATAGCCAAATAAATTTATTGACCATATCCAAGGGGTAAAATTTTTTACATTCTTTAAATATCAGATCAAATAACATGTCTCCATTCTTAGAGAATACAGGACATTCTATAAGAAAATGAAGTTCATCTTCCACTTTATTTAAATCGCATTTATCACAAATTCTTTGATGAACTTCTAATTTTGAATATCTCCCAGTTTCAATTTTGAGTCTATGAGATGAAATCCTGAATTTTGTGATAGTTTTTCTCAAATCAAAATTTTTCAAGATATTAAAATAATTTTCTTTACAAAATGATGTTTTTAACTGACAATATGTTCTTAGTTTTCCTTGGCTATTTTGGCTATAAGCATTCTCCCAAGATTTAACATAGGATACTTTTAAACAATTAAGTAAACATTTTCTGAATTTGTATTTACTAAAAGTAATAAAGTTACTAGGCAGATCAATAATTTTACATAGGAGTCTTACACTGCTATACCAACTATTGTGATTTTTATCATCTAAATCTTTAGATGTTTGTAAGGCTTTATATAATAAAGAGTCCTCAGGCATATTTTCAATTCTAAAATAAAAATTCAGTAATTTTTTCACAATACTAATATCAATAGGAAATCTACCTAGTTCAGTATATATCAGGTAAGAGGAAGGTTGTAATTATAACACAACATAAAATTCTATTTATAGCACATCGGCAACGTCTGTAGGGAATTTCGTTGAAAGGGATATCCTAATGTCATAGCAGACGACACACTCAGAGATATTAAATTTCTGCATTATTTTCTAAGACAGCTATAAAATAACCGTCTGATTTATTGTTTGAAATAAATGGAAGCACATTATTGACATCAGTAAACCAAAAATACTTGCCCACTGAAGTTTCCATCCCATCATCAATTCCTTTGAAGGAGGAGGTCTTTTAATGCATTTATAATATTCTCCTCAGCAACACTTATGGGCTTTGGAGCAGGTCCTCCTCCTGTCCTGTTTCTCTCCTTTTTTTCATACGTGAATTTGTCTTTTGCATCTCTTGTTAGGTTTCTAAATTTGGTTTTTACTGTTAGAACTTATCTATAGATCACACCAAGAGCATTCATTTCAGCAGTTATCTTTTCCCACATTTTGTTTTTAGTATCTGCTGTAACATCCTTCCAGAATTTCCCTCTCAGTAGACCCAATTCTTCAACAACTCTCCTACTTATAAGGTTTACTTCTATACTTGAAAAATTAGGAATTTTCTTGGGGGTTTGCTCTTCAGCCATTTTTAAACAGGAATTATACACGAAGTATTTAGTGACAGAAATGATCATCTACTCATCTCTTCAGTATAATTACAGGTTGCTAATCTATTTTTTGAAGCATACAATCACTGTAAATAAATATATGTTTATGTCTGTCTGTGTGTAGTGACAATTGCAAATTATACCTTGTCCATCGAATTTCTTATGATCAAGAAATACCAGGCCTTAGAATAAGTTCCTAGAAAAGCAACCTAACGATATATAGATATATATTATTAATGTCAAATTCACTTTTAAAAACATTTAGTCATGTATTATGTTTCTTGTCACTTTTGTATACAATGTACTTTGTTTGCATTTTAACCCGTCAGGGTTTCATGTTTTTGAAATAAAGATTTATTTATATATCTTACAATGTACGATGTTGTCTCTTTACTTGTAACCTTTTTTTCGAATAAACATGTTATACCGTATATATTTTATTACGCAATGTAGTATTGCTGTCTAGCTTTTTCAACTCGAAGGTTTTGAAGTCGAAGGCTCGACAAAAATGAATTACAATTTTATATCGGTATGCACATCTACATGGTATGTTATTATTTACAAAGTATGAAATTATAATCCTGGTACTTTTGATAACTATTTCATAATATTATCTTTTGTGTTTTTAGAAAATTTGCGATGACAAGAACAGGACTGGCGGACGCAGAGACGGACATACAAACGGACGGAGGAAAATACGAACGGACGGACAGATCAATAATAGTATACCCTCCGCAACTTTGTTGTGTGTAGTATAGTAACAAAGTCGCAATCTGAATTGTACATGCCAAAGCAATATCTGTCTAAACAGCGAGTGCATAAATAAATAAGTGTTTTAGTTTATCAACAAGTTTCTCCATAACCTCTGTTTTCAAACATTTTTTCAAGTGTGTTAATGAATTTCTAATCTCATTTTATCTTTTTCTTCAAAAGTATTCCTTCAAATCCTCCACATCTGGTTTTTTTTGCTTTTTTGCAAGATTTTTTTGTCACGTTTTTCGCAGAGCTGGTCGACTCTCTCTCCGTTTGGTTGGTGGTGGTGATGTCTTCACTATCTACAGCACCAGTATTAGACCCCATTGTCAATACTGGTGTTAAAATGGGTCGTTCAACATCAAATCATCAAGATCTGACTCAAATAGGAACGGTCTAGGTTTCTATTTCCGGTCACACGTCACTGTCTCTTGTACGATTTATAGGTTTTTTTCAGTGTTTCATTTTTCTCTGCACTGATCTTGCGTTAGTTTTGTGGCCATTGGTTCAAATTGACGGATATGTCCAATCAGATTGTTTTTTTGTTGTAAGCCAGTTCTATTTTTTTCCAATTATCTGTTATCAATTGAATAAGATATCTTGTTTCCCGTTCTTCCCACTCATATCTGGAATTACCTTCAGCAGCCACTGTTGGATGTATTCCCTCGTCTGAACTTTCTGATAGGGAAACAATATTGGTTGCATTAAGTTAATGTGTTGTGTGATTTTGCCCGAAGTCTTCTTATACAGGTCTTGTTACGGTGATAGTCCTTGTGACTGGAATTTTTACAGGACAACGTGTTTCATTTTTTTGTTTTACTTCACTTGGAAGTTCATTTTCTATCAAAGGTCTGCGTTCTAAAATATTGGATTAAACGATGTCTGCTTTTGGATGAGTTAATGGCCCTGCCATACCTCGAGGCGAAATAAAAATTGGGTCTGTTGGAGCAGGATCATCATCTGGTACATATTGTCTTATCAAATTTGTCACCATTGTCAAATCTAACGCAAACAAAAAAGAAATTGAAAAAGTAAAAGAATAAAAAAACTAATAAAAATAATAAATAAAGATAAATGAATGAGTAAAAAGAATGATCAAAGAAACACAAATAAAGATTAAAAGAATAATCAAAGAAAAAGTATAATATATAATCAATACTTCTTTACAAGATTGCCCTAAGTCTTCTTTTACAGGTCTTGTTACGGTGGTAGTCCTTGTGACTGGAATTTTTACAGGACAACTTGTTTCATTTTTGTTTACTCGACTTGGTAGTTCATTTTCTATCAAAGGTCTGCGTTCTAAAATATTGGATTGAACGACGGTTTGATTGTGAGCTTTTGGATGAGTTGATGGCCCTACCATACCTCGCGGCGAAATAAAAAAATTGGGTCTGTTGGAGCAGGAGCATCATCAGGTACATATTGCCTATCAAAGTTGTCACCATTGTCAAATCTAACACAAACAGAAAAAAATGGAAAAAAATAAAAGAATACATAAACTTATAAACAGAAGAAATAAAGAAATAAAAAGAATAAATAAACATAAATGAATGAATTAAAAAAAATGAATAAAGAAACAGAAATAAAGATTACAAGAATAAACAAACAAAGAAAAATTATAAGATATAATCAATACTTCTTTACAAGATTGCTCAACCCTAGCGAAAATTTCCCCACTGCAAGAAAATGAGATTAAGGTCATATGAACTCTGCTATACATATATGTACACACACAGTTGACCTCTTGCTCGTAGTATCTTATAAAGTAAAATAACCATGAAAACCTAGTATCATTGACCAATGAAACACGGACGTTAGGTCAACGAATCGTACTAGACAGACGTGTCATATATCAATTTTATTCGTTCATTGTGTGTTAATTTGTAATGCTACGTTTTTTTTATTGAGTTGAGTTATTCCAATTGATATTTTTATAGGTTGTCTTTCTATGATGTGATGTTACACTTTTGTTTCAGATAATGGAAAAGGTTTTGTGTAATTAAAACGTTTGCACCTGTCATAAGCCAGGAATCTTGTGTTCAGTAGTTGGCGTTTGTTTATGTGGTTCGTAAGTGTTTCTGTTTTTTTATATAGATAAGTGTGTTTCATCATTTGATTGGTCTCGCACTTGTAATGCTGGGGGCCCTGTATAGCTTGCTGTCCGGTGTGAGATAAGGCATTGTGATGAAGACCGTATCTTGACCTATAATGGCTTACTCTTATTAGTTGTGACTTGGATGGATAGTTGTATCATTCGCACTCATACCACATCTTCCTATATCTATGCATTTTTTACAATCATTCAATTCACCAAATATAATCAACCTATTGCATATAGTATCTGAGATACACGAATATTTTATCGTGTGTTTTTTCTATGTTGTGATGTTATGCTATTGCTTAAAAGAAAAAGATTTGGTACCATTAAAACTTTCAATCCTGCTGCAGAATAAATTAGCCCGTTAGTTTTCTCGTTAGACCTTTTATAGCCGACTTTGCGGTATGGGCCTTGTTCATTGTTGAAGGCCGTATGTTGACCTATAGATGTTAATTTCTGTGTCATTTGGTCGACGTTTCTTGTGGAAAGTTGTCTCATTGGCAACGATACCACTGACATCTTCTACACTATTTTAAGCCGTTTGTTTGTGTATGTGTTATATATTTGTTTTTCATTCATGTTTAGTACATACATTAAACTGTTCGTATTCTCGTTTGCATTGTTTTACATTGTCATTTCGAGACCTTTTATAGCCGACTATGCGCTATGGGCCTTGCTTATTGTTCCAGACCTACGTTGACCTAATTTCTTTAATCATTTTGGCCTCTTGTGAAGAGATGTCTCGATGGCAATCATACCACATATTCTTTTTTAAGCGTTTGTTTTTTTATTTGTTTTCATTCATTTTTTTGTGCATAAATCAGATCATTCTTTTTCTCGCTAGCTTTAAAAATATGGTTGCTACATGTACAACATTGGCTAAATTACAGTGTATAGTAATTTGCTACTCTAGTGATTAATCAATGGTTTTGTGAACATATAGACAAAACTAGTTTATCCCTTCAACATATTGATGTGCTCTTTAAAATCCTTTTCAATAAAATTGAGAAAGGAAATGGTGAATATGTCAAAGCGACAACCACCCGACCATAGAGCAGACAACAGCCGAAGGCAACCAATGGGTCTTCAATGTAGCGAGAATTCTCGGACCCGTAGGTGTCCTTCAGCTAGCCCCTAAAAATATGCATAATAGTACAGTGATAATGGACGTCATACTAAACTCCGAATTATACACAAGAAACTAAAATTTAAAATCATACAAGACTAACAAAGGCCGGAGGCGCCTGACTTGGGACAATAATGCGGCGGGGTTAAACATGTTTATGAGATCTCAATCCTCCCCCTATGCCTCTAGCCAATGTAGAAAAGTAAAACAATAACAATACGCACATTAAAATTCAGTTCAAGAGAAGTCCAAGTCCGATGTCAAAAGATGTAACAAAAGAGAACAAATAAAATGACAATAATACATAAATAACAATCAATGACTATCAATCGGCCTTCAACTTTAACATCAGACGGGTCCACAGCTCTGAGAAATCTGTGGCAGCAACAGTATTGTTACGAATTAACCGCAATACAGAGACACGTACTTGTTAACGTAACATGTTTATTACGTCTTTGTATACATAACGTCTTGCAGACAAACTTTATACACGTCTTAATATAATTTACACAACAAGCGAAGTCATAACCACAAGAAACACGAAATTGGTGCCGTGACTTGTGCAGAAACTCGAAGCGATTAGTGGTTGACACAAAAGCGCCGTCACAAGACTTATCAACAGAACCGGCGAGAAAATAACAGACAATGAAATCGAAAATTAAGAACTATCGGCAGCCACAGAAACACTGGTGAAGAAGAGGAGCTTACTCGAACATTCGGATACACAGATTTTGGATGGAATAGAAGTCGGGGACATGGAAACGGAAACTTTGGACAGTGATGAATTCAATATACATTTGGAAGTGTCTATTCATAAATTCAAGGACATTACATCAAACCCGAACCAGCAGCACATATTTAAACACTTCCAATAAATAGCAATACTAATCACAACACAAATCAGACACATGATGTTATTCAAAGCACTTTTGTAAATCATGGAGAAAACGCTCCTTTAATATAATCCTTCTCCGAATTTCTATCACAGACTTCAAAGTTACACTTGCCTTTATTGTAAGGAGATATTTTATATTGGCAGACATTTTGGGATTCGTTTGAATCAACCGTACACCAGAACCCTGATCTCACAAACATACAAAAGTTTAGCAATTTGAATTTACAACTCCAATACGAAGTAGCACAAAGTTAACCTTCACCAACGGAAACTATGACCAGGCAATTATTTTTTTAAATGAACGTTACGGTCAGCAACAGAAAATTATCAACGCACACATGCAAAATGTTCTTATTTACTAGTCTTTCATTACTCCTATTAGTGTTAACTCCGTGTAGGCCGAGGTTATTTTAGCGACGTTTTCAACGCCGTCATCAATACAGAATCGTAACGTCGATCTACCGCCACATAAGAGCGCACTTGGCGTTGCATTTCAAAAATAGATACAGTGTTGAATGACCTCGATTGGTGTTTCACCTGTTCCCGTGTTTGTTTTTGTCTATCGATAGTTCATTTGTTTCTTTTATTTGCAAGATATTATTTACGACTCAAATGATTTGTACAGGTTTCAATAATTTTTGTTGTTTAGATTTTCTTCCGCACATAGTGCAGACAGATTCTGTTTTTGTTTTGAATTTTCTTTTTGTGTGTGTTTAGGAGGCCGGTTAAATCATTAGCATATATATGGCGAATAAATAAATAGATTCCACACTTTAGATTTATTCATTCTTCTTCCACACATACATGATTATGTTTGCATTTTTTATGAGGTCCATTTCAACTTCTAACACAAACAGTTCTCCTTCTCTTTCTCCAATCCCATCCGTTTCTGTCTGAACAACCGGTACACTCTTTTCTTTACCGTAGGGGATCTTACGGAGTCGTATGTGCGCATTATTTATCATCAATTATAATTTGCAGAAATGATAACATCGAGAAACATGGACCATCACTATTTTACCTGACGAAAAAATGAAGATTTGAGATTTGAATCTTTCTAATATAGATAATATATATGATTTTGATATATTCGTTTTATGTCTTTCGTCCGTCAATAATGCTGCTCCATTTGTTGAAAAGTCAAGGTCAATGAGGGTGTTGACTCAACAACTGCATGCTAGATACATATGTATAAAATGTTTTAATGTATTGTAAAATTATTTTGTTGATTCATGTATGCCTTCAACCCCATTGGGGTACAAATGAGCATTTATTCAATAAATTCTTAATAACTATTTTGTTTATAAAGTATACAAGCATTTGTTACCATTCTTTGTAGTAGATTGAATACATTTTTTTGCCATATTTTCACAGTTTTTTTTCTATCATGGACATATGCGCTGACGGTCGGCACTTAAAGTTAACCATCGAGAGACGTTAACCACCGAAAGTTGGTTTTTAGCCACGCCCATGGCATCTAAGAATGCCTACTTTTTTAGCTCTTTAGTGTGAAGGTAGGAAAAGTATACGGACTTGCGGGGCTGTCAACAATATTTTAGCTTCTTATTCTTCCCATAGCAAGGATTTGTATTCCACCTCTACAGGGTATGCTTTGACAACTAGGATTTGCATTCAACCTCTTTTTGGAAATGCTTTGAACAAAAAGGAATGTTTTTCTTTTGCGACGCAGATGCATAAACTTGCATTAGAGAACATGAGGTCGAGATGACCTCAAGTTATTCTGCTCAGAAAAGCAGAAACCTTGGTGTACATGGTTAGATTAAAGTCTCGTGAAAAAAAAATCCCATCATAATTTTAAACTGAATATGTAGACGACTCCGAAGTGGATGAAGGACGCGACGTCCATACTGCCACGCCTCTATAGCCCAACTATCATTAGAAGCAGTCCTCATAATTATGATGGTTTGCAACAAAGACGCCATAATTATTTGAACAACACTAGAATGTGCCCAGAGGCAGAGGTTGATTAAATGAGGGTCAGGGTGCCCGGCCCCCTCTTTTCTTTGAAAATATTGGTTGATTAAATAGGTTATCACTGAATCATGATTGTATTGGGCCCCCGTGAGCTCCTTGGCAGTTAAGAGTACAGCAGTCAAAGAGCCCTTACTAATGAAAATTTCTTGATCCACAAATAATGCCTGTTCAGTATTAGACCCTTACTTAACTGAGGATATAAAGAAAAAAAGATACAAAAAAAGTAAAATCACTAAAATACTGAACTCAGAGGAAAATCAATACGGAAAGTCCATAATCACATGGAAAAATCAAATAACAAAACGCAGAACTGTCATATTCCTGACTTGGTACAGGCATTTTCAAATGTAGAAAATGGTGGATTAAACCTGGTTCTATAGCGCTAACCCTCTCTCTTTAATATCAGTCTCATCAAATTCCGTTATATTTACATGATGCGTTAAATAAACAGCCACAATAAATATAATAGTCAAAATATGGGTACATCAGTCATCATCGCATAACAAATTTAAAAGAAGGGCTGCTACAACCTGCTACATTTGTCAATAACTGACACAGAAACACCTGAAGTGTATGTGACATGATAGATCAATGGTGAAATCTTGCACACAGAAGAACAGATGCAGGCCTTGCCATGTTCTAAAATATCACAAATTATCTCATCACAATAACAGTAAGACTAATAAAACCACTCGGACAGTCCTGGATCATGCACATTGTGCCTCATAGTTCATGTAGTTAACCAAATTCCATCCTTGCAGAATTCAAATGTCAACAATTATATTTTCTAGCCTTCCTGTGAGAATTGTAATGATCCACCATATAAATGTACATGCTGTAGAGTTGTTCTTAGCAGCTATTTCAACCTACACCTGGTCAGTAAATAGTTTTATCTTAATATAAAAAATTTCGCCACATCTATACAGGTGTCCACACAGCAATGTCGAATACAAGTAACCTAAACTTCATTATGTTGAAGGCGGTCACCATAAAGTTGACTTCGTAGAAGAAGCATAGAATTTATTGAAGGCATAGAATTCTGTTGTTCGTCTTCCCATCCGTCTGTCTGTCTTCAACATGTCAGTTATTAACTCAAAAACGCTTTTACCAATTTGCATTAAACTTTGGTGAATTGTTCGTATCTATTGTCATGAGCTTTTTTTAAATTTGAGATTTTATGTTTTTCTGTTACATGATTTTATTTGTTTCCAAGTTACAGGGTTTTATTTATAGAAACGGGAATTCTCTAGATTTTGGGGAATAACTCAATATGCTTTGGGCAGTTCTCTTGAAACTTTGATGAATTGTTTATATCTATTGATGTTAGTTCCCTTTTGAATTTTGTAAAATGTAAATCACAAAAATACTGAACTCAGGGGAAAATCAATACGGAAAGTCCATAATCACATGGCAAAATCAAATAACAAAACGCATCAAAAACGAATAGACAAGAACTGTCACATTCCTGACTTGAATTTAACAACTTACATTTCTGAGGGGGTTTTATTCATTTATTTATTCATTAAAAAGGGGGTGATTTTTCCAGTTTTCAGACAATGAATATTCGATGAATTGTTTATCATGTTTGTATCTATTGATGTAAGCACCCTTTTGATTTTAATAAATTTCAAACATGACATTGAGAGGTGACTTACTTTATTTTTTGAAAATGTGACTGGCGTATCATGTGCTTTGTTTCTGTGAAGCCTTCATAGGACAAGCATCATTAAAAAAAATGAATTAGCTTTTCAAGACTTCATAACCATTCGGACTATAGCCATACCTTTGACAAGGTAGTAGAGTACCTGCAGGTCAGGATATGTACTATTAAAAAAATATTGAGGACAGATAATCCAATATGTTTAAACTTTAGCTAACATTGATGTGTAGTCTGCTTGTTAAATGAAGTATACTAGTAAACCGACTATTTAGTTGACTATATTTGTAATTATACATGTATAGGAGAATAATTTCTCTGATTGTGAAAACAATATTAAAGTTTAATTTTAAAATATAAAACTAAATAATCTGATAATGATCAATTTTGAACTGCATTATTATGATTTCTTGAATGAACACTAGTATTTATAATGCTTATGTTAAATAATTTTACATATTAAGTATACCAATATCTTATTCATGATATTGATGTTATATTTCTATGACTATTTAGTATTATTAGTAAATTTAATGTTATTACCACCTGACCACAATTACTTAAATTTGTCTCTTCAAGGCAAGGAGGGTGTGGCCATCCTAAATCTGTTAAATTATTACAAATTCAAATCTATGGCAAATATATGTAGTTTCCTAACTATGGATGAACTTTTCCAAATGATGGCTCTTAATAATTACAAATAACAAAAATAAACTCTCACATTATGTTATAAAAAATTTAAAGAGTACCATCAGAACAATGAAATAATAAGGAATCAAAAACATATGAAAATATACTCAAATACATGTAAAAATCAAAAGTGAAATCAGGTGCTCCAGAAGAGTAAGCATGTCCTGCTCCACATGTTGCAATGTCTTAAGGTAAGAAAATAGTTTATATAACACAACTGTCATCTGGAATGGTAATTGTTTCTATGTGTTCCACCATTGTCTTTGGTAACAACCAAATAAGACTCAATTTTAATTGTGGTTTTAGGGTTTAATATTTTGCCCCAAAATTCATATTGGTGGCCTTCGGTTGTTGTCTGCTTAATTGTCGGGTTTTTGTCTCAATGACACCTTCCCCATTTCCATTTTCAATTTAACAATTTTGAAATCTACCATATATTTGTAGAAAACTAAAAACGGCCATAGCTTTACAAATTGTGACATCCTATATTCCATATATCACTGTATATACATGTATGAAAACCAAAATAAGTTTTAAAAAAACCTTGATACATTTAAAATGTAGCATAAAAAATTTATGTTGGTTGATTTCTCTAGTCATCATTGTCATGACCATTGCCATCCCTAAGGTGATTTTCGGCATAGGTTTAAGGAGTTTACTTTTAATTAACAATCCTGAAAGGTTGATATTTTTGTTACTTTTAATTTCATATATTTAAATCCACAGATGTTCAAAATTTGGAAGGACATCGCATATGGTGGGAGAATCCCAATAATAAAACAGGTTATGGTCCCCATGTTCCAACTGATAATGTGCCATACATTATACTGGGACACGAGTTAAAAGAATGTCATTAGGGACCGAATCGCCACCATACAGACACTGACAGAGGTAATTTACACAGTACATGTAGTAATCATAACTCTAGTTTTGAACATTTTTACATTGTACCAATAAACAAACCTACCAACCCTATGTTTTACACTCTGTTGTCAAATTGGAGTGTATGTTTAGCTAGAGGTGAAATTGTCATGATACTGTAGTTATCATGAAAATAAAATGATTTATAATGGCCAATGAGCCAAATATGCCTCCAAGTACTTTAGAATTTTTACTTTTCATGCAATGTTCATTTCACCATGTTTCAATTTGAAAGGTTGATTGTCAGCGTTATGAATGGCCAATTTTCCGTCTCTATGTAGTATCACCAATTTTCTATTCCATTTTTTCATCCAAATATTCCTGTGATCCTTAACTTTGAAAACTCTATTAAAATATTGTAGTTATACATGTTATACTTTTATGTTCCAAATATTGTATTTCACACTGATGTAAACAAAAATGTATGTTCTGTCTCATAAAATTTCAGGACGATCCATAACGATTTAGGAGGTCAGTGTCATAAACAACATTAAATTGATTGCAGACTGATGCCTGTGTGATATATTGCTTTCTAGGTGCATATTATTCATGTTTTAATGACCATGTATATTAGGAATGTGTTTTTTTATGTCCATTTTATGTTATTCAGGTCTCACACAGAGTATATAATAATTATAATCCTGGTACCTTTGATAACTAATCACACAGAGTATATAATGTTACATCCAGGCTTAGACTTTAATTTGTTCACTTTTAAAAAGAAAGAAACGTTTTTTTTAGAATTTGTTGGTTGTATGAGAAAAGAATGGATTTCGAGATTATAAAGAAATCAAAAAGAAATGAAAAGCTGCCTTTTACAATCTTAATAGTGTTGTTCAATTTATTTACTTAAAATGTTAACATCACAATTATTTGTTGTCCTTTTTCACAAATAATTCAGTAAGCTTATTCCTTTTCCTGTAGCTCCAGAATGGCAAGAGATTAATTCATAATACTAAAAAAACAGAATTGCTTATAGTGCGGTGACAGAAGTGTAAAAAGTCGTCTAGATCGCGAGTTTAATCTCCCCAAATAACACACGGCTAAAAATGGTCTTAACTTAAAGACAAATATGTCTTCTTTAGTTTTTGCCCTGTCGTCAGAATTTCGTACGGTCACATTTTTCTAAAAAGTTTTTTTAATGACTAGTTGTATATGAGACATTCCACAGTACAGTGTATATCTATTGTGAAAGATGTCCAAATTTTAGAGCGTAGCATATCTTTATTTTTTTTGTGCAGCCTGTAAGATTAATATATAAATAATTAAACTACGTTGTTAGGAACATAACTTATACCGTTTTGGGGCATTAAAACAGCATTTTCATTATAGTGGTTGAAAGGTAACGCACGTTACTTGACCGATCAACATTCAGTTTCTATTCAAATCAGAAGAATAAATCTCTATCAAATGATGATGACTAGCAATTTCCAACATAAATGAAACATTTATTGTGCATTTTTGTTTATATTTTTCAACCATAGACGTCTACTTTTATCTGTTGACATTGTGCTGGTAGTGTGGTCATACTTCATCTTCATTGTTATACTTATTATGAGAATTACTGTTGATTAACTGATGAAATAAGTGAATCTGAAAAGTTAAGAAATGTTTCTGTAAAATGTTTAATATAAGCTAAAGAAAAGTCTGCAGAAACCCAACTATTTCATACAAAATAGTAACCTATGTTACGTTTGGCAATATAACAGACGTGATGTCAAAACACAACGTCTGTTACCTTTTTTTAGTATTTTCATTGTTATATTTGAATTATACTTAGCGTTGAGATATTTTCTATCGCCAAATGTGGTATACAAACAAAGTACAATACCCATCATGCGGTTTTTAGAACAAACAGAGAGGAAAAAGATGACTAGGTATTGATTTTTTGCCCATGAAATGTTAAGTGTATGCGAATATAGAAAAATAAGCATGCCGAATCAATCAACATGTTTACCATATTAGCTTTATGAGACCTCAGCAAACAACAATGGGTATAGTGGCAATGAAGGATGGATGGAAGCAAATAAACAAAATACCACCTTTATACTAGATCGACATTATCAAGTTTTTTACCATGATAGTTCACGTGTGGCAAATACTAATTTTATTTTCCAACCTAGGCTCAAATGTTTGAGCTTCTGCACTTGAGGCAATAGTACCAAACATAACACATATTGAATGGTACACATTCACTTGTGTATTGGAGCTGCAAACACAAAAGGGCCATCAAAAACCAAGGACAACAATAAGAAACGCCAACAAAAAGAACTAACTTGAATGATAGAATAATGTTGAAAGGATATATTTAGGTGTTACCACATTTTTTACTACTACACCCATTAATAATAATAAACAATTATGGACTATTCAAGCAATTGTGACACTGTGTAACCAGTAAACATAGTAAATCAAATGAATGAAAACATTTAATTATCAAATTTAAAGTGAAAGAATGTCTTGTTGTTTTTTTCAGTCGTATTTGGTTTAGCGAGTCTTTGAACAATATGTTCCTCAGGTTCCTGTGATGAATCTTCCCTCGCTGGCCTCTTGTTACCATATTTACACTTCTGCATGTATCGCAGTATATATTCTCTCTCAACAATATCAACGATCTGGAAAAAAAGACGAAAGATGTAACAATACCGATCAATTTAAACAAAATAAAAAAAGTTGATGTGTAAGACTTTTATAAAAAGACTTGACTTGTTTAAAAACTGACATTTTAGTCCAAACCAAAACAAAATCAAATTATTGAGAACATGTGTAATCAGTTTAGTTCCTCAGCTAGCTTTCAGTTAATTAGCCAGCAAGATTTAGATAAAACATTAGTAATGACAAATAAAGTCCAATAAGACTAAACAATAGGCTCACCTATTATCACTGTACCAAAAATGAGTATTAAAACTTAATATTTCCTAATCTGAAACATGCAATAACAAAGGACACCAAATGTGATTGATGTCAATAATTAATCTGCAAGTAAAATAAAAGAGAAAGAACATCAACAAAACACAATAAACAAATAACAATAACAAACAACCTTTTTACCTCAGCAACAAAATTCTGTGTTTTTTTGTCCACATTGAAGTTTCACCAACACGAAATTTCCCACATCATGATGCATTAGCCTAAATTCATAACATAATTATTATAAAAAAAACTTGACATACCATTTCAGTTAAATAATATATCACACAAATACTAAAACAAATCAAAAAGGAGAGAAGTTTACAAATTTTTTTTCAAATAAAATTCAACAATATCAAAATTAATAAAGAATAATATTCCCTTACCTTTTACAATCTGCTTTGTCTGTTGTCTCCAAGCCATCTACTTTCTCTGCAGTCACCATGCCATCTTCTTTCTCTGTTGTCTCCATACCATCTGATTTCTCTGTTGTCTCCAAGCCATCTACTTTCTCTGGAGTCACCATGCCATCAGCTTTCTCTGGAGTCACCATGCCATCTGCTTTCTCTGGAGTCACCATGCCATCTACTTTCTCTGTTGTTTCCATACCATCTGCTTCCTCTGTTGTCTCGAAGCCATCTGCTTTCTCTGGAGTCGCCATCCCATCTTCTTTATCTGTTGTCTCCATACCATCTGATTTCTCTGTTGTCTCCAAGCCATCTACTTTCTCTGGAGTCACCATGCCATCAGCTTTCTCTGGAGTCACCATGCCATCTGCTTTATCTGGAGTCACCATGCCATCTAATTTCTCTGTTGTCTCCATACCAACTGACTTCCCTGTTAACAAGCCACCTGCTTTCTCTGTTGTCCCAAAGCCATGTACTTTCTCTGGAGTCATCATGCCATCTGCTTTCTCGGGAGTCGCCTTGCCATATACTCTCTCTATTGTCTCCATACCATCTACTCTCTCTGTTGTCAACAAGCCATCTGATTTCTTTGTTGTCTCCAGGCCATCTGCTTCCTCTGTTGTCCCAAAGCCATGTACTTTCTCTGGAGTCATCATGCCATCTGCTTTCTCTATTGTCTCCATACCATCTACTCTCTCTGTTGTCAACAGTAAATATTCCGTGATATGTCAAGTCCGTTGCAACTTGCTCCAATTAGTCCAAAGAAAAGACAAAAGTCGTTTAATTTTATGCAGTGCTTTATGCCAAAAACAAAACTCTAAAATATTGAGTCAATTTACCAGTATAGGGAAGTAGATTTTTGTATCTGCATTGAATAAAAGATTGGATGAGGTGAACATCAAGATGTTTTATATGCAATAGTTGTTAATTTGAAGAATTCCGTGCAGACAGTTTATCATCGTTTCTGCTACAAAGGTTACACAAGTAAACATATGTGTTCCCCCTTTTAGAGCAAGGAAGCATCTTATCTGATAATTAATGACGACATACAATTATCGGACTGTTGTCCCTCAGTTTCGGGTATTTGTACACGTTCTAGAATGCAGTCGTTCAACTGGAGCGCTTGTATACTTTGTTGCAACAAAACATTTTAGAAAAATCAAACAATGCTCAAGTTTGAATCAGATGAGCGTATTAAGAATGTTTTATCCGTGTCAGATAAATTTAAAGTTGAAAAAAGTTTCCCGTCCGTTTTTTAAACTTCAAGCACTCTGTCATTTTGGTTGGATTACAAATTATTTGCATATATAAAACGAAAAAATCCAAAAAAAATCCAAACCCGTGGAAGCAGATATCTCAGATCACGATACTTCTTTTACTAATTTTATGTTGGCTATTGGCAACGATTTAATGGTCATTCCTCGTGACACCGTTACTTGATAAATATAGATCGTTTCTTCCGGCTGATTCTAATTTAAAATATAACTACTTGTAAAATGCAATCCAAACTCATTGATTTCTGTTACAGTAGAAGTTTAATTGTCAAATAAGTTCAACCAGTTCAAGGCAAATATAACATAATATTCAGAAGCAAAATTACTATTTGATATGCCATATCAGCTGCTAGTCAATTGAAAACTGACCTCTAAATCTCAATGGACGCAAATAACGGACAGATTCTTTATTCCGCTGCAGTATACTCAGAAAAGACATCGAAACTCCACAGAAGAATACCCAAGTTCGGAAAAATTGTCTCTTCCTTCCTCATTTCAGTCAATGCCTTCGTATTTATTGCAATTCATTTTATGATTACTCGATGAAACTGCATACAACCAAGACTTTTCTCAGAAAATGGCACCAGAGAAATTGCGTAAATGCTAAGCAATTCTTGAGTCAATCGTTCATGTGGCCTTTTTTTTTTTAACTCCTTTTCATTTAGGATTGGCTTGCCAAATGTACCATCAGTTTGATTCAAAACGCCTTGTTGAGACATTGAATGCCAATGAATTTTGTGCTTCTTGAAGTAAAGTACGACGCTATCTTTTGTGTTGCCAACAATGAAATTGAGCGAATTCAAGATAGTGTATACGTCTCGTACAATGTTTCACAAACATCTTTGCAGAAAAGCATATGGATGTCAGCACACCTTCCTAAACCCCCTTTTTGATCTCTGTTATATCTTATATGAATTGATATGGATGTTTGAAAACTAGTATTTTTTTTAGGAACAAATGTCTGCGTACTTCCTTCGATACCTTGTCCGTATTTGTAAAGAAAAATAACGAGTTTGCTTTGTGCAGAACCTTTCATGTGCAAACCTTTGGCCATGAGTGAAAAGTGTAGAAGTATTTAAATATGTCTTGTGACGATTGATGAAAACGGTTGAGTTGGTATAAAGCTTGTTGCACTGGTTCACACGGTCCCAGTCCCCAGGTTACGGAGTGCTAGCGCGCCCTTAAAATGGTTAACACTCCAACACTCCCCCCCCCCCCCCACACACACAGTATGTGTCTGTTTCTAGTCACGAGACGTTAATGCAATGTTTGTCGTTTGTTTCTATGTACTATATTTGTTTGTTTCTTATTGATTTTGTACATTAATCAGGCCGTTAGATTTTTCGTTTGTTTTACATTATTCATTATAGGAATTGAAGACTATGCATCATAAATTTTACTAATTGTTGAAGCCCGTACGGGACCTATAATTGTTAATTTATGTTTCATTTGGTCTCATTTGGAGAGTTTTCTCATTTGCAATCATATCACATCTTTTTTTATATAGAATACTTTTGAAGTTTGGGGTACGTTGCAATGGAAAAAAGGGGGGATATAGTTACAAAACCTGTAATGTAATAGATATTAACCAGAGTAAAATGCACAACAACAGATAATACTATGAAAGCAGTAATAATTGTGAGAGAAAACACCAAAAGCAACGAGTAGTTAATAAAAAACCTAAAGTATGCGCAAATTCAATTTGAGGTCATATTTGACTGTAGTGTTGTATTGCTTTGAATTGATACCTCACCAAATATTATACTTTTAAAAAAAATTTAAACTATTGTCCTGCATGACACTTGATTTTTACCTGAAATTGAATTTTTTCATAAGGTTAAGGTGCTCTAAACATTTTATAGGTTGAAAACTTGATTTTTTAAGTTTTGTTTAAAAAACGTCGTTTTAGGATTTGTTTTGATAAAAAAATCTCAATGATTAAGGTTTATGTATAATAACAAACATTACTAAAGCCAAAACAGTATCATTTGTATTTAGGTAGAGTTTAGAAATAGAAAAAAATGTCAAAATTCCAACCCTCCCAAATTTTCACAGATTTTTACATATGACCTGTGACCTCAATTTAAAAAAAATGTGACCATACCAAGTACTGACGACAGGCATAATGTTATAGCACACTCTTTCCAATGATATATTATATAGGTGTGTGTTCGGTGGGGAGATTAAATTTTAAAAAATCGGCCTTCAGTCACCGCACTATTAGCCACAGTACGATTGAGAAAAATTCAAAAATTCCTGAATATGAGGTAGTGTATGTCAGTATATTCAGGAAAAGAAGTAAGTGTGCATATACTTACTTAATAAAAAAAAAACATTTAAGCAAATCAAACCTTTTACATTCAATTTGACAAGAAAGACAAGGAAACAAAATAGTTAAAAAAAAAAAGGTCATCATCAATACCTAGACATATAAATAGAAAAAAGGTAATGGTCAACATATTTCTTTTAGTCCACAATTTTTTATTGCTCTGGATGAAGGTTGACATTAATGTGTCACAATTTGATATAAGTGCACTTTCTTTAATACCATTAGTAAAATGCAGTTTACAGAGGAATAAACTTTATTAGAATGAACTTAAAAACAAAAGCTAACCTACAATTCAAAAACTGTTGCTTATTATTTTGGTTAACTATTTTTTTAACAGATAGTTGAATTGATGATGACACCATTTTTTTTTCTACAATCCCTGAACTGCTTTCAAAATTTGAAGAATTGTTATGATAATACAATATTCTTTTGTACCATTTGTTATATATTTCCTTTTATTGAAAAAAAAACACATTTCTTAACCAGATACAAGGTACTGCCTCACAATGGAAAAAAAACCAAAGCCAACCAAAAATTGGTATACAAAAATAAGAATGATTCCAGGTTGTTGTGCATAGTTCTTTCCAGTATGTAAACCACCGACAGTAGGTATAGACAAAATCTGTTTGTAGTGGAAGCATAGCATTATTATCTGGCATGTTAACCACCGACGGTAGGTAAAGACAACATCTATATGTAGACAGTGCAAAACAGTACTGTATGGTATGTTTACCACCGACAGTAGGTACATACAAAATCTGTCTGTCGACAGTGCATAACAGTACTGTCTGGTATGTTAACCACCGACAGTAGGTATAGACAAAATCAGCTAGATCTACTCCTCCCATTTTTGTGTTATATTGAATATTTTTTTGGATTCCCGTTATTACTCAGTTCGGCTCTACAACATGTAGTGAATAATTGTTTTCAAAGGAACAAATCCCCAAGGGTGACTGGGGTATAGAAATATGGTCACTTGGTCTTCTCCCGACCGGCAGTAAAACGCTTGCCGAAGTGGGGCGTCCGTTTGGCTGTGCTGGATGTATTAAGTTCGCAGTCACGTCCGGTCAGAAGGGGGACGTTAAATCCCATGCCTCGTGTAAAGAAAGTGTCACGCTCTTTGCACGTTAAGAACCCTTGCAACAACTATTTGAGGGGTCCGTAGGTGGCCTGTTGCAAGGCAAAATTTCTGTCCCTATCCAATATACCCTCCTTTTCCGGTGGCAGTCCAAATTTCTCCGACCATCATCCCAGATGGCCTCTATTGTATCAACCTACCTATTGTATTTATTGTGAACTTGTTCTCGTCCTGAATATGCATGAAATATTTGCCACTGGACGTTAAGCAACCAACAATCAATCAATCAAAGGAACAAGGATTATATAATTTAGTACGCCAGACGCGCGTTTCGCTCATATCAAAATATTTATAAAGCCAAACAAGTACAAAGTTGAAGAGCATCGAGGATCCAAAATTCCAAAAAGATGTGCCAAATAGAAAGATAGGTTTCCTTCGGCTATATTACCAAATAATATTTCACTTTTCTTTTTTATTTCAAATTAAATGTTATACTTTAAAAAAAAACATATTAAAAGAAGGACGAAAGATACCAAAGGGACAGTCAAACTCATATATCTAAAAAAAAAACCTGACAACGCTATGGCTAAAAATGAAAAAAACAAACAGAAAACAATAGTACACATGACACAACATAGAAAACTAAGGAATAAACAACACGAACCCCACCAAAAACTAGGGGTGATTTCAGGTGCCCCGGAAGGGTAAGCAGATCCTGCTCCAAATGTGGCACCCGTCGTGTTGCTTATGTGATTACAAATCCGGTAAATAGTCTTAATTCGGTAGGTCACATTCATGAAAGGGGATTGTAGTTACGACGTAAGGAACATATCCGATATCATTTGTGAAACGGTTATTCTATAATGGTCAACCAACTCGTGATGGCGTCCGTAAAATTTACGAAGAGATGATTTCAACTTCACCATTTGGAACTCTTGGTTTAATAGTTTCCTTGTGAGCAGTAAACCTCTATCAAGAAAATCATGATAGAAAATGCAAGCACGGGAATATCGTATCAATTGGGAGATATATACCCTGTATGCAGGTGCTGCTGGAATGTTGCTACTTAGAAATGGAAAGTTCACAATTGGAAAGCTGAAATCATCTCTTTTGTCGTAAAGTTTTGTTTTCAATAGAACCTCATTGTCAATTTCTAAATGTAAGTCAAGATTTAAGCCGACTTAACTGTATCTGTAGTATCCTTTATCTCCAATTCGATGGGATAGAAGCGTTCCACAAAGTCACCAAATTTTGAATTGTTTAGTGAAAGAACGTCATCTATATAGAGGAAAAAAGAGTTAAAGGATATTGCTAACTACTTATCTTTCTTCCTCAGAAGATCCTGCATGAAGTCAGCCTCATAATAAAAAAGAAACTAGTCGGCAAGTAGAGGAGCAAAGTTTGTTCCCATTGGGATGCCGACAGTCTGTTGAAAAACACGTCCTCCGAACGTAACAAATATGTTGTCAATCAAGAAATCAAGCCTCTTGATAATATCGGTTTCAGAGAATTTTTGTTTGAATCAGAGTGATTCTTAACAAAGTATGATTTATCCCTCCCTAAGACAAGATACTTGTATCTGCGTTGGCCATTCTTTTTTATGAAGCAAAGTAATAACAACTCTTTCAATTTGTTTTTTTTTAGTTTGGAATGTTGAATACTTAACTTGTGATAAGAGTAGAAAAGTCAAATGTTTTAATACTGTGTCAAGATGAAAGAGAGTTAGATTGTATGTACTCTAAAAGATCTTTGGAATTTTTAAGTATCCACATCTGATTCACGCCACATATAATAGGCAGTTTCACAATAACTTTGTAGCCCGTCTTTGATTGCTGATAAAATAGATGTCTTTGCGTCTGAACTAAACACATTTATTCTAAAAACAGTTGTTGGCATGACACGGGTTATGTTCTTCTCATATATGCTATGATGGTATGATACTAAACCCCTAACGGGAAGGATTGTGCCTGATGTTCATATGATGAAATCATAATTTTTCAGTCAGTTTAATTGAAGTCTGGAGCTGGCATGTCAGTTAACTGCTAGTAGTCTGTTGTTATTTATGTATTATTGTCATTTTGTTTATTTTCTTTGACATCCGACTCGGACTTCTCTTGAACTGAACTTTAATGTGCGTATTGTTATGCGTTTACTTTTCTACATTGGTTAGAGGTATAGGGGAGGGTTGAGATCTCACAAACATGTTTATAAACCCCGCCGCATTTTTGCGCCTGTCCCAAGTCAGGAGCCTCTGGCCTTTGTTAGTCTTGTATTATTTTAATTTTAGTTTCTTGTGTACAATTTGGAAATTAGTATGGCGTTCATTATCACTGAACTAGTATATATTTGTTTAGGGGCCAGCTGAAGGACGCCTCAGGGTGCGGGAATTTCTCGCTACATTGAAGACCTGTTGGTGACCTTCTGCTGTTGTTTTTTATTTGGTCGGATTGTTGTCTCTTTGACAAATTCCCCATTTCCATTCTCAATTTTAGTTAATAATTTAGAAAGAGGTTTCGTGGAGCACTTTGAAGACCCAGCAATATATCGTTGTTTGTAAGGACACTTATGGAGTTTAGGTATCCAATACAGTGATGGAAGATCCAGTTCTTCATCTTTGGTTGAAATACCAAAGGAACAAAGAACAGACCTATGATTATCCAGGATTTTCTTTTTTGGTAAGTGTCGTGAGGGTATATGTTGAGTTTCCGAGTGAATTGTCTATACCTAATTCGTATATCAAGCAATTGATGTGGTGACTTACAGACAAAAACGATGTTATTTGAGACTTTATCTGCGGGAACAACAACATATTTATCATGGAGGTCGGATAGGTGTTAAGCAACATTTGGGTCTTTAAAGATTGACGTAGAATAGTATTGATGGACCCATTCAGTTTCTTAATTCTGATTTGTATTAACGACCTCACTGTCCTAATCCATTAGGATAGAATGACTACGTCTTCCTTCTCGCGCTTAGCCCATTGCCTGGCATAATCCTCGACTGAATCCATCAAAATTTTAAAGTTGTATTTCCAATTGATGGATTTAGGCTCACGATATTTCGAATCTTTCGAAAACCCGTTTCGTAAAGAAGTGTTATTAACAATGTTAAGGTTATTTCAAATTAAATGTTATACTTTAATAAAAACATATTAAAACTGACAGTAGAATAGAAATTTGCAGTAGAACAGCTTTAAATTTGTCAGTTTTAGGCATCTAAATATGCAATTTTAATGTCAAATTAGAGATTTTCTCCCAGTTTCACTGTCAATTGAATATGGAAAATAATAGTGCGGATGTGGCATCCGTGTAGTAGGGACTCAGTTTTGTCATCAATAATTATTATAGTCAGCATGGCTTATAATTCTTTATATTTCACGATAAAATGGTGTTGAAAAAGCAAACAAAACTGTTACTGTGAAAACTAATGATAGTATATCTCCACCTGATCAGTACTGCAAGTATATTGAAGTAAGTCATTTGACACGAAAAATGTATCCTTTTATTGATATTTAAAAAGTAAAATCACAAAAATACTCCGAGGAAAATTCAAAGGGAGTCCCTAAACATCTGTCAAAATAAAGACATCAAACGTCAGACAACTGTCATATTCCTTACGTGTTACAGGTATTTTCCTATGTAGAAATTGGTAGGTTAAACCTGGTTTTATAGCTAGATAAACCTTTTATTTGCATGACGGTCGTATTAAATAACTTTATATTGACAACGATGTCTGAACAAGACAAACATACAAAATAGGACATAATTTCCAAAAATAGGGATACTGCAGTCAACATTGTGTTATTTTACTAATCACTGTAAAAACACACAAAATAGACTTCAAGGAAGCTCCAAAGAAAAGCATATAGAAAAAATCTATAGGCAAAATTGAGCAACAGGGGTATATTGACAACGATGACTGAACAAGACAAACATACAAAATAGGACATAATTATCAAAAATAGGGATACTGCAGTCAAGATTGTGTTACTTCCTATAGCTAATCACTGTAAAAACACACAATTAGATTTCAAAGAAGCTCCAAAAACAAGGCATATAGAAAAAATCTATAAGCAAAAATGAACAACAGGGATACTTAATTTACCATCGAACAATGACGAGATGTATAAGAACAGAGCCACGTCAGATGAAAACCAAGAAACACACAAATGCATATAGACAAGGCACATTATTAAGTAAAAATGAAAAACAAGAATACAAAAAAAGTACCATAGAACAATAATACTTTGACGGGTTATACAGAGTCATGCCAAATAAAATAGATATCATCAAAAATCAGACTAAACAGTTAGTAAAATTTATAAAGACAACTAAAAGAATATATAACACATTATTTATCATTTGGATTATAAAAACGACAGTATCTTAAATATATACTGCAAAACTTCAAGACCATCGTGTATTATTTGTGAAGTTGATACGGAATAATTATCAACAACGTCTTGGTAACTTCGTTTGAACTTTTTTTTTTAGACAACGTTCTTTGACATATCCCTGGTTCATCAACTTTCTGCTCGGACAAAAGCAGTGTTCCTTAGCTGTTCAAGTTTAATAATACCTGATACCTGTTTTTTCGCAGATAAATTGCATTCACAAGGCCCATGAATTAATGGCTGGAAAGATAAATGAAAAAAAAAAATTAAAGACCCTTCGTTAAGTCAAACACATTCGTCATACAAATAATAAGCCGTGTGTAAGAATAGATTATCTACGTCGTATTTGGAACAAATTTGGAATTTTTGGTACCTAATGATCTTTAACTTCGGACTTAATTGGACGATTAAGTCCGCAACTATAAAATTTCATTCGTGGTATATATGAAGATTTTTTGTACGGGAAGATTTTTAAACCATTTTTTGAAAATTGAGTTTAGGGAAAAAAAATAACAGAAATTCCGAACTTCGAGAAAAATTCACAATTGTAAACACATCAAACGAATGAATAGCTGTCACATTCTGAACTAGGTACATGTTTTAATATGTAAAAAATGGTGTATTAAACATTGTCTTATAGCTAGCTAAACCCCACTCTTTTATGACAGTCGCATATTAATTACATTTTATTGACAACAGTGTGTGAACAGAACAACTCAACATAATGGATACACATTTCCAAATTAATGGTACAGCAGTCAACATTGTGTTTTAATTGTAATCACCAGTCAAACAAACCAGTATGTCAACAACAAATAGGCAAAACACAGTAGCAAAATTGAAAGACAAAAACTTAAATGTATACCATAGGGCAGTTATAAAATGACGGGATGTATAAGTACACAGCCACGTCAAATATATATCTCCCCCCAAAGAAAACCTCAACTGTAATAGTTTTTTTTTACAAAGACATTTAAGATAACACTATGTTACACGTTATAACGATGACAATCAAAGTCAGTATCTAGGAAAGAAATCCAAAGTTTAACAGAGTTTACGATAAGTGTTTTCCTCAGTTTTAGTTTGTAACTTGAATTTGTTATTTTCTATCGATTTACGAGTTTCGAACAGCGGTATACAATTGTTGTCTATATTTAACACCTGTCAAATAAAAAAAGGAAATTGGAACACATTGCTGAGGGAGATTTTATGAAGGAATATACAGAGAAAAAAAGTAAGTTCATCAAAATGACTTTTGGAGTTCATTAAGTCTTCTTACAGATATATATTCAAATTCATTATCAATCATTTCATGCATGCTTAATCCACACAAGTACATGTTACAAAATGACACAGAGAAAAGGGGAGAAACACATTAACACTATTTATCACTTGGCATATTTTCGACTTAAATGGGTGTAGATTTCAATAAACAAAGCATTGCATCTGTCTACATATGAACTTCGCAAAAGGGCATATTTATAAAGGATGTTATGCAAGTATCCGGCTGTAATATTCACTACACATGGGGTTTCAGAGTGTTGTACATCATATGCAATCAAGTTTTAAGAGACCCAAACACATCCAATCAATGTGTAATCAAATTAGTTATGTAGAGTTTACGAAGAAAGCCCTTTTTAAACATTTCTTTAACAGCGAGCTTAAATACATCAATTTAAGAGTATTTATAGAGTATTTAACCATAAAATGATATACCTGCGTTTTATTAATTTTCAAGATTTTTACTTGAAAATGTACTTGAAATGAAAACATAACTGTTGACACAGGGTGGCAAGAAATGAGGTAGTGGCTGATCCAATGATAGTCTCACAGATAAGTTAAAGAAATTTATAAACATGATAAAAGAGGGACGAAAGATACCAGAGGGACAGTCAAAGAAGTGAATTTTCATACATGCGATTTTTTATGTGTCCTACTTTTAAATGACAAAAATATTTATAAAACAGAAAAGCACAAAGATTTTAAGGGATACAAATACAACCAGAATCAACGTTGAATAGTACTTACACCCACGTAGAGATGTTATTCCTAGAACTAAAATTGAGAATGGAAATGAGGAATGTGTCAAAGAGACAACAACCCAACCGTAGATAAAAAAAACTACAGCAGAAGGTCACCAACAGGTTTTCAATGAAGCGAGAAATTCCCGCAACCGGAGGCGTCCTTTAGCTGGCCCATAAACAAATATATACTTGTACAGTGATAATGAATGCTATACTAATTTCCAAATTGTACACAAGAAACTAAAATTAAAATAATACAAGACTAACAAAGGACAGAGGCTCCTCCTGACTAGGGACAGGCGCAAAATTACTTCTCCACATAATTTTTATTCAAACAATGATACCTCTGTCGTTCGGAAGTGAAGGGGGTTAGTTATAAAGCCCAAAAATGTCAGTTTTCACCGCAGAAACTAACAAAACTTTTAAAAAGACTTATAAAGAAGGGATATAGTTACGATACTGTTGTCAGGTCATTAAAGATATTTTCATATGAATCGGAGTTCCTGCAGACACTTGTCAAAAACAAGAGGATCAAAGAAGCCAGAATATTTAATTTCACTTTCAAATATATTGATGATGTTCTTTCCATAAACAATCCGAACTTTTCTGATTGGGTTCCATTGATATATCCCCCAGAACTAGAGATTAAAGAAACAAATCATAAGTCCTTCATGGCTTCAATAAACATTACATTGAAGACCAAATCGGAGGACTTACCTTGTTTGTATTGGATACCAAAACTTCATGTTCCACTGAAGAATTGTCCATTAGATTGACTAAGATTCTGTCCGCAGTGAAAGAGGGTCTTCAGAAATACTGTGAAACTGTTTACTTGCGTAGTGGTATTAAACATATGTGGATTCTTAACAATTCTAAAGAATTTCTACACAATTTTAAATCTCGGTCTTTTTCTGAAATTAGTTCCATCAAAACTTTTGATTTTTCAACCCTGTATACCACCATTCCCCACGTAAAATTGAAAAATCGCCTAAAAGAAATTATCCACTATGCCTTTCAACATAAAAATGGTGGCATACGCTATAAATTTATTACTTTGGGATTTCATAAGGCATATTTCGTTAAAAGTGACAAACAAAAAGGTAAAATATGCTACACAGAAGAACAAGTGGTCAGTATGCTGGAGTTTCTTATCGACAACATATTTGTTGAGTTTGGAGGTAGACTTTTCCAACAAATTGTCGGCATTCCTATGGGAACAAACTGTGCGCCTCTTTTTGTCGACCTTTTCTTATTTTCATATGAATCGAAGTTCCTGCAGACACTTGTCAAAAACAAGAGGATCAAAGAAGCCAGAATATTTAATTTCACTTTCAAATATATTGATGATGTTCTTTCCATAAACAATCCGAACTTTTCTGATTGGGTTCCATTGATATATCCCCCAGAACTAGAGATTAAAGAAACAACAGACACCGCTTCCTCCGCTTCATTTTCAGACTTATACATGTATCTCAAATTTGACTTACACAGTCATAGCAGTACCAGAATCTATGACAAACGAGACGATTTTAATTTTGAAATTATAAATTTGCCCCACCTTAGTAGCAACATACCTACTTCACCTGCATATGGTATATAAATTTCCTAACTTGTTCGATATTCAAGAGCTTGCAGCTCCTACTCAGACTTTGTAAATCGTCATCAGTGTCTGAGTAGAAAGTTAATGAACCAGGGGTATGTCAAAGAACGTCTCGTCCTTTTTCTAAAAAATTTCATCGGAAGGTACCAAGACCTTGTTGATAAATATTCCGTATCAACTTCTCAAATAATACACGATGGTCTTAATGTATAGATTCTGCGTACTGATGTTGTTTATCATCTTAACAACATGTTTTACTGTTCTTTCATTTGTCTTTGTTCTATTATTAATATTACTTTTACTGTTGAATGGTTTTATGTGATATCCGTTTGACGTGGCTCGGTACTTATACATCTCGTCAATGTGTGTGTATTGGCTTTCATTTTTTGATGGTTTGTTTTGTATATGCGACTCTTTGTATTTCTTTTGATCTTATTACGTGACTCTGTACTTTAAAAGATCCCGTCAGTATTATTTTGGTCTATTATATGTCATTATGATATATTTCTGTTATGAATTACTATATACGTTGAACCACAAACGTCAAAATCATTCAATCACGTAGTGGAATTAACTATTTTTGGATTCTCATAAATTCTACCTATAACTTTTGGACTAGTTTAAATCTCGGTCTATTTCTGTAATTTGTTCTTACATACTTTAGATTTTTAACTCTGTATGCTTACATTGCCTATGTAAATATTAAAACTGTGTGTATGCACATTGAACGATAAATTTATATGACGTATACAAATTTCATGACGTCAGACACTCAAGTCAATCCATGTGTTGGTAGATAGATGTTTTTGTGTTCTGTTAAATTGTCCCTTTTAAAATTGTTATCGATGATGACTGATGTACCCATATTTTGACTATTTTATTAATTGTGACTGTTTATTTAACGCATCATGTAAATATAACGGAATTTGATGAGACTGTTATTAAAGAGAGTGGGTTAGCGCTATAGAACCAGGTTTAATCCACCATTTTCTACATTTGAAAATGCCTGTACCAAGTCAGGAATATGACAGTTCTTGTCTATTCGTTTTGATGCGTTTTGTTATTTGATTTTGCCATGTGATTATGGACTTTCCGTATTGATTTTCCTCTGAGTTCAGTATTTTTGTGATTTTACTTTTTATAGGGTCTTTGCATCGGAACTAAACACATTTATTCAAAAACCAGTTGTTGGCATGGCACGGGTTTATATGTTCTTCTCATATATGTTATGATGGTATGATACTAAATCCCTAACGGGAAGGATTGTGTCTGGTATTCATATGATGAAATCATAATCTTTCAATTAGTTTAATTGAAGTCTGGAGCTGGCATGTCAGTTAACTGCTACTAGTCTGTTGTTATTTATGTATAATTGTCATTTTGTTTGTTTTCTTTGGTTACATCTTCTGACATCAGACTCGGACTTCTCTTGAATTGAATTCTAAATGTATTTATTGTTATGCGTTTACTTTTCTACATTGGCTAGAAGTATAGGGGGAGAGTTAAGATCTCATAACATATTTAACCCCGCCGCATTTTTGCGCCTTTCCCAAGTCGGGAGCCTCTGGTCTTTGTTAGTCTTGTATTATTTTAATTTTAGTTTCTTGTGTACAATTGCGAAATTAGTATGGCGTTCATTATCACTGAACTAGTATATATTTGTATAGGGCCCAGCTGAAGGACGCCTCTGGGAATTTCCCGTTACATTGGAGACCTGTTGGTGACCTTCAACTGTTGTTTTTTCTATGGTCTGGTTGTTGTCTCTTTGGTACATTCCCCATTTCTATTCTCAAGTTTATTAGTGTCACCCTTGTCTGTCAATTGTATTGTACACATTCGTCTGTATGTATGTCCGTTTTTTCAGTAACATAAGTAAGACTCGATAAAATGTTTTAAAATTTCAGTACAATTCTTTAAATAATCACATACAGATTAAGGTAGATTTTCAGACATATCCCTTATACTGTTATTATGCGGTGGTACATGTGTCCTTGCGACAAAAATTCCTTTAATTCCATTACTTAATGGTATGTAATAAAACAAGGATAATTTTGGGTCCTCAATGCACTTCAATTTTGTACTTGTTTGGTTTTCCAACTATTTTTAACCTAATGTAAATGATGAGTCTTATAAACACGAAACGCACGTTTTAAAATTGGAAGCCTGGTACCTTTTTTTAACTATTCATAAAACAGTTTGAGATTTTGAACCAGTAGAATACAATGTATGTGTAACAGTCAGATTGTTGCTTGCTCAACGTCCAGTGACAAAAATTTCATGCGTGTTCAAGAACTAGCTAACAATAAATACAATATGTATGTCTTGTAATAAAAATATCAAAATATGGGTACATCAGTCATCATCGTATAACAATTTTAAAAGGAACAATTTAACAGAACACAAAAACATCTATCTACGAACACATTGATTGATTTGAGTGTCTGACGTCAGAATTTTTTAATAATACAATGTGAAAGTTGTGTCAAATGACACATGGAACATTTTCAAATTTATCTGTGGCACTCATTGACGTCATTTTGTTTCTAAGTCATATCATTTTAAAGTGTTTATTTTGTTCTAAATAGAACTGTTGTAAAACATTTTCTAACCGTCTTTTTGATAATAAATGATTATCAGCTACCTTATTTTTTTGTTCCTGAGGACATCATCCGCCCAGTAGCAAAACTACAATTGAATGAATTTACGAAGATCAAACATCTTTCGTCCCTTTCTTTTTTCTTCATATTTCATTCACATGCATGACATTATCCTGTAAGTGGATGCAATATTTGCAGCTGGAAGCTCATCATCCATCAACTCTTATATAACTATCATTCCAATGTATTGAACTTCAAATTATATTTTCTGGTTGTATTCAATGAGGACCCATTGGTGGCGCTATATTATCAGGTTTCTTCATCTGAAAAGAGAAATAAAGAAGTTCATTTATTATTTTAGTCTATCCTTCAATTAGCCATTTATTCAACAAATTACATTTTTGCTTTATTTGTACTTTTAAATTAATTTACAAAAAAAGCCATTTGTAATACCCCACTTCCATGTTAAACAAGCGGTAATATGAATATTTATGTTTCCTAACCAGTTCAATTTGGGTTTTCCTTGCCGTCATCGTTCCATCAACGTACATCTTTTAGAAATTAGAGACAATGATTTAGATTTTAAAATTCATGTTATCAATTTCTTTATAACCACCTTTTTACCCTGTATACTAATATTGCCTATGTAAATTTTTAATTTGTTTGTATGTACATTGAACGACAAATCTATGTGACGTATAAAATTTTCTGACGTCAGACACACAAATCAACGAATGTGCTTGTAGATAGATGTTTTTCTGCTCTGTTAAATGTTCCTTTTAAAATTGTTATACGAGATCATGATGACTGCTGTACCAATATTTTGACTTTTTTTGTTTATTGTGTGTTTAGGTAACGCATCAATGTAAATATAACGGAATTCGATGAGACTCATCAAAGTGAGAGGGTTACTGCTATAGAACCAGGTTTAATCCACCATTTTCTACATTTGAAAATGCCCGTACCAAGTCAGGAATATGACAGTTCTTGTCCATTCGTTTTTATGCCTTTTGTTATTTGATTTTCCCATGTGGTTATAGACTTTCCGAATTGATTTCCTCTAAGTTCAGTATTTTTGTTATTTTACTATTTATATCTTTTTATATTGGTCGAAATCTACAATATTGTAATAAACATAATTTGTAAACTTTATAACTATGTTTAAACTATATTACTTATTGGAAAGAATACCTTGAATATTCCATTTACTAATTACCAAATCGACTCTCATTGTCAATTTCTATGTGAAAGTCAAGATATGAGGGCGACTTAACTGTATCTGCTGTATCCTTTATCTCTAATTCAATGGGATAGATGCATTCGACAGTCACCAAATTTTGAATTATTTAGTGAAAGAACATCATCTATATAGCTGTAAGCTTTCTCAAAACTTTGCCTCTTGTAAGTCCCTTATGGGCGATTAACAGACTTGCCGATACAATTCATAGGGGTCAAAGTCAGTTCCGTGAAGGAATTCGAGCAAATTTTAGTGTCGGTATGTTCCCTGGTGTAACAAAAGCCCAGAAAAATTATATAAAAACAGCTTTTGCAAATGATATAAAACTAAGGTCACATGGTATAATGCAATCATTATTTATGAAGTACAATGGTGACCGACAACACATTTCAAAATGCTTGCCTGGTATTTTTCGGTCTGTGGTAAATTGCTACAGCGGTAATTGCGGTGATACGTGTAGATGGAGCATAACACTTTGTAATGGTGGTAAAAAAAACAAGCTGGTGGTATAAATCAATAAACTTAAATAGCCATGGCTTACAAAATGGGTCTCTGATACCAACTGACAGAGACAAATTATTAATAGAATCATTGCTAGAGATGAAACTCTCGCAGAGTGCGTTAGATCAAATGAAATCTTTCAATAACACTAAAAAGTGTGAGTCTGTAAATAGGACTATTTCCACATACCTACCAAACAAATAATTTCTCCCGCAATGTCATAGGTCGTGCTTCTGCGGCAGTCTTGAAAGTACATAATAATAGAGATGTTGCAATGGTCAAAACTATAAAAGCTGTTGGCTGCACAATGGGTAATAAGTCTCGTGCTGCAGTAGCTCTGAAAAAAATACGTAAACTTGAAATATATGATGGTGCATATAAAAAAAGTTCAAAAGTAAAATATCGAAGGTTGCAGGCTCTTAAAAGGCAGGCGATTAATTTTTAGCTTCACAAAAGTAACCGAAATGACGGTTACAAAAAACATCAGTTGGAACCAAAGCTTAGTCAGTTAACTAACTGCAAAGAGTTTGATCCGCAGCCTGTATGTAGTTTTTGGCCAGATTAACAAGGTCACAATTTCAATTTCTCTTTCAGCTATTTCAGGAAATAGTACATGTACAAATGTAATAATTTATTTATTTTTAATGATTAAAGGGACTAATAAATGTTATATAAATTATTGTGATGATAAATCAAAATCTTTTTCAGTAATGTGAGGGTGTTTTGAGTTGAGTTATTTCTATTTCTATAATAAAGATTTTGTTTCATTTTAACTGTTTTAAATATAAGATAAAGGTCCAAGGCATTGAAACATACCACACACAGCATCATACATGCAAATTTAGACACATGTATATATTGCATAAAAATATGTTTCCCATACTGCACACATTAGTTAAAACTGAACATACAAGGAAATAAAATTAAATCATGTCCATATTTACTTGCATTCTATTTTGCAACTATTTTAGTTCTGTAGGCTTTTTCTTTTACTTTTTGGTATCCTAATTTTATAATTTTGTAGTTTTTATTTGATTTGTTTGGTTTTTATCTTGAGGATTTCTTATAACTCGTGCTTACTTCAGTTGATTCATGTGTTTTGATTGTTCCAATTTCCTGACACAGTTAAAAATACATTTGTAAACAACAAGAGTTACTTCCCCTTCTATGTAAAGTAAAATGTAAACACTCGTGATGTGAAACCAGCCGTAAATCATGTAAATGTTTTACCTCAGGTTAATAAACATGCATGTTTGTTTCAGTGTCTATGAGGATAAGAGGGAGTGCTTTTATCCCATTTTCATTTTTTTTAGCAGTGTAAGAAACTTGTATTTGAGTAAATGATTCGTGCATAATGAAATGTGCAGTTCACAGGCGCTTGGGTCTATGATACAGATTTTTTTTTTTTTTTTTTTTTTTTGTTGATTAAAATATTCAATTTTCTATATTTATAATGCATATCTATCACTTCTGTGTATATCTCACCTAGTTTCGAGTGATAAATTTGGTATTTTCAATAAGTCGTTTAAATCACTCGAAACTAGGTGAGATATACACAGAAGTGATAGATATGCATTATAAATATAGAAAATTGAATATTTTAATCAACAAAAAAAAAAAAAAAAAAAATCTGTATCATAGACCCAAGCGCCTGTGGTGCAGTTGTCACCTCGGGGAGACTTAAATTTTAGAATTAAAAATATAACAAACCACAGTTTAAGATGCGGTTAGGATATGTTATGCCATGTAGTTCATGAGTGGTGCATTTTTGTGAAGCTACACAGACCTTACGGTGGTTATTTAAATCATGGGGCTAAAAAAATATATGGTCAGCATTAACGCACAAGGCATTATGACAGAGATGCGAGGCATCTAAATTTCTATCAATATCAATTATTTTTAGCTGTAACATTTTTGACAAGCGTGCAACATTCATTTTTGTCCTTTTTCCATTTGGATAAGCCACATTTAACATCCCTAACATATAATTTCTCTTCCTCTGAATGGCCCCTGTCCAGATTTTACACGACCCATTTTCTGCATCAATGTAATTTAACAACAAAATATTGGTATATTTTTGATTAATTAGCACTAAAAGAGTGTAACTGACCTTGATTTTAGCAGCTTTCATCCTAATATTGTAGTCAGTGAGCCGTGAAACACTCCATCACCTTTGAAATTAAAGGTCACAAGATGGGGTAATATGCGCATTAGATTCTCCGTAGGCCATAATGTTAACGTCTTCTTCTGTTGCTCAGGCCATATCGTAAACTTGGATATGTATGATAGCTCGTTTTGAAGCTGAGACACTTGAACATATGTGGTGCGATTTTCGGGGTGGCAAGTGTGATTCGGTTTCCCGTCAAGTGCCCAACCCCGAAAGACAGTGAAAAATGTCACTCTTCACAGGAAATAATCCAAAAATTCTGACCATAAAAATCATTAAAAAATATGTTCTTTAATTTTTTGATCAGGTTTATTTCTGTATACTTTTTTTTCACATAACATCAGCTCTATAAAACACCAGTCCTAGTTCATTTATGTCAATTTTTAAAATCACAGCTCTCACATATGCATCGCGGACTAATTTTTTAATGAGAGTCTGCTGCAAACACTTGCCTTGGCTGGTGGACTCCCCTGCTCACCAGAGGAGCTCACCTATGAAGGCTCACGGAGCTGCGGTTGACTTTCCCCTGTAAAAGAGCCATTAACTCAACCTGCGCCCTCCAGTGCATCAGCACTGCAGGCTAGTTGATTGGCGACAGCGTGAAGGTTGGAGATTCCTCCAACTGTGCCAACTGGCACAACTGGCACACTGCTGTCATGGCTCCCCACTCAGCGATCAGGTCCTCTGGAGTCAGCCCCACAGTCTCCAGTTGGCTTATTACCCAATGGATGGGGTTCCCAACAGCAGCACCCCATAGGACCCGGAAGAGTATGCTCAACGACGTGAGGCGCCCTCTGGCTAACCCTGGGTCGGAAACACCCAGGTCCCGGAACACCTCGGCCACATGTTCCGCTAGGATGTGCCCTTCCAGGTCTGGTCCCCGGGTTTCACAGCCAGTCACTGGAAAAGACAGTCCAGTGCCAACTGATCCACCCTGCCCTCCATAGTGACATGTTACCACCTCACTGTGAGCTGGGGAGCCAGACTGGTCCCGACACAACTCCTGACCCTGAGCCATCCCCTGGACCCCCTGAGGTGAGGTTGTCTGGAGAGATGCGGCCGCCGCCATGGCCTGCTCTTTTTCTTATTCTTTACCACCTCCCCCTCAACCTCAATGGCGCCCTCAGACCCCCTTCTGACCCCCATCTACCTCTACCAACTGTCTGAGCCTCACTGGTCCCGGGAATTGGCAGCTGGACTATTGATATAAAAGTATTGTAGGAATAATCCAAATTAAACTTTTGTGTTTTTTTACATTTTTGGACACATAAAATATCCATTTTGTAGTCTTAGTTATGTCAATTTGGCCCGGTATTTCACAATCTTCCTCTCTTCCCGGTCTTTAAGAGTGAGGTCTTTTTGGAGCTTTTGGTTGCTAGTGTTGTAAATATGTAGCTACCGAGCGGAAAAGTAGACAAGGCTGCAAATTAATAGAGTTCTAAATAAAATAATTTATTATGCAGGAATATTAATTTCAATTCTTCAAAGTCAATATATAATTCACACAATTTAAACCAAGTTAAAGAACTTGTATAATGCCAGTGTTTAGACAAAAATAACAAATAGCACTAAATATACATTTCAATAATAAAATGAAAAAAATCCAAACTTAGGCCAGGGTTGGGCTAAAATGTTTCACGGCAAAAACACTACCGTCAAATACAATGTGTAACGGAATTCACCGTCTCTTTACACAATTAAAACCTGAAGATGTGTAAATAAATGCTAAAATAGCTTACTTCTTATATAAATTCACAATGCCAAAAGTGAAATAAATAGGTCAGTAGAATGAAAAGCATCCGTTCTCTGGGACAGTTAAATTTCAACTTACCTAGTTGTTTACGTTCGCAACCAAGATGTCAATATATCACGTACTATTTCCAGTAATTACTTAAATATCGCGGATCTCGTATCCGCGATCATTACACTGACAAATATGCATGTCCATAAATTATATACAATAAATAGTTTTATTCCATAATAACAATATTTTAATAAGCACACCCGGAATAAAATCCCGTATTTCAGAAATAACTTCTTCGATGTGAAAAGAACGACAATTCTTGCACAAAACATGGAACTACGGTTTGGCGGAAAATGTGTCAACACAGTAGACTCTACTGAAACGTTGATTACTAAATGAAACACGACTAAAATGTGCTTTACCAGGTCTGTCATAACTTAACACAAATTGGGCAAACAGAAATAATAGGGAAGGAATGATATTTCATGATAAATCATTATTAAAGATCGAGGTTTGGCCAAATACCATTTCAGTTTCACAACACTACACCCTTGAAGAATATCTTTCGTCCCCGAAATTCCATAACACAATTAAAAAAAAATAGAAAAGTATGCTTATTGAACATAATAATATCATTGAATAGGTTTGACGCTGAGAACGTCTTCTCCTTAAAGCATCACATACAAAATATATATACACAATAACAACGAAAAGTGTTTGAGGGCTTCACCTCCTAGAAAAACACTAAAATATTTGACAAAGTAAAGACAAAATTGGTATTCAAAATTAGGAATCAATAAAAAAAAAAAAAAGGTAAATTATTAAAGCTCCAAATGAAAACTAATTTACTTCCATATCTATATACTGATTATCTAAAAATTTATTTTCTAATTTCATGTAAAGATAACGGAAACCAATTTTGTCTACAACAGTTACAAATGCATGAATATGAAATTCAAATAAAAATTAAGATTAAGATATTGTCTTAAACAATATTTTAACCACATATCCTTTCAGCTTTTTCCTGGGCATCTCATTTTCTTTCTCTTCCTCTGTATCATACTCTTCTACTCTAAGTTTTCTCCTCAACACTTCAACTTCATTATCTTCGTGTCCAAGTTCCCTCTCTAGTTTCATAATCACATCATCCTGTTCTTTTAACTGCTTCTAACTTCCTTCTTCTCTATTCCTATTCTTTTCCGTCTGCTGACTGTACTTCATCTTCCTTCACTTTCAACCTTTTCTCTAAACGGCCAATATAGTCTCAAAATCTATTTAGCTCAGCCTGATGACTGCCTTTCATAATATTCATTTCTGCCTTGAGCACAAAACATGGAACTACGGTTTGGCGGAAAATGTGTTAACACTGTAAACTCTACCGAAACGTTGATTAATAATGAAACAAGTCTAAAATGTGCTTAACCAGGTCTGTCATACCTTTACACAAATTGGGCAAACAGAAATAATACGGAAGGAATGATAGTTCATGATAAATCATTATTAAAGATCGAGGTTTTACCAAATACCATTTCAGTTTCACAACGCTAGTATAAAGATTTTGATAATCTTTTAAATCTTTAAAAAAAAATTGCAACCAAGAGTTCCTTTCTGCTCAGTTGGTAATTTTCTCAGCAATTTTCTTTCATGTGCGAAACATCTCAAAAAAACAAATAATACATATTCAAGTCAAAGTTTGAACAAAGTGTTGTAAAAATTGTACCAACTCTTTTCATATTTATGATGACTTATTCATAAACACGGTGACTTTTTTCACAATAAATCTTACAAAAAAAAATACTAGTTAATCGTGATCATTTGTTTGTCACAGGTTGTTTCAGTGTATAAGCTGTTTAATTTTGCACTATCAATAGTTTGTTCAAAGTATTTTTGTTCTGCAAATCTGCATCTAAATGAAACAGTAGGGTTTTAGTAGACCATACTATATCCTACATTTGAAAATGCCTGTACCAAGTCAGAAATATGACTGTTCTCCTCCATTCGTTTTTGATACGTTTTGTTATTTGTTTTGCCATGTGATTATGGACTTTTCGAATCGATTTTCACCGAAGTTCAGTATTTTCGTGATTTTACTTTTTACATAATTTTACCATGAACTCGCATACCTAAATAGAGCTTGGTACAACCTAGTAGCAAATGTCTAATTGAAACTTGATCTACATGTATTTATTTTTCCTTATTTCATCACATCCAAGATAACTTATGCATTTGCTTTTTCTTAAATAAGAAAAAAAGTTGTTACATTGATCTGGATGACTATAAACATAATCATTTATATTCAATATAAGTAATTTATACCATTGATCAGATAATGGGAATTTATTTAAGATTTTTTTTTTATACAATTCACTCTACTAAATTAAACACTCAGATAAGGATGTTTATGCTGCAATCAGCCTACTTTTTAAAAAGTAATATCAGTTTTTACTCATCTACTTTCGTACAATCATCAAAAGAAATAATTCGATGACTGAGAGAAATGTTTAGGGGACGATATTCTGGGGGGGGGGGGGGGGGGGGGCAGGAGGATTTTTTTTTGATCGGTTATTTATTTTTGTAAACTGAGAGGACAGATTATTTATTTTCTGCACTATTGAAGCTAGATTTTTCATTTTCATCAAAGCAAGGGACTGATTATTCATTTTCACAACTATATTTAAGAAAGTCGAAAACATTTTTTTAAATATTTGTTAATTATGAATAATACATGTATAGTCAAGTCATTATGTACCATTTAATCAGAAAAGATCAGTATCCCCTGCAGAAATGTTAAGATTCAAGATTTATTTCATAACCTCAGACACATACTTGCATGACTTGTGTACAAGAGGACAATATATATACAAATATACTAAGATAATACATAGCGAGACAGGACTAACGAAACACAAATACATAGTAATAAGTATATTATAAAAGACAATTGGTATAATTAGATAAAGTATTTTATAACTTTCTTCAGGAAATGAATCATTTATATTCCCAAGCAATATACATGTATTGCATACAACATACATACATAGTATTAAAGTTAATTTAGTTTGGTTTTATCTAGCCTTTTTCAAAAGTATTGTTAAACATATTTTGAAGGGTTTTGATACCGCTGAAGGCCCAAGAAGCTATAGACCTGCTAAGTTATTTATTTTCAATACATTGCAAGTCAGGTTATTTATTTTCAAACTACCACAGAACAAACCATTTATTTTTGTGATTATCAAGGCTGAGTTATTTATTTTCAAAATCCTCCAGCGAATTGTTAGCTGCAGGCAAACAATAGACAACTTTCGAGTTCGATGCATTTCCGTCAAAAACTCTGATTTTAGTGAACGTCATTTGTGCGTTGAGGGGCGTCGTTACTTCCATTCCAATGTTGAGCGAGTGGTTGGAAAACTATAATTCTATATTGTACGAATTATTCGTCAAATTGAATTCTCAAAATTGACAATCAGCATTTCTGTCATTCGGGAATTGTCATTTAGAACCTACAGAACAACCATTATTTCTAGTTTATCCTGCTCATTGACGATCACTAAGACGCTTGATGAACGTTAATAGTGCAGGGCAACAGGCGACCCCCTCTATCTGGTAAATGACGTCATAAAGGCGCGTATAATTAACGAGTTTTTTTCCGGTAACGGGATGAACTCAAAAGTGGTCTTTTCACACAAAAATATTTTTTCTTCTTAAGGAGTAGTCCAGTAAGACCCATTTTTGTCCCCAAAATATAGCAGTTTTACAAACTTGTTTAAATGTAATCTTTTGATTATTTATTGGAAAGTAGAATGCTTCTGCTATATAAATATGGGCTGTTTTACTTATCCCAGACAAAGATTACCTGAGCCGTATTTGGCACCACTTTTTGGAATTTTGGATCCTCAAAATGCTCTTAAACTTTGAACTTGTTTGGTTTTATAAAGTGACATTTTTGGCATATTAGATAGATTTTTTATATTTATGCTTTAATCGGAGCGGTTTTTTTAAGAATAACTCAGTTAATATCTTTTACGTAAACTAATTGAATCAACTAAAATAGACACTTAAGTATTTAAATAGTGTTCAAAATCTTTCATCAGATGAACCTAAAATTTAAGGCCACAATCGGCCCTTAACCAAGACCTACTCGTTAGAACAAACTGAAAATTTTCTCCAAAAAAAAAGTACAGATAAATATACTTATATGTAGGCCGTACATTGACCTATGATGGTTTACTTTTATAAATTGTTACTTGGGAGGAGTTGTCACATTGTAACTCATACCACACCTTCCAATATCTATACGCAAGTTTTAAACAATGAAAACTACTTTTATTTTTTGTCTATCTGATGAGTTAAGCCTTTTCCAACTAATTTTTATAGTTCGTTCTTATGTTGTACTGTTATACCACTGTACCAGGTTAGGGGGAGGGTTCGGATCCCGAAAACATGTTTAACACCGCCGCATTATTTATGTATGTGCCTGTCCCAAGTCAGGAGCCTGTTATTCAGTGGTTGTTGTTTATGTGTTACATATTTGTTTTTCGTTCATTTTTTTACATAAATAAGGCCGTTAGTTTTCTCGCTTGAATTGTTTTACATTGTCTTATTGGGGCCTTTTATAGCTGACTGTATGCGGTATGGGCTTTGCTCATTGATGAAGACCGTACGGTGACCTATAATTGTTAATGTTTGTGTCATTTTGGTTTTTTTGTGGATAGTTGTCTCATTGGCAATCATACCACATCTTCTTTTTAATATAGTCATTTTGAAGAAAAAAATGCATTATTGTGTCAAGCCTTCAGTGTCCGTTGAAAAAGACAGACAAATTTAACCTACATTTCATCAGTGTGCGCCAGGGTCCACAAATATTCACTCTGTGGTTAAAGATTCGGCATAAAGATATGGGCACTTGTAGATTCAAATACATAATTCATCTGATACATGTATACAGGAAAAACTTTAAGATCACAAGGCCAGATGGGTGAACATGTTGTAAACAAAATGTATAGAGGGAGGCTGATATTGTTGGGCAGGGATACCATGTATATCTTGACAATTTCTTTTCATAACCAAAACTATTCCTGTTTGATAACTATCAAACTGCAGCATGTGAAACAGTCTCATTAATAGAAGTGGTTTACCTGCTGATTTCATGTTAAAACGGCGTGTTGGTATCAATACTAGGGGGGAAATACAGTTCTTTCAAAGGACGTCTATTTCTGGTGTCTTATGGAAAGACAAAAAAAAATGTAATAGTAATTTCAACAATTCATGATCATTCTATGTCTGAAGTACAGCGTTTGGTTCAAGTAGATGGGCAATTTAACAAAGCAGATATATCAAGCCGAAAAATCACAGTCGACTACACTAAATACATGGGAGTTGCCGAAAAATCTGACCAGTATATAAAGTACTACTGCTTTAACCATAAAACACAGAAGTGGTATAAACGGGTGGTTTTTTTTTGTTTCTGGAAATTTTGAAATACAATGCATACAGGCTCTTTTTGTGGAGTCCAAACCATCAAACCGTTGGAAACTCACCTGCTATGATATATCTTCAATTCTCACGTCAAATTTACAGTAGGGTGATAGATGATTACTGTGGCATTAGTAACAAAAGTCGACAAGCTGCAGCCCTAGTTCCATCACGTCTTACAGAGGGACATATGCCAAACATTGTTGGAAACAAACAAACAAACAAACAAACAAACAAATATTTTATTTGCCAATCACGGCGCCCAGAATGAGCAGAATAATTATAATACAATTTTCAAACATAATGTAAAGTAAATTCAAAATAGGTTAAACAAAGTACATAATATGATTGATTTTGATATAGTTGATTGATATAATATTAAAGAAAATGAAGTAGGCAATTTGTAAATAATAAACATATATAATACAATATGACCAATAGTCTGTTATTCTGGTCCCTTTATTGGACAGCACACCTCGTAGTATATACTAATAATTTATCAAATGTAAAAGAAATAACTTATGTAAATGCATATTTGATCATACATAATTTTATATAGAGAAATCTAATTTAATATTGTATTTCTGTTTATATTTAAAACCTCTAATAACTGACAAATTATTATCAAAATGTTTTTATCTTCATTTCCCATTAGCCAAATAAAAAGAGATTTGTTATCAAGTTTTGAAATATTTTTATTTTTACTATATATTTTGCTAAACAAATTATAGTGTCGTGTGTTGGGCGAAGGTACCCGCTGGTAGGCAGAAGAAGAGAAAACAAACCATTTATGAATGTGGTTAACACCTCTGCCTACCAGAGTGCTTTACAGCCTACAACACAAAAGCAACATACTGTTGATTAACTTCTTATTCTTTAAATTGTGTGTTACTTTGTAGGATATCGTTTGAAACATTTATTCTAATCATTGAGACTTAAATCACTGTTTGAGAAGTGTTGGTATCTTTACAGCCTACAACACAAAAGCAACATACTGTTGATTAACTTCTTATTCTTTAAATTGTGTGTTACTTTGTAGGAAATCGTTTGAAACATTTATTCTAATCATTGAGACTTAAATCACTGTTTTAGAAAATTATTTGAACTTTAAAAACTGTGTGAATTATAGTTGCAAAGATGGGGGAGGAATTGGTAGAGGTAACAGAGGACGGAATGGAAGTCATTAAGGAAGAAATCAGGGTTGTCGAGATAGTTGGAATGACACCTACTCCAAATTATCTCCCATCGAGAACTACGCCTACTAACTACAAATATGGAAAAATATAGAACTACAGACACTATGGCCTGCCCGAGGACAAGGAAAAAGAAGATCCTAGACATGTTCTTCTTTGTCCACATACCACTCTTCCAAGGAGGCTATCCTGTTCAAAAGACTGAGGAAACAGGGTTGCATTCAATATCGTAGCGTAGATTTTGACTATTGAACGTGTAGCTACAGACTTGTTGTTACATATATATTGATAGCAGCTACGTAGCTGCTACAATATTGAACTCAACCCAGGCAAGGAAGAGCCAAATCGATACTACGATTTTGCCAGATGGAAATGTGTACTCACTTACCAGACACTGGGTACCAGAGGTACAAAGCCACTAGAATGCATGTTCGACTACACTTGAAACATGTGCAGGTTGTTCCAACAACCACAATTTCAGGAACTCAAACAGAAAAGATGCCAGAAATTCCATAGAAAACGCACGAAGATAAGGAAATCAGTTCGGACATTATTGCATGACGGTTTTATTTATTGTGTTAAAACGCTTTACAGCAGAACTATCTGTGCATCAAAGTCAGTATTACAAACCAAATGTGTTTATATAAATATTGTTTTTCATATTCACAATACTCCCTCATTGTTGTAAAATGCGTCCAGTTTAGAGACAAACTAAATTTGTTAGGAGGGCATTGTAACGGCCTTGCTACTCAGAAATTTATTAGTAGGTTGATTTACAACCATCACGGTTTTTTTATGAACAGTTGGAGGACTGAACTAGTTTCAAGCATTTAGTTGATTTGTATTCGTGAAAATACTCGTTATTATTAACTGTGTAGGGAATGCCAAGATTATATTATTATCCCAACTGAACGTTTATTTTGTGTATACTGTTTAAAGAATTCTTTCCTTTACGATTTATTATTTTCATTCCGTGGTATCATCTAAAATTAATTTTGTCTATATTATTTGGAGTCCCGTTATTTTTTGTGTACACTGGTTTTCATGTACGACACTCTAGTATCAGATATTGTCGTCGCCATTAGTTGACAAATTACGTCACAAATTGAACCATGGGAAAGTGCAGGTGGCATTACGTCACACAAGTGAATGTCTATTCTTCTATATTCTTATACAAAATGTGTGTCACGGTGTGTCGTCCTTGCATAAAAATTCGCGACATCAAAGCACTCGTGTTCAGTCTTGTTTCGTCTGGGCGCCATTCCTAAGACTTTCAAATAACTAAAGCTGCATACATATTCTTGTGTTAAGGTTAGCATAAAGATATAGAATCATTAAAATATAAAAAAAGGGGTTAAATCATATTTCGGGATATTATTTACGATTTGTCATTGTCAATAACTTTCCATAGTTTGCATTAAGCAAATTATACTGATTCAGTGCAAATCCACAGTGCCGACACACATTAGTGTGATTCTAACAACACATATAAGGCAGATCTCTCTATAAATTATGCTTAGTATAAATGAAGATACGGAATACACTTTAGGAAATTATATAATATGAGGTGTATAAGAACAGATAGAAGATTATATTGAAATTATTAGCTCTGAATAGGATTTACGTAGTGTAGCGCCGACCGTTTATAAAGTTTACCAATTTCAAAGCAATGAATGAAAAACTGGTGTCAAATATATTCCGTTTATTATAACAGAAATAAATGTGATTTTTTCTTGATAGAGGGTTACCCGCTATTAAACCAAGAGTTCCAAATGGTGAAGTTGAAATCATCCCTTCGTAAATTTCACGGACGCCATCACGAGTTGGTTGACCGTTATGGAATAACCGTTTCACAAATGATATCGGATATGTTCCTTACGTCGTAACTACAATCCCCTTTCTTTTTATGAATGTGACCTACCGAATTAGACTATTTACCGGATTTGTAATCACATAAGCAACACGACGGGTGCCACATGTGGAGCAGAATCTGCTTACCCTTCCGGAGCACCCGAGATCACTCCTAGTTTTTGGTGTGGTTCGTGTTGTTTTTTCTCTTGTTTTCTATGTTGTGTCATGTGTACTATTGTTTTTCTGTTTGTCTTATTCATTTTTAGCCATGGCGTTGTCAGTTTGTTTTAGATTTATGAGTTTGACTGTCCCATTGGTATCTTTCGTCCCTCTTTTACAATAAATAGTATTTAAATATCCTCTACGTATTCTATTACCTATAACTAATTACTCTGTGAAGTAAGTTCGTTTCTAAAAACAGCTGATCCTTTGCAATCCAAATTTGAAACTGACTATAGTTGACCTAGTTTACAAAGTGATTACACAAAAATAGATATTCCCTACTTCCGGTTAACAGTTACAATGTAAACATGAACGATGTGAGCAAAAGGCTACAACTATTGTTATAAATGAATGTGTAAAAGGTAATTTCATACAACTTAAACATATGTAAATGATTTGTTATGCAGTTCCTCCGCATAACATCTGAGTCGCGAATGACAACCTAAAATGTGCTTCGAACTCCCGGTAAAATCATTACCAAAATATTGCGGGAATTATGAGACATAAGAATGAACAGCACAAATTATTTGCATTTAACAACGTAATAACTTCTATCAAGAAAGTAAATTAAGTTAAATAGCTTTGGCACAACACTGCCTTCCGTCAAATAAAGAATTCTTTCCGCAGAATTAAAAATGAACATTTAATATTTATCAAGCTTTTTGAAAAAAGTTATTCCTGAATTCAATCAATATTAGCACTAATCAAAAAGGAATCAATAACATGAAAAATGTAATTAACCTCTTCCTTAAAAAATTTAAGAAACATTTCTCGTTCATACAAATATACAAATATATGCATGCGTAATAAAACAATATTCAATTTATAAAAACAATGTTTATAGAAATAAAATGTTTATCTGAAGTTAAGTTTTCTTTTTATAGTAAGTGTCACTACACTCTTAATTTTCTTTGCAAATGTTTTCATTTTCTAATTTCTTTCTAGCTGACTTTACCTCTTTCTTTAGCTCTTCTTTTCTCTTTTCCAGTCTTTGTATAAAATTTCCAAATCTCAGGCATTCAAATTTGTGTCTTTCCTCCAATTCTTTCATTTCTTTCTTGTGGGTTTCTTCCATACTTCGTTATCATCCCTGTGTTTTTCCTCCATTTTTTTTTAAGTTCTTCAATTTGTTCATCCCTTTCATCTACCTCTACTTCCATAATGGCAACTTCTTCCTCACTAATGGTGATTTCCTCATCATAATCTGGGATAAATTCTTCCTCAAATTCTCTATCATCAACAGTGTTGTTTTAATAAAAATGTCACTTCCAATCTTTACATTGTATGGGTTTGTGGACTTATGAAAAGTATGTACAGCAGAATCCTCTCTGAGAGGCTTTCTTGTCATGGCATTAGAATGTTTTGTCCATTTTCCCTCAGTTAGTGCCTTAAAGATGCAGATATTGCATAAATATGGTATTTGGTTATTTTGAGTATGTCTGAACATAAAATGTTGCACAGCTCCTTTCTTATTTAAATGTATAAAATCACAAAGCCTGCACTGTCATAATTTGTTTTAAATATTCTACATTTTAAAAATTTGTTTTAAAACTTACACATTTTAAACAGATATGAATAACATAAATAAATTATTCATTATCTGCAGTTAATATCACAAATATTAAATGATTGTAATAATGAATACTTTAATTTAAACACTGAAGGATTCAAAACCATGCTTATTTTTCTAATTTGCTATGACCAGTGGAGCTATTACTTTGTATAGGAAACGTGATATAAATTATGTTTTATTTCAGACATGGCAACGGGCCCATCTCAACTAACAGCACCCAGATCAAAACCCTATGCCAGGGTTCATTTCAGGCCAGAGGGAGGGATTAAAACCAGTATTAGGAGAGAGGGAAAGGCAAGAGCTGACGCGTATTATTCCCGCTCAACCAGCTTGGTCAAGAGACTTATAAAACAAAACTGGTGCCCATGTGAAGACCATCATCATTCCAACCTGGTATGGTGGAAAATCAAGGGTATATATTTGTAACACCTTAATTGACACTAAAATATATTGTATATTTGTTTTGCTGATTTCAAAACAGGATGACAAATATGTATGTTAAAACGCCTTTTTTTGCTCATGTGAGCTTTTCTCATCACTTGGCGTCCGTCGTCGTCGTCGTCGTCTGTCGTCGTTAACAATTTTTCAAACATCTTCTCCTCTGAAACTACTGAATGGATTTGGATGAAACTTAGCATGATTGTTCCTTAGAGTATCCTGCACAAAGTGTGTGCTTCGATTTTTGATCCATCAAAAAACATGGCCGCCGTTACTTTAAATAGAACATAGGGGTCAAATGCAGTTTTTGGCTTATATCTCAAAAACGAAAGCATTTAGAGCAAATCTGACATGGGGTAAAAATATTCATTAGCTCAAGATCTATCAGCCCTGAAATTTTCAGATGAATCAAACAAACCATTGTTGGGTTGCTGCCACTTAATCGGTAATTTTTAGGAAATTTTGCAGTTTTTGGTCATTATCTTGAATTTTATTATAAATAAAGATAAACTGTAAACAGCAAAAATGATCAGCAAAGTAAGATCTACAAATAAGTTAAAATGACCAAAATTGTCAATTGACCCCTAAAGGGGTTATTGTCCTTTAATGACAATTTTTCACAATTTGTTCATCATATTTGCTAACTTTAAAAAATCTTCTTCTCTGAAACTACTGAATGGATTTGGATGAAACTTAGCATGATTGTTCCTTAGAGTATCCTGCACAAAGTGTGTGCTTCGATTTTTGATCCATCAAAAAACATGGCCGCCGTTACTTAAAGTAGAACATAGGGGTCAAATGGAGTTTTTGGCTTATATCTCAAAAATGAAAGCATTTAGAGCAAATCTGAGATGGGGTAAAAATGTTCATTAGGTCAATATCTATCAGCCCTGAACTTTTCAGATGAATCAAACAACCCATTGTTGGGTTGCTGCCACTAAATTGGTAATTTTAAGGAAATTTTGCAGTTTTTGGTCATTATCTTGAATATTATTATAGATACAGATAAACTGTTAATAGCAAAAATGTTAAGCAAATAAAATTGAGAATGGAAATGGGGAATGTGTCAAAGAGACAACAACCCGACCAAAATAAAAAAACACAACAGCAGAAGGTCACCAACAGGTCTTCAATGTAGCGAGAAATTCCCGCACCCGGAGGCGTCCTTCAGCTGGCCCCTAAACAAATATATACTAGTTCAGTGATAATGAACGCCATACTAATTTCCAAATTGTATACAAGAAACTAAAATTTAAATAATACAAGACTAACAAAGGCCAGAGGCTCCTGACTTGGGACAGGCGCAAAAATGCGGCGGGGTTAAACATGTTTGTGAGATCTCAACCCTCCCCCTATACCTCTAACCAGTGTAGAAAAGTAAAAGCATAACAATACGCACATTAAAATTCAGTTCAAGAGAAGTCCGAGTCTGATGTCAGAAGATGTAACCAAAGAAAATAAACAAAATGACAACAATACATAAATAACAACAGACTACTAGCAGTTAACTGACATGCCAGCTCCAGACTTCAATTAAACTGACTGAAAGATTATGATTTCATCATATGAACATCAGGCACAATCCTTCCCGTAAGGGGTTTAGTATCATACCATCATAACATATATGAGAAGAACATAACCCGTGTCATGCCAACAACTGTTTTTAGAATAAATGTGTTTAGTTCCGACGCAAAGACCTTATCAGTGACTCAATATTAACGCCAAAATATGCAATCTTTAATGACTTGACAACAGTATCGTAATTATATCCCTTCTTAATAAGTCTATTCAAAGGTTTTGTAAGTTTATGAGGTGAATACTGACACCTTTGTGCTTTATAAAGAATATTTCCATAAAAAATTGGATGTGAAATACCTGAACGTATAAAAAGTCTGCATGTTGAGCTATATTTACGAATGATGTCTTTATACCGATGATAAAATTTAGTAAATGTTTTGACTAGTTTGTGATATCGAAAACCCTGGTGTAATAATTTTTTCAGTAATACATAAATTTCTTTCGTTAAAATCTAAAACATTGTTACATACACGAGCGAATCGTACAAGTTGAGATATATAAACACCGTAAGATGGTGACAAGGGAAAGTCACCATCTAAAAACGGATAATTAACGATAGGAAATGAAAAATCATCCCTTTTATCATAAATTTTAGTATTCAGCTTTCCGTTAGTGATATAGATATCAAGATCGAGGAAAGGGCAGTGGTCATTGTTAGTATTAGCTTTATTTAAAGTAAGTTCACCAGGATAAATTTCATTAATATATATACATACTGAAGTCGTCATTATTGATAGCCAAAATATCATCCAAATATCTTAAAGTATTATTAAATTTGTTTATCAGATGTTGTTTTGATGGGTCTTTGCTTATTTTTGTCATAAATTGTAACTCGTAACAATACAAAAAGAGGTCCGCAATAAGTGGTGCACAGTTAGTCCCCATTGGAATTCCGATAATCTGACGATATACGGAATCCCCAAAGCGAACAAAAATGTTATCTAGTAAATATTCCAGGGCATATATAGTATCAAAGCATGTCCAATTAACATAGGTTTTTTGTTTATTGCTACTAAAAAATGACCTAAAAGAGTTTGAACATATATATTCACATTTTGATTTTTTGAATGCCAATTTAATTAGGTGTGTGAATTTTTTCTTAATGAGAATGTGAGGCAATGTGGTATACAGGGTAGAAAAATCAAAACTTTGAACAGATTCAAAGTCACCAATATAAGCATGCAATTTATCAAGTACTTCTAACGAGTTCTTGACACTCCAAAAGTAATTTATTCCACTATTAGCGAAGGCCTTATTTGAACAATTTATTATAAGGTTTTTAATTGTACCAAGTGTGCTGGTAAGAATAAAAGACAATTTAGTAATTGAACAATGGCTTGAAGACGAAATAAATCTATATTTGTAAGGGGTTTTGTGTAGCCAATACATAGTTGGGACTTTCATTGTATTTGGCTCTGCTTGTAAAGCGGTGGCTAAAAGTTTATGTTTGTTAAGTAAGATCTACAAATAAGTCAATTGACCAAAATTGTCAATTGACCTCTTAAGGAGTTATTGCCCTTTAAAGACTTTTTTCACAATTTGTTCATCATGTTGACTGACTTTAAAAAATCTTCTCCTTTGAAACTGCTGTATCAATTTCAGCCAAACTTAGGCTAAATGAGTTTCAGAGTATCTAGTATAAATTTTATATTTCATTTCCTTGTATGTCAAGAAACGTAGCTCCTATGGCTAAAATAGAACATAGGAGAAAATGATTTTTTTTTTGCTTCTGAAGAAAATAGGACGATTCAAAGAACATTTAAATAAATTGAAAAGCCAAAATAATCATTGATGAGAGATTAAACTAAAAAAATTCAGGTGAACGATTCAGGCTCTTGAGAGCCTCTTGTTTGTTTATACGCTATATCTATTTGACAGGATTTTTTACTGGACTGGTGACAGTACAAATATTGCCCTTGATTGGCTAGGTACAGAAACATTTAATAGAATACTTGCACTCTCCGATATAATTGACATCAAAACAGTCATTTTTTTAATATCTCCTCATAAGTAGAAAAGCATCACCAAGTTGGCTTTTTTTAAGGGGTTTGGATGTTATATCACAGCTCTTGACATTGATATTTAATATGCTACTTTGTTTCAAGTATAGCAGAATGCTAATTTCCCGACTTGGAAGAGGTCAAGGAGGCTGAAAATGTCAACCCTGATGAGGGAACATCTGCCAAGTACAAGTGTTAAAACTGTTCCCAGTCCAGTTAAGGACCTGTCCGCACAACTCTGGAGGCAATAGAATCGGCTACCCAAGGAAACGCGGACAGAAAAAAACAGTGCTCCATTTGTAAGTTTTTTATAATTCAGACTTTCAGTCTCAATGGATTCAGTGTAGTAGGAAGGGTTGCAGTTGGTGGGTATATTGTAAATGTTTACACATACATTACCCATCAACTGAAATCGGCCAAAAGGCATTAAATAAGTGGGCTTATGGCAAAATATTTTGTCCTCGCCAAATGCCATAACTATGATCATGATGATAATATAAAACTATTCATTATAAAAAAAGTATGGGCTTTCAATTATACAATAGTGAAAGGGGAACGAAAGATACCAGAGGTACAGTGAGACTCATAGATTGAAAATAAACCGACAACGCCATGGCTTAAATTTAAAAAAACAAACAGACAAAACGTAGAACACTAAAGACTAAGCATTACGAACCCCGCCAATAACTAGGGGTTCTCCAGAAGGGTAAACAGATCCTGCTCCACATGTGGCACTTGTTGTGTTGCTCATGTTTTTTTTCAAATCCGGTAAAAAGTATAATTCAGTAGGTCACAATCGTAAAGCTAAATGTAGTCTTAATTCCTTTCTCAATTTTATTTTATTACTATAACAAGTGTAAATCATGTATATTTTAAAAGGCAATAATGAATTTAAGTATAAAATACGATAATATTTGTTTATCTTTTCCTATTTAAATTTAAAAAAAAAACGTTAATTGATAAAGGTGAAAAATGAAAAGCCCATATTTATTTCTATTGAAGTCAGTCGATATATATCGTATCTACAAAGTCTCCGACAAAGTTGATCTCAATTTAACGTTTAATTTTTAACTACAGATTTCTTTTACATGTGTATTTTTAAGAGGTTATATAATGATCAGAATTCAATATTTTTACAACCGATTATGATTACATGTGTATGTAGAAGATGTTATAGAATTTATTTGATGTTTTTGTAATTTATTGTACAATAAAATCTGACCCAGTTTTATGACTTATCCCGTTTGTTATTTAACTCTAGATACTACACATGTAGATAGTTTCAGGGGTTACCATTAATTTTGACTTGTACATGTAAGTGATCACTATATATAGTATAATTCATTACAACATTGGAGCACAGGACTATAACTCAATTTTCTCGGATGCATTTGGAATTACTTCACCAGCTAGCTGATCCTCTAAATCTAAACTGACCTCGTAATACAATTCTATTAGACTAGGCTACCTAACAGACGTTTTCAAATTGTTTATTTGTGACATACGAGACGTTTCCTAGTTATGTATTGTATCGTAGCTGTTCTCTCATTAGTACCTACTAGTAATTCTCGTTGATTGAAAGTTCCTTTCTTTATCAGTATTAAAACAAAAACATGCGGTTCACAATACCTTTAATTGGCTAAAATCTTTACGAAGGACTATAGTTTTGGTTATTACGATTTGGGATTCTGTTATCACAAACGAGTCCAAGAAAATTTCTAAATGTCATGGAACATGTATCTGAACCAAGGTGTTGACTTCGATACTGATTTGGTATTCCAGAACTCACTTATCGATACTTTTTGGATTATACCCATACTAAAAATGACAGAGAGAAAGTCTTTGAACTCAAACATAGTAAGGTTTCCATTTATCTTTCTCTATCTAAGTTTCCTTGATTTCCTTCCGAAACAGTGCCGAGCTGTGTTACACATCATTGGCACAACTTAAAATAAATATTATAGATATAAGTACACATTGTGTATCGTGTTTGAAAGTTATGTACTTATTTCTTTCGTCTGATATAAAGATAAATTTGTTTCTACGGTTCTATATATTTCAGTCGTTTTTTTTCACAGGAACTTGTCTCAGGACCGTAAACTTAGATTTTATTTGGGGTGGCCTCAGATGCCCTGGAAGGTTAAGAAGGGTGTGCCTCTTGCAAGAAACTCCCTGTTTCTCTCATGAAGGTGATGTTTTGGGAAAATGTTTTTTTTTTCATATCATGAAATAAACAACTCAATTTGCTAGTATTAAAGAAGTTCTGCACCTCATAAAATATCTTATGAGAACAATTAAGTGTAAGTCGTGAACATTTCAGTATCACTTGCAACCAATTAAGTTACTATAATTCTCTTAACGTTTTGGTTACGCTGTCTGTTGATTTTTCCCATCTACTCCATTTCATTTCTTTATTTTCAGGGATTTCGTTGTCAAACAGCTGGAGTTTCCTACTCTAGTTATTACATATTGAGCATTCACTATTAATACACTGGGACTTATGCAAGTGCTCGTTGTAAGATTTGATGCATACAAGAATATCTGAAATATCCTTTTTACACGTTTTGTTCTGCTTTTTCAATCCTGCTAAATACCATGTCAACGCAGGCACAATACTACCTGCGACTGGTTGCAAGTTTACGTTCAAGGTCTTAGAGCCGCAAATTTCCCTAGGTTAACAGGCTTTGCATGATTTACTGCCAGACATTTTAAATGAGCTGCTTTCACAGAAATTTGCATACTATACACAGGGCCATCTTTAGCAGTTAATCTTTTTGGGGTAGTTTCCTTGCGATATCTCCTCTTTTCTAAAAGTTCTGTTTACCTTCTTTATCCACTGTGGTACCTTTCTGTTTCTTTATCTTTGAAATCACTCTTGTGATTGTTCTCCTCTAAGTGTCAATGTTTTACTCAAAAATCTTTTGCTATCGTGAACAAGGGACTTTGTAATGCTTTGAGGGTACATTTGCCTTCTGGAGATGCCTTGATAACTGTATGCCGTATAATCTAATTTTAACAGATTTAAAATTTTGGTACCTTTTTTTCTACAGAACTTCTATTCATTGTTTTTTTTTTCCTATAGTGTGCAGATTTATTTTTAACTAGATCCCCCATGTCAAAGAACTACCTTAAAATATATGCAGGTGTAGAATGTTGGTCTCTGATCTTGAGTTATCTCATTGGTTATAATACCACATCTTATTTTCATATGTATGTAGACTTGGTGTTTCATATCATCAATCAATCAACCCTATAACTTTATTTTATTGTAGGCATTTTGGAACCTAACATTATAATTAAGTATTCCATATTGACTTGAGGCATGATATATTTTTTTATCATATTTAATTCTGGTTCCCTTCTCCAAGAATCCGTCGATTAGTATCCAACAGGTTGGAGACATCCCGTCAAATTGGGAACTATGCTCCAAATGAGGAACTATTAGACATTTTGTAGAATATTACCGACAATATTTATTGGGACGGAAATTCTGTGTCAGAACAGACCACCAAGCACTTATTTGGCTATTTAGTTTAAAAGAGCCAAAAGGTAGAGTTGCCAGATGGCTAGAAATACTCCCACCATTTAATTTTTCAGTAGAATATCGCCCTGGTATGAAACATGGCAATGCGGACGCTATGTCCAGATGCCATAATCCCCGTGAATGTGACTGTCCCAAGTTGATAACTTGGAATTTTTAAAATGTGGCCCTTGTAAAAAGTGCCACAAAAGAGCAATTGATTTTATTAGCTCTCTGGTGAATTTATCAGAGATGCTAAACCAGACAATAGCAGGTCAAAATAAAGATGACCCAGTCCCTAGTAATGAAATCATTACAGCCCCCATATGTATGGTAAAAACCAGACAGCAGAAGGACCAAGATATTTGGACTCCTTGGGAGGGTGGACATTTACAAACTGAATTGTGTATAATGCAAGAAAATGACCCTGATTTAGGACCACTCCTTAAATGAAAGAAAAGTAGTCAAAGACCAACAAAGTCTGAAATACAGCAAAATAGTGCTGCAACCAGACATTACTGGCACATATGAGATTTCATTGTATTAATAAATGGATTGTTATATAAAAATTTCAGTAGAAGGGATGGTGTGGAGGACCATACACAGTTTTTAGTCCAATTCCTACTCAAAAAGGATATTTTAGAAAACATGCATTATTCTATATAGTCAGGCCATTTAGGCAAAAAGAAAACAAAAGCTAAATTATCTCAGAGAGGTACGAAATGAGGGAGGATATAGAAATTTGGATTAGTTAATGTGACATATGTAGTGCAAATAAACACTCTCATAAGTCAGCAAGAGCCGCACTAGGAACTATGCCTGTTGGTGCACCACTTGATAGGTTAGCCACGGATTTTCTAGGTCCCTTACCCACCACCCCAAGAGGCAACAAATTTATTTTAACTGTAACTGACTATTTTACCAAGTGGGTTGAGGTATTTCCTGTTAAAGACCAAACTGCTGTTGTATGTGCACAGTTGATTTTGAATGAAGCCATTTGTCGTTATGGCAGTCCCTTGGCTATTCATTCGGATCAGGGTCGAGCCTATGAACGCCAAATTTTTCAGGAATTATGTAAAATTCTTGAAATAAAACTAGGAAAAGTCATAGAAACCCTAAATGTAATGGACAAACAGAAAGATTTAACCGTAGTATTTTATCTATGATAAAATCTTATCTCAGGGGAGAACAGACCAATTGGGACATGAACTTGGGCTGTTTAGCTGGTGCATACAGAGCTAGTCCAAATGAGTCTACATGCCTGACCTCAAATATACTAATGTTAGGAAGGGAAGTTAGACTTCCATATGATCTTCTACATAAAGGGCATCCCTTGGACCCAAATGAAGCTGATACTTCATGGGGAAATCATGCCTTAAAAATAAAATAACGAATACAACGTGCACACTGTGTTGCACGAAAACATTTGGAAGTAACCTGTAAAAGGCGAAAAGACTTTTATGATAATAAAACCAATTTACATGTGTATAAAGTCTCATATAAGGTATGGTACCGTAATGCGATTAAAAGGGAAGGAATATGTCCCAAATTAAAACCCCTTTTTATTGGTCCATGTCTAGTGACCCAAAAGATCAATGACCTGAATTATGAAATTCAAATAGATGCCCATACCAAAAGAAAAGTTGTCAATCATGACAAACTGAAACCATATAATGGTCAATCCAACCCCAAATGGATTAAAAAGTTTAAACATTAAAATATGACTTCTTTTGAAGAGTCAGTACTGAGTCAACAAATTCGTGACATCGTTTAGTTTTGTTATTTAAATTGTGTATTCACAGTATACACAAAAATTTATAAAATTGTGTTTGTTGAAATATGTGTAACTATTGTCCTTGACAATAAGTTTGACTTGAATTTAAGTCGAAATATTTTGTTATCCTTATTGCTATATACACTTGACCTTGGAGGTCACATGTACTTTCAAAGTTCATCAACTTTAAACTTTGCAGTTTTAAAATTAGACTAAAGTCTGATTACTTTCAGGAAAATAACATTACGGCGCACAGAATTTAACACTTTTGCCACAAGGTCATGTTTTCGACCTGCTAAAAATAAAATACCCCAATAAAAGGTCATTTACTAGGATGGTTGTGATCTGGGTTTTTTTTGGTGAAAACTGATATATATAGGAACTTTTACTGGGCGAGTTCCTGTCTTAAACAGGAGACTTTTATCTGCCCTTATTTTTTTTTCAGATGTCTGCACAAATTCGCATATCGAAGAGAGGCTTGGCCTACAGGTGTTTGAGATGCCCCCCCCCCCCCACAGAAGAGGCTCACGTGGCTGAGAAGACCCGCATGGAGGGCCATATTTTCAAGACTCACCTGGCCCTAGAGGTGGCCCCTTTTTCTGCACTCTATGCATGTACAGGTGTGAGTCGCTAAAGGCCTTTCACCAACATGTGGATACCTTTATGTCTCATGTGAATCAGAGTGTTTATAGCAGAAAACAAATTCAGAGGGGATGCAGAATACTTGTTTAAAAGTAACACACCACATGTGTTTAATGCAGTACTTGACTTCCCAGATTACGAGGTCTTGCCTACTTTAGATTCTCAGAGGCATTTGGGCAACCAAGGCTCGGGCAAGACCTCTGGCCACTCCAGTAGGGGCAGCATTCCAACACATCAACAATACTACACAGACCCAGGCTCCAGTAAGGGCAGTGGCTCTGCACCCGCCCCATTCAGACCCAGGCTCCGGCGGCGAGAGCAGCACCTCCAACTGTCCAGACCAAAGCTCCAGTAAGGGTGTCAGGTTTACCAGCTACTCACCCTTACCCTACTGGCAACAGCTACCATGCTGCTGTTGCAACACCACAGCCAGCAGTCTAGGTTGGGACCACCGGTTTGTGTGGGTGCAGCGTCTGTACGCCGCCTTGCCACACATGTCAGCCCTGCAGTACAACCTACTTTAGTTAACGTCCCTGCCGCAACAGTGGGACTTGCAGCTAACCAGGTCATGCCATTGGAGTCCAGCACTCCAATGGATGACCTAAATGACTTCTTCATGCCTGATGTCACCTTGACCTCTGTGGCAGACCAGTCGACTACCATATCATCAGCCATCTCGAACAACCTGCCAATAGAGACACCATCATCTGTACCACCTACTTGTATAACTTCTGCTTACCAACTGTCCATCGTACCTACTGCCAGGACCAGACCAGAAACACCTATGTCTACCACACGTATGTCAAGTCCTGATCAGGATCCATACTTACCGGATATTACACCTACCGTGCAGTATATTTTTGATCAGGATTTGATTCAGGATGAGGATGCGGAATATATACTTCCACAGATTTTTGGGGAGAAGGAACCTCAAACTTCTACTCCGAAACTGCAACCAGTACAGATTCCTTCACCTTCTTTGGCACAACCTTCAACAATTTTTTAACCAGCAAATATTAACCGCCTATCAGCCTTCACCACCACCCAGGAACTCTTGCTAAAAGAAATGACCCGCAACACCAAAGCAGTCTAAACCCGCTCCTCTGACATTGCATACCTGCGTGGGCAGTTTAGGCAATTTGAAAGGGTGCAGGGTCGCCACCAGACCGTGCAAGACAGATTGTCGAACTTATCAAACCGCCCATTTAAACAAGCACGAAGGAAGCCTTATGTAAACCGATTGAAGGTACAACGACAACCCAAAGTAAAGTCAGTGGTTGAGAAGAAGGATCCAGAAAATAAAGAAAACTGACATTAATATCATTATTTTAGTCTGTATTGTATTTACTGTTTATATATAACTTTTAAATGTTGGCCTTATATATAACTTTTAAATGTTGGCATACCTTCACTTATTGTCAATTTATAAAAATTTAACTATCTTGTTTAGTAGCTAATGAATATTATTTTGTTAAAAGTGTAATAATTTGACATTTGAATTTGGTATTGAAAGGAAAATTTGTTAAGAGAATTTATCAATATGAAATTATATTCTATTAAGTGGTCAGTTAGATTGTAAGGCTCGTGTTGTAATTTTTGATTTGAGATATATTTTAGAAAGAAATTTTAAATTAAAGATCAATTCTCCTTGTAAGGGCAACTCATGACTTTACCATCTGTGTTTTACAGCCTCACATTTCTTCTTATTCCGTCATACATTTGTACATTGATAACCTCTTTAATTTTCTTGTAGAATATATATGTAGAAATTTTAAGCATCCCCTGGACAGTATTTCACATTTCAATTATTCGTAGCATAATTATATAGTTGTTGTTTTGTATTTATAAGTAATGTAGATGATACGTCCATAGTACATGTACTCATTCCTGGTTTCCATGAGTAATTTTCAAGTCGATCACGAGGCATAGTTGTAAATACAAGTGCGCTTAAAAACATTTTTTTCTGGTTTCTGGTTAAACTGTTGATCTGTGACTTCCAACCTGAAAATATTGAAACTTTAAATTAAATTATGTATTTTGTTATATAAACATTTGCGAGGACGCTTAATGTTTTATTGGGGGGTAAAATGTAAGGCACAAGCCCCTACTCAATCTAATATAAGAATTGTGTTGATATTATTGCGTGTATTATATGAAAAGTACATGCAGTGTTTGAATTGTATGTTTTGAATTGTGCATAGATTTATGATGTTAATTATTTGAATGTTCACTATATGAAATGTGTGGTTAAGACAAGCAGTTTAAGTATTTTTGATACAAATGTAATAGAAATAGAACATATTTTAATCAATTTTATTATTGACTAGAAACTTCACAACTGTAATATTCTCATTTTTGAATGATTTACGGCACATAAAGTTAACTTTTTACAGTTTAAATCTTTGAAACTGTTATAACAGAAATAAATTGGCATCACATACTTCCCAATATCTGTGTAATATCTGACTCTTGTTAACATAACTTCCATGTTAATTCATTTGAAATTGTTGAAACTTTTGTCCTTCTCTATGTTGATATATAAGGCTAAAGTGTCGTCTGCTACAAGTGCCTCGTTCCGAAATTAATTTGCATTTTTAAACATGTGCTGATGTCAATCCACATAGTGTTACTGTTAGAAATCCTGTTGATTGAATTGTTGTTATATGAAGTTTTCAATCGTAGACCATGAAATGTACATTACGAGCACCTTTTCTGAGTGTTTATCTTTATGAATGAATGTGTACATTCCTGTGCATGCGCAGTAGTTATAACATGTCAAGCTGATCGTTGATGATTATTAGTTCGATTTTTAATTTAACGCTTTCACAGTTGTCCTCACCGGCATATCGTATATCCATGAGTTGTATATAAAGTAATCACATAGTTTTAATAAGCTGTCAAGTTGTTTTAGCGGCGAATTCTGTAATTTTTGTCAGCCGCTAACACACACATGTTTGTTCTCAAAGACAAGCTGCTACTTCCGCAGTGGCGCAGTTGTAACTTTATTTATTGTTGCCAAGGAGAATTGAATTAAATAATATAGTAGAAGTTTTAATATGAAAATAAGATGAGAAATGTATTTTATTTGAATTTACGAATTGTATTTATAAATAATTATTTTTCTTTAAATCTAACTTCCGCGGGAAATCCAGAAAAGCGCTTCAGACGCAAGAAATTAATAACGTGTTGTTTTCAATATTTTCCAAGTGATTGGAATTCAGAGATTTAATTTTGTTTTCTGTTGGGTTAGTCAACCCCTGGCTCGCTACAATATATTTGTTTAGGGGTCAGCTGTAGGACGCCTCCGGGTGCGGAAATTTCTCGCTACATTGAAAACCTGTTGGTGACCTTCTGCTGTTATTTTTTTTTGTCGGGTTGTTGTCTTTTTGACACATTCCCCATTTCCATTCTCAATTTTACCAGTTAAGAAATTTGTTTTTAGCACTATCAAATGATTACTTAAATGAGGGATTGTTACGTATTTGGGGAATAGTTTTCCATTTCGTTGGTTATGCACAACCTTATAAGTATTACGCACAGATTGTTTGAAGTACCATCAAATTTATCAAAAGTGAATATTGTGTTGACAGAACACCTAAGAAAGATAACTCTTGTGCTTTGGTCTGTTTAATTAAAGCGTTTTAAAATAACATGCAATATGCATGACTTTCAAAGATCCAGGTCAGAATGTTTACTTGTTGCTAAGAGCAGACGATCAGGCTGTTGTACTATTCCTTAATCTTTTTTTATCTATATAGAACCAGCAAAGAGACCTAACAGGCAAATTTAATGGCAAAGCCAGTGTAAAAAAGATTAAGAAGAGGTCCATTTTTTTTAATGGACAAATGAATTGAAGCAGAAGGACCCCGAGGTAAGTTTGATATTCAATGACCACTCCAACTACTTGCATAACCACACAGATATAGCAGCAGAGGCTGAAATGACTGACCCATTTTATGGGAAACAACAGTCTTGTGATTTTGGGAGGAGGATATTTGAACTAGATCTCCTCGCAGTGGGAATGTATTGTTGTATCTGCAAGTCCCCTCTTCACCTGTCAAATACAGTAGGAGAAAAGCTTTATTGTTTAAGTGGTATTGTAATGATTCCATGTGAACTTTGTGCAACAGGCAGTTATGACATCAACACAAAAGCAGCAAAAGGTAGGTTTACATTTAGAAAAATACAATTTTTAGCATTAAAAACCTAATCCAGTTTAGCCTGGATCTTCCATACATGTAGTTAGTAATAGAAAGTCCCTTCGTATCTCGCACAGATTTAAGATACATAGTATTGTACACTCATGTATTGTACTTGTAAGTTGTATATTTCCCTCCCTGCTTAAACATGTTAAAGCTTGCAATTAAATGCAAATTAAAACCATGCAAAATTTTATAAGCCCCCTAAGGCTACAGTAAGAGGAGGCATGTGTTCAAGTTATGCTACAGTGATCCCTTTCACGAATTTTGTTGACCTAGAAGAAGGGACCAGGCCCCCTATATTTTTTATTACATTTTTAAATCATTGTTAACTTAGAAAATATGTGTTTGGTAAATGAAATGAATTTCTTTTCAAACATTAAGCATGAATACAAATGATTCATACAAATACCACAGCAATGCCATCATTAAAGCAGAAACTAAATGTGCAATAATGTATACACCATATGCAGACAGCTCTTTCTTTAAATTGTCCTTATGACAAATTCAGTGCAAAAAGTATATTGAACACCAAATCTCTATTTATAATATATTCAAAAACCTTTGAAAATGTCTCATACCTTAACCTAAACTTTGGTTAAAGAAAATTACATGCATTTTTAATATATTTCTTCATTTCCATCTTTAAGTGTTGCAGGAATGATACATGCAGGAATAGGGCCTACCTATCTACAAAACTTTCTAGCTGAATGTAATTTGCCATCTATCAGTAAAAATATTCTGAGGAAGAAGGAGTTACGTAAACAGATTGGGGAAGTTACAAACACATCTTATAGAACTGCACAGGAAGAAGAAAAAGCAGAGTACCAATAATAATGTAGGTTTAATAAATAATGCCTTGAAAAACAAATTTTATTTTAATGCAACATAGTTAGTAACAGTTATTTAGGTTGATACTGGTATCTCGGGATGATACGGCATATGATACGGATTTTGTCATGTATTATTCTCTATATATAATACTAGAAATAAAATTATATTTGGATAGGTTGAAGATAGTTTTGATGTCGGTTGTCAGAAGAGAGGCTCTGGATGGAATTACAATAGTAATACTGGTAAGAATGATGTATTCAGTAAAACCAGTTGAAACCCAATAAACTAATTAAATATGGTGGGGTTTTTTGTGTTACTATATATATTTTAGGCCGTTTTTATTAAATAAATTGGTTTACGGATCCGCCGACCCGAATTTTCGCTAATTCTAATAAAAATAAACGCACATTTGTCCTTAAAAATGATTTCCGCCGACCTCATATTTGTCGATTTGCTAAGAAAATTTTAAACGGTATTTTGGTGTTTACGTTTCATATTCTGGTTCCTATTACTGCATTAAACAAGAATGTGTCCATAGTACACGGATGCCCCTCTCGCATAATCATTTTCTATGTTCAGTGGACCGTGAAATTTGGGTCAAAAGTCTAATTTGGCAATTAAATAAAAAAGATCATATCATAGGGAACATATGTGGTAAGTTTGAAGTTGATTGGACTTCAACTTCATCAAAAACTACCTCGACCAAAACCTTTAACCTGAAACTTCCACTATCATTTTCTATGTTCAGTGGACCGTGAAATTGGGATCAAAAGTCTAATTTGGCAATTAAATTAGAAAGATCATATCATAGGGAACATGTTTACTAAGTTTGAAATTGATTGGACTTCAACTTAATCAAAAACTACCTCGACCAAAAACTTTAACCTGACATGGGACAGACGGACGGACGAACGGACGCACAGACCAGAAAACATAATGCCCCTACTACTATCGTAGACGGGGCATAAAAATCGTTAACCAGTGCACCGGAAACGTGACTGGTTAGCTGTTCACGTGTTTGCGCATCCTTAAACCCTGACTTCCGTTTAGGAACCAGACAATATCAGGGCATGGTTTGTTTACTATAGGTGAACCAGTGTACATCCATCTGGATGTGGACGTCCTGAATAATTCAATTTTATCAGACAAAACATTTGTGAAATGCCCTCGTCATAAAACCAGAGGTCAAGTTATTAATGAACAATTAAAAAACTTTATTGTTGTGATTGAAAAGATTAGGGCCGGCAGTTGTGACCACAGCAAAACAAATGACAATGGAACCGTTACGCCTGAAACTACACCGGTGGATAATAATTAAAAAAACATGTATACTGCTTTCATCAATTGCATATTTCACTTAATACAAATCTGTGTCTGTCAGATGTATGTTTACAGGGTTGATACATCTAAAAAAGATGCAGTGTGTTTGCCAATGAGATGATTTTTCATAAAAGACCAAATGACACAGAAATTAATAACTATAGATCACTGTACAGCCTTCTTCAATGAGCAAAGCCAATACCGCATAGTCAGCTCTAAAAGGCCCCAAAATGACAAATGTAAAACAATTCACGCGAGAAAACAAACAGCCTAATTAATGTAAACAAATGTACTAAAAACTAACAAATATGTAACACAGCAAACCGTAAACCAAGTAAAAAAAGAGGAAAAGATCTAGTTTAAATTAATTTTTTTCCCTCCTTCATGGCTTCAATAAACATTACATTGAACACCAAATCGGAGGACTTACCTTGTTTGTATTGGATACCAAAGCTTCATAAAATTCCGTACAAACAACGGTATATTGCTGGCTCATCTTCATGTTCCACTAAAGAATTGTCTATTAGATTGACTAAAATTCTGTCCGCAGTGAAAGAGGGTCTTCAGAAATACTGTGAAACTGTTTACTCGCGTAGTGGTATTAACCATATGTGGATTCTTAAAAATTCTAAAGAACTTCTAGACAATTTCAAATCTCGGTCTCTTTCTGAAATAAGTTCCATCAAAACTTTTGATTTTTCAACCCTGTATACCACCATTCCCCATGTAAAATTGAAAAATCGCCTAAAAGAAATTATCCACAATGCCTTTCAACACAAAAATGGTAGCATACGCTATAAATTTATTACTTTGGGATTTCATAAAGCATATTTCGTTAATAGTGACAAACAAAAAGGTAAATCATGCTACACAGAAGAACAAGTAGTCAGTATGCTGGAGTTTCTTATCGACAACATATTTGTTGAGTTTGGAGGTAGACTTTTCCAAGTTGTCGGCATTCCTATGGGAACAAACTGTGCGCCTCTTCTTGCCGACCTCTTCTTATTTTCATATGAATCGAAGTTCCTCCAGACACTTGTCAAAAACAAGAGGATCAAAGAAGCCAGATTATTTAATTTCACTTTCAGATATATTGATGATGTTCTTTCCTTAAACAATCCGAACTTTTCTGATTGGGTTCCATTAATATATCCCCCAGAACTCGAGATTAAAGAAACAACAGACACGGCTTCCTCCGCCTCATTTTTAGACTTATATCTCGAATTTGACTTACACAGTCATCTCAGTACCAGAATCTATGACAAACGAGACGATTTTAATTTCGAAATTATAAATTTCCCCCACCTTAGTAGCAATATACCAACTTCACCTGCATATGGGATATATATTTCCCAACTTATTCGATATTCAAGAGCTTGCAGCTCCTACTCAGACTTTGTAAAACGTCATCAGTGTCTGAATAGAAAGTTGATGAACCAGGGGTATGTCAAAGAACGTCTCGTCCTTTTTCTAAAAAAGTTCATCGGAAGGTACCAAGACCTTATTGATAAATATTCCGTATCAACTTCTCAAATAATACACGATGGTCTTGATGTATAGATTCTGCGTACTGATGTTGTGTATCATCTTAACAACATGTATTATTGTTCTTTTATTTGTTTTTGTTCTATTATTAAGATTACTTTTACTGTTGAATGGTTTTATGTGATATCCGTTTGACGTGGCTCGGTACTTATACATCTCGTCAATGTGTTTGTATTGGCTTTCATTTTTTGGTGATTTGTTTTGTATATGTGACTCTTTGTATTTCTTTTGTGCTTATAACGTGACTCTGTACTTTAAAAGATCCCGTCAGTATGATATTTGTCTATAATATGTCATTATGATATATTTCTATTATGAATTACTATATACGTTGAACCACAAACGTCAAAATCAATTTATGGCGTAGTGGAATTGACAATTTTTGGATTCTCATAAATTCTATGTATAACTTTTGAACTAGTTTGAATCTCGGTCTATTTCTGTAATTTATTCTTACATACTTTTGATTTTTTAACTCTGTATGCGTACATTGCCTATGAAAAAAAAAATTTAAATTGTTTGTATGCACATTGAACAACAAATTTATGTGACGTATTTAATTTTTCTAACGTCAGACACTCAAATCAATCCATGTGTTCTTAGACAGTAGATGTTATTGTGTCCTGTTAAATTTTTCCCTTTAAAAAGTTTTGGATTCTCATATATTCTATGTATAATTTTTGGACTAGTTTGAATCTCGGTCTATTTCTGTAATTTATTCTTACATACTTTTGATTTTTTAACCCTGTATGCGTACATTGCTTATGTAAATTTTAAAATTGTTTGTATGCACATTGAACGACAAATTTATGTGACGTATATAATTTTTCTGACGTCGGACACTCAAGTAGATCCATGTATTCGTGGATAGGTTTTTGTGTCCTGTTAAATTGTTCCTTTCAAAAGTTTTGGATTCTCATAAATTCTATGTATAACTTTTGGACTAGTTTGATTTCTGTAATTTATTCTAACATACTTTTGATTTTTTAACCCTGTCTGCGCTCATTGCCTATGTAAAATTTAAAATTGTTTATAATCCAGGTACTTTTGATAACTATTGTATTCACATTGAACGACAAATTTGTGTGACGTATATAATTTTTCTGACGTCAGACACTCAAATCAATCCATGTGTTCGTAGATAGTAAATATTGTTGTGTCCTGTTAAATTGTTATACGATGATGACTGATGTTCCCATATTTTGACTATTTTATTGATTGTGACTGTTTATTTAACGCATCATGTAAATGTAACGGAATTTGATGAGACTGTTATTAAAGTGAGAGGGTTAGCGCTATAGAACCAGGTTTAATCCACCATTTTCTACATTTGAAAATGCCTGTACCAAGTCAGGAATATGACAGTTCTTGTCCATTCGTTTTTGATGCGTTTTGTTTTTTGATTTTGCCATGTGATTATGGACTTTCCAAATTGATTTTCCTCTGAGTTCAGTATTTTTGTGATTTTACTTTCTCCTACCCTAAGTTTTTTTGAACTGATGTCTGTAATATTAAAAAGAAGTTGTGGTATGATTGCCAATGAGACAACTATCCACAAAAGACCAAAATGACACAAACATTAACAATTATAGGTCGCCGTACGGCCTTCAACAATGAGCAAAGCCCATACCGCATAGTCAGCTATAAAAGGCCCCGATAAGACAATGTAAAACAATTCAAGCGAGAAAACTGACGGCCTTATTTATGTAAAGAAAAAATGAACGAAAAACAAATATGTAACACATAAACAAACGACAACCACTGAATTACAGGCTCCTGACTTGGGACAGGCACATACATCAATAATGTGGCGGGGTTAAACATGTTAGCGGGATCCCGCCCCTCCCCCTAACCTGGGACTGTGGTATAACAGTACAACATAAGAACGAACTATAAAAATCAGTTGAAAAAGGCTTAACTCATCAGATAGACTAAAAATAAAAGAGGACGTGGCCGGGTACTTATACATCTCGACACAAAAAGACACAATGAACAGATCTGAGAGTATTCGCAGTTATCTGACAGCTAGTTCAAAGCCATTAACAACTAATAAAAAAATCATTCCTCTAAGACTAAACCAACTTATTAAATAAAAACGGCCTTATGCCTGATTTATTTATGCAATGAGTTTGAGGTCAAATATAGAAAAGATGTGGTATGATTGCCTATCTGACAACTCTCCACAAGAGACAAAAATAAAATAGAAATTAACAGCTATAGATCACTCTACAGCCTTCAACAATGAGCAAAGCTTATACCACATAGTCAGTTCTGAAAAGCCCCGAAATGACAACGTAAAAAATGAATAAAAAACAAATATTTCCATTCTCAATTTTAGAAAACACATGAGCAATGATAACCACTGAATTACAGGCTTGGGCAGACATGATACATACATAATTTGGCGAGTTAAACATGTTAGCGGGATCCTGACCCTCCCCTAACCTGGAACAGTGGACTGTGGTATAGATAGCTATCAAAGGTACCAGGAACAGTACAACATAAGAACGAACAACAATAATCAGTAGAAAAGGCTCATCTCATCGGAAGGACACAAATAAAAGTACACGTGGCGAAATTGTTGCTCTATTCAGCAAATTGCTCTTGTTGCCAACGAGCCTCAAACAGGTGGGATGACAAAAAGACTAGTTCATCTAATAGCTCTTCTACTAAATCTGCTGAGGTCCAGTCTTTTCTATTTCTTGTCATTTTGTTATTTCTTTCTTTGTTTCATTGTTAAGTGTTTTGACAATATCCCACCTCTTCCATTTCCCATCATGCTGATTTTCTTCATTTTCCATTACATTTCTTCATTTTCCATTACACCATCAAACACGTATCTAAGTTTGGAAGTGCCACATTCAGCACACTTTCTTTCAATACAGTCTCTTTTATGGAACCTTTCAGCTTCCAATTTCGGACACAGGGTTTTATTAACAGCATCAAATTCATCTTTGAATTTAAGTTCTGGGTCATTATGCGCCAGAAATCTATTTACAACGTTAGGAATAGTTATCAAAAGTACCAGGATTATAATTTTATACGCCAGACGCACGTTTCGTCTACATAAGACTCATCAGTGACGCTCAGATCAAAATAGTTAAAAAGCCAAATAAATCGAAGTTGAAGAGCATTGAGGATCCAAAATTCCAAAAAGTTGTGCCAAATACGGCTAAGGTAATCTACTCCTGGGGTAAGAAAATCCTTAGTATTTCGAAAAATTCAAAGTTTTGTAAACAGATCAGGAAAAGAGTTACTGTACAATTCTGACGAATGAATGAGTAATGTCCGTCAAAATATGACGATAAAAAAAAACTTGTCAAAATCTGACGATCGCAAAATGAAGATCGGTCAAACGTGTGCCTAAGTTGTAATAAACTGTCTTGTCTTGTCAAAATTTGAGAATCGCAATCACAAATAATTATCCATGTTCTTTCAAGTCGAATTTTGTGCGTTTAATGGTGTTTATTTCTTAATAAATAGGTATACAGGATGGTGTGTGTAAAATTATCGGTTACAGGAACTGTTAGTATGACATTCGCAAAAACATGTTTATTTCAATCGGCATTATTTGCTAACGTCAAAAATATTGACAGACGGATGAAAAAATAAAAAGATTGCTGTTTATCTGTTGATGGTGGGTCTCATTGGGGTCAAAGCGTGACGCTAGTATGCCGTGCAAAGCCGGAAATGAAGTCTAGCGGGACACGGGAAATTACTAAAGAATGAAAATTGCGTAGACACATTGTGTAAGCGGAATACGACAATCTGACTAAACATTAATCGGAACACGGGAATCTGACAAAACAGTTAGCGGGATCTGGGATCAGTATCCCCCAATGAAACCCCTTTGTTGTCAATGACCGGCCAGGCTTTTCGTTGTATGGTGTAATCTAGAAGCGGAAAATGTTTAATGTTTGCACTGGAATGACAAAGAAAGTTCAAGTTGAACATTGCTATTCGTATGAAGCAGAATTTATTCAGAACCTTCTAAAAGACAAAAAGAAAAAGCACCTTGCGAAATTCTTTAATTTTACTTTTCGATATATTGATGATGTTTTATCGTTGAACAACCATTACTTCAGCCAATACTTACATCTCATATATCCCGGTGAACTTGAAATTAAGGATACTACTGATACTAGAAGGACTGCTTCATACCTTGATCTTTTCCTCAATATTGACGTAGATGGACGACTTCACACAAAAATCTATGATAAACGTGACGATTTCAACTTCCCAATTATCAATTTCCCATTTCACAGCAGTAACATACCCTCTGCCCCTTCGTATGGTGTTTACATATCACAATTGATACGTTATTCACGTGCTTGTTCACACTATACGGACTATATATACAGGAGTGTGCTCCTTACGCAGAAACTGCTCCAACAAAGTTATGAGGAGGACAGATTAAAATTGACACTCCGTAAATTTTATGGACACCATCACGAATTGGTTAATCCATATGATGTCTCTTTAACCAAACTAACTAAACCACATGGTAGATTGTGGTTTGTCATTATGTCGTCTAATCTTTTAATTACCAAACGTGACTTATTCCCGATTGTGACCGTTTTGCTGAATGTGAATTCGCATTACTATAAGACGTGTTTCTGTTCTTGTTTATCCCAAATTCATGTATTTAGTTTACATGTTTAATGTTAGATATTTGTAATTCTCATCAGATTTTGTCAAATGTGTTGACGTCTTCTTATTATATATTTAGGAAAACGTATAGAAAAATTAACCACCTCCTCTTTATTAATTATATTAAATTTTGTACGATTATTTACGTTTGAAGTTGGACATATATATTACAGTTAATTGCTATTGATAAGTATTGCAGTATGCATTTTGTTTAAATGAATTATCAGTATTTAGTTCTAAATCAATCCTAATTCTATCTCATTTTTGAATGATAGTTTTTCATCTGTGACGTCATGCTGTTTCTAAATTTCATAAATTCAAATGTGGCATAACGTTTCTGCCTTCTCGCCATCGTATGTGACGTCACAATTTTTTTAATTACGTTGACGCCTGGACTGATTCGGATGTGTGTCTATTTTGTGATAAACTTGGGTTTATTTTTCTGTAATTATTTAATATTTCAGTTTCATTATGTATATCCCTTTCATATTCATTTGTTAAAATGTACTGTTTGCAATAGCATTAAGTATTCTATATAATAAGGATGTTCTTATCCCGTGCATAAAAACAATGCCGTATTTGTCAAAACCTTTTCAACTTTTGATCTTCAGTGCTCTACAACTTTGTACCTTTTTCACGTTCGACCTTTCATATCTAGGCGTTATGTATTCAGGTTTAGGTTTCTATAATTAGTTAATACTTTAGTTTCTTTGTGTATATCTCTTTCATATTCATTTGATAAAATTTACTGTTTGCAATAGCATGAATTGTTCTATATAATAAGAATGTTCTTATCCCGGGCATAAAAACAATGCCGTATTTTGCGAAACCTTTTCAACTTTTGATCTTCAGTGCTGTACAACTTTGTACTTTTTTCACTTTCGATCTTTTATATCTGGGCGTCACTGGTGAGTCTTGTGTGGTCAAGGCGCGTTTTTGGCGTATTGAATTTTAAACCTGATGCTTTTTGTTATCTATTAATCATGTTTTTCTGTGTCTAATATGTTCTCCTATTCATTTGTATTGTAGTCCTGTAATATTATGTTGTCATTTAAATGTTATATTTAACTTTGCCATTAAAGTGCGAGGTTTGGCATGCCTTAAAACCAGGTTCAACCCACCACTTTTATTCCCCTTTAAAAGTGTCCTGTACCAAGTAAGGAAGATGGTCATTGTTATAATATTGTTTGTTTCTCTTTGTGTTGCATTTTAACGTTGAGTCGTTTGTGTTTTCTCTTATTTTTGAGATATTGAGATAAGACGTGGCACGGTACTTGTCTATCCCAAATTCATGTATTTGGTTTTCATGTTACATTTGTTATTCTCGTGGTGTTTTGTCTGATGATTGGTTTGTTTCTGTGTGTGTTGTGTCGTTGTTCTTCTCTTATATTTAATGCGTTTCGCTCGGTGTTGGTTTGTTACCCCGATTTTGTTTTTTGTCCATGGATTTATGAGTTTTGAACAGCGGTATACTACTGTTGCCTTTATCTAACTTCAGTCCTTAACTTTGACAGAAAAAAAGATCGTAAAATTATTTACGTTGATATATAAATTGCCAACAAAAATATGTTGTTCAACTGATGCTATTTGGTCTTTGTGGTCGTTTATTTTCATATTTTTTCTGGACTGTGCCACCGTCCGTCTGTCCCGCCTCAGGTTAAAGTTTTTATTCGAGGATGTTTTTGATGAAGTTGAAATCCAATCAATTTGAAACTTATTACACATGTTCCCTATGATATATTTCTAATTTAATGTAAAATTAGAGATTTTACCCCATTTTCACGGTCCATTAAATATAGAAAATGATAGCGCGGATGTGGCATCCGTATACTATGTACTTGTTATACATGAATCAGCAAGAATAGTTATTTATAAATAATTACATTAGATGTAAGTTTCATTATAATACGTTATTCTGATTGGCTAACATGTTATTCCGTAAACAATTGCATCGGACAATAACATTTATCATGCATGATGACACGAGGTCCCACAAAAAAGTTCACAGGTGAATTAAATAAAACTGGATAAAAATCGTGTTTTCATGATTTTAGCTAAAAAAATGTAATTATAAGTATTGAATACTTCGTTTTGAAACTTTATAGGGTTGTAAAAGCGTTGACCGTGCGTACATTTTTAGAAAAGCGCTTCATTCAAAATTTACTTCGGTCAACGCTTTTACCACCCAATAAATTTACAAAAAGAAGCATTCAATTCTTAAATAAACAACTTTTAACGTGTGTTTGAAAAAGATTGCTAACGTCTAATATGCTGACAAAACGGTTATGTTGTTCAAATAAAAAAAAAAACTGTGAGATATAAAAAAGCACCGTTATTGATTGGTTGACATGTGAAAAAATATCACCTTTTTGACTTTTTTGGATTCGAGCGTCACTGATGAGTCATTTGTAGACGAAACGCGCGTCTGGTGAAAGTACAAAATTTAATCCTGGTATATGTGATGAGTTTATATACTATAACCGTGAATAGTCGTAATTCAAATAAGTAAGGGATAAATTCTACTTTGTAAAGGATCACTCTGATTCAAAACCAAAAAAAATCTCTAAAAATGACATTAAGATGCTTGATTTCTTGATTGACAACATATTTGTCACGTTCGGAAGACGTGTTTTTCAACAGACTATCGGCATTTCAATGGGAACGTCATTTTAAAATTTATGATTTACTGCGTTTAGGTCTGAACTGAGTCGGGTGTGTCTATTCTGTTTGGTCTTATCATTATGTATTCGGGTTTAGTTTTCAGTAATTAATTAATACTTGTGTTTCATCTCTTTCATATTCATTTGATAAAATTTACTGTTTACAATAGCATTAATTGTTCTAAATAATAAGGATGTTCTTATCCCAAGCATGAAAACTACGCCGTATTTGGCACAACCTTTTTCAACTTTTGATCTTCAGTGCTGTACAACTTTGTACTTTTTTTCACTTTCGATCTTTTATATCTGGGCGTCACTGGTGAGTCTTGTTGACGAGGCGCGTTTTTGACGTATTGAATTTTAAACCTGATTCTTTTTTAGCTCACCTGGCCCGAAGGGCCAAGTGAGCTTTTCCCATCACTTGGCGTCCGGCGTCCGTCGTCGTCGTCCGTCGTCCGTCGTCGTTAGCTTTTAGAAAAATCTTCTCCTCTGAAACTACTGGGCCAAATTAAACCAAACTTGGCCACAATCATAATTGGAGTATCTAGTTTAAAAAATGTGTGGCGTGACCCGGTCAACAAACCAAGATGGCCGCCACGGCTAAAAATAGAACATAGGGGTAAAATGCAGTTTTTGGCTTATAACTCAAAAAACAAAGCATTTAGAGCAAATCTGACATGGGATTTAATTGTTTATCAGGTCAAGATCTATCTGCCCTGAAATTTTCAGACGAATCAGACAACCCTTTGTTGGGTTGCTGCCCCTGAATTGGTAATTTTAAGGAAATTTTGCTGTTTTTGGTTATTATCTTGAATATTATTATAGATAGAGATAAACTGTAAACAGCAATAATGTTCATCAAAGTAAGATTAACAAATAAGTCAACATGACCGAAATGGTCAGTTGACCCCTTTAGGAGTTATTGCCCTTTATAGTCAATTTTTTACCATTTTTCGTAAATCTAAGTTATCTTTTACAAAAATCTTCTCCTCTGAAACTTTTGGGCCAAATTAATCCAAACTTGGCCACAATCATTATTGGGGTATCTAGTTTAAAAAATGTGTGGCGTGAATCGGTCAACCAACCAAGATGGCCGCCATGGCTAAAAATAGAACATAGGGGTAAAATGCAGTTTTTGGCTTATAACTCAAAAACCAAAACATTTAGAGCAAATCTGACAGGGGGCTTAATTGTTTATCAGGTCAAGATCTATCTGCCCTGATATTTTCAGACGAATCGGACAACCCTTTGTTGGGTTGCTGCCCCTGAATTGGTAATTTTAAGGAAATTTTGCTGTTTTTTGTTATTATCTTGAATATTATTATAGATAGAGATAAACTGTAAACATCAATAATGTTCAGCAAAGTAGGATTGACAAATAAGTCAACATAACCAAAATGGTCAATTGACCCCCTAAGGAGTAATTGTCCTTTATAGTCAATGTTTAACACTTTTCATAAAATTGGTAAATTTTTATTAACATTTTCCAATGAAACTACTGGGCCAAGTTCATTATAGATAGAGATAATTGTAAGCAGCAAGACAGTTTATTACAGTAAGATTTACAAACACATCACCATCACCAAAACACAATTTTGTCATGAATCCATCTGCTTCCTTTGTTTAATATTCGCATAAACCAAGGTGAGCGACACAGGCTCTTAAGAGCCTCTAGTTTTATCTATTAGTCAGATGTTCCTTTGTCTAATATGTTCTCTTTTTAGCTCACCTGGCCCAAAGGGCCAAGTGAGCTTTTCTCATCACTTGGCGTCCGGCGTCCGTCGTCGTCCGGCGTTAGCTTTTACAAAAATCTTCTCCTCTGAAACTACTGGGCCAAATCAAACCAAACTTGGCCACAATCATCATTGGGGTATCTAGTTTAAAAAATGTGTGGCGTGACCCGGTCATCCAACCAAGATGGCCGCCACGGCTAAAAATAGAACATAGGGGTAAAATGCAGTTTTTGGCTTATAACTCAAAAACCAAAGCATTTAGAGGAAATCTGACATGGGGTAAAAATGTTTATCAGGTCAAGATCTATCTGCCCTGAAATTTTCAGATGAATCTGTTAACCTGTTGTTGGGTTGCTGCCCCTGAATTGGTAATTTTGAGGAAATTTTGCTGTTTTTGGTTATTATCTTGAATATTATTATAGATAGAGATAAACTGTAAACAGTAATAATGTTCAGCAAAGTTAGATTTACAAATAAGTCAACATGACCGAAATGGTCAGTTGACCCCTTTAGGAGTTATTGCCCTTTATAGTCAATTTTTAACCATTTTTCATAAATCTAAGTAATCTTTTACAAAAATCTTCTCCTCTGAAACTACTGAGCCAAATTAATCCAAACTTGGCCACAATCATCTTTGGGGTATCTAGTTTAAAAAATGTGTGGCGTGACCCGGTCAACCAACCAAGATGGCCGCCACGGCTAAAAATAGAACATAGGGGTAAAATGCAGTTTTTGGCTTATAACTCAAAAACCAAAGCATTTTGAGGAAATTTGACATGGGATAAAAATGTTTATCAGGTCAATATCTATCTGCCCTGAAATTTTCAGATGAATTGGACAATCGGTTGTTGGCTTGCTGCCCTCCAATTGTTAATTTTTAAAGAAATTTTGCCGTTTTTGGCTATTATCTTGAATACTATTATAGATAGAGATAAACTGTAAACAGCAATAATGTTCAGCAAAGTAAGATCTACAAATTAGTCAATATGACCTAAATGGTCAATTGACCCCTTAAGGAGTTATTGCCCTTTATAGTCAATTTTTAACAATTTTCATTAATTCGGTAAATTTATGTAAATTTTTACCAAATATTTTTCTCTGTTACTAATGGGCAAGGTTCATTATAGATATAATTGTAAGAAGCAAGAACGTTCAGTAAAGTAAGAACTTCAAACACATCACCATCACCAAAATACAATTTTGTCATGAATCCATTTGTGTCCTTTGTTTAATATGCACATAGACCAAGGTGAGCGACACAGGCTCTTTAGAGCCTCTAGTTTATTGATATTGTAGTCCTGTAATATTATGTTGTCATTTCAATGTTAGATTTAACTTGGCCATTAAAGTACGAGGTTTGGCATGCCACAAAACCAGGTTCAACCCACCATTTATATTCCCCTTTAAAATGTACTGTACCAAGTCAGGAAGATGGCCATTCTTCTATTATTGTTCGTTTCTCTGTGTGTTGCATTTTAATGTTGTGTCGTTTGTTTTCTCTTATTTTTGAGATATTAAGATAAGACGTGGCACGGTACTTGTTTATCCAAAATTCATGTATTTGGTTTAGATGTTATATGTGTTATTCTCTTGGGATTTTGTCTGATGCTTGATCCGTTTCTGTGAGTGTTCCGTTTCGGTGTTGTGTCATTGTTCTCTTATATTTAATGCGTTTCCCTCGGATTTAGTTTGTTACCCCGTTTTAGTTTTTGGTTCATGGATTTATAAGTTTTGGACAGCGGTATACTACTGTTGCCTATATTTGTACAGGAACTTTTTAGGAAGAAAGATAAAAAGTTAGCATTATCCTATAACTTTACTTTTCGCTATAAAGATGATGTTCTTTCTCTAAATAGTTAAACATTTGGTGACTATGTCGAACGCATCTATCCCATTGAACTAGAGATAAAGGATACAACATATGCATTTAAGTCTGCCTCATATGTTGACTAACATCTAGAAATTGATAATGAGGGTCGATTGAAAACATAACTTCACGACAAAAGAGATGATTTCAGCTTTCCAATTGTGAACTTTCCATTTCAAGTAGCAACATTCCAGCAGCACCTGCAAACTGTGTATATATCTCCCAATTGATACGATATTCCCGTGCTTTGATTTCCTATCATGATTTTCTTGATAGAGGGTTGTTGCTCACAAGAAAGCTTTTTAACCAAGAGTTGCAAATAGTTAAAATTGAAATCATCTCTCCGTAAATTTTAGGGACGCCATCGCGAGTTGGTCGACCGTTAGGGAATAACCGTTTCCCAAATGATATCAGATATGTTTCTTACGTCGTAACTACAATCCCCTCCCCTTTCATAAATGTGACCTACCGAATTATACTATTTACCTGATTTGTTATCTCTTAAATAACACGACGGGTGCCACATGTGGAGCAGGATCTGTGATTATCCCTAGTTTTTGGTGGGGTTCGTGTTGTTTATTCTTTAGTTGTCTATGTTGTGTCATGTGTTCTTTTGTTTGTCCTTTTCATTTTTAACCATGGCGTTGTCAGTTTATTTATGAGTTTTACACCTCCCTCTTTTATTTTGCATCCCTCTTTGACAAACAGTTATACTCAAATACGACCTTAAAAATTACGGTATCTCAATTCCGTCGAAATATTGAGAATGCAACATATTTTTTTATAATTAATGGAAAATTATAACTCAAAGTTATTTTGTTAATCATTTCACAAACAAATCCCCCAACATTCCAGGTATGTTTTTGGAATTGTAATTAGTTGATTACTGCCCATTTAGATAATTGACGAACACTGGTGCACTTTTAAAGAAAAGATGTCAACTGTCATTTTCCCCGACTTAGTACAGACATATTTTAAATGTAGAAAATGATAAATTGAACCTAGTTTTGTAGCGCTAAACCTCTCACTTGTATAACAGTCGCATAAAATTCCATCATAACTACAACGATGCGTGAACAAGCCAGACATATTAGGTAAAATTGTCAAAACAGGGGTACAGCAGTCATCACTTTGTCGTAATCTCAAGTAAACAAAAACAGACAAATATTTAACAAAGAAATACATAAAGCATCTATCAAATTTAACAACCATATCTTTTTCTAAGAGTGGCGTTTTTGGCGTCAGAATGTAAAAAGTAAAATCACTAAAATACTGAACTTAGAGGGAAAAATGGTTGATTAAACCAGGTTCTATAGCGCTAACCCCCTCACTTTAATGACAGTCTCATCAAATTCCATTACATTTACATTGATTCGTTAAATAAAGACACAATAAATAAAATAGTCAAAATATGGGTGCATCAGTCATCATCGTATAACAATTTTAAAAGGAACAATTTAACAGAACACAAAAACATCTACTATCTACGAAATTGATTCATTTGAGTGTCTGACGTCAGAAAAAGTTGTATACGTCACATAAATTTGTCGTTCAATGTGCATTCAAACAATTTAAAAATTTACATAGGCACTGTTAGCATACAGGGTTAAAAAATCAAAAGTATGTAAGAATAAATTTCAGAAATAGACCCGAGATTTAAACTAGTCCAAAAACTAGTTAAATAATATAGAATTTATAAAAATCTAAAAATAGTTTATTCCACTACGGGATTGAATGATTTTGAAGTTTCTGATTCAACATATATAGTAATTCATAATTGAAATATATCATAATGACATATAATAGAACAATATCATAGTGACGAGATCTTTTAAGGTACAGAGTCATACGAGAAATACAAAAAATCGCATATACAAAACAAACCACTAAAAAATGAAAGCCAATACAAACACATTGACGAGATGTATAAGTACCGAGCCACGTCAAACGGATATCACATAAAACCATTCAACAGTAAAATTAATAATAGAACCAAGACAAATGAATGAATAATTAAACACGTTGTTAAGATGGTAAGCAACATCAGTACGCAGAATCTATAAATCAAGATTATCGTGTATTTGAGTAGTTGTAACGAATATTTATCAACAAGGTCTTGGTACCAGGAGTATATTTTGTATATACGCCAGACTCGCGTTTCGTCTACAAAAAAAATCTCATCAGTGACGCTCGAATCCAAAAAGTAAGAAAAGCCAAATAAAGTACCAAGTTGAAGAGCATTGAGGACCAAATTGAAAATTCTTAAAAGTTTTGCTAAATCCAGCTAAGGTAATCTAGGGGACGACCATTTGATATTCGGGGGGGGGGGGGGGGGGGGGGGGCAGGAGGATTTTGAAAATAAATAACTCGGCCTTGATAATCACAAAAATAAATGGTTTGTTCTGTGGTAGTTTGAAAATAAATAACCTGACTTGCAATGTATTGAAAATAAATAACTCAGGTCTATAGCTTCTTGTGCCTTCAGCCAAATACTTTTCAAAGAGGCTAGGTCAAAGTAGTTCAACTATAATACTATGTATGTATGCAAAACATGTATATGCTTGGGAACATAAATGATTCATTATTTGGCGAAGAAAATTATAAAATACCTAATCTAATTATAAAATTGTCTTTTATAATATTATTATTACTATGTATTTGTGTTTCGTTCGTCCTGTATCGCTATGTATTTGTGTTTCGTTCATCCTGTATCGCTATGTATTGTCTTAAAATGTTTGTATATTATGTTGTCGAATGTCCTCCTGTACACATGCAAGTATGTGTCTGAGGATATCATGGTTATGAATGAAATCTTGAATCTTAAAATTTCTGCAGGGGATAATGATCTTTTCTGATTAAATGGTACATTATGCCATATGACTTGATTATACATGTATTATTCATAACTAACAAATATCTAAAAAAAAAATGAATGTTTTCGAATATCATAAATATTGTTGTGAAAATGAATAATCAGTCCCTTGCTTTAATGAAAAATCTGGCTTCAATAGTGCTTCAATAGTGCAGTCTCTCAGGTTACAAAAATAAATAACCGATCAAAAACAAATCCTCCTGCCCCACCCCCCACCCCGAATATCAAATAGTCGTCCCCCTATTAGAAAAATTCAAAATTTAGTAAACAGTTTATTTATAAATATAACCATATCAATGATAGTTCATGTCAGCACAAACAAAAATTGCTGACTACTGGGCTAAGGTAATCTATGCCTGAGGTAGAAAAGCCTTAGTATTTAAAAAAATCAAAGTGTAGGTAAATGAGCAAACAACCCAACGACATAGAAAACCAAACTACATCTAGGAGCGTTATTCAGTCTACAAACAATATACAAAATAAAGCCAAATGTATTGAAAGTATTGTAATGCGGACTTAATAATGTATTATTTTTGGTTTATTTATATAAATAAGACCGTTAATTTCTGATTAAATGTGTACATTATTCATATCGCGGCCTTTTTATAACCTTAGAGGTATGGGTTTTTATTATTTTGGAAACCGTATGGTTACTTTCTTTACTCATATTTACTTTATTTAAACTCCGGTTGATAGTTCCATTGGAAATCATACCACAGCTCCTTTTTTTTTTGTAATCTCTTTAAAACAATATATATATATATATATGTTGTAGGGTTGTCACTGACTCAGACGTACTTATCAATATAATTATTTTCTGTGACTGTATCTTACATTAGTTTGTAGGATCCTTTACTATAGATAATTTAGCTGATCTGTAACAATAACATCTTCATGCCTTATATATCATGTATTGTAGTACGCCGCTAGATTAAAACTGACGTGGAAAGGTAACACACGCCCACCGAAAGCTATTTTTTTGAGAGCCCAGGTGGTCGTGTGGTTTAGCGGGACGGCTGCAGTGCAGGCGATTTGGTGTCACGATATCACAGTAGCATGGGTTCGAATCCCGGCGAGGGAAGAACCAAAAATTTGCGAAAGCAAATTATCAGATCTAACATTGTTGGGTTGATGTTTAGACGAGTTGTATATGCTCACCAGTATTTTGACTTTGAGTTTTATGCTTAAAAATATATAAAATAAGTCACGAATTTTATTCCTCAGATTTAGGTGATGAGGAGATGAACACTATTAAGAAACAATTTGGGGCTATACTGCAGGCTGAAAATGTCGATACTGTACAGTTGTCTGGGGAGTGGTCTTTGTTGAAGGTCATGATCTATGAAAGGCGAGTTTATCAATTTTATATTATGAAATAACTTCAACTGTTTTAAACAACATTAATCAGACTTTGACATGACATATTGTCATTGTTTTCCATGTGAAATAAGTAGTTTTGTTCTGTTTCTGATTATAAAAAAAATCATGGGGATTACATGTGTTTGAGGCGATGCATACTGTAATTGATCTGCCATTAAATATACCTCATATCATTCTTTATGATCTGAGGTGTATTGAATGAAAGCAGTTCATTTGTCATACCTGCCTTAGATATATTTCTCCAATGTTAATATGATAATTTTATAGGTTTGGATCACACATGAATGATGTGGATTTACACACAGCTTTCAAAAACAATGATGTTTACAATGTGCTGTGTGTCTTTGACTTGTTAAGAAGCCTGCCTTCTTCTTCAGTGAAGAATGAGACTTGCTTTTCCTCCATGAAGTTGACAAAAAAACAAAAGAGGCAGACTCACTAACAACACTTTGGACACATTAATGTCTGTTTAACTGCAGTCACCATCTATTGAGGAATTTAATCCAGATCCTGCCATCAAAGACTGGCTGGATTAGATTCTTAAGTTTTTTACACTTTTTAAGTTGCAGATATCAGTCTTAATTAAAGAAATAGATAAAAAGAAATTTGTTTGGCTTTTAGACTTCAAGCTTTAATATATTTTGTAACTTTTAAAATTGTTTGTGAGCGTCACTGATGAGTCTTATGTAGACGAAACGCGCGTATGGCGTACTAAATTATAATCCTGGTACCTTTGATAACTATTGTTACAAATAATGTTTAAACTATCATTGATTTTCTTACAGATAACCCCTTCTGGTAGAAAAAGAAAGATTTGTTACTCATCTTAAACCAAAGTTCCTGTGACGGAAGACCAGCCTGGTAATAGTCATGATGGAACAACCTGTTCCACAAGTGTTGGGTACACTAGAGCCTGATGAACCAGCTGAAAACCAGTCTACACAAGTGGTAGCTGAGCATGATTTCATCAAACCCAATTCAGAAAATTATGTTCAGGTGAGCCTCTTGTTAAATTATCAATAATGATTTTGTAAGCTAAAAGGATGTTTTCAAAATGATTAAAAATAGTAGTAGTACCCCACAATTATGACCATGCATCCAATTCATACAAAAACAAACACTGATTATGTAGTGCTAACCAGACTAAACTTGGTTACAACAATAAATTAAATCCATGACAGCCTTTTTGACTGTGTCATCATTTTTATGTTTAATATAAATTGATAGTTGAACGGCATTCATAAGATCATAACAAAAATGTGTGCATTTTTACATTAAGCTTCCAGGAAATGAAAAAAATCATTGAGACAGTGATCGATTCACACATTTTCAATTTCTCTTTCAACTCATCTTTTGATTGTTGCTATTGTGAGGTCATGATTCTATATCAAATACAAAGTTTTATTTAAAACAAATAAAATATTAACATGTCAAGTTTGACAAAACTTATTTTTGTTTTTAAGAACTAAGATTTACTGTATTTTATGTATTTTATACTTCAGGCAGCAACTGCAGCTTTGAAAGCAGTGAGGACAGCCAAACAAGCCCTTATTGACAGCTTGCAATCTGGTGGTGATGATGATGATGACTATACTAGTAACAATGATGAATCAGATTGTGACAGTGGAATTCCAGAAAATATTGTGGACAACATGATATTTTCATTAAGCAGAGATTGAAAATTGAAATGAATTAAATAATTTGAAAAACACTGATTTTATTTTCTGACATCCACTAATAAAAAATCCAATTTCTAGTTTAGCAGAAGTAGCTAAGTGCTAAAAAAAATATCCTTTGGCAAAAGAACTGTTCGCCCAATCTCATATAAGTCGTACAATGGGATATATTAAATGCATAAGAAATAAAATCTCAAATGTTTTGAAATATATGGAATTTAGAAATTGTAAAATATCTTGATCAAATCTCAACTATTTTTAAAGATACAAATATCCAAAGACAAGCGCTTTCTGCTAAATTTTTATCATCAGATTCCTCCATAACAACGAAATGACCCTTAAGGATGCATTTTTTTTTTTACGATCATAAAATGCCAAACCAATTTCTGATTTTTAAACTTGTATATGTATAGAACTGGTCTAAATTGATGAAAACGGTTCGCTATGATGTTTATATAAGTGAAATTTATGAGTTTAATGGGTAAATATTTGATTGAATTTGTATTTTAAGATTATGAAGCTGACCTTTTATGTCATTATCTGTACACAATAGGTTCTACAGCACAATATAAGATTATTAACATGTTTAAGTTGGGTTATAAACCTCTATCTGATATAGATATAATTTAATGTTTGCTATGTGTGATAAATATGTTCGTTTTTTGGGGAAACCTGTCATCTGAACGAAACGGGTTACTGGGTGGATTTATAATAGAAAATAAACTCATCATAGATACCAGGACTGAAATTTGTTTTTAAGGCAGAGGCGCGTTTTGTCTACAAAAGACTCATCAGTGACGCTTGAATCCAAAAAAGTTAAAAAGGCCAAAAAAGTACAAGGTTACAGAGCTTCGAGAACCAAAGTTCCTAATATATTTAATGACATGTTGTTTGCAGTATGTCTATGCTTATTTTATACCATATCAATCATTAGGAAATGGTCGTTGTTGTTTGTAATATCGTATTTGGTTTAGAACAGCAGATATTGAGGTTTTGGTTTCACATGTTTTGTAAAAGAAGTCAAGTACTCGCTTCTAATACTTCTTGTCCTTGATGTAGTTAGTAAGCAACCCGATAGCTTTATGTTTATCGGTAAGAAAGTCCGGTTTCGAGCCATATACTATTCAAACCAAGAATCTGACGAACTATATGGCTTTATGAATAAAATTTATTATTAGTTTGATTCAAGTCTAGAAAGATACAATAACATAAATAGTAATGGTCACGTGATTATTAGAGTAAGGAGCATATTGTTGGAACCAATCGTAAGGCCTAAATTCTACTATACTGCTGAAGCTGACATGTTAAAGCTCAGAAGCGGCAAAGTTCGAATTTGGTTAAGCTAGTAATAAAAAGAAGCTGATATACCTGTGCTGTAATTAACAGTATCAACAGAAAAAGGTATGTTTGACTGTGGTCAATAGCTAAGTTAATTTATGAACATGAGAAAAAGGAGGAAAAAGAATGTTTATTTTGTTGTGAGCTTGGGGCTTTTCTCTAGAAGTTGCAGAATATTGGGCCATGTATGTTAATAAAGTTGCAGAGATCTTGCAAATGATATGAAGGTTTAGGGGTATAAACCTTAAATTTTTATCCGTAATTTTTAGCGTGTAACTTGGGGACTTGAAGAATCTTCTTTTTTGTCAGGTTCAGTGTAAATATCTTTAGTTATTGTTGACATTTGTAATATATAACATAAATAATTACTGCTAATGGCTCTGTAGATTGTAGAAATATCTCTAAAAATAATTCAAGAGGAGCGCTCTTGCTATATAAAGTATATGCTATAATAAATGTCGTTCTTCGGAATGACTATGGCTAACTACACGTATGTGTACTATGATAATGAAATAATGCTATACTAGTATATAGACAGTCGAGTCTAGTGGAGGTTTCTCCCATATCACTTAATATGCAGTAGCCATTTTAATATACATGTATAGTAAGAAGTATAACTCAAATAGTCTCTCCTATATCTCATGATTATAACATGTATTCTTGAAGCATCAATAAAATATGAAAACTTCCTTTATAGGTCTTGCTCATCTTCTTTGGTTACATAGTTTCAAATTAGTTACTTTATTTCCAAGTCAAACGAACGTTACAGTAAATACAGACTAAGAATGTAGTAAAGAAATAACCACTAAGCCAGACCGTCACAATTGGTGTCAGAAGAACCCTACAAAAAATGGACAAATTTATACTGAAAGAAACTACTTGAAGAAGGCGTCAATACCGTACTTATTTGAAGATGGACGTGATATCGTGAAGCAGTCACACTCATAATTACAAAAGCATTAGTCTTCTAGGTCAGGCATCCGTACTAAGTCGTTCCCTAAGCCTATAAAGCCAACCGCATCTATCTACACAGCTACTCCTATTCCGATACCCTTAGGTCCGTTGGAGACATCCACAATTATTTCTTCAGCACCATCTATAGACAGTTACAGTAGATTGTTACAATCAAATATGCCTTGACTTAGTATGCCAACTTTCTCTAATTATTCTGTGGCACAGACAGCTTCACCTTATTGTACGCCTGTTGTTTCATCTAGGGAGTCAACGACTGTCACCAAGTTTGTAATTGAGAGTCCTGTTGCGTCGTGTATTTTAAATATGGAAACACCTACAGACCTGGATCAGTTTTAATTTGATCTAGAGGATAATTTAGAATGTGGAAGCTGGAAGTCTCCTGTCTCGATATGATCTCAATTTATTGGAGATGAAGTTGAATGCCCAGATGACATAGGTACAAAAATGACAACAACAGTGATCAAAATAACAATCATATTGATTTAACTACATCTTCTTCATTCCCAGAGGCACAGGTGTTTGTTGTGCAGACTGTTGATCCTGGTTTACAACAGAATTCAGAAGTTAACCTATTATACGGACAGAATTTCGTAGGTGATCTGGAAATGCACAGTTTTCATCAGCTCGTCTGTTAGAATCTATTAATGGGTTAACAAATGCCATGACTGTTCAAACGTCAGCAATTAATGCCATGGAGCGGAGTTTAACTCCAGTCAGCAGAGACCGCTACCGTCCATATGAGGAAACCACTATAATCCTAAAAAGAATAATAAAAACAAAAGATTTAGGGACTAGTTTAAACTGTTTGTGTTATTTGGTGTAGTTTGATAATAATAGTTGGGTTGAGAGGGTGGATCTTTAAATATATTGTGTGGTGTTATATAATTCATTAATAATTATGGTAGGGGGGTGGATTTTATATATGTATATATTATTGTTGAGATAATTTCTTTGATGAGTTATCTTTAGGTTAATATTAAGTGGCATGGGTGGACATTACAAATTTGAATTCATTATGTGGGTCAACTTTATGATAATTAAAAGTTGAATTTCTTGTTTACATCTTTAGCAGTACAGGGTAATGAATAATAAAGAACATTGGACAACAGTTGTTTAATTATGTTATGTATAATTGTTATTAATAGAATGTGTTCATTTATTGATGTTATATATAAAAAAAAATGATATATATTGGATAAATTCAGTATGCAAATTTATTTGTGTTGTTGACTTTGCCTTGGCTGAGATAGATGTACTCGTGTGGACACATCGCTTAAATGGCGGGGTATTGTAATGTTCTCTATGAGTGATAAATATGTTCGTTGATTGTGGAAATCTGTCATCTGAACGAAACGGGTTACTGGGTGGATTTAGAATAGAATATATAATGACATGTTGTTTGGAGAATTAATATGCTTACTTTATACCGTATCAATCATTGGAAAATGGTCGTTGTTGTTTGTAATATCGTATTTGGTTTAGAACAGCAGATATTGAGGTCTTCATGATCAATTTTGGTTTCACATGTTTTGTAAAAGAAGTCAAGTACTCGCTTCTAATACTACTTCTGCTTGATGTAGTTACTAGGCAACCCGATAGCTTTAGGCTTATCGGTAAGAAAGTTCGGTTTCGAGCCATATACACTTCAAACCAAGAATCTGACAAACTATATGGCTTTCTAAATAAAATTTATTATTAGTTTGATTCAATGTTACATAAATAAAAGTCTAGAAAGATACAAAAGCATAAACAGTAATGGTCACGTGATTATTAGAGTAAGGAGAATATTGTTGGAACCAATCGTAAAGCCTAAATTCTCCTATACTGCTGGCGCTGACATATAAAATCTCAGAAGCGTCAAATTTCGTATTTGGTTAAGCTTGAAATAAAAAAGAAACTGCTTCCCCTCAGTTATACCTGTGCTGTAACTACCAGTATTAATAGAAAAAGGTATGTTTGACTGTAATCAATAGCTGAGTAAATTTATGAACATGAGAAAAAGGAGAAAACTTAATGTGTATTTTGTTGTGAGCTTAGGGCTTTTCTCTGGAAGTTACAGAATATTGGGCCATGTATGTTAATAAAGTTGCAGAGATCTTGCAAATGATATGAATATTTAGGGGAATAAACCTTAAATTTTTATCCGTTATTTTTAGCGTGTAACTTGGGGATATGGAATTATCCTAGTGCTACTTTTACAAAAGTGAATTTTAGCTGGGAGAGTAAGTCGCCTGTGCTACGTTTAAGCTCTTTACTAGAATAATATTTTTATTTACATAAAAAGGCGGGTCAGACTTTGAAGAATCTACTTTGTGTCATGTTCAGTGTAAAAAGTTGTAAATATCTCTAGTAATTGGTGAAATTTGTAATATATAACATATAAATAATTACTGCTAATGGCTCTGTAGATTGGAGAAATATCTCTTAAAACAATTCAACAGGAGCGCTCTTGCTATATAAAATATATGCTATAATATAAGTCGTTCTTCGGAATGACTATGGCTGACTACACGTATGTGTACTATGATAAAGAAACTGTCAGAAATAATAGTATACTAGTATATAGACAATACGAAAGCCAGTCGAGCCTAGTGGAGGTTTCTCCCACATCTCTCTATATGCAGTTGCCATTATAATATACATGTATAGTAAGAAGTATAACTCAAATAGTCTCTCCTTTGTCTCATTGTTATAACATATATTCTTGAAGCATCAATAAAATATGAAAACTTCCTTTAGTCTTGCTCTGCTTCTTTGGTTATCTAGTTTCAAATTAGTAACTTTATTTCCAAGTCAAACGAACGTTACTGTAAATACAGACTAATAATGTAGTAAAGAAATAACCACTAAGCCATACCGTCACAATAATATATGCATATTTTAAACATATTTTATTTAAATGATAATCAAGAAGTAATCAATGGTATTGTTACGGAGGGATTCAGTTTAATCAACATTTTTGGGAGTGAAATAATATGACGTCCTTGTTGTTATTATATATGACTTCGTATAAACTTGATGAAGTTCATAAATCTATTTTATGTTTAATGTTTGATAGTATCTACTCATTTATTCATATATCAATTTCTGTTACGGAGGAATCATTTTTAGAACAAATAATTCATGTTAGTCATATATAGTTGCAAGTATAGAAAAGCCACGTTATAAGTTTCATACCAATAAACATGGACAAAAAAATAAATGTGATAATTGAAAAGCAATTTAAATCCACTGATCTGTTACGGAGGAATTTTCATGAAAAGTCTTTCAACTTGGATAACTGTGTCTGGAAAGCACGTCCACTTTTACCTTTAGGTAATGGTTCGTCTACTGTACACAGAATCTGACTTAAAAAAACTCACATAATGCCTGACTTTGTTGTATGCTTGAAACTATATGCTCCCCAAAGTTGTTTTTTTCATGAATGATATGTTGTATATTCTTAATTCTTCATCAATGTCAATATCAATGACTTGCCCAATAGACCAGTCTTTTTGATATACAGCTGAAATCCAATCACCATGTTGGTATTGTACATTTGTTGGTTCTGTTTCGACATTTTGTTCACTGCCACTGGTGCGGACACATACTTGCTTTCATGTTGTTGCCAGCCCCCGCAGACGCTATTTGGGCACAACTTGCCATCTACAAAGCATTCCTCGCAAAAGCAGGACTTTTCCCGTGTAATTATAGTAGATTCGTTATGTCCAAAAACTGCATGCAACAACATTGTTCCTTTTATAGGTTTTAGTTCAGTAGCTTTAATGTCTATATCAGCTTGAGCGGTTGAATCCTTTCCAAACCTACGAGTAATCTCTGATACATTCATTGTGTCTTTATGTGTCGGGATGTTTAAGTACCCGGCCACGTCCACTTGTATGTTTGTCCATCTGATGAGATAAGCCTTTTTCAACTGATTTTTATAGTTCGTTCTTTTGTTGTACTGATATACCACTGTCCCAGGTTAGGGGAGGGTTGGGATCCAGCTAAAATGTTTAACCTTGTCACATTACTTATGTATGTGTCAGGAGCCTGTAAATTCAGTGGTTGCCGTTTGTTTATGTGTTACATATTTGTTTTTCGTTCATTTTTTTCCATAAATAAGCCCGTTAGTTTTATCGTTTAAATTGTTTTACATTGTCTTATTTGGGGCCTTTTTTTTGCTGACTATGCGGTGTGGGCTTTGTTGAAGGCCATACGGTGACCTATAGTTGTTAATGTCTGTGTCATTTTGGTCTTTTGTGGATAGTTGTCTCATTGGCAATCATACCACATCTTCTTTTTTTATATCATGTAATTGTATTTCCTCCGTAACATTGCGCTCTTTTATTTGTATGTTTTCTTCTGCACCCAAAAGTTGTTTATGTACGTTTTGGTAGTTGTTTATACAGTATTGTTATTATGTTTTAGGGTAAAGAATCTTTAAAAATACAAATATACTCTCTTAAAAATTTATTCTCTATGAAATGGCATATTTACCCTTACAGAATTTCCAAAACATTTCCTTTTTCTTCAAAATATATCGTTTTAGGTGGTCAAGAACTTCTTTCATTCAAACTTGTAAAACTTTAAAAACCATGTGATACATGATTAAACGGTGCATGGATAAAAATGTGCTCTGTATAAAATTGTCCCGTTACGGAAGAATCGTTTCGGAAGAATCCAATCAGTTTCTAGCTTCTTTTTTTTTTCAAGAATGCTGCTTAATCAAATTACATCAAAGCTTGTTTCATGGTCGAGATAGTACTATGATTGGTTGAAAGAAAAAGAGAAATTCTTTGTTTCTATACTGTACCAATGGTTTAGCCTACGGTTGCGGAGGAATCATTTGATGAGCATAATTTGTTAAATAAAAAATTGAAGAGAAATTTTCAGAGATAGCTTGTTTTAATGGACAGATTGAGATAAGAATTCAAAATTCAACTCTATTCAACCAATAAACGAACATAATTTAAAAGCACTGAACCTGTAAGTTGCTCATTTTGAAATATACACCGTTATGGAAGAATCATGAAACTAAGGACACGTCTAAATTGTTGATTAACATTTTTTTGTGGTGTTTTGATATTATTTTTACTTTCATATTCAAAATTTCATACAAGGAGCATTTGGATTTAATCAAGAAAGAGCACGAAATTGGTGCACAGGACAGTTTTTTACGGCTGCATATTCCTTGTTCGAAATTGACGACATGGCTTTTTTTACAATTTTATAGAATTTAAGTTCGATATTTTTACATTAATTGAAGTTTATTATAGTTGATATGTTTTTAAAAGTGAATATCATGATATTTATTATCGACCCAGAGGCTCATCAAAAAGTATTATCTTTTCAACAGTGGACCCATTCAAACTCATGAACCATGTTTGCACGACTTATATGAGATTGGGCGTGTTAAAACTGTTTAGTGGAGGAAATGATAATTTTTCATTTGACATGGTGAAAAAACAACATTTTGGGATAAGTTATATTCACTACAAGATACAAAAATGTAACTTCAGAATGCAGAATTTTTCATCTAATTTTCCAAACTTTTCCGGGGGGAGGCCCAAAAAAAAACCTAGAAGATTCGTGTCTGCGCGACCCTCACCGGTGATAATCGGGCCTGTAAAATTTAAGGTGGGCCTGTAAAATTTCAAAACCAAAGTCCCGCCTGACCTATGCCTTCACAATTAGAGTGAAGACTGTCAGACAATCAATTATGAAAGTGAAATAGTAAAATAATAATTCGCTTTTAGCAGCCAAAGTTGTTCAATTTTGTCAAATTAAGCGAAGAAACATTGATATAAATTCAAATTCAAATATTTATTGCCATATAAACTAAAACATTAAGTTTGTGACATATAAAATAATAAACAATATAACTATATTTCACATATATATATATACACAATCATCCATTTACAGTAACTATTCCAGTGTCCCCTGTCCTCAGTTCTAATGACCTTTTGATGTAGGACCCCAATTTATTTACTTGTGATGGTGTTGATGGATTGAGTATAGAAATCAACTTTTCTTCATCAGATAAATCTTTAACAGAAAAATTAAAATCCAAGTTGTTAAAAAATTTATTTCTTAGTTCCATATTTAATTTACAATCTAATATAAAATGTTTTTCGTTTTCTAATGTTTTACATTTAAGGCATAATCTCTGCTCTCTAGGAATATTTGTATGTCTGCCTTTTTTCTATATTTAAATTATGGTCACTTATTCTTAGTTTTGTTATTAATTTTCTATAAGTAAAGTTTGATGTTCTTAAATAGTCTTCAAAACATAAATTTTGTTTAAGATTCTTATATAAATAAAGTTTACTTTTTTCATCTATGTTTTGCATCTTATCATGTATCAAATTTTCAAAGAAGTTTTTAGAGCTTGTTTTTATATAAACTTTAAATGAATTATTTATTTTTTTGTCTGAACTAGTACTTTGTTGAATTTGTGCTATATCTATATTAAGTTCACTTAAAATATTGTTAACATAGGTAAACCAGGAGTATACTCCTTCCGAGTCTTAAGTTTTTACTAAGCATGTAAGCTTCTTTCAAAAAAGGATTTAATTTACAGCATTCAAATCTCTTTAAATATAATAATGTTTGTGTTTTAATATTAAATTCTATAGGAAGTCTCCCCAATTCAGCTCTAGTTGCAAGACTAGATGCATTCTTTCTAGTTCTAGGAAAAATTTACAAAATTGCAAGTGTAATTTTTCAATTGGACTTTTTTTCTGCAAAATTTAAAATATCTACTTCCTTTCCAGAATTTAAAGCTCTGTTTTTTGCTCTAAAAAGAGATATATATGTGTCTAAATATGTAACTTCACAGTTGTATATCATTATTGGTTTAATGAGGGAATCAAAGAGGTGGCATGCAACTTTGACTGGTAAATTTTTCAAAGACTTTGTGTAAGCTTTTAACCCAAATAATGCTTTTTTGGCTTTTTTAACAAGTTCTTTAGTGCTATGAGACATGTTTCCATTGCATTTAATTAATAAGCCTAAAAATGAGTATTCTGATACATTATCAATGTTACTGTTTTTAAAATTCAAAAATGTTTTTTCTAGTTTAGAGCATGTCCTATTAAATATCATAGATTTTGTCTTTTTAATATTCAATTCTATCTGCCATTTATCACAGTATAAAGCTAAATTATTTAGACTATTCTGTAGCCCTGTTTTAGTTTCTGAAAAATTAAGTCATCTGCAAAAAGCAGGCAACTAAGTTTTGAGTCTATAATTTTTAGAGGATAACACAAGTCATTATCAAAGACCTCTGTGATGTCATTAAAGAATATATTAAATAAAGTAGGACTCAGTGAAACACCTTGTTTTACCCCTCTTGTTATATTAAACATATCAGTTACCATGTTTTTGTATTTAATTGAAGACCCAGTGTCATCATATTGATGTTTTATAATGTTAAAAAAATTCTTCCCTACCCCCATATTATAAAGTTTGTACAAAAGAGCATCTCTCCATACAGAGTCAAATGCCTTTCTTAAATCTACAAAACAAGCATAAAATTTCTTTTTGTTTTTATGTAAATACTTATTTATTAGAGATTTTAATATAAAAATGCTATCTGCAGTTCTATGGTTCTCTCTAAAACCAAATTGGCTGTTACTTAATTGTTCATCTAGAATTTTAGTGAGCCTATTGTTTAGAGTTGCATTAAATATTTTTGCAAGACAATTAATCATAGAGACTCCTCTGTAGTTATTGGGATCATTTTTATCTCCAGATTTATGTAAGGGGACTAAAAATGAGTTTCTCCATGTTTGAGGGTATTTCCCTGTTAACAGAATAAGATTAAATATTTTCACATAATTTTTAATCATAAATGGGTTAGAGTATTTTATAACTTCATTTATAATTCTATCAGGGCCAGCAACTTTCCCTAATTTTAGTCCATTTATAACTTTTTTTATTTCTGAGAAACTGAAAGGTTTATCTGTTTCTAAATTTTCTATAATATTATTTTCTATTTCCCTTTGGAAGGTGGTATTAATTTTAGTTTTCCTTGATCTATAAAGTGCTTGATCAGTTTGTCTTCTTCTTTTAATATTTCAGGGATATCATCCGTTTCATCTGTTCTCTTTTTTATAAATGATTTTAGAATATTCCAATATTCTTTTGGACTTTTACCACAATTATCCGAGAGTGAAGCAAATATTTTTTCTTTATATTCTATTTTCTTTAGCTTTACCATCTTTTTAAGATTTTTGCAAAGAAGAAAATATTTTTGTTTTAAATGATTATTAATAGTGTTATTTTTTTATTTTATTACCAATGGAATTAATTTCTCTTTTTGTTTCATAAATTACATTATCTGACCAAGGTTGTCTTTTCTTCTTTTTCTTTTTCCTTCCAAAAAATTTCTTACATGCTATCTCAGAAATATTTTGCAAAATATGAGTAAGCTTTTCAACTGCTGCATCAACACCATCTTGAGTTTTATTAATATCAAGTATTTCCAGACTAATAATTTCTTCTCTGATATAATCAGTGGATAGAGCATTAATCACCAAGTTCTTTGATTGTTCTGTCCATTTATAAGTATTAATACTCTTCCATTTATTATTATCTAATTTAAACTCAGTGTTCTCATTAATAGAACATTTTAAAAATAAATCAATTTTGGCATGATCTGAAAGATATGTAAAGTCATTTGTCTTAAAATATTGAACTGAGGACAGAGAGACTCTCACTCATTAAAGCATAATCAACAGTGCTAAAACCATTTTTAGACATATAAGTATAATAACCTACTCATTCACTTGCAAGTGAATTTGTCGACCTCATTAAATCCGTATTCATTTGAACTTTAATTGAACCCCTAACTAGAGATTGACAACGCATTCATTATACGTGTACATGTTATTTTATTTAAAGAAAAAGAATGTCAACAATGATTTTGAAACTACGGTAAATCATTTGATTACTGATTCGATCTATATGAAATCATTCTTATACGATTAAAACAAAGATAAACATACATTTTAAATCCGTAAGATAAAATCAAACAGACCTATAAAAATCCAATAGACCACTTTCGAGTTCATCCGTCACCGGAAAAAACTCGTCAATTATACGCGCCTTTATCATCGTCATTTGTGCGTTTAGGAGCGTCGTCACTTCCTTCCAATGTTGAGCGAGTGGTTGGAAAACTATAATTCTATATTGTACGAATTATTCGGCAAATTGAATTCTCAAAATTGACAATCAACACTGCTATCATTAGGGAAATGTCAGTAAGTACCTACAGAGCAACCATTATTTCTAGTTTATCCTGCACAAAGACGATCACTAAGACGCTTGATGAACGTAAATAGTGCAGGGATACAGGCGAGCCCCTCTATCTGGTAAATGACGTCATAAAGGCGTGTATAATTGACGAGTTTTTGCCGGTGACGGATGAACTCGAAAGTGGTTTATTGCACGTGTGCAAAAGTATAAATTATTCTAAATTATAAAGATTTTCTGGTAACTAACATAAAACCCTTGCCGTTTTTGGCACAACTTTTTTGAACTATTAGTTCTCTATGCTGTTCAACTTTGTACTTGTTTCGGCTATCAAACTTTTGTATCTGGGCGTCACTAGTAGGTTTTGTGTGGAAAAAATGCACTTCTTGCGTATTAAAATTTTGAACTTGTTGCCTTTTATTGGCTGTTGTTCGTGTGATTCGTTGTTAATTGTGTTCTCCAATTTATGTATATTGTAGTCCTGTGGTGTTGTATTGTCATGTTGATGTGATATTTCACATGGCCATTAAAGTGCGAGGTTCAACCCACCATTTTTCCTTTAAAAATGCCCTGCACCAAGTCAGGAATATGGCCATTGTTATATTATAGTTCGTTTCTGTGTGTATTACATTTTAACTTTGTGTTGTTTGTTTTCTCTTATTTTTAAGTGTAAATTCACATTGCGATAAGACGTGTCACGGTACTTGTCTATCCCAAATTCATGTATTTGGTTTTGATGTTATATTTGTTATTCTCGTGGGATTTTGTCAGATGCTCGGTCCGTTTCTGTGTGTGTTACATTTTAGTGTTATGTCGTTGTTTTCCTCTTATAGTTAAGGCGTTTCCCTCGGTTTTAGTTTGTTTCCCCGTTTTTATTTTTTGTTCATGGATTTATGACATTTGAACAGCGGTATACTACTGTTGCCTTATTTATAAATCAAATATGAGAAATTGAGTCAAATCGGTGACCATGAATTTGACAGCTATTGCCCCTTTTAGTTCTAAGTTTTGGCTGAGATTTTTATCATTTGACATTTGTAAAATAAAACATCTTGCTTAATTTTTCGTTGTTTTTTCTAATACCCGTAACGTCATTGTGTACGTGACGTCATAAAAAGTACTTTTAAAATAAAATTGTATCTGTAAAATTCAACTATGGTAGGACATTCAGTATAATAAATTAAATAACACATAGCTGAGAGTGTAAGAGCAAATTGATACCCCTCGAAAAAACATTGCCAACCTTGGCTTCGCCGCCGCTGACAATGTTTTCTCGGGGTAACAATCTGCTCAATCATCCTCTCAACTAGGTTTATGTGTTATTCATAAAGTGACGTCAGATTTGGACGTCGATTTGAGTCTTACATATGTACCAAAGAAAAACGTAGTCACAGGTACAAAACATACAAACAAAAATGATAGATAATACAAACAACGTTAATACTTTGATGGGATGTATAAATACCGAGCCACGTCAAATGGATATCACTAAAAACAATCCAAACAGTAAAAGTAATATTTATAGTAGAACAAAGACAAATAAAAGAACAATGCAATACGTTATTAAGGCGATAAAGAAAGTCAGTACACTGAATCTATACATCAAGACCAACATGTATTATTTGTGAAGTTAAACAAAATTGTGTTATAATCTTTATCACTGTAAGATAAGCAAATATGTAACATAGAAACACGAAAAAAGGCATGTAGAAAAAGAACATTCAGTGAAAACAAAACGCTAAAAATCTACTATAACTCGTTATGTACTAGTACAGGTCCACGTCAAATGGGTATCATAAAATAAGAAAAAAAACAGACTAAACAGTAAAAGTAGTATTCCTAAAGACAAAACAAAGAATACCGAATGTGCATGGACATATGCAGTTCGGTGGTTGTAGATTCATATTTCATAATTTTCTTGTGCTAATTATTATGTTATGAATTATTAGAATTAGTTACTCAGAATTTAACATTGTAGGTTGTGTTTTGTGTACCATTGTACAAAAAATATTCTTCGAAAAGATAAAACAAAAAAAAACAGTTCCCTCTAACGAATGTGACCTTCCAAATTAGACTTATTACTAGGTTTGTACTAACATGTCGTGTTAGACTTATTACTAGGTTTGTAGTAACATGTCGTGTTTGACTTATTACTAGGTTTGTAGTAATATGTCGTGTTTGACTTATTACTAGGTTTGTAGTAACTTGTGTGTTTGACTTATTACTAGGTTTGTAGTAACATGTCGTGTTTGACTTATTAATAGGTTTGTTGTAACATGTCGTGTTTGACTTATTACTAGGTTTGTAGTAACATGTCGTGTTTGACTTATTACTAGGTTTGTAGTAATATGTCGTGTTTGACTTATTACTAGGTTTGTAGTAACATGTCGTGTTTGACTTATTACTAGGTTTGTAGTAACATGTCGTGTTTGACTTATTACTAGGTTTGTAGTAACATGAGTAACACGACAACTGCCTAATGTGGAGTATGATCTGCTGACACTTTTGGAACACCTGAATTTTTAATAAGGTTCATGTTGCTTAGTTTTTATTTGCTTTATTGTCTTTTGGGGTACTATCATTTGTCTTTTAAGTATTTATCCATGACATTGTCAGTTTATTTTAGATTTATGAGTTTGAACATCCCTCTGGTATCGTTCGCGCCCCTCTTTTGACTACTGGTATTTTCCTCTTTTTTAAAAGCGTTGTCAGTTTATGTTCTAATAATGATTTTGAATGTCTCTCTGGTATCTTTCGTTTTTATCTATTTTAAAAGATAAAATCGCTTTTGTTTTTCCTGAATTTATTATAAGTTATTGAACTTTATTCAATTAAAAAGAGACAAATGTGTCATGCGCGTATGGTGCAACTGTTTATTCATTAAGGCCATTTATAGCGTATTGTTACGGTTCGGGTTTGTAGACCTCAAACTGTTTTATGTAGTTTTAAGTCAACCTTGGTAGTAGGTTACTTTACTGGTATTCAACCATTGGTAGCATGGCTTATAAAGGCACTGGTTTGTAAGTATATAATAAAACACTTTTAAATAATAACAGAGTCAAAATCAAGTCCTACTCAATTTAATACACATATAAAAGAAATATTTCATACTAATATAATAATACCCAGAGAATAAAAACGATGCAGAGACCCCCCGTGGAACATCGAGCGTCAAGCATAATGTTTCGGTTGTAAATTCCGTAGTAGTAGTAAATATCTAGGTCAGAGGCCAGTCTATTGTTAAACGGGGAAACCTACTCAATATTATCTGGTAATGATGTTTATCAGTTGCTGGTGGTAATTTCGTAGGTATAATTTATGGTGTTTAACAATCAAAGGTCCCTGGTATCGTGTTACAACGTTCTAACCAGAGCCCACAGAAGATGCCCTTTTTATACTTAGCGCCCACATCCCCATGGTAGCCGTGGGCAATTCTACGGAACTTCATTGGTTGGTTGCCCACGGGGTTATAGGTCGTGTGTTGTCTTCTTTTCCCACGGCAAGCACATGCGCAATCACGGTAAATAAATGGCGGCCTCCAGTAAACGTAGGAGAAATATAGAACAATATAAGAAAAGGGGACGATGGAAGCTTAGCATTAACAAATGATATGCCCAGTTACAATATATAACCCTTCTAGAAATACACGATAAAGGTGTGAAAGCGTGACAATGACAACCCGGGGAGAAATAAGGCTGGGAACATGTCGGGACCCCCATTTGGACAAACAGTGAGACGAACTCTATATCCTATCATTCCCAATAAATATAACAATAAATACATACAATAATAATATAATTCGGACACGATCCCTGACATAGAATAGTGTTCGTACATATAATCTCAGTCACACAATTATCCAGACTTAAACGGCAGCGACCGCGAACGAAGTAAAACAGAGAAAGTGCAGTCTGGATAATAAGAAAAGAATTATAATAGCTTTACATAAAGCTTTACATAGAGCTTTACATAAATATACTTGTCACCCTTAACCAATACCCCTATTTTGTAACATTACCCCCACCCACGGGAAGAGGAGGAAATACTACTTACAAAATCCTACCTACAAATTATATACCTTTTCCTCAGTGTGATTTGCAGTCCAAGTATCTCTAAGTTCTATAACTGTACCGTCTGGCTGGTAGCATCTCTCCTCTGTCACTATCCGGCTGGTACCAATTCGTATTAGCCTTCTCTGTTACCGAGAGGCACGGGTTTTTCTACATAGGTTTATTTGCTCTTGCAGTGTTTTAGCTAGGGGGTGTTTCATATATGAAGATGGGGCTCCGGCGAAAAACAGTCTTGGGTCGAGTGATACATCATTATAATCTGGAAGATCCACTTTAATTTCTGTAGGTTTCTTCCACTGTACGGTACGGTAAGGTACAATCTATTTCTGCTGGTAGGATGTTTTTGTCTGATTTTTTTGAAAGGTCCAAAGGTGTTTCATCTGACTGTGCAGGTAATGATGAGAATACTGGTACTGGTGATGGTGATGGTACATGTGATGATGATGGTACAGGTGATGGCAATGGTTGTGGAAGTGGTACAGGTGAGGTGGTTGGTAAAAATATTTTACTACTCATCGATAAATCCATTGGTTCCTCATTAGTCGGGTCTACAATAACTGGTGTAACTGATTTGGTTAAATCTATTGGTGTGTTGATAGGTGATGAGGGTATAGGTGTTTCTGATCTGGAAATAAAAGGCTGGTCCGATGGAGAATATGTCATACCTGGAGTATCTTTAAATGGTTCTGGTGATATGGGTTCAAGATATTTTCTGAATAGAATGTCTGATGGTACAAAAAGTGTAAGTGATAGAGTGGGTGTAGTTTCATCATTTCTCAGCCTCTTCATTGGTGAAGGTGTCCTAGGCTCATTCAGAAGCTCGGCAAAATCCGGCATCTGCTCATCCAGCAGTTCAATCTGCTCATCCAGCAGTTCAGTAATTTGCCGAATGGTAGCTTCTGAATGTCTAAGGTAATTATTTTTCATATTATCCAATGAGTTAACACGAGTTAAATACCCGGCAGCTACAAGGTGTCGTATTAGTTTATAAAAGGTAAATATATACATACAGGTGTATACATCATAACACTTGCAATGGTCCAACTCTTATTAGAGTTGATAAATACACGAACTACATGAACTCTTACTGGTAATGTAAAAATATAACACAAATACATTGTAATATACAACAACAGATCATAGAAGATTTTATACACTCCCCTTAATTTAGTTTTGTAACTAACATTTTAACTCTGGTATTCGAAATTAATATTTTGCGACTACTTTAGGCATTGGTATGGTACTCACAAATAATATCACTGGTTATGTGATATAAAATAATATACATATACACTTTATCATGTTTATATATATCTCGATCATATATTCATGTATTAGCACCTGATAACAAATTCACAAATGCAATATGTTTTGAATAACTAAATCAAATCATTGTCTCGCCCTGCTTATACTAAGCAAGCAGAAGACAACACTTACACACTGTTACAGTTGAATTGCAAACAAAATTATATATACACAATAAAATCTTTTTCAATATTTTGTTTCTGTTCATAAAAGACATTATTTCAGATTCAAAATGCCATATGTGTTTATGAGGTCACATTTGAAATATAAAAACACAACATCATATTGATGCTAAACATGGTAATAACACTATAGTAAAAATAATTATTCGTCATGGTCTGTCCGTTATTTATCAGTCCTGTCCTTCATTTGGCCCCTGGTATTTAGGGCAGGTTCTCCCGGGGGTTGGTACCACCTTTTTAATAACCTTTATATGGTTTAAGACGGTTGACATAAATAATTTTTGTCTTAGACTTTGGTCACCCTTGAGTTTGGTATAAAATGTCTGAATTTTTTTTTATTACAGTAAAGGGTCCCTCCCATTTGAACTGAAATTTAGGACTTTGCCCTTTATATTTCTTTGAGTCCCTTAACATTACTCCGTCTCCCACTTTATATTGAGAGTTTTAACTGGTGAGGTCAAATTTGCGTTTCTGCACCAATCTATCTCCTGACTACAGTATGCACTTTGTCCATACGACTGGTCAATTGGTCTATATATTCTGGTCTCGATAATTTACCATCAGGGGATTGAACACCATAAATTAAATCAATGGGCATGTGAACTTCACGACCAAACATCATGTTATTTGGGGATTCTCCTAAGGTTTCATGGGGGGCTGATCTGTAAGCCAGCATTAATAATGGAACATATGTATCCCAGTCTCTTTGGTTTTTGGAGACTACTTTGCTCAGCATGTCTTCAATTGTACCATTTAACCTTTCAACCAACCCAGAACTTTGTGGGTGAAAGGGGCTATTCCTAGTTTTGTCTATATGTAAAAGTTTTCACAATTGTAAAAATAGATCTGAAGTGAACTGGGAACCTTGATCCGTATGGATTTGGATGGGTACTCCGTAACGGCATATAAATTCGGTCACCATTTTATCAGCCACAGTAGAAGCAAATATATTTGGTATTGTATATGCCTCGGCATAACGAGTAAAATAGTCTGTAATGACCATCAAATATCTATTGCCATTGTAAGTTTGTGGTATAGGTCCCAATAAATCAATTGCAACTCTGTCCATGGTCTCTCCCACAACGTAGGTTTTCATTGACGCCCTGGTACCCTTTGATGGTCCCTTACGTTTTTGGCATTCAATGCACCTTTGACAATACTTGTCTACAAAAGTTTGGTAGCCTACCCAATAAAATCTATGGCGCACACGAGCACTAGTTCGTTTAATGTTCATGTGTCCAGCTAAAGGGTCATCATGTAGCAGTTTTAACACTTCACGTCTAAAGGTATTGGGTAGAATATATTGGAGACTTTGTGTATTGGTAATGGTATTGATCCATTTACGATATAAAATTCCATCTACAACTACAAGCCTGTCCCATTGAGCCCAGTATGCCTTATGCATTTTACTAAGGTGAGATAGTTCTTGCCATTGCGGTTTATTATCACTATCGACTTTTCATTGCCTAACAATTTTTATGATATGGTCTTGTATTTGAGACTCCATCAGCTCATTTTGTGATATTTCTTGCATCCAATTGGTAGCAATAGGGTTTGACTCTACTTTGTCTTGGTTTTCAGCACTCATAGCTCTTATTTCCATGAGTTCAAGACTATCATAATTCTCATCAGCCTGTTTTTGGTTTTCCTGTTTTTCACAATGGGTACATGATCTACTGCATGGTCTCCTGGATAACCCGTCAGCATTACCATGTTTAAGTCCTGCTCTTTATTTTATGGTATAATTATAGGTGCCCAAAATTTTCAACCACCTGGATAATTGACCTTTTGGATTCTTAAAATTTGTAATCCATGTCAATGCGCCATGGTCAGTTCTAACACAGAAATGCACACCGTACAAATAATGGTGAAAATGCTTTATTGCATTTATAATTGCCAGTAGTTCCCGTCTATTCACACAATAATTCTTTTCAGGTTTACTAAAAGATTTACTATAATAGGCTACCACATGTTCTTTGCCATCATCACCAATTTGAGAAAGAACTGCTCCACTTCCTGTGCCGCTGGCATCGGTATCCAGAATAAATTCCTTATCTAAAGTAGGATATATCAGTATGGACATAGGAAGATGTGGTGTGAGTGCCAATGATACAACTCTCCATTCAAATAACAATTTAAACAGTAAACCATTATAGGTTAAAGTACGGCCTTCAACACGGAGCCTTGGCTCACACCGAACAACAAGCTATAAAGGGCCCCAAAATTACTAGTGTAAAACCATTCAAACGGGAAAACCAAATGGGGCTAGTAATCAAAACATTTTTCTTAAATTAGAAATGCTTCGGCACATTCAGAAGTCCATTTAAAAAGAACATTTTTCTGGGTCAATCTATGTAATAGACTAGCAATTTTTGAAAAATCTCTTATACATTTCCTATAGTAGGAGCAGGTACCTAAGAAACTTCGGACTTCTTTTATATTAGTAGGCGTTGGCCATTCCTTTACAGCAGCAACCTTTGACGGGTCAGGGGAAATACCTTCACTACTAACAACATGGCCTAAAAAGGTAACTTGTTTCTGAAAAAGATAACACTTTTTGGGAGCTATTTTTAGGCCAGCAGTATAAAGTCTATCAAAAACAGTCTGGAGTCTCGTAACATGCTCGTCAAAAGATTTTGAAAACACAATGATATCGTCAAGGTAAACGATACAGATCTCCCATTGTTATCCTGCCAACACATATTCCATAAGTCTCTCAAAAGTTGCCCCTGCATTACACAGGCCAAAAGGCATCCTTTTGAACTCAAAAAGCCCCTGTGATGTAACAAAAGCAGTTTTCGGAGCATCTTGAGGGTCCATGGCAACTTGGTAATATCCGCTGACCAAATCCAGCGTACTAAACCAAGAGTTACCTCTTAAAGCGTCCAGGGAATTGTCAATTCTCGGCAGAGGGTACGAATCTTTTACACTATTTAAATTTACGCTGCGAAAATCGCAACAGACTCGAATAGAGGAGTCTGCTTTCCTTACTATTACTAGCGGACTGCTGTAAGGTGACTGACTTTGTCGTATTATATCATTATCCAACATTTTTTTAATTTCGACTTCGACTTCCTTCCTTTGGGCGATAGGTAAACGCCTTTGAGCATGCTTTACAGGACAGGCCCCATTGGAATCTATCTTATGCTGAACAATATCAGTAAGATTTTTATCATATTTGGACATGGAAAAAGCTTTTTGGTTTTTGTGAAGAAGATTTTTCAAAGTACTGGTTTGTTCAGGGGTTAAAACATTTTCACACCTATCATAAATCTCCTTAAATTGCGGTATGCCCTCAGATTCAACATGAGTGGTTTCATTCATGATATTCTGTTCTGGTAACAGCTCAGCATTGGCTGCCCAACTGTTTTTGGTTAAGGTTTGTGGACTATCAGACAGATTCATTACCCTTAAGGTAGCTCACTTTGTTCCCCCTTGTACAAAGCTTTGGCAACAAGAATTCCCCTGTCTTGTAATAACTCAGCTGTTGAATCAATCACTAGGTTTGCCTTACCAGTTACACTCTCATTAATGTTGGCTTTAACCATCATTTCATATGGTGACCTTCTGACCTATTGTAATTCTGAATAAACTTGGTATTTGACTTTCTAATTCACAAGCAATGGTCTGATTATTTAATTTTAATGTACAATTGGCAATGTCAATTACACATTTATTTTTCACCATAAAATCATAGCCCAGAACAGCTGGTATTTCTATATCTGCAATAATCATCTCTTGCTGAATAACCTGATCCCCTTATTTGATTGGTAGGGACAGGACACCTAGTGGTACCACATGACTGCAATTTGCCATTCGTAATTTACATCTATATGGCATTTAATGTACTTTTACCTTTTGTGAAAACTTATTATATATAGAAGTGTTTAAAACACTCATTGAGGAGCCAGTATCCATTAAACAATTAACATTATGGTTATGAATAGACAAACTCATAAATAATCCTTCATTTATATCTTGTTTAAGTTGAAATAATACGGGTCTATGGATATTTTCGTCCCCTACGGCTGAAAGTTGACCCTTACTTTCAGCTCCAATTAGTTTTCCGGGTCCTCAAGTGATTGCCTGTGTGAATAGTTTAGGTTTTGAACGTCATTTAAAACATTTTTCTGGTCAAAAAGCCTCTTTCCGCACTTTTTAGCAATATGACCAGGTTTATGGCAGTAATAACAAAGGTTAGATTGGTCATCCTGTTCCTTGGTATAAGAAGTTTTGGACCTTTTGGTATTTGATTTATTGGTCTGATATCTTAGAGAATGCCTCTTTCGGATTAAATGATAGGCTTCATATTTGAGGGTAAGGTGTAGGGCCTCATCAATGGTATCAGTACTAGTTTGAACAATAGCCCATTCAAGCTGTTGGTCATTAAGTGCATTTCGGAATGCTCTGTATGCTAGGTTATCTTGCGGCTGTTGGATTAGCCAGGCGCACAAGTCTCTTTATGTCTTGTGCTAATTCTGGTAAAGACTCTCCTCTTCTCCTAATTCTAGCATCAATTTGGGTCATATACATTTCAGACTGGTTAGGAGGAGAGAACCTTTTATTTAGAGTTTGCATAAGATCATTGTAACTTGGTGGGTTATTAGTATCTATATGTCCTACTGTGGCTAAAGCAGCCCCTTGCATGCAAGAAATACGTTTTAATACTTTTATTTCATCAGGCCAATTGTTAAGTTTTGAAACTGTGTCGAAATGGACCCTATAATCAACCCAATCTGACTTGCCGTCATATGTGAATGGTTTGGTGTAGCCAATATTAACATTTGAGCTATGCTGATGTGGTTTGTTTGAGGCAGCTGGTTTGCTGACAGTGTGTGGTACTTGTTGTGGTATAGTATAAATAGGTACAAAGGCACTATTGTTAACTACACTAGTAGGGTTGTACTGCTGGACTATTTTCAGGGTCACATAAGGTATTAGTTCTTGGTAAATTTTGTTGTGAGATCACAGTGTTGTAATCACCACCGTCTGGTATTATTGTTAAAGAGGTTTGTCTGTTTGTTTCAATTAGACTATTTGTATTTGTCCTAACGGGTGATTTGGGAGCGCTTTCTTGCTCATTTTCTGTGTTAAACGTTTTAGTTAGCATATTTTCAATATTATTAAGTAGGTTATTATTGCTTTCTTAAATGTCTCTTCATTGCTTCTTCATGATTATCAAGCTGTCTTTTCATATTCTGTTCATTACTATGAAGTCTGTTATCAATATGTGTCATCTGGTATTCCAACTTATTGTCAAGACTTCCAATATCTGTTTTCGTTTCGTCCCCGAGGGTATCACCAGCCCAGTAGTCAGCACTTCGGTGTTGACATGAATATCAATTATATGGTCATTTTTATAAATTTACTGTTTATAAAACTTTGAATTTTTCGAAAAACTAAGGATTTTCTTACCCCAGGAGTAGATTACCTTAGCCGTATTTGGCACAACTTTTTGGAATTTTGGGTCCTCAATGCTCTTCAACCTTGTATTTATTTGGCTTTTTTATTTATTTTGATCTGAGCGTCACTGATGAGTCTTATGTAGACGAAACGCGCGTCTGGCGTATAAAATTATAATCCTGGTACTTTTGATAACTATTCAGCATTAGTATGTTTTGGTATTAACATTTACTTGACTGGTTATTTTGTCAACTTGTATTTTAATTTCATTAAACTGAGCTGTCTGGTAAAAGCTATCCCCTTGAAATCTGACTTGTGATGGAGAAAGCATCTCAGGTGTGGTAGCTCTTGAACTTCCACATAAATATACTTGTCACCCTTAACCCTTACCCCTATTTTGTAACAGTATTATGCTGTATGGGCTTTGATGATTTTTGAAAGCCATACGATGACCTTGAATGGTAAATTTCTGTGTCTTTTAGTCTTTTGTGGAGAGTTGTCTCATTGGCAATCATAACACATTTTTTTTTAGTATTTTGCCTATATTCCAGTTATGATCATTTTTCCGATAAAGTCACATAGATTGAACACGTCTCTGCAAATTTTTAAAACAAAAAATGTCGCTTAAAATCAATTGAAAACCCCGATTCCAACACCTATTCTCTTTTTAAATTTCCCTCGGAGTTCAGAATTTTTTAGCTTTTACTTTTTGCAAACAAACTAATCAAAAGATTCCGTTACATCAATGAATGTTCTTGTGACATTCATTAGTTGTGAATTTTACAGAGAACAGTGTCGTTAAAGTTAGTTTGGTTTTTTTTGCAATGTTTAATATATTGCAATCTCTATTAGTTTTATAGCTGATATAACGGTATTGGTTTGGCTCACCTTTGAAGGGTGTAGTACAGTGACTTATATTTTCTTAACCATGTTAAATCCACTTCATTTGGACTTTTAGATAGTAGTCCCGTTGATAGTAATACCCCAACTTTTTTTAAACTGGTAAAGCAGGATAAGTCATGTTAGTCAAAGGTTCTAGTTAAAAATCGGTCATCTGTGTCAATATCGCGATATTAAAAATATTGAACGGATATTCACCTAAAATCCAAGTGTCATTTCTTGCATAAATAACCATGATATTACAAATTGAATTTTAAAGCAATGATATATAACACTTTGGAGTATAAATGTATCAAAAGGGTAGACACCATTGATCTCTACATGATGGTATGGAAATAAACATCAAATGAAACTCGTAATTTATATAATATGAATTAAATAAAGTATGGTTAGTATATTTTGAATATCATAAACAAAAATCTATTTTGTATAAAATCAAGCTTTTTATATCTCTATAAAATAAACTATGCAAACATTCAATTCGGTTAATATCAGACGAATATAGATATTAAAAGTATATCAGATGCACTAGACTGTTAAATGTTCTTTGCAACATAAAAAAATCATGAATTTTAAAGTACGCAGACTATTTTTTTATTTTGCGCAAAGGAGCAATAAAGAATATTGTATTCCTATTCCGGATCATTGAAGTAGGTTGAGGCTTTTGTAACGGAATATTGAAGTTTATGTAAGACCGACAGATTTTGTATAAATACAAACTTTTTAGGTGAGCACTTTTCAGAGATTATTCAAACAAAACTGTGATTGCGTTGGGGCGGGGCATCTTTGAAGAGTTTATTTACCACCACTTGATTGATGTCACTGCTGTGAATTATTACATGAATTAGCATTAATATTGTCATAATTAATTATTAACAAACCAAAAATCTGTAGTACCATATTTCAGTGCTGCTACATGTATATATGGTGAATTTTTTTTTATTAGGTACATTTAACAAGCAAGGAAAATAGCAATATGAAAGATTTTATGAAATTTTGCAGACAAATCAATCCATTATATAGGACGACAATTTAGGTAAAATAAAGTCAGGATAAACTTTTTAAAAAAAGGCAGGACCGAACAGAGTGAAAAATAAAAAGGCAGGAAACAGATTACAGCTAAAAAAAATGACAGGACAAAATTTAAACCTGGTTCTATAGCGCTTACCCTCTCACTTTAATAACAGTATCATTAAATTCCGTTATATTTACATGATGCGTTAAATAAACAGTCACAATTAATAAAGTAGTCAAAATATGGGTAAATCAGTCATCATCGTATAACAATTTTAAAAGGGACAATTTAACAGAACACAAACACATCTATCTACGAACGCATTGATTGATTTGAGTGTCTGACGTCAGAAAATTTGTATACGTCACATAAATTTGTCGTTCAATGTGCATACAAACAGTTTTAAATTTTACATAGGCAATGTAAGCATACAGGGTTAAAAAATCAAAAGTATGTAAGAATAAATTACAGAAATAGACCGAGATTCAAACTAGTCCAAAAGTTATAAAGTTTTATAAGTTTTCTATGTTGTGTCATGTGTACTATTGTTTTTCTGTTTGTCTTTTTCATTTTGAGCCATGGCGTTGTCAGTTTGTTTTAGATTTACGAGTTTGACTGTCCCTTTGGTATCTTTCGTCCCTCTTTTATATGTAGAATTTATGAGAATCCAAAAATAGTTAATTCCACTACGAGATTGAATGATTTTGACGTTTGTGGTTCAACGTATAGAGTAATTCATAATAGAAATATATCATAATGACATATAATAAACCAATATAATACTGACGGGATCTTTTTAAGTACAGAGTCACGTAATAAGAACAAAAGAAATGAAAAGAGTCGCATATACAAAACAAACCACCAAAAAATGAAAGCCAATACAAACACATTGACGAGATGTATAAGTACCGAGAACATCTACACAACATCAGATGTGTCAAATATAACGCCATGAGTATGTTCCATTCATCACATTCTGTTACATTTTGTTTGTTTTGGCCGGATTAAATAATGAACGACATGAATTATGCGGGTAATGGAAACTGAAGACCGCTGCTCCTCCCAGATTTTGATTTGGCTCGTGTTGCTCGGTGAGGTAATTTGCTTTGAATTAGTGTTTCTTTGTTCGTGTTTCTTTCCTCACTTCAATTATCGTTGTAGATTATCACTTAAGTATGTTCTCCTTTTTCCCAAAGAACAAAAGAAACGTGATTTTACTTTTTACTTTAACAATTGGAAGTTATTGCATAAAAAATAACAATATTTGATAAATTTGGACATACATCGCTGAGATCTGAAGTCAGCCAAATGTTTTAAGAATTAATTTCTTCTCGCTTTTAATATAACATTGCAAATACGAAACAAAACAGGCAAAGGCAAAGCACATAACTATCGGCCATGACCTTAATTGTACATATTTGCACATAAAAAATATAGATCGAAAAGATTTTTTATGTCAGTAAGACACTCAGATTATCAGGCTAGAAGTATCATTTGGAACTATCAATAGCCCATAAACAAGGGCTTTGATCCAATGATAGATCAATTGTTATATAACCGAGCGAAAAATTTAAAAATAGATGCATTTATTCTGCAGTCTTTTACCTGCAGATTTTATTGAAAATAATAATTGAATATTTACTTTAATTTCCATCATTTTGCCCTTTAATTACATTTAATTTTAAGTGCCATCTGTGTACAAATATACATCTGAAAAAAGTTTCTATTAACTAAGTCTTCTCATAAAAATAAGGTTATAACGATCATTCTTATCGAAAAATGTCACAATGAAATAAGATGATAATCAATAGTTCCATTTAATTGGACATTACCTTGAAAAATTATCATCGCACTGGATGAAAGACTTTCAAATTACAATGCCAAAATATTTTCAACGTATAAGTGCATACAAGAATTTGTAACCTGCTGTAACGATGCGTAATTTAAACAATAACTATAGATACTGACTAGAATGAATTGTATACAAAATGTTAACATTTACACAGCGCTTACTTTTTTTTAAATTTACTAGTAAATCACGTGAATAAATGCAACAGTAGTATACCGCTGTTCCAAACTCATAAATCGATAGAATAAAGAAATCCGGGTTACAAACTAAAACTGAGGGAAACGCATTGAATATTAAAGAACAACGACACAACATTGAAATGGAACACACACAGAAACGAACTAAGTAGTTATCAAATGTACCAGGATTATAATTTAGTACGCCAGACGTGCGTATCGTCTACATAAGACTCATCAGTGACGTTCATATCAAAATATTTATAAAGCCAAACCAGTGCAAAGTTGAAGAGCATTGAGGATCCAAATTTCCAAAAAGTCGTGCCAAATAGGGCTAAGGTAATTTATGCCTTGGATTACAAACGACACAACATTAAAATGTAACACACACACAGAAACAAACAATAATATAACACATTTAAACTAAATAGCTTACATAAATTCTCCACAACCCATGTTCCGTTAGATCCCCCAACCGGCCATAAGTCCGACACCTTGTACATCTATAGGTACATTTATGTCGGTCCAATTCATGACAATTCCCTTAGTTTCTGACCACAGAGTTATTGTACTTGACACTCCCCAATGAAGTTCAAACAGCCTGTGCTCTTCACAGCTTAATTAATCATAACCATTAAACGCATATTGGTCAGGATAAGTTACATTCTGTCCAAGTTTACGTAGGTATACTGCTGTGTTTTCTGATCCACCGATGCATACCTCAAAAAAGTGGGGAGATTGCAAATCGATTGCAACAGAGAGTAAAACAAAAGCGGCATCACATGTTTTAATTCGAAACCTAAGTGCTTTTCTTTGTTCGGGAAATATCTGAAATGTTGATAAACTGGTGTAATAGTTGAAAACATTTGGAGTCTTAAAATCAACCTCTCCACTGTCTGCTGTCACAATCGACACTTCTTCCAAGATATTCCCTGCAATTACAATATGTTTTTGAATATATTACTTTTGACATTTGACAATTTATGGAGTGCACATACTAGCTAGGTATTCACAATGATAGACGAGACATACCAAAACAAGAATATGTCCAAAGTACACAGATGCCCCTCTCACACTATCATTTTCCATGTTCAGTGGACCGTGAAATTGGGGTCAAAAATCTAATATGGCATTGAAAATGAAAAAGATAATATCATCTACAAAAGACTCATCAGTGACGCTCGAATCAAAACATGTTTAAAAGGCCAAATGAATTACGCAGTTGAAGAGCATTGAGGAGTGAGCGAGTAGAAAATTGACAAATTAAAAAAGTATGTCGGAATTAGGGTTGCAACTCCATCAACAAAGTTGGTAATACCAGAACATGAAGAATTTCGATTTGTTTAGGTTCTGTTTGAAGAGAGGTACAGTATTCGACAATCGATTGAAAAGACAACTTATGGGAAAGGTTATCTATTCTATAGTCTACCCTATGCAATTGTGTAACCTTGTAAGAACAAACATTTTTTTTATTGGGTATTAATTTGCCACCATTTGAATTCATTATATTTATATATTTAATCGATTCTTTATAAATAGTAAAATTGTATTATGATTCAATTATGTAGCCAAAATTTACAAGGAGCACGAGTGTGCCACAGCTGATCGAATGATTAAGATTGTTTTTCATCATGTTCATATAACAAGTATATTTAATGGCAATACTATCATTCTGAATGCACCATATGCACATACACAAAAATACTGAAAACTGATAAAAAAAAATTCATAATGTATCAGAACTACACAGAGAGGAAATACAGTATTAAGCATATTTCTTAGATATCATTATAACATATTGGTATGTGTATTGTAATGTCGGGTCTACTGTACAACAGTACATTGCTGCTAAAACCTTGGGACTACCAGCAAGTCTGTCGACGCTTATGCATAGACACAAATAATGTTATTGTAGTGATGCCGGAGAATGTTAAAAGCCTAATAGAATCGTTTAAGAACTGAAAAATCGAAAGCAATCAATTCCAGAATTTAAATCATTCGTTTGGTTCCCTGAGCATATCTAAAAGCTACTGGTCGATTCGTTTTTATATTCAAATATACCAGATTTCATACTTTAAATGAGAAAGGAAAGAGGGCAATGAAACAAAATCATGGCTAACAGGAAAACGATTAAGATAAACAGCAATCACATTATTAATATACATAAAAAAATGACTGAGGACCACGAAATCTGCCAAAATAACTTATACACAGGTTCTCAGAAAAAACCCACTCCACTTCTAACATTAATAAGTCAAATGATTTCCAAATTTTAAAAGTTATGATACATATTGTAGTACACACATTTCAATGAGGGCTATATCGTCAGTGATCTTGAAAGTCTACTCCTTATTTAGTTTATTCATGGACACAGGCCAACATAAAAGTTTACGACAAACGTGATTAGTTCAACTTTTCCCTCGTCAATTTCTTTGTACTACCATATATTCTAAAGAATCATATAGCAATCATATCCTGATGGAGACATTTTGCCTTTGACTATTCGGTTCAAAGTATTTCATTAACAGGAACATGCTATTGATAAAACAACCTTTTAACAGGATTTAAGGGAAAGAAAACGGGTTAACGGATATAATATTTACAGTCAACGATATTTATTTTAATTTCAAATGGAGTTACAGTTTTAAACATAGAAAGACTACCGTTGTGTATTAGTACACCCAAATTCGTGTTCTGTTTGACAGACTTTTTTATATGTAATTCAACGAACACAACATTATTATTTCAAGTTTTTTCGTAAAAAAAAATAAACAGTAGAATGGCTTGCTCGAGTAATTTCCCGGCAAAGTTTAATGAGCGAAGACAACAAATGCAATGTGCAAATGTATTTGATATGATTTAGTATCAGCGCTTTTATTCGTAAACAGTGACAAGTGGGTTTTAGGGAATGGGATTAGCAAAAGTAGCAAAACAGAAAGAATACCCAAGAAGAAATAACCCAATTAAATTATCGATACAGAAAATTCAAATTTATATACTTACTCCAACACTGACATGATTTATCACAAACTTGTCTAAAAGTGCCCTTTTATTTGATAAATTTGTGATCATTTATAAGTTCGCTTTAAATGGATTTGGCTATTATTTTACATCCTTTTGATTTTACAGTTCCGCAACTGTTTTAGTTCTTAAACATCGTTTGCTTTCAGATATTCATGATGAAGGCAATTCCAAAGGAGCGCTAGAAAATTATAAGGTTAAGCTTTCATATTTTTACATATGAAACCTAAATTAATGGAATTATGCCAGAGAAGTGACATTAGACAATAAAACTGTTTATTCCCAGTTTGAGAAGTTAACCGTATTTGTCCATTACAGTTGTGCAAAATTAAAAATAATATCCATATTAAAACATAAAAGTCATAAAAATTATAAGCAATGCTACTTTACCGAACCCAACTGTTGCCAATACAGCGAACTTGACCAACTCGACTGTAATCATCTTTCCTTAGCTAGTCAAGTTTCTCAAATACGAAGACAGCACATACGAATTTATTTGTTCATGTTATCCTTTTAAATAAACTAATGCGTCAATCAACTAGATTATACAATTAAAATTACAGTGCGAAGCAAATCATCTTAATTATTCATGCAATATACTCAATAACAAGAATCCAAAAATAATTTGATTGATTTCTTTTAGGTTAAACTATGAAAATCTGGAATTTAAAAAGTCAGAAGAGCATGAGAACAATAAACAGCTGTGCCATGAGCGCATGATACGCTTATCATGTTTTCTAAGAATAAAGGTAAATAACTTTTCAATCACATTTCATATTCGGTAAATAATGAAATAAATATAAACAAGGCACCAAAGTTTCATGAGAACTGTTGAAAGAATTGTTGAGTTATTGCCCGAAAACAGGAAAATCCACCTTCTAAATGAAGAAAACCCCGTAACTCTGAAACGTAGAATCTCAAATTTCTAAAAATCAAAAGGAAGCTTATCTGAATAGAAATAAATAATTCAACAAATTTCATGAAACTAATAAAAGCATTTTTGAGTTAATGTCAGAAACTGAAAATTTCAAAATCCCCCTTTTTAATGAGTAAAACCCCATAACTCGGAAACGTAAAATCTGAAATTCATATAAACCAAAAGGGAGACCATGTTGATAGATAAAAACTATTGATTAAAGTTTCTTGCAAATCCAAGAAAGCATTTTTAGTGATTGTCCGACATGTTTACGACGGATGGACGGACAACGGTGAACCATAATACATTCAAAAACGAGCGTATAAAAATTAGACAAAAAAAAAGGTAATCGATCTCCCTTTTGATATCTTTTTTTTTAAATGGCGGGAAGAGGCTGACTCGGACGTTTACTTTGTTATATTTACATTGGTAATGTTGGGGTCTCAATTCGAAAAGAAAGAAAACACAAATTTGCTTAAATTTTGGTAAATAAACTTTTATGGCTTTAAGTCCTGTTTAAAAAGGAAAGTGTAAAGGGGCAAAATATGTTATATCTATATCGTAGGAAAAAACCCAAGCAGTCCAAATATCTGAAAAATTTCAAGAAGTAAAATCACAAAAATACTGAACTCCTAGGAAAATTCAAAACGAAAAGTCTTTAGTGTTATTCGGTATTCTCATCGGATTTTGTCTCATGCTTAGTCCGTTTCTGTGTGTGTTACATTTTAATGTTGTGTCGTTGTTTTCCTGTTATATTAAATGCGTTTCCCTCAGTTTTAGTTTGTTACCCCGATTTTGTTTTTTTCCCAATCGATTTACGAGTTTCGCACAGTGGTATACTGTTGTTGCCTTTATATAATCAAATGGCAAAATCAAACGATAAAGCACATCGAACTGTCATATTCCTGACTTGGTACAGGCATTTTAAAATGTAGAAAAGTGGATTGAACCTGGTTTTATAGCGCTAAACATCTCACTCGTATGACAGTCGAGAGAGGGGATCCCAAGAGGACTATTATAAATCAGTTGTTAAAGAACAAATATGGCAAAAATGTAAACCAACAAAAAGCCCAATTAGAATATGAATGTTTTTTGCTAAACTGCAAATCCAAAGATTAAGTAATACGAACGCAACAAAATACTGGGATTAAATGAAGTGATTCGGAAGGGCAAGCAGATTTGCTCCAATAATGAAATATGTTACACATTGTAATGTTAAATACTGTGGTAAGTCTTGTGTCCTTTATCAAAAACATCTTTTTTAGCTTTTAATAATATTTGTTGGGATACTGACATTTTTCACAATACATTGCAAAATGCATTTTATCTTTTTTTTTTTAAGTAAAAGGGAATAACAATGCAACATCTACAAATAGGAATGTTGTCATTTTTGTTCATGTTATCATATAGTACGACTACCTTTATACAAAGAAGTTAAGAACTTACGGTCAATGATATGCCATGACTATCTATGCCAAAAAGAAGATTTCAATTTTGTAAATATAAATGTAAGTGTGTAATTTTTGATTTTATAAAAATGGATAATTACCACGTGAATCACTGTTTACATTTACTCGGAAGAAATTGTTCCGAGTATTCTTTATTTTGATTGGTTAATTTGTTACCTGGATACAGGACGCTCATATATATTTCTTTGTTTCGGGATTCGCGGTACATTTGAAAATTTTCATTGAAATTATTTACATGAGCAACATTAACCAGGAAATTCGGGCAGTTTTACCCAGGCGTGTGAAGAAGAGTTTTGATTACAGAGTTTTCGATCAACTTGGTATGCAGTCCGAGGCAGTAACCACAGAATCAGAGGTTGGTGACGAGCTTGTGCACGGTGCGACTGGTGGATCTGACAGTATGTCAAAGGTGGATTATGAAGACCTGAAAGAACGTCTTTCTATTTATTTGGATTCGGAGGAGTCGGACACCGATGAGGAAACTAAAGAATTGGTCAGGAAACTCAAGGAAGTTAAACAGAAGGAGAAAGCAATGAAGAACAAGAAGAGAAAGGTGGAATTACGACAGGAAATAGAGAAGAGAATGAAGGAATTGGAGGAGTTGGAGGAGCTCGAGTTAAAAGGGGCCTCTAAGCCGAAGAAGGAGAAATCCGGCAAGAAGGTGGAACAGTCCAAGAAGATCAAAGGTAAAAACAAACAAAGAAACAGATAAAGAGAAAGGTAAAGAAACAGATAAAGGTAAAGATAAAGGCAAAGGCAAAGGGGCAGTGAAAGATAGTAAAGGTGATGAACTTTCTAGTTTAGGTATTAAACATTTGAGAAAAGATGCAAAGACTAAGAAAATTGTAGGGAAACACATGAAGCAAATGATAGCCACAGAGTCTGACTCAGAGTCTGATTCTTCTTTAAGTAGTAGTTTAAGTTCTGATAGTAGCATGAGTAGTACGGGTAATGAGTCGGAGCCAAATTTTGTATCTAGTTCGGACTCTGATAGTCAAACTACACATAAAAAGAAAAATAAGCATAGAAAAAAGAAGGTCAGATCTGGTATTAAGGATAGACCTCATGATAAGGTTAAAATTAAAATGAACTGGCCGCAATCTGAACTCAAATATGAGTTTACAAACAGAAAGGCTGTGGAATTTAGACAGCTAACCATGCGTCAGTTTTGTGCTGGTGAATTAGAAATTATAAGACATTGCAAAATTGGTAAAAAAGAAAGAGAGGGTAGATTATCTTTACTGAACAAAATTTGTTATTATGCTAGTGAATTTGAATGGTCTGTGCTGTTAAATTTTTATGCAGCATGGGTAAAATTACTTGAAAAAGGTGAGAATGTCTGGTCTGATGATACTTCTCTGTTGGAGGTTAGAATGTTAATAGGAAAGAAAGTGTTGAATAAAACTGTTAGTAAATATTCAGATAAATCTTCTGAAAAGAATTTTGATAAAAAAATTTGGTATTGTCCTTTGTATCAGAGAAATAAATGTAACGTTTCGAAGGATGGTCATAATTTGGATATTGCAGGCAAAATTAGATTTGTACAACATGTTTGTGCCACATGTTTACGGGAGGATAAGGCTAAAATGAAACATCCAGAGAGTTCATCAGCTTGTCCTCATATGTCGTGACTAGAATTAGAAAAAGCTGTTAATAGCATTGGGAATTTTAATTCAAAAGTGATAGATACTTTTTATCCTGAATGGTTACTTGTAGATTCAAATAAGGACAAAATGCTGATTGATAAAGGGGAAATCTCTCAGTCAATTGAGGTTTTTAAAAGTGATACTTGTACAGTTAATAATGACAATTATAGAATTTCAAGTAAAAGGGAAGTAAATAAATCTTTACCAATTCAGTCATCTTTGAATTTAAAAATTGATGAATTTTGTCATAAACACAAAAAGTGTTTAATTTGTGATTTGAATGTTAATTCCTTAGATTTACAGTATTTTGTGGATATTCAGAGAGAAATTAAATTATCAGGTTTACCGAATTATTTAGGTTGTAAAATACCAGTTTTTTCAAAGTTAAAAATAGAATTTTTTAGATCTATGTTAGTTGACTATAGTGATCACATTTTGTGTGACTTATTAGAATTTGGTTTTCCCATTGGTTATACAGCAGGTGATATAGTAGATATCAAAAAGCCTCGTAATCATAGCGGTGCTAGAGATTTTCCAGATTTCATTTTGAAGTATTTGAAAAAGGAGTTAGAATATAAAGCTGTTATTGGGCCTTTAAAAGTGAACCCTTTTATATATTCTTCGTTAGTGTTATCTCCTTTAAATTCAGTTCCAAAGAGTACACCAGGTGAAAGAAGGGTAATACTAGATTTTTTGAAAATTGCATTAATGCAGGTATTGATAAAGATATTTATTTGGGTGAATCAGTTAATTTGACTTATCCATCAGTAGATGATTTTGTTAATCTTATTAAGTTAAAAGGCAGAAATTGTGGTATTTTTAAGAGGGACTTGAAACGGGCTTATCGCCAAATTCCAATTGATCCTGGAGATATCAATTTTGTAGGATTTCATTGGAAAAATTACATTTTTGTAGACAGAGTTTTAAGTATGGGACTTAGGTCATCAGCTCATATTTGTCAGAGAGTGACTTCATCGGTAGTTTACATGATGAAGCAGTCTGGACATTTATTATTAAACTATTTAGATGATTTTGCTGGAGCTGAAAAATCAGAAGATGCAAATGTTGTATTTGATTTATTAGGTAGACTTTTAAACAGTTGTGGTATTGAAGAATCAGTGGAGAAGGCTAGCTCTCCAAGTACAGTTATGACATTTTTAGGAGTGAAGTTTGACACTTCGGAACTTACAATTTCAGTAACAACTGAGAGAGTGGAAGAGATTTTATTGTTGGTAAAGACTTGGTTAAATTTACTGGTTGCTACAGTTAGACAGTTACAGTCACTGTTAGGTAAATTACATTTTGTATCGAATTGTGTAAGACCAGGAAGGCTATTTGTATCTAGATTGCTTACTTGGCTTCGTAGTTTACCAGATGACAAATGTGACCATGTTATTCCTTTGTATATAAGGAAAGATTTATTATGGTGGTATCATTTTTTAAAGTCTTATAATGGTGTTTCTATGATGGCTTTAGAAGATTGGTCTCAGCCAGATGAAATATTGGAGACAGATGCAACTTTGAGTGGATGTGGAGGTTGGTTTTTTGAAAAAAGAGAGAGTTTTTTCATGTTGAATTTCCTTCCTTTTTAATGGATTTGAATTTGCATATAAATTAATTTGAATTGGTTGCTTTGATGATTAGTGTTAAAGTATGGAGTGTACATTTTGTAAATAGAAAGATTTTAGTGAGATGTGATAATCAATCTACTGTGATGGTTTTGAATTCTGGTTGTACTAGAGATGCTTATATGCAATGTTGTTTAAGAGAAATTTTATTTTATGCTGCAAAGTATAATTTTGAAATTAAGGCTGTTCATTTTCCTGGAGTTGAAAACAGAACAGCAGATATTTTGTCAAGATGGCATTCTGATTCAAGATTTGAAGACTTATTTTATGAATTGCCTGTGGTAAGACTAGGTAAATGTTTTGAGAAATTTGTCTATTCAGGTCTTTTTCAGTTTACGCATGATTGGTAATTTATTGCAGATTTACAGCTGAATTTGTTGAAAGTGGATCAACAGACATCGTGCAAGTCAGCCTTTGCTCGTGGCACTTTTGAGAACATTAAAGTTCAGTGGAGGACTTTTTTAACATTTTGTATTTATTTCGGTTTTAAATTTTTACCAACATCTTTGAATACTGTGTGTTTGTATGCTCAATTTTTGAGCAGGTCTTTTAAATCAGTGCATTCTATTAAAAATTATATTAATGGAGTAAGATTATTGCATTTATACAATGATTTGGAGTTTCCTTATCTACAAAGTTTTTCATTAAAACTTACTTTGAAAGGTTTACAGAGATTAAATCCTCATTTACCAAGGAAAGCGCTTCCTATAACTCCTTTGATTTTAAAACAGATTTATGAGTTTATGGATTTGAATGATCCCAAAGATAAGACTTTCTGGAGTTTGTTTTTGTTAGCCTTTTTTATGATGAGTAGAAAATCTAATCTTGTTCCTAATTCAGAAAAGGAATTTGATGAAAATAAGCAATTATGTAGAGGGGACATTATTATTGAAAATTATGTTTTAATTATTATTTTGAAATGGTCTAAAACAATTCAGTTTGGACAAAGAAAGTTGAGAATTCCAATTTCTAGTATTCATGGGAGTATTTTATGTCCAGTTAATGCATACAAGAATATGATCGAAGCTATTCCAGCTGTTAAAAAGGATCCTGCCTTTTGTAAAGTTAAAAAGGGACGCATCCTACCCATTATTTATAAAGAGTATCAAAATAAGCTTAGATATTTAATACAAAAAACAGGTCGTAACTCTTTGTTTTACTCTACTCATAGTTTTAGAAGAGGGGGTGCATCTTTAGCTTTTGATGCTGATGTTTCTACTGAACTAATTCAACTTCATGGAGATTGGCATAGTGATGCTTATAAAAATTATTCAGAATTTACTTTGGAACAAAAACTACAAGTTTCACAAATGATGTCAAAGAGTGTTTCCTTGTTAGGTTACTAATTTAAACTGTTTCTTTGCAGAACCAGGAACTTTTCTAATAGTGTCAGACTCAATTGCAAAATATGTGAAGCTTGAGAATGCTGATGTGTTTGCGTTTCGGGGGGCTTCCATAGGAGAAATAACCTATCAGCTTAACAAGAACAAGGGGAGTATTTATGAAGGTTATAAATGTTTAATAATTCATTGTGGTACCAATGATATTCATATTTTATCTATTGATCAGTTTAAGTCTGCTTATTGTAATTTGATTTCAACTGCTAAGTTGTTGTTTCCTTCTATGGTTATTGCTATGTCTGGTATTCTTCCTCGTCCTGTAGATTTTGAGGAAACAGGTCAAAAAATTAAGGCAGTTAATATGGCTTTGTTAAATTTATGTTTGAGTTATAATGTAGAGTTCATTCATTCGTATAGATATTTTTTGAAATGTGGAAAGCCAAAGGTGGAGTTATTTGCATATAAAGATGGTGGTTTGCACCTAAATTGTGAAGGTACAAGGCAGTTAGGGGTATATTTTAAAAGACGGGTTGCTCATTTGATTTAGATATGTTAACTTGTCATTTGAGATGATTTTCTCAGATGGAGTTAAAGGATTAGTAGTGGTTGAATTTTATGTTTCTGCCATACTTCCTTTTGTTTCTTTTAGTTTATGGTTGATATTATTTCTTCCATACTAAAATTTTGATATTTTGTATTTTATTTTCCTTAATATGTAGGGGTTGTATTTGTTTGTTGGGTTATGATGTAGTAATGTTTATTTATATATTATGTACTAATATTTTTTATTTTATATTGCAGGTAAGGGACTCTTTTCAGTGAGTATTGTTCACACTGTGGGGTGATGTTTCTTTTCATATGAGATATGGGTTCTTGTATGGAGAAAAGTTTATGTTCAGGGTTGATATTGTTTCTTCCTTGCTTGCTTTATTTATTTAGTTTGTGCTGGATATTATTTCTTGCATGCTAGATTAACAAGCTTAAATTGTGTATTGTTTATATGTTAGTTTAAATTAATTTGCTTAATTCTTTGTGCAACACAGTTGTTTGTTTATTTTTTGGCGGCCGTTGGCTTGGCGGCTAGCTCATGTGTTTATTCGACTGTTTGGACTAATATATTGAACATTTCTAATGGCTAGACGTTATATTTAACATTAACTTTACTTGTTATATGTGACTGTCAGTGGTATAATCGAGTGTTTGTCCTGTGCTGTGAAATATATTTATTTGTCTTGTGTATATATATAATGTGCCGTAATAAAATTGAGTAACTTTGAGTTCTTTTGTGAGAAGCCTGGTAATTGACCTAAGCATCAATAAAACAACTTGACCTACGTATGAAGTATACACGCCTGGATCATCCTCAAATCTCGACAAAACTACCTCAACAAAGTGGTTAACTGACAAAAGTTTACTTGCACATCATTAAGGTAATTGGCGCAATCAGGGTTTTGTCAAAGATCAGCTCGTTCTTTTTCTCAAATTTTTTATTGGAAAGTATCAAGTTGTTAATATTCACCAACTCATCTCTACATAAATTTTACAGACGCCATCTCAAGTTGGTTGCCTGTATGGAATATCCTTTACACAGATGATAGCAGATATGTTCCTACTGTCACAACTGTCCTCGTGTCCTTTTCACGAAATGTGACCTACCAAATTATATTGTAACCAGGTGTACGAACTTGAGCAACACAACGGGTCCCACATGTGAAGCAGGATCTGCGTACCATCCATGCACCTGAGATCACCCTCATTCTTTTTAGAAGGGATATGTCTTGTTTTGTCTTTCGTTTCCTATGTTGTGTTTTGTATACTGCTCTTTGTCTTTTTGTTTTTTTTTAAGACATGGCGTTTTCAGATTATTTTAAATCTATGAGTTTGAATGTCTATCTGGTATCTCTTGCCCCTCTTTTTCTCAGGAAAAATGGAAATCCGTGTCATTTAACTTGTCTCCCCTTGAGCGGGATTTCTGCTCTTGGCATAAGAAATGACAGGCTAGTTCTTACTTCAAGTAAACAAACTCAAGATCCTTCAGCTACTTCTTCTGTATAATGGAACATAGAATTAATGGTAAATGTAAATGCCTGATACATTTCCTTTTTAAGGAGCTCCATTTGAAAATCTTTCTCAAAAGACTAAAGGATTTAGTGGGGCAAGCACATTGGATTCCCATATATAGGCATGTCAATATTCTAACAAGAGTGCATACACTGAAATGTCTCACCTTCTTTACTAATCATTGATATTATATTTATAGTCTTAAGTATAAAGCTTTATTACAACTGTCACATAAATGTTACATTAACCAAGATAACTAAACAAAGACCAATGAACCATGAAAATGGGGTCAAGGTCAGATGAACCATGCCAGGCTGACATGTACAGCTAACAATGCTTCCATAAAACAAATATAGTTGTCCTAATACTCATAATTTAATAAAAATAGACCAAAACCCAAAAATTTGACAGAGCAATGAACTGTGAAAATGAGGTCAAGGTCAAATAAAACCTGCACGACTAATATACAGATCATAAAATATTTCTATACACTTAATATAGTTGACCTATGGCGTATGGTATTTGATAAAAAGACCAAAACTGAAAAAAATAACTTTGACCACTGAACCATGAAAAGGAGGTCAAGGTCAGATTACATCTGTCTGCTAGACATGTTCACCTTACAATAATTCCATACAACAAATATAGTAGACCTATTGCTTAAAGTATGAGAAAAACAGACCAAAACACAAAAACTTAACTATAACCACTGAACCATGAAAATGAGGTCACGGTCAAATGACACCTGCCAGTTGGACATGTACACCATCCAGTGCTTCCATGCACCAATCTATAATAGCCCTATTGCTTATAGTATCTTAGATATGGACTTGACTACCAAAACTTAACCTTGTTCACTGAGCCATGAAATGAGGTCGAGGTCAAGTGAAAACTGTCTGACAGACATGAGGACCTTGCAAGGTATACACATACCAAATAGAGTTATCCTATTACTTATAAGAGAGATTTCAACATTACAAAAAATCTTAACTTTTTTTCAAGTGGTCACTGAACCATGAAAATGAGGTCAAGGACATTGGACATGTGACTGACGGAAACTTCGTAACATGAGGTATCTATATACAAAGTATGAAACATCCAGGTCTTACACCTTCTAAAATATAAAGCTTTTAAGAAGTGATCTAACACTGCCGCCGCCGCCGGATCACTATCCCTATGTCGAGCTTTCTGCAACAAAAGTTGCAGGCTCGACAAAAATCAAGTCCTGCATGTTCATTTTTGAATTTTAGTTTTTAAACCAAACCAGACAGATGGGTAATGGTAGATTCCAGAAAGATCCAAATCTTTGTGTCCAGCTGGAATCTCAAAGACGAACAAGAGTGCACATTTATGATTTGTTTTTTAGTTTATAGTTTTAATATCTTTTTTTTATAAGTATTCACTGAACCTTGAAATGAGGTCAGGAACAACACATATGCCAGACAGAAACTTCAAACAATATGTATAAAAAGTATAAAGGCATAAAATCTAGTACCTTCTGAAATATAAAGCTTAATACAAAAAGTTCAAAACCACTCTCTGCTGCCTCCCGAGTTATCCTTAAAAGTCTCACATTTGTGACTTTCATTCCAGGCAAGACAATAAAACTATATATACCTGTTATGCCATTGACAACCATGAAAAATAATGTTTGGTCCTTTATCAGTACAGGGATACAAGGTTTATTATGGAAGAAAGATAAGAACTTCAGATCATTGTAGGTAGATGTAGTACGAGTCTTCATAAAACATTTGCCATCATATTATTAACATTAGACACGGATTAAGATGGACAGCAATTGGCCCATTTTCAATAAAATTGAATTCTTAAACAAGTCTTCAGTTGTTAATTTCTATGTTATTTTTGTCTCTTTTGGAGAATTGTCTCAATGGCAATGATACCACATCTTCTTTTTTTAATATATTCAAGTTCATTTTTAAGGGTCACTGATATCAAAAAGACACTGATCATAATGTATAGGTCAATGTTGCTTCATTCATCTTAGGTCTGTGTGTCCGTTCGTCCATCCTTCAGTCCGTCTGTCCTGCTTCGGGTTAAAGTTTTTGGTTAAGGTAGTTTTTGATGAAGTTGAAGTCTAATCGACTTTAAACTTGGTACACCTGTTCCCTAAGATATGATCTTTATAATTTCAATGCCAAATTAGAGTTTTTACCCCAATGTCACGGTCCACTGAACATGGAAAATGATAGTGCGAGTGGGGCATTCGTGTACTGGGGACACATTCGTGTTTAGTTGTAGTTCTATAAAAGATCATTTTTCTTCGAGTATCAAATATAATAATATCATCAAAAATCAAGGAAAATGAGGTCAATGACCGATAAACTAAGACAAGATGAATTAAGGCATCAACCATTTGATTTTCTGGGGGGGCTTTGGATTTTTTTTCTGAACAAACTTTTTTTTTTCAATTTTAGCGTTACATATAGTGGCAGCTGAGAGTGAAACAAACAAAAATTTTCTCAGGGTCCACCCCCCCCCCCCCCCCCCCCCCCCCCGGAAAATCAAATGGTTGCTGCCTAAGACAGGCTGATATGTACACTTTGCAATCATTACACACAGAAAATATAGTTTACCTACGGTTTATTGTATAGGAGAAACAGACCCCACCTGGAAATTCTCTTTGACCAAAGAGGTCAGACTAGTGATAACTGCCAGACAAAATTTAACACTTACAATCATTCCATACACCAAACATAGTTGTCTCTTGCTTTTGTATAAGTAAAACCAACAATGACATAAACACAAAATCTAAATATAACTCTCCTATGACTCATAATAAGTGAAAAATTCACATAACAAAACAATCTTATCCTTTTTTTATCAGCATTCACTGAACCTTGAAAAAAGGTCACAAACAACACACATATGCCAGACAGAAACTTACTAAAATATGTATAAAAAGTATGAAGGCATCAAATCTAGTACCCTCTGAAATATAAAGCTTAATGTACCTGTAATGTCATTGACAACCATGAAAAATAATGTTTGGTCCTTTATCAGTACAGGGACAAGAGGTTTATTATGGAGGAAGGATAAGAACTTGGCAACGTTCAGATCATTGTAGGTAGATGTAGTACGAGTCTCCATAACACATTTGCTATCATATAATTAACATTAGATACAGATTTAAGACGGACAGCAACTGGCCCATTTTCAATAAACTGAATTCTTAAACAAGTCTTCAAGGCCGTATGATGACCTATAGTTGTTAATGTCTATGTTATTTTTGTCTCTTTTGGAGAATTGTCTCATTGGCAATGATACCACATCTTCTTTTTTTTATATTCAAGTTCATTTGTAAGGGTCACTGATATCAAAAAGACACTGATCATAATGTATAGGTCAATGTTGCTTCATTCATCTTAGATCTGGAAAAAGATGATAAACATCCATCCCTATAGATTTATGTCCTGTATAAATAGCTTATACCTGATTTTTCACACAGAAAAAAGAAAAGGATATATGAAATGCAAAATACTATTGTCACATTATATATATTTATTGTTCTTCTATTTTTGTCTTTTTGTCTGTTGATGTCTGTTCTGTGTTTATATCTGTATCTGATTTTCTTTTCTTTTGTTGTGACTGGGCACTGAAAAAACAAATGTATAAGTTATTGCAAGTTATTGTTCAATTATTCATATATTTAAATATGATTTTTATTGCAAGTTATTGTTCAATTATTCATATATTTAAATATGATTTTTATTGCAAGTTATTGTTCAATTATTCATATATTTAAATATGATTTTTATTGCAAGTTATTGTTCAATTATTCATATATTTAAATATGATTTTTATTGCAAGTTATTGTTCAATTATTCATATATTTAAATATGATTTTTATTGCAAGTTATTGTTCAATTATTCATATATTTAAATATGATTTTTATTGCAAGTTATTGTTCAATTATTCATATATTTAAATATGATTTTTATACAAACTGTAAGAAGTTTTATACTTCCCTAAACTACAAACAATGAGAAATACTACACACAGTGAGAAATATTACACACAATGAGAAATACTACACACAATAAGAAATACTACACACAATGAGAAATACTACCTGTACTCAAAATGTATTTTAAAGAAAATGTCATCAATGATCCATGGTTATAATTTGATACATGACAAGGTTATAATTTGATACTAAAGTATTTATCACACATTGTATATATACAACAAATAACCTCAATTGAAACGAGATACAACAATGCTCATACAATTGCATACCAAATATCATTGAAAGACCAACAGATTTTCTCTGAAGTCAACTTAATCCCAAATTTTTACAGTTAAAATAATAAAGTATGCAAGTCAAGAGTTTGATACGAAGATTCTATAGGTCAATGAGTATCAAAATTGAATCCAATATAATATCCATTGTCCAACTCTTTATATATAGTAAACAGACTGTTACTCTGTCTTTCCATTGAATGTAGGTGTCAATCTTAATTACAATGTCTGAGCAAACAACCAAACAAAGCAAGGAAGGCATTTAAACTCTTGGTTTGCAGGCTTTATTATTTTAACTGTAATATTTAAAAGATGCAAAAGTAAATGGACCATGACTGAGTGGACAACCATGTCAATGAGATTTGTCAATATTAATAAAAATGCACACTAAATGTCACTGATTTATCATAATGGTTCCCTAAACTAGTTTAGTCACAAACTTTTTATTGCTATCTAGGCAAAATGTAGCATGTGTAGTAAATTACTGAATCTAAACTGAGGAGGTAGAACCATAAAATATCTATGGAAAACATTTTACAGATGTTAATACAACCGAATATCAATACATTTACTTACAATAAGAGGTTCCCTTAAACTGACCTTACCAAAAATTGTGTGTTTTTAAACTATGCAAAAGTTTCAAAGTTTATGAACCATAACTGAGGGGTGGGGACTGATGAATCTCAATGGCAATGAACTTTTTAGGCTATCTATTATAAATAAAACCTGTTGACAGAAGTGCGCATTGTGAAAGTTAAAACAACAATCAGTTATAATGCACACATAACACCTATATGTGTAAAAAAAAATATATTTCACCCAGTCACTGAACAAATTAATTAAACCCAACTTTCTCCATATCAAGTCAAAATTCAAATATATTAATATAATCATGGACTTGACTGACAATGCAAGCAACATTTTATTCCACTTGATGTAGTGCTTTAATCTTTACATAAATAGTCCTTAAATTGAATTATTAATTTTTAAACAAAAATGTGTCCATAGTACATGGATGCAACATCTGCACTCTCATTTTCTATGTACAGTGGACCGTGAAAGTAGATTCTCTAATTTGGCTTTAAAATTAGAAAGATGGTATCATAGGGAACATGGGACTTCAACTTCATCAAAAACTACCTCGACCACTAAAATCTTTAAACTGAAGCAAGACAGACTGATGGACAAAGGGACTGATGGACGAACAAATGGACACACAGACCAGATATTACATAATGCCCATAAATGGGTAAAAAAAATAAACTATATGAAAGTATTTTATTATATCATATTCCTAAAAATTAGACAAAACTAAATATATTACCTATAAATGTGTGCCTGCTGTTTATTCATTACTGAATTGCACATTTTTCTGACTTTTGGACTGAACTTCTTTTTCTCTGATATCAGCTTTTTAACTATATCTCTAGACAACTGTTAGAAAAAGATAACAAAAAGAAGTATTAGTTATAAAAAGTAAAATCACAAAAATACTGATCTCAGAGGAAAATCAATTTATAAAATAGACAAAATGATATTTAAGGAAAAGCTACATACAAATAATGTAATCAAAATATTGAATGAGCATTTATTTTTGAGAATCTTATCTTGTTGTAATCTGTGCAGTATCAAAAACATCATAAAAAATTTAGTACTGTGGATTTGCTATTATTCGTTGGATACCAATTTTTGTGGGTTTCATGGACACAGGTGAACCACAAATTCAAATATTCACCAAATATCATATTTTCAAAAGGCTTTCTTTACAGAGATTGGCATAACCAAATATTCTTTAATATGCAAGTTTTCAGCGATCAGCGAAAATTGATACCCACAAATATAAATGAATCCACAGTATTGTTATTTACAAAGACTTGAAAACACTTCAGCTCAACAGGATTTTTAAGTATCATATGATCACAGTAGGCACAGAGCAGATAAAAACTTCTACAATCTTTATTGATGTCATGAATAAAATTCCAAGGAGACACATTATATTAATGTCACAAATAAGGCAATATACATTCAGCAGGGTTTCCCCTGCAGTCACCGTTTTTGCATTTTTCCAAAAAAAGACAATTATAGCAATTGAATTTGCAGGAAATTTTTTGTGGATTAAAGAAAACTTTTAAATTTGAATATTTGATTTTGTGGTTTGTATGGTATAGCAAAAGTTTGCATAAAAGGATACAGAACATAAATGAGTCATTGAAGATTTTAATTCATGGTTAACCTGTACCCACAGAATCCACGAAAATTCATAAAACAAATAATAATGTGCATCATTCCACATTTCACAACAAACACAAAGAGTATAGTCAATGGCCACAGAATGACAAATTGTTCATAAATTCAAAAGTAATAAACAGTTGTAGACAAACATGGCAATTCTTACCACAGCTTTCTCGGACATTGCGAACAGCCTGCTCAAAACTATAACTACTTCTTCTATTAATTTACTCTTTTGAAATCTGTCCATATTTCTAACAGCCTGTAAAATAAACTCATCATAGATACCAGTGTTCAAATTTATATTTGTGCCTGACGCTTTCATCTACAAAAGACTCAACAGTGAGGCTCGAGTTAAAAAATGTGAAAGGTCAAATAATGTACGAAGCTTAAAAGCATTAAGGACCAAAAACTCCCAACATTTTGCCAAACACAGCTAAAATCTTATGAGTGAATACTAAATAAAAGCAATTATGTCCAGTATATTTAGAATTCTTTTGTTAGTTTTAAAAAGGTGTCTTAAAATCTTTGTGGTTCTGTTTGGCAAATAGTAGATAAGCTTAATGCATATTATAAAAGTTATTGATGATTGGGTAAACATCACAATAGCACTACTTTGTTTAATAAATAGAAATTAAAATTGTACCTTTGGCATTTTTATTTCTTCATATTTACAAATGTCTCTAGGTATTACAAATTTGATGAGAATGACAAAAAACAATTTTAGATAACAGCAGTTTTGAAGTAACAGGAGTAAATTTAATGCAGATTTAATTGGCTTAAACATTTTACTTTGAATTATCAGGAATTTTGTGATACAACAGTTTGAAATAATTATAGTGTAACTGTTTAAAGTACATGTACTGTAATTTTTTTGGTAGATTATTTTATTGCAGTACATATGATTCTTCTCTTTAGTGTTTTGTACTATTATATTTCAAACACGACTCTGATTTCAGATGAGACAATTTGTATTATTCAATAATAAATTAAATAGGTAGTCACTGCACCGTTCAGTTTTTAAATGTGTTTCTTTCTATAGGGAATAGCATATCATTGAAGTGTACATAATTGCATGTGTTAAATCGTGTAAACGTGATTTCAAGAAAACTAGAACCTTTTAGTGCATGCATATTTTATGTTTGATGAAACAAAAAGCATTAACATAAAATATCTAAGATTTTAATTACTCAATGGGGTATTGATTTCAAATTTCAACAACTGGAGTGTGCTTCCTTATGAATATTGACAAAAGCATGATAACTTTCCTAAAACAATCTTTTAACCTTCAAATTTATAATAATATTTTAAAATTAATTGTTTCAACTTAAGATGTATATAATACCTGATATATTACTGATATATTATATATAGATCTTCTAGATCTTCTGTTAATAAAAATAAAATACCATACTATAGGAATATTGCTTTAATGTTGTTGAAAATTGTCCTTTGCTGTTTTGCTGACTAGTATACCTCAGTACTCTACTACCAAGGATATACTTTCAAGCATATGCAAACTAGTACTTTTAAAAGTCTTGTGGCCAAAGAATGGCAAGAAAACCAAGTTTGCTAATATTGTCAATTTAACATAAAACCAGATGCTCCGCAGGGCGTAGCTTTATACGACCGCAGAGGTTGAACCCTGAACGGTTGGGGCAAGTATGGACACAACATTCAAGCTGGATTCAGCTCTAAATTTGGATTGTGATTAAATAGTTGACACAGCATAGGTTTCTGACACAGAATGAATGTGTTCTAATGAACTTAATTTTTTTGTTTTCTCTTAGAGCAATTCACTATGCTGTTGAATAATAATCCTCTCAAAAAAATATTTGAAGAAATTTTCTTTTTATTTATGAAATTTCAAATGAGAAAAATTGAACCCAATTTTTTTAATCACATTTCCCTTTCCCTTATTCCAAAACTAATCTCAATTAAAATTTCTAATCATTGCTAATGGAGTTTGCAACAATAACTACTCATTTAAATACATCATAAAATATTAAGATGTAAAAAAAACTGCTTGTTATCACTGAATGGTAAAGATTATTTTAATTTATCAGTTGGTAGTAAAAAGTGAACATACATTGTATATTGTATATAACAAAGATTTAAGATGATTCGGGACAAAGAAAGATAAAAAAAATTCTTGCTATTGCACAATATTTTGCAATTAGATATTTCTTGCTTACTATTCTGGACAAAGAAAGATAACTCTAATTTAAAAAAAAATTTTGCTATTTCACAATATTGTGCAATTAGATATTTCTTGCCATTGTGCAATACTTTGCAATTGAAAAGACTTGCTATTGCACAATACTTAATATAATAATTTCAGATCCTGATTTGGACCAACTTGAAAACTGGGCCCATAATCAAAAATCTAAGTTCATGTTTGGATTCAGCATATCAAAGAATCCCATTTATTCAATTTTTGATGAAATCAAACAAAGTTTAATTTTGGACCCCCAACTTGAAAACTGGGCCAATAATCAAGAATGTAAGTACATTTTTAGATTCAGCATATCAAAGAACCCAACAAATTCGTTTTTTGTCAAAATCAAACTATGTTTAATTTTGGACCCTTTGGACCTTAATGTAGACCAATAAGAAAACGGGACCAAAAGTTAAGAATCTACATACACAGTTATATATCAAAGAACCCCCGATTATTCAATTTTGATGAAATCAAACAAAGTTTAATTTTGGACCCTTTGGGCCCCTTTTTCCTAAACTGTTGGGACCAAAACTCCCAAAATCAATACAAACCTTCCTTTTATGGTCATAAACCTTGTGTTTAAATTTCATAGATTTCTATTTACTTTAACTAACGTAATGGTGCAAAAACCAAGAAAAATGCTTATTTGGGTCCCTTTTTGGCCCCTAATTCCTAAACTGTTGGGACCTAATTTGCCAAAATCAATACCAACCTTCCTTTTGTGGTCATAAACATTGTGTTTAAATTTCATTGATTTCTATTCACTTAAACTAAAGTAATTGTGCGAAAACCAAGAATAATGCTTATTTGGGCCCTTTTTTTGCCCCTAATTCCTAAACTTTTGAAACCAAAACTCCCAAAATCGATCCCAACCTTACTTTTGTAGTCATAAACCTTGTGTCAAAATTTCATAGATTTCTATTAACATAAACTAAAGTTATAGTGCGAAAACCAAGAAAATGCTTATTTGGGCCCTTTTTGGCCCCTTATTCCTAAAATGTTGGGACCAAAACTTCCAAAATCAATACCAACCTTCCTTTTGTGGTCATAAACCTTGTGTTAAAATTTCATAGATTTCTATTAACTTTTACTAAAGTTAGAATGCGAAAACTAAAAGTATTCGGATTTCAAATTTTGCGGTCGTATAAAAACAACAAAGAATATATTGTCAAGTAACATTTATTAGTAGAGTACAATGTTATACAATGTACTGCTATCTTAGAATGTTCTACATGGAATATAAAGTTGCTTTTCATTTTAATACAGATGACTGTTAACATCCCAATGACATTGGTTCAAAAAACACAATACTGATAAACTATTTCCTTTCATCTATTGCATCGTTCACAATATTGAACAATCTAAAATAATCTATTGCTCTAAATTTACAAATTATTGCATGTTGTTATTATTGTCATTGCTGATGAAGAATGGGGGAAAAAATGCCAGATCAATTATTGCGATTCCATGAAAAAACGCAAACATATATGGATATGTGTCAAATATTAGAATGTTAGTTCTTATTATTGCAATAAACACCTAGCTGCATTATTCACATTTATTTTAATAAAAACCAAGCAATAATTTCTGAAAATGCAGTACTATCTAGTTTGTTTGCAAACAAGCATTCAATGACTACATTACCTCAGTGATTAGTGATACAAATTGCTAAAAACTTACATATTCAATGGCCTCTAGAGACTCTGTTGTTAACTTGTCCCACTCAGTTTCATCCAAACTGTCTTGCTAAAAATACAATGTTTTATGTTTGATATATAATAACTCTGTTTAAGGACTTAGGGTAAGAAGTTAGGAATATGACAGTTATTATCCATTTGTTTAATGTGTTTGAGTTTTTGATTTTGCCATTTGATTTTGAACTTTCTGTTTTGAATTTTCCTCTGAGTTCAGCATTTTTATAATTTTACCTTAGAATCACAAAAATTTAATAAATGCAAAAGTATCTAAAAACATTTACAGCTTGTCAACACTACTTTTAGTCTACAAATTCAACTAAACTAACATGACACACTTCTTTTGTTTTATAATCAAAGCTTTGTTATCATTTCAGGAAATCATAGGGCACACAGGTATAGCATCAAAATAAAATTGCAACACTGACAAAAGATCAAAAACAACATTTCCTTAATTGCAAAGAAATTCAATAAAACTCGAGATCAATTTACTCTTCATACAACCAGGAATTGTTTTGTTTTTTCTTTAAATTGTGTTTGCTTATGGCTGCCTTAGACAATGTTTGAACAGTTTGCTTCAAAAGAAAATAAAGGGCTGCGCTTTAGCGCATGATACGCCCGTTGCTCTTTTAACTTGTCTTTTATGCTTTAAATGAATTTATATGATCAACTTAAAATAGTGTGAGCCCTGTCAAATACCCTCCCCCCAAATAATAAATAAAAATGCACAAAAAAATTGGCACTATTAAGGACAATAGATATAAACAATTTATCAAAGTTGCATAAAATTTTGTGAAAGTGTTAGTTATTGTCCCAAAATTGGAAATTCCCCCCTTTTTTAAGCATAAAAATTCATAACACGGAAATGTAAAATTTGAAATTTATAAAAACTGAAAGGGAGCTTACATCAATAGATATAAACAATTCACCAGAATTTTATGGACATTGGTGAAAGCCTTTTTGTGTAATTGTCCGAAGTGTTGAAAATCCCCCCTTTTTTATGAATAAAGCCCCATAAATCCAAAACTTAAAAATCTGAAATTAAAAAAAAACGAAAGGGAGCTTACGTCAATAGATATAAACAATTCACCCAAGTTTCATGGAAATTGGTGAAAGTGTTTTTGAGTTATTGTCCAAGTGTGGACGACGGACGGACAGACAGACAATGGTATACCATAATACCATAGTTAAATGGGGATTGAAATCCCCTTTATTTGGCTAATCAATGCATTTGAATTGGAAAGTATGCTGTTTCGAAACCTCCCCTCTTTTATCTAAGGTTGGAACCAACCCTTTAAAAAATGATGGATTTCCCCTGCATGGGTATCAATTCTTTGGATTGAGCAAAAGTTACATGTCCTTGGGTTCTTGAATTTGTGGATATTAGATTCTGAAATTTGAACCCATCAGAAGCAAATATGTCTGAAAATAATCCTGAGGTGATTATTTTCTCTTACATGTTCGTTTTTCATTTCTGACAACATGCAACAAATTTCATAAAATAAGCGCTTTCAGAATTAAGCTGATTTAACTCTGGAATATAATTGTCAGAAGTGTAAAACACTTATTAACCAGAGATGGAATGATTAACAGATCATGTACATCAAAGGTTTTAATTGGGGCATAAACATGCCATTTAAAGATAAGGTTGCAAAAAATATTCACAAATATACTTTGAATTAATACTTGTGAAATAAAAAAGCAATCCAATATGAAATAATTATTTTTATTCGTCTTTCATTTCTGGCAATATCATTAAATTTTTAATAATAAAATAATTGCTTTCAGAAATAAGCTGAATCATCTCTAAATACAAATCGTCCCATTGAAGGAAATTGTAAATTAATTATTCTAATTGTTGCACACCTGTAATCAGATCTTATGACAATAATTAACCTGAGATCAAATTTAAATGATCAACAGATAAACCATTATCAAAGGTGTTCAATAGGTCATAAACAAGCCATTTAAAGAAAATGGTTGCATGAAAATTCCACAAATTAGAACTACCACAGGACAATTCAACAAACGTTTTGTCCTTCTCAGTTTTAAAAATTACAGCAGTTATGAATTCTCTAATTTCCATATATTTTCCAACAATGCAATATTACTATTCATGCTTTATTTATAATAGCTACATTCAATCGAAAAAACAAAATTCAAAAGATGGAAAAACAAGAGGCTCTCAAGAGCCTGAATCGCTCACCTGAATTTTTTGTTTAATCTCTCATCAATGATTATTTTTGGCTTTTCAATTTATTTAAATGTTCTTTGAATCGTCCTATTTTCTTCAAAAGCAAAAAAAAAAATCATTTTCTTCTATGTTCTATTTTAGCCATAGGAGCTATGTTTCTTGACATACAAGGAAATGAAATATAAAATTTATACTAGATACTCTGAAACTCTGAAACTCATTTAGCCTAAGTTTGGCTGAAATTTATACAGCAGTTTCAAAGGAGAAGATTTTTTAAAGTAAGTCAACATAATGAACAAATTGTGAAAAAAGTCTTTAAAGGGCAATAACCCCTTAAGAGGTTAATTGACAATTTTGGTCAAATTGACTTATTTGTAGATCTTACTTACTATTTAACATTTTTGCTATTAACAGTTTAATTGTATCTATAATAATATTCAAGATAATGACCAAAAACTGCAAAATTTCCTTTAAATTACCAATTAAGTGGCAGCAACCCAACAATGGGTTGTTTGATTCATCTGAAAATTTTAGGGGTGATAGATATTGACCTAATGAACATTTTTATCCCATGTCAGATTCGCTCTAAATGCTTTCGTTTTTGAGATATAAGCCAAAAACTGCATTTGACCCATATGTTCTATTTTAAGTAACGGTGGCAATGTTTTTTGACGGATCAAAAATCAAAGCACACACTTTTGAGCAGGATAATCTAAGGAACAATCATGCTAAGTTTCATCCAAATCCATTCAGTAGTTTCAGAGGAGAAGATTTTTTAAAGTTAGCAAATATGATGAACAAATTGTGAAAAATTGTCATTAAAGGACAATAACCCCTTAAGGGGTCAATTGACAATTTTGGTCATATAAATCTTATTTGTAGATCTTACTTTGCTGATCATTTTTGCTGTTTACAGTTTATCTTTATCTATAATAATATTCAAGATAATGACCAAAAACTGCAAAATTTCCTTAAAATTACCAATTAAGTGGCAGCAACCCAACAATTGGTTGTTTGATTCATTTGAAAATTTCAGGGCTGATAGATATTGACGTAATGAACATTTTTACCCCATGTCAGATTTGCTCTAAATGCATTCGTTTTTGAGATATAAGCCAAAAACTGCATTTGACCCCTATATTCTAATTTAAGTAACGGCGGCCATGTTTTTTGAAGGATCAAAAATTGAAGCGCACATTTTGTGCAGGATATACTAAGGAACAATCATATTAAGTTTCATTCAAATCCATTAAGTAATTTCAGAGGAGAAGATTTTTTAAAGTTAGCAAATATGATGAACAAATTGTGAAAAATTGTCATTAAAGGACAATAACCCCTTAAGGGATCAATTGACAATTTTGGTCATATTAACTTATTTGTAGATCTTACTTTGCTGATCATTTTTGCTGTTACAGTTTATCTTTATCTATAATAATATTCAAGATAATGACCAAAAACTGCAAAATTTCCTTAAAATTACCAATTAAGTGGCAGCAACCTAACAATGGTTTGTTTGATTCATCTGAAAATTTCAGGGCTGATAGATCTTGACCTAATGAACATTTTTACCCCATGTCAGATTTGCTCTAAATGCTTTCGTTTTTGAGATATATGCCAAAAACTGCATTTGACCCCTATGTTCTATTTTAAGTAACGGCAGCCATGTTTTTTGACGGATCAAAAATCGAAGCGCACATTTTGTGCAGGATATACTAAGGAACAATCATCTTAAGTTTCATTCAAATCCATTCAGTAGTTTCAGAGGAGAAGATGCTGAAAAATTGTTAACGACGACAGATGACGACGACGACGGACGCCAACTGATGAGAAAAGCTCACATGGCCTTTAAGGCCAGGTGAGCTAATAAACAAAAGTAAGGTTCAGTTTTTCTGTAAACTATCAGACAAGTTAAGTAAATTTAGACAATTAGACTTGGCAAAGAAAGACAAGTTTAGCTTTCTTACAGAATGTTCAGCAACTGTAATTTACCTCTGAACTGTTTGAAAAGTACAGATCTATGTGTTTGAAACATCTAAACAGTTCATAAAGAAGCACCAAAGAAAATATCTTTAACATTAAAATAGACCCAAAATTCTTGTGTTCAATGCAGAGAGGGAGGTACAAGTTTATTTTTGTGCAACATGTTTTGCCATTTTTATTTCACATACAGCCTTGAAAAAGGTTCGTTATTCACTGTGTTTCGTGAAATCGGTAAAAATATCAATGTGGAAGAAATTTTTCTATTGTTCATTGTTCATGAAACATTCTTCTGTGCAGATACCCCATGTACGCCCCTCTGCAGATAATGTGAAAATCAAAATGGCTATCTGATTAAATGCTGTTTTTCATATTGGTAAGTTATAAAGCTACAAACACATCAGTGGTCTATACATTCTTCCTAATATTTTCTTAGAAAGCTTGAATATAATTTGAACTAATTTTGAACTTAACTTAATATACTCACAACGTTTGTATTGATGATCACAGCTAACAGGGAACAAGCCTGGATCTGAAAAATAAAAACAATATCGTGAGATATTTGGGTTTTTTATGCTTGACTTTTATGGTAAAGCCAATCATCATGACTGGTAATCAGCAGAAAGGCTTACTTAGTTTTGAAACTAAATATCCTTAGAATGATTGTGATCAAGTTTGGTTACAAGTGACTAACTAGTTTGTATGGAAGAGATTTTTTAAAGGATATGAGATGATGCATGACAAAAAACACAAATGGTAATGGCCATTATTTTAAGATGAGATTACTGAATTGAAGTATAAACACAGACTCTTTGCTGATACTGAGCAGAGTCTATTCAACCTGTGATTCAAAAACCATTTTAGGTTGCACTTTGTAAATACAGCTGTTTCTCAAACCAAGCCTCTTTTGGGAAGATCTAGAATACTCATAGAAAATTAATTTTGTTTACATACTGGTTCCCAGTTATGCTATCTGCGTTACATCTCACAGAAACATAACTTGGGAATGTTACCAGTATATAAACATGTGCATATTGTTTATTTTGAAATCTATGGTAACCCTTCATTTCGAGGTAGGGGTAGTTAAGAAAATTAGTGTTAGTTTAAACTCTGGGAAGTTCAGGGCATATAAACGTTGAAAATATGCTGCACAGACCTATATCTTTAACTTTGAAAAAAATTGTAGTGTATATATATGATCTATCAATTCTAGGATAAGATTTTTTTCAGAACTTCACAGCAAAAGTGGTACAGTTTTAGCCGTTAAAGGAGTTCCTATGGGAAGTTGCATTGACAATATTTACAGATATGCAACATATAGCCATCAATATCAAACTTTTCAAAAACAGAAACAAATGCCTACAAAAATGTGAACGACAACAATGCTATAACTTGGTATTGCAGTCGCTAGTTTGGACTAAAAATACTTTTTTCCTATTGGTCAGTGTGGAAGTGATCGTAACTGTTTAATTCAATGAAAATTACATCTGCCACAACATGTGAGGAACAATGGTATGAATAGAAACTAGAAATTAGACCAATTGAAATAGTGTCTGAATATGTGTCACTGCATCTAATTGATTCAAGTTTCATCTATACTGAAGCATAACTGACATATCCCAAAATCAGTAAATCTAATAAAACTTTTGACAAAATTTTCATTGTACATAAAGTGTTCAAATTATCAGAAAACAAAAAGTGCAAGATGATCATTATTATGGAACAAACCAAAAATTCAACCATTCCTTTCCAAAAAAGCTGAGAAAGGTTTGACAAAAATCTTCTAACGCAATGAAAATTTGTCCACCCAATATTTTTGGACTAATGAATGAACAAAAAAATAACAGACATGTAGAAAGGATAGACTGACCCACAATCAGAAACTCAGGAACAAAAAATACTGTGGATCATTATTATCCGTTCAATACCAATTTCCATTGGTTTCTTAGGTACAGGTGAACCACAAATTCAAATGTTCAACAAATAACATATTTTCAATAGGATTGTATACTGTGAAAGTACTTTTATTTGTGGGGTACCAATTTTCATGGTTTTCGTGGATGACTTTATCCACGAATTTAAGTGTCCTACAAAATAAAACAACCATTGTCCAAATCAAGACACGGAAAGATCCCCATAGGTAGGTTGGACTACTGATATGATATAGAGAATATAGTGAATAACGCCAAATCTGAGAATACTTTAATAGAAGTCACAGAACTACAACCGCATGCAGGATTATACCCATTTTATCTTTAATAACTAAAACTGTACAACTTTTGATCCTTTAATTCTCATAAAATATATTTTTGAACGATGAAAGTCAGATTTCCGGTAATGATATGCTAGTATGATAAAGTGTTCATTTTATATTCTCATAGTTCTCGTACATATGGAAAATAATAACTTCATGCTGGGCTTGATTTTTATAAGAATTATTTGACAATTCAAGATACGTTTATAGTATTTGTTTATGTTACTATTTTCAATAGGTGACATGTTTATGTTATGGCCTAATTGACACCTGTGGTGGTTTTTAATCTGTTGATCACTTTATCTTGGGTTAATTAGTGATACCACTACGATTTACAAGGTCAATGTTTACTTTTCAATTTCCTTCAATCCAGACTATTTGAAACTTTCTTTTCTAAAGGCTTTAATTTTTCAATTTTTTTTTTAGAAAACTAAAATCCCCAAATTTAAAAACCCACGAACATGTTAATATTGCTCAATCCACGAAAATTGATACCCACGAATTAAAGTACTTTCACAGTACATAGATTGGCAAAAAAACCACGAAATCAAATATCAACAAATATGCAAGATTTCAGCAGTTCTCAAAAACTAAAACCCATCAAAATAAATGAATCCACAGTACTCACACAATCTTTGCAAATTTACCAAGACCTTTTGCAAAATTAAATAAATAAATATAATATGGATATATATTACTGAATTCTGTCCAATCACTTCCTTGGTGCTATATCTCCCTTCAATAATGAAATATGTAGGTATAATCATTTAGTATATCTTCATTAACATCTCCATGCCTTATATACCATGTATTGTAGTAAAACGCTAGATTAAAACTGACGTGGAAAGGTAACACCTGGCCACCGAAAACTTCATTTTTATGAAGCCCAGGTGGTTGTGTGGTCTTGCGGGACAGCTACAGTGCAGGCAATTTTGTGTCATGATATCTCAGTAGAGTAGCATGGGTTCGAATCCCAGCGATGGAAGAACAAAAAAATGTGAAAGCAAATATACAGATATAACACTGTTGGGTTGATGTTTAGATGAGTTGTATATATGTCGTGTACAAGTTGCGATTTTGTACAGGTTATAACGTGTACAAAAATATTGTACATGTTATAACTTGTTTAATGCAAAAATACAAGTTATAACATGTACAAAAGTACCTCGTCCATGTTATAACCTGTACAAAATATTGCTTAAAAATGGTTTTAACTTGTACAAAATCGAAAAAAAAGGATATGTTTCTATTTTCGTAACAGACGTTATTAACCTCAATAATATTTTATTAACTTTTTTATTATTCCTTCATGTTAGTGTGTTTTGTCCTTTTTTGATATAGTTAATGGCCAGGGGTCGGTATTACGAAGCATTCCTAAGACCTGTCATAAAATATATCTTAGGACATATCTTATGATATATCTTAGAACGTGTCTTATGATCCTGTTATGTCTATCTATGGTCATATCTTTATTTAATTAACTATAATTATGAGTGTCCACTTTGAGGGCAATAGTAAAATACTTTTATTCTAGTTGACACTAAAAGACATATATATATAAGAGGATAGCCAGGACAGATGTGTCTACAAATAAAATTGGGAATGCAAATGGGGTATGTGTCTAAAAGATAACAACCCGCCTATGGAGCAGACAACATCCAAAGGCCACAAAAACATGTTTTCAAAGTAGAGGATATATATTTAAAACATCAAAATGACATTCGCCTCATGCAATGATCTTATAGTTTATAAAAAAAAATGAGTTATAAATTTACATAAGTGACATGCTGAAGGCCAAACATGTTTAAGAGTAGTTCCAAAGACATTGATAATGAAGCGTGGTCCAATTAAAACTATTTCAGCTCTCTCTTACTTTTACAGAGTAAGCATATACATGATATAAGACATTGTTTAAGTCTTTGCATGCTATACAGCGAGAGGGAGGAATATTTCCCAAAATTATTAGGCATTGTTCTTAAATTTTTTGGAAGAATTTAGTTACTAGAACTAGTATTTAAAATTGTCATTTAGGAAATGCAAGCTTATAGTAAATAGTGTCAAACTTATTTAAGACATGATGGACTGCATAAAACATACAATTACATGAAAACACATTTTGCCAATATAAGTGATCATGAAACAAATATTCCTGAAACTTTGTGATCATTCTCCTCTACGGAAAAAGACACGTTCTGGCCTTTTTATTGTTGTTCTTTATGCATTGGTGAATTTAAATGTATATTTTACTTCATTAAGATTTATCTTAAATTTTGTACAAGTTAAAACCATTTTTAAGCAATATTTTGGTCAGGTTATAACATGTATGAGGTACTTTTGTACATGTTATAACTTGTATTTTTGCATTATACAAGTTATAACATGTACAACATTTTTGTACATGTTATAACCTGTACAAAATCGCAACTTGTACACGACATATACATAATGTACTCAGCCATGTATCACCATCCAGCATCACTGCTAGTGATCCAATGGATAAATCTGTTGTAGAGTTGTCACCGGCTCAGACGTACTTAAAAATTTAAACAACTTCTCATATATACTTACTTTGAAGAATCCTTTAGGATCATCCCCTTTCAGTATTTTAAATAGTGTTTTAGATAATGGCCAGTATATTGCCTGAAATGTATAAAATAAAAGTATAATATATGCTTTTTCTTTCGAAACCTTACAACTTCAAGGGCAAGTAATCATCTCCAATGCATGAATAAATAAGGTAAATTAAGAAATTATTGAGTTTTTGTTAATGTAAAAAGTGCAAATGTAATTTATGATTATGATTATGGCAACAACAAGAAAATGCATTCAGATATCAGGTCCATATATTTGTATGCCGATTTTCATATCATATTTTTGCCCATTCTTCAAATATGGTATAAATAAGAAATGTTAACAATAATTTCTGAATTAACAGTATTTTAGAAATAAATGCAAAGGGGAAGCACTTTTTATTTACTATTTTTCAATGTTCACTCTGCAATAGACAACAAAATTTACACTTTTTTCAATACAAATACTAGTCTGTAATTGTTAAATGTTTATAATTGATAGATGTTGGGTTGCTGCTGTAATGGAGTACAAAACAAACATCCGTTTCTTGATGTCTAAAACTTAAGCATGAACCATGCAAATTCATACACTAAAACATGTACTATTTCAAACTTGTTTGGAGTGTGTGTATTTTGATATTTCTTAAGTCTAATAAAAGTACTCACTGGATCTTTGGAAACAAGGTTGGTAAAGAATTCCATATTCATTTTACTCTTCCTGAAAATGATAAAAAATATGCATCACTGATTCATTTAGCACATTAACAAATAATTTATTTTTTTTCCCTTTAAGAATGAACTGTTTTAAAAGAGCAATTTTGTATTTGGAGCACACACCTGATAGTATAATAAGAAAATGCATCAAACGAGACATGTAAATGCTGTAATTAGGGCAGGTTTTTTTAACTGCTGAAACTAGGAATCTTTGACATATATATTGTCTAATGTCATAGTTTAATGCTTTTTTCTTATTTTGAAAATTTCATTGATTCTTTATAATTTATTCACATCCATACATGTGAACCTCCCGACGGGAGTACAATAATCCCGTTTTCAGGGGTCTCCTCCCGTCCTCCTGTTTAGGAGAAAAAACTCCCGTGTATGAAATATTTCATGAATGAAAATTTTCGGACGCCATATTTGATCATTTCTTACTACTGTACGGGTGTAATTGACACAAACAAGAAACAGATTCTTCTTAATATTTTATTTCATTCAAATAGAAAAGCAATAAGGGTACTATAAACATATTACAATTTGATGGAAATTTAAAAAAAAAACACAATTTCTACATCATACGGTTACATTAACGACAAAATTTATGTCGATAAAAAACCTCCTGATCTGAGTCCTAATCTCCTGACCAAAATTTCCAAATCTCCTGATCTGAGTTTCACAGTCTATCACATGTTTGCACATCTAATTAAGTTTGGATGATATAACACTGGAGATTGTTTAAACTTCTATATACTGTTAAGACAGAATGTTTTTTCCCTCTAGATGTCTTTTGGTCATTTTTGTTGTTTGGTGGAATTTTTTGCCACATTGAAATTTACTCTGAATACCTTTTTAAATACATAATGGCAGTAAGCATCTACTTTTTTCTTACTTTTTTGTTAAACATATCTCTAATTCTTCAGCCAATATTCTGTTAACTTCTTTATGTAATCTTTCATGTTCCTGTCGAGAAAATCAAAATTATGTAAAACAAATATTGATAAATGATACATACTGAAAACAATATAAACAATATAAACAATATATATATATATATATATAGAAATTGTGTTTTTTTTTTAAATTTCCACCTGATCTATTTTCACACCTTATACATTATGTATCAGTATTGTTAAAACTTGTGACACAAGAAGAAGGCCATTTGTTGAGCCGAAATATTTGTCAACACGATTTTATAACAACATTTTCGTTTAATAACACCTTATATCAGTACCGTTGTGCAAATCTTTAGACTGATATAATTTTTTCCTTATCTGCATAGTATCGCCTATTCTAGACGATCCGGTACATAGTAAATTTGCTGGTTGGTCCTTTTTATAGACTTTTATATATATATATATATATATATAACAAGTCTAAAAGAATACAACATCACCAAAAACACAATAAAACGAACAATATGTTAGATATTTCGGATAACAGATATCCTTCTTCGGTAATTGCACGATGAAAAATGAATCATGTCAATTCAAATTAAGACTCTATCAAAATCTTGATTTATACAATTTAAGCGAACGCTGGAACAATTTTAAAATTTTCAAACACACCGCAAAGACTACAAAAATATGCCAAAACTAAAAAAGTTATTTACGATGTGAACTGGCACAACTCTAAATTCCCAAAGGTGTTGACAGTTGAGATGTTAAACAACTGCGTGGAAATACAGTCCCAATAAACAGTCCTGACCTATCTAAACTGGTATGATATTTAAAATATGACAACGGTAGGGCAGTTGCATCAGAGACTGCGTATTTAAACATCTAAAAAATATAGTAATTTGATGATAAGAAAATTGAGTAATAAATGTTTACTAAGGTTAAGTAATAGAACGTGGCTGCGTACTTACACATCCCTGCCAACTGTAATCAAAACTTATATAATTCAAAAATTCTTGAAAAGTATAAAGGGTCCAGTACGGAAGCCGTAGTAACTGGCCACAAGTGATGACAGGAAATTAGTGATGGTAGGAAAAATGTGTGACTCTTCTATGTTTTTTCATTAATGCCCTCTGGGGAAACTGTCCTCAGCTTTCTTATCCAAAAACTTTCCCGAGCAAGTCTGTCGGCCTTTGACCAATCCTCGTTGTGATCTATGATAGTGATGGCAAGTTTTTTAAGATCAGCTTGGGCGTGCCCATGTGATCTTAAATGACGACTTACGGGGAGGTCGGGCTTGCATGTGTAGTCGCTACGATGACCATTCATGCGTTTGTTGAATGGCTGTTCTGTCTCGCCAACATACTGCATGCCACATCGACACTGAAGAATGTATACAACATTCTGGGTTTTGCAAGTGACATTACAAAATATTGTGTACACAGACCCAGTGGAGTGGCAAGTAAATGTTTGTGTATTCACTATTTGTTGGCAAGTCAGACATCGTTTGTTACCACACGACTTGCACCATCCTGTAGTTGAACAGCTTTTATTAGAGGAGACGGCAGCTTTTACAAATAAGTCTTTTAGACTTGCTGGTCTCCGAAAAGCTAAGACAGGAGGATCGGGAAAGATTTTGGATAATTTTGGGTGATTGGCAATACTTTGCCAATTGGCACGGATCAAACGTGAAAGGTTTGAAAAAGCGGGATTGTATGTTAACACAAATGGAACTATTTTGCTGCGCCTCTTCTTTTTGTACTGTAACAGGTCTTTGCGGCTGTTATTGTTAGCACGCGCAAACCCCTTATCTATGTCCCATTTCTTATAACCTCGTTTGATTAGAAATCCGCGAAGTTCCTGTAACCGCTGAGTGACAGCCTCCTCTGAGGATAAGGATAAGGGGTTTGCGCGTGCTAACAATAACAGCCGCAAAGACCTGTTACAGTACAAAAAGAAGAGGCGCAGCAAAATAGTTCCATTTGTGTTAACATACAATCCCGCTTTTTCAAACCTTTCACGTTTGATCCGTGCCAATTGGCAAAGTATTGCCAATCACCCAAAATTATCCAAAATCTTTCCCGATCCTCCTGTCTTAGCTTTTCGGAGACCAGCAAGTCTAAAAGACTTATTTGTAAAAGCTGCCGTCTCCTCTAATAAAAGCTGTTCAACTACAGGATGGTGCAAGTCGTGTGGTAACAAACGATGTCTGACTTGCCAACAAATAGTGAATACACAAACATTTACTTGCCACTCCACTGGGTCTGTGTACACAATATTTTGTAATGTCACTTGCAAAACCCAGAATGTTGTATACATTCTTCAGTGTCGATGTGGCATGCAGTATGTTGGCGAGACAGAACAGCCATTCAACAAACGCATGAATGGTCATCGTAGCGACTACACATGCAAGCCCGACCTCCCCGTAAGTCGTCATTTAAGATCACATGGGCACGCCCAAGCTGATCTTAAAAAACTTGCCATCACTATCATAGATCACAACGAGGATTGGTCAAAGGCCGACAGACTTGCTCGGGAAAGTTTTTGGATAAGAAAGCTGAGGACAGTTTCCCCAGAGGGCATTAATGAAAAAACATAGAAGAGTCACTCATTTTTCCTACCATCACTAATTTCCTGTCATCACTTGTGGCCAGTTACTACGGCTTCCGTACTGGACCCTTTATACTTTTCAAGAATTTTTGAATTATATAAGTTTTGATTACAGTTGGCAGGGATGTGTAAGTACGCAGCCACGTTCTATTACTTAACCTTAGTAAACATTTATTACTCAATTTTCTTATCATCAAATTACTATATTTTTTAGATGTTTAAATACGCAGTCTCTGATGCAACTGCCCTACCGTTGTCATATTTTAAATATCATACCAGTTTAGATAGGTCAGGACTGTTTATTGGGACTGTATTTCCACGCAGTTGTTTAACATCTCAACTGTCAACACCTTTGGGAATTTAGAGTTGTGCCAGTTCACATCGTAAATAACTTTTTTAGTTTTGGCATATTTTTGTAGTCTTTGCGGTGTGTTTGAAAATTTTAAAATTGTTCCAGCGTTCACTTAAATTGTATAAATCAAGATTTTGATAGAGTCTTAATTTGAATTGACATGATTCATTTTTCATCGTGCAATTACCGAAGAAGGATATCTGTTATCCGAAATATCTAACATATTGTTCGTTTTATTGTGTTTTTGGTGATGTTGTATTCTTTTAGACTTGTTATATATTATATTATGTAGTGTACTGCATCATGTTTATATGATCCATCGCCCCGTAAGATTTATCGTTGACTATTTATTCAGTCATTTTATATATATATATATATATATATATAATACTGATCTCTTAATAATGTGTTAAATATCAAATCAAAATTAACCATGTTAACAGCATCCTAAAATAATCTAATGCTGTACATGTAATATTTCATTTTTGTTCTTTTTTTCTAAACAGGCATGTTTGGGTGTTTTATTTCAACTGATTTTGATAGTTCTTTCTAATGTTGTACTATTATCTCCCATGTTGTAAACACATAATTAAAAGTTGAATTTTGAAATATTTTATATGAATTAAACAGAATTTTTTCTCCAAATCGTAATAATTAAAATCTTATTAATTTCTGAATTTACACTAACCCTAAATAACTTACCTCTGAACTTGGCTTCTTGGGTTTTGTATTGTCACTGGGTTCCACATTTATTAATAGTTTTGTCTACAAAATTAATGAAATTATTCAATGACTTACTAAATCCACTTGAAACCTTTATTCAAATTTTTCTTTGAAAGAAATATGTGTATGAAGGCATGGAGTATTACATCTTTTCTATTGATTTTCACCAAAATAAACTGTTATCAAAGAGATATGTCTTGCTTTTTTGTAATTTTGATTATGCAAATGTTGAAATTAAAACAGCAATACTTTAACATGTTACATGAGTTTGTCACATATTATTAACTTAACCATTCATCTTAAACTGATCTAATCTTCATGGAAATATGCCAATGTTAATACATGTACAACTCCATTGAGCTACCACTAGCTAGTGGTTCCCCAGAAACCAAACTAATCACAAACTCATACATGTAAAGTAATTATAAGCAAAAGTTTAAGTTATAAGACCATGAACAAGAGAGCAGTGCCAAATAATCTCCATGGAAATGAGATATGCCAATGCTTGTACAGCTGCATACCAAATATCATTGCCCTACCACTAGTGGATCCTCATAAACTGACCTAATCTCAAACTAATACATGTAAACTAAGCAAAAGTTTAAGAGTCAATAGCCCATGACTGAAGGGTTAAGGACAATTAATCTACATGGAAATGAGATATGCCAATGCTTATAAAGTGGCATACCAAATATCATTTACCTTCCGCTAGTGGATCCTCATAAACTGACCTAATCACAAACTCATCCATGTAAACTAAGCAAAAGTTTAAGAGTCAATAGCCCATGACTGAGGGGTTAAGGACAATTAATCTACATAGAAATAGGATGTTCCAATGTTAGTACAACTGCATACTAGAAAATATCATTGACCTACCACTAGTGGTTACCCACAAACTAGACCTTGTCACAACCTTATACATTGTTGACAACTTCACTGCTAATGCCAGAAACAGCATACTTATGTCTAGCTTTTTCACACCGTCAAGTGAGACAAAAACTATGTTTTACAAATTTATAAATGTATAGTAGGATACTGTGAAAGCACTTTTATTCAAGGGGTACCAAATTTCGTGGTTTTCGTGGATGACTTTATCCACGAATTTAAGTGTCCAAAGAAATAAAACAACCATTGAGCAAATCAAGAAATGGGAAGATCCCCATCGGTAGGTATGATCCAGAGAATATAATGATTAACGCCAAATCTAAGAATTCTTTAATAGCAGTCATAGAACTACAACCACATGCATAATTATACCCATTTAATCTTTAATACCTAAACTGTACAACTTTTGATCTTTTACTTTCTGATCTCTCAAAAATATTTTTGATCGATGAAAGTCAGATTTCCAGAGAAAACTAAAATCCACAAATTCAAAAATCCACGAACATTTTAATTTTCCACAAACCACGAAAATTGATATCCACGAATTAAAGTACTTTCACACTATGGATTTGGAAATGAAGCAGGCAGGGAAATGAGAAGGCGGTATAATGGCCTATAATGGTTTACTTTTACAAATTGTGACTTGGATGGAGAGTTGTCTCAATGGCACTGTTTCTGCATCTTCTTATATATCCATTACATTAATAACAATAATTTTGCTTCAAGCTTTTAAACATAGTTCTTTGAGGGGAAAGGACCTTTATCGGGACTCCGGGAACGGGTGTTTTCAAGCTCAGGATTTCGGGATTGATCCTTTTGTGATCCGGGAATTCTTTTTTAGAATTTCGGCTTGTCAGATTTAAATTTCTTTAAATTTGGGACCTCTGGATTCCATGTTTTTAAGCCCCCACCTCTTCTTTTGATTCATGAACAACTATAAAATACATTATTTTTAGTTAACCTATAAATTCACTGACTTGCAGTGTCAGGTTTATACTTCCTTTTTTTAATACTCATAAATGTTGGTGCTTAAAATTCAATACTCACTATAAGGAAATAGGCATCTGATACCGACAGCAGCAAGGATCTGTCATTTACTGAAAATAAATCATACCATATATTACTGTGGATTCATTAATATTTGTTGGATACCAATTTTCGTGGATTTCATGGGAAAAGGGGAACCACAAATTTAAATGTTCAATGAAATACAAATTTACCAAAGGAATGCATGCAAACTTTTCCTAAACAACAAATTTAAATATCCTCAAATATGTGAGTTTGTCGCAATCCACGAAAATTGGTACCCACGAAAATAAATGAATCCACAGTACTTATATCACAATTTATTACCAACTCACTGCTGAAGGGTGATGGTAGTTTATGTTCTGATTTTTTTGTGTGGATTTTGTGGGTAAGTGTCCACTACAAATTCAAAAGTTAAAAAAAATGACCAATTTAATTATTGTATTTGTATATATTAGTTTGTATATTTGCTCACTTTCAAAACAACTCACACTTTTTCCATCAGTCATAGTTAAACTTGTCGGCCATTCCATCTATATCTTTGCACCGTAGAAACGCTTGAGCCATTATCACTTTGGCATTTAATGGAGGAGTCTTACAAATTCAACAATTTGCTAATAAAACTGACGAATTATGTTGATAGAAAATTAACCAAATGATAATAGTGTGAAGCCGCAAGTATCTGAATTAACCCCATGGTGGTAGCACAGACAAATGAACAACAAGCGTATTATCATGTTCTTGACAAACTGAGCCAGTGTCTTTCATTCCCTTAACCCTTTCTCCAATGAGTCCCGGTTTACCGGGATTCACGCTTCAGACAGCTGACGATGAGTCCCGTTTTACCGTAATCGGAATACCTCTTTTATGATTCCCGCTTAAAACAGTGAAAACATGAGTTATCTTTCTTTGATGAATACCCGGATGCAAGTGTAAACATGGCGCTTCCGTTTGTTGAAAACCGTGCCAAAATCAGAGGAAATTTACGGAATTTAGGAGAATTTGAAATGAGGGAACATTTTTTTTGAAAGAATATGGAAGAATTAAAGCCAAACTAGTATACTTTTTTTACATAAAAGATTGCATTCATTTGCATGATTTGACAACCCGGCATACCAAGGTATCCACTTCAGGGACTCTACCAAAACGATTTCACAGGCGTTGGTTCACCTCGCGGAATTTAATTTATTATTTAATCGTGAACCCCTGCATCCGAAAGGAACCGCCAAGCTAACAGCGCCGATCTACAGGCCACCAGCATATACATGGACCAAGGAATATTCCATACTTACAACGAAATAACAACTGAATCAAGATGACCAAGATGTCCGATACCACCTATACATCTATAAATGATAGCAGATATAAATGATTGCAGAAGAAACGTACCACGGGCGCCGATCTTAAATGAACTAGGAATTCACAACTATGCCATTATACAGACCAACTACTGCAGACGATCCAAAAATTATATAGTCACCAAATAATTAACAAAGGAACAGTTTTTGACAATTTTATTATCCACAGCGGCGATCATAATCTTCCTATTGTTGCCGACGCGCCGGGAAGTAGTAACCTCCAACTATGGCCAGGTTGGAAGAGAAGCCTTGCGAAGTGGTAGGAACCATGGGAAATTCGTCCTATTAGATGCCAAGCCTTTAGAACAATTTCATGTATCATATAATAGTAAAACGAACTCAAGTTACATTGTATACAAACTTTAATTTTCTATATTAATCTTATCTATTTATAACTCTGTATTGCTACTTTCACTTTTCATTGTTTCTCTCACCATGACGACGTCAAATTCAATGCACCACTTTGGAGTACTTCAGGGGCTCAATTTCTGTATAAAAATTGTCCTGATGAAGCCTGCCTTGCAGGCGAAACATGTAGACATAGATAATAAAATTGCAGATCTTTTGAAGTGTTGTTGTCAATTTTAATTATTATTTTTTTACATAAAATATCGTTTTATGTACAAAACACTTGGAATGGACATCGTTCAAGTGTGAGGAATTTGTACAGCCTCAAAAAAATTTTTTGGGTTAAAAAATTACGATTTGGGGTCAAAGAGCAAAATTTTGAGAATTTCACCAAAATAATGCTGAAAATTAGAAAATTTGAATATTTTATGAAGAAAAAATTATCAAAACATAAACAAAACTCTGAACATGATGTTAGTGAATGAAATAAATACACAAAAAAATACAAACAAGTTTTTATTGGCATTTATTATGAAGATCTCCCACTTGAGTAAAATATAGTAGCCAGGGAAGCCATTGTCTCAGAGTAGCTTCTGTCTGGGCAGCAATCGGTGAAAGGGTTAAAAATTCAGTAGGGTTATAAATGTGTTAATTTCTCTTTGATTTCTATCAGTATAAAACATAATTAACACAACACATGAACCCCTAGTCTCGTCAAATTATTAAATCTAGCAGTCAGAATTCTGACCACAGGATTTAGGCCGTACCTGTTGTCAGTGTAGCAATAAATGATCTCAACAAGGGTCCAGTTTAAAGTCACAGTGAAAGATAAAACAGGAGAACCAAACAAAGGGAGACAAGTTTTGACAAACTCAATCAGATAACAAACAGATAGAGATAACTTTTGGAAATCAACATACCTTTTTTAGACATCTCAATTACAGACTTTAAAGATTCCAAACTGCGTTCTGTATCTGCAATTGCAGTGCTGTTTACCTGAAATTAACAAATCATTTTTTAAGAATTACTTAAGATCTATTTAATTTCCTTACTATAGATTTTTTTGCCATTGTTTTAGTGGTATAAAGTACAGGTTTATCATTTGCTTTTAAGGATGTATTCTGCTAACATTTCATTGTTGAAAACTAATTTTGGACCAGAAAACATAATGTCCCTCTACTATCGTAGGTGGGGTATAAAAAGATTTTTCTGTGACCCTCAAGCTCCAGCAGAATATTTCATCTAATCTCATGTCATCTGCTGAAATTATGTTTTGCTTTTCTAAAAAAAAAATATATACAGTACTATATAATACTTACAATTTTTTTTTTGTAAATTATTTTGAAACAAAGATTGCATGACCATGCAGTATGGTCTGCTCATTGTTGAAGGTCACACAGTGACCTATTTTGTTAATTTCTGTGTCATTTGGTCTCTTGAGGAATGTTGGTTCATTGGCAATCATACCATATCTTCTTTTTTATATACACAATATAAAATGTACAAGTTTTTTTCTCACCTTAGCCCTCTTATACAACTGCTTAAAAACTCCACTGGCCTTATTACTCAGTTCTTCTTTCTCTCCATGTATCATAAGTTCCAACAGTGGAAACAGTAGATCCTTTAATTTGAAAATTGATCATTAAATACATTTATCCTTTATTACATGTATTCAGAGTTAGTGTTAATAGTTAAATCACAAAAATACTTGCCCCATCTAAATTATTCAATAAAAGCTTCATGAAGTATTTTTTTTTTCATATATATATAATTTTATCTCTATCTCTTAGTCTTTTTAGTTCATTTATAATTTGTCAAAGAAATTCCCTGCATTCTTTTACTTCTGTAGCTTAAACCATGCTAGCTAATATTTCCTTTTGCAATCAAATCTCTTACCAAAACAAGATCTCCAGAAAGTGGTGTTCTAACCAGTGTTTCTACTAAATCTAATACTCTGTAAAATATAAATTTAAAAATAAATCAAACTATTTGAAATTTGACCATCATCAACTTCATAGTATATTTGCATTTTTTTCAATACTCTTAATGGTCCAAGACCACTGTTATTTCTTGTGCATTTCTTTTAGACAATAAATTAAAATTAAAGAATCTCACCTGCACTTTCTCAATAATATTTTTACAGTGTGTTGTACTACTTTTGGGACAAATTATAGATGACTTCAGCTCTAACTCAAAATATAAACAATTTTATGTTAAAGGGTCTTGAAATCTTTTGACAGCTTCCAAATATGCTAATTTTAACCTTTTCAGCTGGACCAAATCCCTACTTTACTTTAAATTTCATGAAGCAAATCTTTGTTATAGTGTAATCACATTCTCCTACTCCCTATTTGATGCATAAAACATGAAGAAATAAATTTAGAAGGAGTATAAAAAAAAAATTGCAAGTAATACACTGTCCACACTTGGGACTATATTTGTGGACAATGAAAATCAAACGACAATAACTGTGTTCCCAGACCTAATGATAAGAGCTTGAAATACTATCTATTATTTTTATTTAGCTAAGTTGTAAACAAATTGAAACAAGTAACATGTGGTTCAGTTTAATGTACACATGGGACTATATTTGTGGACAATGAAAATCAAAGGACAATAACTGTGTTCTCGGACCTAATGATAAGAGCTTGAAATACTATCTTTTATTTTTATTTAGCTAAGTTGTTAACAAACTGAAACATGTGGTTCAGTTTAAGGTATGGCATTTAAATCTTTTTGATTGGATATCTAAATGTATACTGGTTCAATTTCATGCAGTACTATAAAATACTACTATTTTGTAAGTATTTTTACTTGTTCAGATCATTGCATTCAAGACCTTGTGATTTCATGTTTTTAACCCAGGATTTCGAGATCAGGACCACTGCTAACCCCTCATTCAAGTGAGATAGAGGTTTTTCCACAAATAAACAATTTTGAAATAATCTGTTTTACAGACTGAAATTGTTCAAGAAGGGTTGCAAACATTAAAGTGCTTTTCTGAGACGGACAATATTCATGGAGGTTAAATAATAATAAACAAGAATGTGTCCACAGAACATGGATGCCCTACTTGCACTATCATTTTCTATGTTTAGTGGACCGTGAAATTGGAATTAATTCTCTAATTTGGCATTAAAATTAGAATGATCTTATCAAATGGAACATGTATACTAAGTTTCAAGTGGATTGGACTTCTACTTCATCAAAAACTACCTTGACCAAAAAATTTAACCTGAAGCGGGACAGACGGACGGACGAACAGACGGACGGATGGTCGGACAAACAGACACACAGACCAGAAAACATAATGCCCTTCTACTATCGTAGGTGTGGCATAAAAAAACTTGTATTAATTTTCTGGATAAATACTAGTTTGTTTATGCTAGTGGCAACTACAATGTGAGACTTTTGTATTATATTGATAAATGTATTATGTTAGGTTAAATTTACAAACTTGAACATAATGAAGACTTAATATGTAGACTTAGGAGATTTATCTGTATTGTATTTAAAGCTCGGACAGCCTCGATTGGGGATTTGATGGTTGCAAATAAAGTTTACTGAAGCTGACAGAAAACAACATTAAAACATGTATTAAGAATTTGTAATATGCTGTCTGCACTTGTGCGTACGTCACATAGCTTGATGCCATGTGAATTATCCAATCAAAATGAATACTACAAACATTGTTGCATTAAAATTTTAGATGTCTTCTTGTTATTTGTGTTATTGAGATGATTTTATAACTAACACTTTCCCCATAGCTTCTTTTATTCAACACCTGTGAAGATGATTAAAAGATATCAGAAAAAATCATAAATGATTCACTAATAAAATCGAGTATAAACAAATTTCATCACAAATACAAAGAAATATTCAGGATAAAGAATACTGGTCCATTGACTGATTTACTGCTTTAGTTAAACCAACCTTAATTTGAAAGAGCCAAGTTGTTTTTGTGTTTCTTTTTTCTCCTTTTTTTTGTTACTCTTGGAGTACTTAAACACCATTGCCAAGGCAGCATCTAACTTAAACATCTCACTGTCACTCATGTCTGCATCCTCCTGTAAGACAAGCACAAAAACTGTAATCTAAAATCTAAAAAAACTGTGTTTGATCTTAGGGCTGTTCCATTATAACATACATCTTGTTCTAGGAAATGACTTGGAAAATAGGGGAACCACCTACAAAACGCAAAATTCCAATCAGCCACTTCAGTTATTTTGGTCATATTGAATAGGGGGCAGATTTTTTGAAAGAGGTGGAAATAGTATTATAGTACAGGAAATCCAATACATGTTTCCAAGCAACTGCTCTGTTTTAATGATGTTTTCCTATGTTTTTCAGACCCTCTTTTATGAAAATCTACCTCCTATCCACTAAGACAAACTAACCCGTAAGGGGATTCTTCTCTTACACTTTTAATTGTACAAAAACACTAGGCCATAGATTTGCTTAATGATATCTAAATACCATGTATAAGCTATTGGCAATACTTTTGATTAATTATCATCAGTGGTGTATCAGTTTTCAATATATTTCATGGATATCTGTGAGCCACAAATGTGAATGATTAATAAGGTTTACTTTCTTCAGAAGCTTGTATGTTGATTTTTTGCAGAACTTCAACTGCAGTTAAATATATTGTTGAATGAAACAAAAAGAAAATCAAAGGTTTGGAAAAAATCAATGGATATGTTGAGAAATTCAAAAGAGGAGCACCTCTTTTACCCAATAGGCCTATTCACGGTTAGTTTAACCATATTGGATAGGGGCAGATTTTCATAATGGAGGTAAAAAAATTGTGTGAAACATAAAGGAAAACATCTTTAAAACAGAGCTTGGAAACATGCATAGGATTTCTTATCCTTTCATACTTTTTTCAACTTTTTCAAGAAAATCTGCCCTTTATCCAATATGGCCAACTAACAAGAATGGGGCCCTTAGAGGCTGATGTTGATCCCTTAGCTATATTTATACCTCCTCCTCGTCATCATCGTCCCCCTCCTCCACAGCAGCAGGGCCTAAAGCTGATTTGATAGCAGTCCTGAACTCTTCATCCACTTCATCCTCCTCTGACTCACTGCTATCTATATCCTCATCAGCATCTGACTCCTCCATTTCTTCTGCCTCTCCATCATCTTCTTCTCCCTCATCATCATCAGATTCCATGTCTTCTGAAGTTAAAAACAATTAAAGCTGAAAATGTAAGCTACTTGATTTCATCAAGCAAATTTTTTTCATAAAATTCATTCAGCACAAATATTTGTCTTTAATCAATACTGTCTACTATAATACATGATTGTCTGTGTGGTTCTAGTTTACTTTGTTATAGATCATCTTTAGGTTAGCCCAATGCACATTTTTTAAAAAGATAAAACTATCAATTATCCAACGCTAAAATTTAAAATTATGTGCTCCTGATGTTATGCAGCCATATAATACACTGGGAAAAATTAACAATAGGTAAAATAATATTCTCTAATTAGGTCTTTCCACTTTTCTGTGGAAAGACCTATTGTATTTCATCTGATTATTTTTTTAATTTTTTTTTTCTGCCACATTTTGTAATTTTTGTTTTGCAATATGTCGCTTAGATATTTCTTATATTGTATAGTACAGTTTATAAGTTTTTAAATTTCACCCTGCTAAGACAAACAATTGAGTTATCTCCCTATTTATTCACTATCTCCTTCTTAATAAAAAAAGATATCAACAAAATTCTTTTTCTAGATTGTTCATTACATTCTCAGGAGTTTTAGGCTAGTTTGGATTGAAGCAATTAGATGAAATCTTATGGGAGTTATATATCTTTACCAAATAAATTTGTTAATATATCATTAACCGTTGACCGCATAACCCTTGAACCTTTTTATTTGAGGTAGCTAGGTCCTAACTTAGAAAATTAGGTCAAGGTCAAAGGTTAAAGTCATGTTCAAAAATGTGACTTTTGCCTGATTTTGCACTTTCTTCGACACTTTGAAAGATACAGATAAAAGAACAAGTGAAAAATGTCCGCTTTATTGTAATGAAGATATGCTACATTTGGTCTGTTACAATTTAATTGCATCTTATAGGAGTTGGTGCCCCTGTAATGTCTTAATATAAGGTTATTTGATTATAACTTCAAATAAGTTCATTATAAAGTCGTTTGACCTTGTACAAAAGTTTGGGCGAGATATGACCTGTAAATATGGCAACCACACGCGACCTTGAGAAAACCTTTTATGCAATTTTTTCATATAAAAGATCTCAGAATCCATATATTTTGTGACATAGATACATAAACTTATAACACAAGACTAGAAATTACTTCCAACAAACAGGAAGTGGCCAATTATCTCTCGTTCTTAATTCCAAAGTACATAGAAACTATATATTTTTGGAATCAGAGTGAAAGAAGCTATCCTATGAGACCAGAAGTTACATTCATTTCACCAGAAGTAGTATATAATCTCCCTTATTTCACTTAAAAGTAAAATGAAACCATTATTTATCAGTATGCAGAAACTTATAATTCTCTTATCAAAATTTCTTTGATGTGGAAAGAACAATTTGTTTTTAATTTTCATGCTATTTTCACATTTCCTCACCGATGTGAGAAAAACATTTTTAATCTCTAGTGAAAAATTTGTTCTCAGCAAATGATTGGTTGAAATTTTATTATAACGTTAAATTTTCTTGGTTTATTCTGAATTTTTCTATTGTGACATCATGAAAGGAGGCAACCGTGCCTGATGACGACACATAAAAAGTACACAACTTTCCTCAAATAATTGAAAAAGAAGGATAAAAATCATTAGAGACAGTTAAATTTTAACTATTTTTAAAAGCTTGACAAAGTTTCGAATGGAAAAATATCATAATACATGAGTTATAGTGGTGGAATCTGTTTCTCTAATGATTATTATCCTTCTTTTACAAAGATTTGAAGAAAGTTGCGTACTTTTTAAAATACATTTAAAATTATAAGAGAAACATATTCCACCACTATAACTAGTGTATTGTGATATTTCTCCACTCTTGACAGTTAAATTTTAACTATTTAAAAGCTGGGCAAAGTCTCGCGCTTTAAATATTAAAATTTAAATGTCTCAAGTGGAGAAATATCATAATCAGTTGTTGCAGTTGTGTTGCAGTTATATTTATAAGATTTTCTACGCAACAATAAGACCATACATCTTAATGAAATAACCGTTACCACAATTCATGCATATTCCAGAACTAACCTTCATCATCCTGTAAGTCAAATAAACTGTCATCTCCATCTGGCTTCTGTACTTTTAATACCTAGAAAAAAAACATAGATTCAGTATCATGATATCTTGAAGACTATATACTGAATGATTGATTGGTATTATAACACCACTTACAACAATATTGTGTTATTTCGTGGAAGTCTGTTTTCATTGGTGGAGGAAGCCAGAGTGCTTGATGCAGTATTGGCTTTGCTCATTGTTGAAGGCCATACGGTTACTTATAGTTGTTAATGTCAGTGTCATTTTGGTCTTTTGTGGATAATTGTCTTATTGGCAATCATACCACATCTTCTATTTTATATTTGGAGAAAACCAATACTTTCGGTAGGAATGAATGCATATAAATTTAAATCTTATTCTTTCCATTTTGAATAATAAATTTTTACTCATCAGACTTGCTGATCTGATCAAATAAAAATACATCATTTAACCTTTTAACAGATTGTATAAAAGATGGAGATGGATTAGCCATGTTCTTAGAAGACCAACAGAGGACTTGACCAGAGTCACTCTTAGATAGATAGACACCTGAAGGGAACAGAATGAAAAACAACATGGAGAAGAACAGTTGAAGCTAAAATGAAAGAACATGGAATCAGCTGGGACAAAATAGAAAAGAAAGAGCAGAAAAGAGACCAGTGGAAATATCTATAGTCGCCGTCAGCTGAAATTCGTAGCGGTTATCAGTAAAAATAATCTAAACTATCAACTACGTTCACTCGAGATATAGTTTTTCACAATCCATTCATAAATCTCGAAAAGAAAAACCACTACTGACCAACCTTTTAAGTGATTGCTGCACTGTGATAATCCTGACCTTCACATTTTCCAAGACTATTTTGAATGGTGGAATCCGCCATTGTTTTTTCCAGAAGTGTTTCCGTGGAGTTCAATTTCATTACATTTGCATAAAGCGCGGGAAACCGTATCACATCAATGAAAAGAACATTTCACGAAACTGCGTAAATGACGAATTTCACATGTAAACAAATGATCCTCATAGAAACGAAGATGGCGGAATTACAATGGAAAACATTCTGGAAAATGTGAAGGTCAGGATTATTACAGTGCGATCACTTAAAAGGTAGGGCAGTAGTGGTTTTTCTTTTCGCGAGAAAAACTATATTTCGAAAGAACGCATTTGATAGTTTAGATTTTTTTTACCGATAACAGCTACGAATTTCAGCTGACAGTGACTATAGTACTTGCCTTATGTGCCTCAGGGCATAATAAGGACTACGTAGGTAGGTAGGACAAAAGTAAAACTGAACTAGTTAATTGCAGGCAAGGTGGTTCATAATTGTTTGATTTATAATGTAATTAAAGAACCTTAGTGAGCACGCTCACATACCCCACGTCCCCACATTGTCATTGGAGAAATTAAATAAGTGTAAGGAAAAAAAATTGTATAAGAAAAAATATTGAATAATAATTTCCTGTCAATATGCACATCTACATGCATAGTATGTCCTTATTATCTACAATATTTCATGAAATTCTGTTGTGTGGTTTCAGAGGAGTTACCATGACAAACTGTTGCAGAAGTACATTAAAGTAAATAAGTTCAAATGGGCGTAACTCCTAGAAAAAAAAATGAATCATAATTTCCTGTCAATATGCACATCTACCTACTATGTCCTTATTATCTACAAAATTTCATGAAATTATGTTGTGTGGTTTCAGAGAAGTTACCATGACAAACTGTTGCAGAAGTACATTAAAGTAAATAAGTTCAAATGGGCGTAACTCCTAGAAAAAAAATTGAATCGCAATTTCCCGTTGATATGCACAACTACATAGTATGTCCTTATTATCTGAAAAGGTTTCATGAAATGCTGTTGTGTGGTTTGAGAGGAGTTGCGATGACAAGAAACAGGACTGACGAACTGACGGACGGACGGACATGTCAAAAACATTATACCCTCCGCAACCCGTTGCATGGGGTATAATAAACATACCTCTGTAATCAAAGACATGGCTTTTAGGGTGATGTACATACCTCTGTTATCAAAGACATGGCTTCTGGGGTGATGTGCTTTGCCATACAAGCACAGACATTATTAGCAACCATTCTGGCAAATGTTGAACCTTGTGACATCATGCTAAGCAGCAGTTCTATTAATACCTCAATCCAAGCATGTTCTGAAAGATACATAATATAATAACATGTACAACATATTTTTAAGTGAAGCTGTTACAGTGTTTCCTGTAGCTCTTTGTCAATTTCAACCATTTGTTAGATATGAATAATTTGTAAGGGCTATTATATATAAACTGTTGAAACATTAACACCTGCGTTAAAACTATGCAAAAGTTTCAAAGTCGATATACCATGATAGAGGGGTGGGATTGAATAATCTCCATGACAATTAAATATGCCAAAGATAATACAACTGCCTACCAAATACTATTTACAAACTTTAATGATTGTTGATGCGGCACATGCCAATGCTGGCAGTAGAAACAGCAAGCATGTCTAGCATCTAAGACTTTGGCAAAACACGAAGATACTTTCGTTAATACCAGTTTTTTTCAACTGAATACTGAAGCGATTATTTTCAGTACTTGTGTATTGATTTTGTCTCTCCCAAATTGCATTTTTCAAATTTTAAGAAAACCATTTACAAATAGTAACACATTACCTTTTTTAGGGGTCTTGCCGACAGATTTTCGTTTTGTTTCTGATGCTTTCTTATAACAGACTATCAAATCCTGAAAGAGAATAATTAAGAAAAAGAGTGATCATATTTTTACAAATGTGAAAATCTAAACACAGATTTTGTTGGCTTTTTAAGTCAACTGTAAAATGAGAAAATGGTACAGTCATGACCATCTACCATTCAAAAAAATTATTTTGTTCATACAAGTGAAATATTTTTAAAATGTTACATCAAAAATGGTTGAAAAACCTGTTCAAGTGTTCACTTATTTTTTTGTAACTAGTCAGTAGCTAGTTTCAACTTCAATGAGGCACTCTTTACACAAAAATCTAATATGAATCCAATATTCATTTGTTGGTTAGTCAAATCAGTTGAGTGCCACCTGAGAAATATTGATTTCAATTTAAGTAAATGTTAAAATAGGTAAAACTAAAATTGAACAGATAAGTTACAAGATAATAATTGGTCATTCAATATTAATAACTATGTCTTATTTAAAATGACATATTCATGATATTTACAAAAAAAAGAGAGAGAGAGAAATTGTATGCAAAGATTTCCATGTGAATAAAATATGAATATTATTTTTAAAATTTGGGAGAAACAAGATGCAAATAAAAGGAGCAATGCATTTTTTTTTAAAAAGTGATATCGATTTCAGATATGTTGATTTTCAACTGAGAAGTGCCACATCATCATATTTATTACCTATAATACTTTTTATCAAGGCAATATGTAAATTTGGTCAAAGGACTATGCTAGAAGTCCTCACATTTATGTAATTTTCAATCCATTATCAGGAATATGGGAAGTATTACTAAACTTACCTCTAAGCCTGAGTTATCTGAACTGCCATCAGTAAATATTTGTATGGCATTAAAGAGGAACAATAATTCAAATGCATGGTTGACTGGTGTGTCTTCCTGTAAAAATATCAAATGCAGAATTCACATTCAGTTTAATGGTATTTACACATTCAAAATACCAGGTAGGCATTCAATTTTATTAAAAACCTCATCCATATATTCACCAAATGGGAATATCTTTATAAAATCTAAAGACGTTATAAACTAGGGCAAACCAAATGTTTTTGTTTTAATATAAATTTTAACCTACACTAAACTTTGCAATTTAAAGAATTTCCGATATTTTAGATAATAAAACTTTAAAAAATTGTCTTCAGTGGTTAATTTATGTCGACATTAAAATCAAAAGTTGGAGAGTAGTCTCATTGGCACTCATACCACATCTTTCTATATCTACAAACGATAAAGCCTTTTACTTACTTTACTATGTATTTCTTTTAAATGCTTGAAAACTGTATCCCAGTCTGCTCTTGCCTGTGAAAACATGTCAGAACAATTTTCAAAGAATGAATAATTTATTTATAGAGTAATTAACCAATCATAATACTCAAACTAATATGCAGTAATTAAGAACTCACGACAATTGAACTAGCATGTCTGTTGATTGTCTAATCCCAATAATACATGGACACAATCATTTCAGAATTTACAATTAAAGAAGGAATGGACTAAAGAGAAGACTCTCTATCACTCTATACCAGTGGCAGATCCAGAAATGTCATTAAGTGGGGCTCCCAGGCTGCCTAGAGAATGCTTGCTCCAGTCATGCTCCAGTGATTCCCTATATAATCAACCAAATTTTTCCAACAAACCGGAGGAGGAGGGGCCAAGGCCCCGTGAAAAACCCTCTAAATCAGCCCCTGTATACCTTGAGCTTCAGGAAAGCAAGGGTTATAGAAATTATTTATTGCTACTTCAAAACAAAAGACATGTGTATTATGAATGAAGTGGACAGCAGCATTAAAACATGTGCACTTTGGATAGGAAAAATGTGTCTACAGAATACAAGGCCACCACAGCTATATTGTGTGCTTTATCTATATGCCTTTTTGTGTTTCTTTGTTTCATATTTGTTCTGGTTTTTTTTATTCTAGATTAAGATTATTACATGATGTTTACTGCTGTGGCCTTATTTTGACATTTTTACTAATTATGTCTGTTTATTTTATGGGACTGTCATACAAGTGATAGGTTTAGCATGCTATAAAACCAGGTTTTATCCACCATTTTCTACATAAAATGTCTGTACCAAGTCAGGAATATGACCGTTCTGTCTTTTTGGGATTCTATTTTTTTGGATATAAATGTATTACAGTAATAATGTGTGATGATCTTGATGAGACAACAATCTAACAACGACATAAAAGCAAACAGACGGTTCAAAGTCAATACTGCCTGCATACTAGGCAGCTCAATTGTCGTTGGAGATTTAATAAAGTCTTTATGGGTACGTTAAGGTTTTTCTATTATAACTACAAAAATAGCACAAAATCTGCTGTTTTGACGTCTAGATATCATCATAATTACGTACCTTAGCTCGCATAGGTTTGACTAGAGCTACTGTATTTGTCTTGTCATCTAATAAAGTCTGAAAAGTAAACAAATTAACATTGTTTTGAATGCCTACCCTATAAAACATGTGGACAGAACACACAAACAATGCCCAAAATTAACTTTCTGTCAGTCAGAAGGTGTTTCACTATATAAGTACACTTTCATTTTGTGAATTGAATAATATTTCTAATCAAGTAATGAATATAAACAAGACAAAAGATTACTTCATTTCTCCATTTTACTAAATCTACTGTCGATTTATTATAATCAGTTGGTTACCAATTTCATGGATTTCATGGTTACAGGAGAACCATGAATTTAAACATTCATGATCAATGAATTCCAAATTTCTATAGGTTCGTATGCTGACTTTGGCAATACCACTAAAATATGGACATTCTTCAATTCATGAAAATAAATGAATCCATAGTATTCTAATTTTATATACACATGTTTTATATTGGAAATAGTGCTTCTGGAACTGTGGCTTCATTATTATTCGTTGGATACCAATTTTTGTGGATTTCGTGGTTACCTTTGAACCACAAATTCAAATGTTCAACGAATAGCATATTTTCAATAGGCTTTGCATAGAAAGATGGACAAAACCACGAAATCAAATGTCCAGGAATATGCAATTTCTCAGCAATCCACGAAAATTGATACCCACAAAAATAAATGAATCCACAGTATTAGAGGTCAAAGTTTGAACCTTTATTTCTCAAGTTTGAAGATTTCTAAATCTCCTTGATTTTTTAGCTACCATAATATAAATGTAAATGTATAGCAGTGATTCTTGAATTGGAGCTCAAAGATAAAACTTTTATTTTTAAAGTTCGAAGATTATACAATATCCTTTTCTTTAGGTTCTTTGCTTTTAGTTGATTGGGAAACAAGTTATTGCAACTTATATTAATCCTTTTCCACTTTGTGGGTGCAAGTGCTGCCTTGAAGCCGCATTCGCCTTCTCTTTTCAAAATCTACATGGGTGTCTTTTAAGTGCAAGATATATGGCTCTCTCTTATTATGGGTCAGCCGTTTATCATCCCTTTATTAGGGCCTATCATTGTTCTCAAGACCATACTCCCAAATGGTATCAAGGGAGAGCCAAAACATTTTTTTCTTTGACTGTGGTAAATAAATGTATAGCAGTGTTTCTTGTATTAGAGCATAAAAGATAAAACCTTTATTTCTTAAATGAGTAAGAAGAGCATTAAATCTTCTGATTTTTTGGGGTGCCATATATTTAATGTCTAGTACTTACCTGAACATATGTGGCCAGAAGATAAATTGTATCTTTGTAGGCATGTACTGATAATGTCTTAGAATTTTCTGAATAAGACAAAAAAATATCATTGCTTAGGTTTTCAAATAGCTTGTATGCAAAAAATCATTATGGGATCAAAACTATTATATGCACTTAATATCATTATTATGAGGTCTTTCTTCAAGTCTTTAGAGCTTTTTAGTTTTCTTTTCACTACAAAATGTTTTTTAAAACCAATGAATGCCATTACAAAATTGAGGCAGCTCATACTTAGATGCCATTTTGAGAAAAAGCAGAGACTGTGCTGAGCGTCGCCAATGACGCATTTTACAATATTTCATTTCATCTGGTGACAGCTGCTGGCTATATTTCTGGCACCAACATATTCCTATGTAAAAATGTTCATTTCTTGACAATATTTATCTTCATGTAAATTGGTACATGTATCAGTCAAAAATAAATTGTGTAAGATTTTACTTGGCGACTAGTTTGATAAAATAAATCAATACTCTTAGGCAGTTAGTTTTCTCGTTTGAATTGTTTTACATTGTCATATCGAGGCTTATTATAGCTGACTTTGCTGTATGGGCTTTGCTCATTGTTGAAGGCCGTACGGTGACCTATAGTTGTTAATGTCTGTGTCATTTTGGTCTTTTGTGGACAGTTGTCTCATTGCCAATTATACCACATCTACTTTTTTATTTCTAGCTAGACTGTTTTCAAAACTGGCAACAAAATATATGAGCTGTCAATTTTTCTGGCTCAAACCTTTTGGGAGCCAGAGCATGCCCCTGAATAGGTATACTTATTTCTTCATGTTTTACAATGTTACCACTTACTCTTGTTTTTTTGTTGTGTGTTTATTTTAATGACATATTTCTATCTTCCATCTATATACTCACCAGTTTTGTAGATAAGAAGTTGTGTAACAGATTTATGTAAACTATCTTGGAACTGTTTTCTTATTTTGTCCTCCATTTCATCACATTTGTGATTACACTATAAAACAAACAAAGACGTAGGATAAACTAAAAGGAGGTAGAAAATGGAAAATATACAAAATGAAGTTTTCAGTGCAGCTTTACCATTATGTTTCTTGATTGAAATTATATACAGTCTTTCAAAACTTTCTTGTATTCACCATCAGACAAAAAGATTCATTTTGTGACTCACAGCTGATATGAGGGGGGATAGGAGGGGTCCTGCTCCCGAAAATCCCGGACTTAAAAAAACGAAATCCTGAGGTCCCGAATTTAAATAAAGTAAATCCTGACGTCCGAAAAAAAAGGATTCCCGGATCCCGAAAGGGTCAATTCCGAAATCCCGAGCTTAAAAACACCCGATCCCGAAGTCCCGATAAAGGTCCTATCCCCCCTCTGATATATAACAGCATCAAAATGCAGATAATCTGATAATTAGTACAACAACTACTGAATATATAGAGAATATCTGTAACCTTCTTATTATTATACCCCATTAGTTTTCTTATTGTAAGTCCTTGTTGAGAGAAAATGACAAAAAAAAGTATCACTTGGCGATAAATGGGTTTAAGGATTCAAACAAATCTGATGTAGTCTAAACTACATCAAAATAAAACTATAAAAGTAGGATTTAATTCTTGGTTAGAACCATTATGAACAGATATCTACAATGTATACTGTAAACCAACTTATTTTCGCGGATACTTTATTTCGCAGTTTACCCTTTCTTGGCCACTTCGCAGCTATTTAATTTCGCGATTTTCGGATTTTCTTGATGGAGTTTAATAAGGAAAGATCCGAGGTTTACATATTAGCAACAATTTATATTCGCGTTATTTTTCTACTCGTGAAAGTCGCCAAAATAAATCACTCACGAAAATAAGTTGGTTTACAGTATATAAAAGAGAAAAAAAGAATGACAGTAACCTGTCATCTCAATATATTAACAACTTTCTAAGGTCAACATACATGTTTGATAGTCTTTGATTCCTTGACAACTTTCCAATATGAATGAAGCATTAAAAATTCCAACAATTCTAACTGCCATTGATGGTCAGCAGCTGTGCTGGATAAACTGACCAGCGTTCTTAGGTGTATAAGCATATGTAATGATGTCATCATACCAATAGGTCGAGGATCTACTGACCTGTAATAAAAATGATGTAATGAATGAAATCAAAAGTTTTTTGCATTTGTATCAAACATGGGTTGGTATACAGTTGTTAGTCTTTTGATCTTTTTTTTTGTCATGGTGCTGTAGGTTTCTTTTTCAACTTATGTGTTTTAAAAAATGTCCCTTTAGTATTTTTCGCTTCTCTATGAAATTCTTTCAAAAGCAAAGACCTCCAGATATGAATTTTATACACAGGCTTGATCATTATTAAATATCAGAATGAACTTTTACTTCAATAGTAAAACTATAGATACATTACCTGATTTGCTGAATCAAGGTCTGCATTAAATAATTCCCATAATCCTTTGCTGCTTCTGCACTCAACTGTCAATGAACATTTGTTTTATAATAATGTTGGCTTGAAAACATAAATTTAGTCTATCATATTTTTCCAAAGCATAAATATTTCTATTTTCTGTGTTGCTCAAGTTTATTTCCAACTCCTAATAAATATATTTTTATTCTACATAGAAAGGTGACGTCATAAATAATTTCAGAGGTATTACAACTGATCATGATGCTTTACAATATGGTATATATTAGTTTTGTCAACGGTTAACCGGTCGAACGACCGAATACCGAATACCAAAAACGATAACCGGTTAACCGGACTTTTTTTTTAATTTTGATAGTTTTGATATAAATTTGCATGGAAATCATTAAATAGCTTTGTTTTATTTAAAAATTGTCGTCGTGGTTATTAATTTGACAGATCACTGATTGTGCAGTATATTGATTGCTATTGTTGATCCTACATACATAAAATTAATTAGAGCTCGGGACAGGACCTTAAAGAAACATGATTGGTAAATATGTTTTTTTAACAATAACTTTAAATCAGAGATGCGATTAAATTTTATTGATTAGTTCATTATTTCGTTTTTGATATAATATTGTGTAAACCAACATCTAAATGTGTAACCTCCGTAGTGCAAAGTTAAGTCTTTCTTTAAACGAAATGCTACCTTAAAAATTGTGAAATGCAAGCTAATGTGAATCTACTCAAAGTATACGTGATGGTACAAGCAAACAAAATAAACAAACAGGTTGAATGTTGAGCTATAGTTATTAATTTCTGTGTCATTTTGGTCTCTTGAGGAGAATTGTTTCATTGGCAATCATACCATATCTTCCTTTTTATAATTAATCATTTCAAATTGAAACACTCCAAATTATTTTCGAAGACAACAAAATTAAACAATGATCGGTTTCAGACAAATTCAATTCTACGAGCTCAAGACGTTTTTTTTATTTTTTTCAATCTGAAGTTGGTACACATGCTATTATAGTTGATACGGTGTATTTGTTTATTAAAAACCAAACTTCTCCATGAATCCTCACAGACAAGCCTTATAATGCCAAAGGACAAACTTCAATTCTTTAATCGTAGTATTATGACTTGGATAAAAGGTTGTCAAATTGACACTCATACCACATCTTATAACTATGTGTACATGTATGGTACTATTGATAAGGCTTTCAAACAACAACTTAAAACTACCGGTTAACCGGTTAATCGGTCGAACGATTATCCGAGTAACTGGTTAGGCAAAAGTGTACGATTTGACAACACTAGTATATATTTTTAACTTTTCTACACATTGATTTGGACAATGAGATCCAGCATTTTCCACTTCATATAAATATATTTCTATCATGCAAAAAGGTGAGATTTTACTACTATGGATTCATTATTTTTTTATTCTTAGCATATTTTGTGGGTTCAGGTCAACCAAAAAGTAAGATATGCAACTAATTACAATTTTTTTTCCATAAACTTGTATACAGAATTTAGCATAACTACGAATTTAAATATATGTGAAAGTGTAAATTTTCATCAATCCTCAGTATATGATATGGGTTGACAGTGGCTTATGTTTATTTTTCATTTGGTCACTGGTGAATAGCTGTCTCATAGACAATCATACCACATCTTATATGTCCATCACGTACCTGAGTAACAAGGTGATCCAATGTTTTGGTTGTTTGATTTCCAGGAAAACCTTGTGTCTGTACAACACTTTTCATGATAGCTATCTGCATATCACTGTCACTGTCCTTATATGATTTCATTATATTAACAATTTCAGTACCCTAAAAAAAAAAAAAAAAATATAATCAAATTTGGAAGTTTGCTAATAAAATTTTCCAAACAACTTAAAGATAAATTCAACTCAATTCTCACTTTAATGAGATGTCTTTTATATCAAAATTTCATGTACATGAACTACAATAACTAAGGCTTAATGAAAGTTTATAAATCATAAGTCAAAAACCAATACACCAATTATTTTTCTAATTAACAGTACAATGAGGTAAGAAATTTTGTGTGAGATAACAACTGGAGGCGTTCAATAGGGAAAATAAGGGTATTCAAATACCCACATAATGACAAAAATATTTGTTCTGCTTAGTATTACTATACATAAAAATTAAATTTTATCTAAAAATTGTTAAATGCTTGAGCTTTTATTAATTCACTAATTTTCAATGAGAAATTATTCATGATAAAAAAAACAGTGGTCAGATTGATTTGATTTCTACACAGTATACCAAAAAAATTGATGCTGATTGTGATTCATGGATTCCAAAATTGAAAAGTGAAGTACGCTAAATTTTTCAACCATCAGCTGTTCAGTAGATGTTTTTCTGGTATTTATATCGTTGATTTTTTTCATACATATTTTGCATTATAGTTTTATATCTATTGTATTTGGTTTTTCTTACCAAAGTTTTAGTTACTGTCAGCAAGGGGTTTAAATCCCTTAATTTTCCGTCAACATTCTTTACCCACATTTTGACTGTCTCTCGAGACAATAGTTGTTTCATCTGAAAAAGAAATGAATTTCTTTTTATTTTGATATTAGATTACCATGGACTGATTCCATTTTATCAAATGTTGCATATGCAGTTTATCAACAAATAATGTGAGTTTGAACCCTGATAATGTCAAGGCTAATTCAATACTGATTCTTTTTGACAAAGATTGACAATTTTCCTGCCAAGGAATATGGTTCTCTCAGGGTATTATTATTATTATCATTATCATACAGTATTCATAACAGCCCATTATATAATATTAAAATTACCCTAAGCGCTATACAATATATATTTCTATATATATATATAAGTATTAACAATAAAATATAAAAGCCCATGTTATTGTGGCTACATCGATTAACACAAACATGCATGCCATAAACAACTAAATTTGGTAAAAAACCTGACACAATATAAATGTAACAACAGGTGAAGAATTTAAATAAAATGTAATCTTTCTGTCCACTTTGTTTTTAAAGATCTACTTTGTAAACTGTAGGAGGAATTGATTCAAATCATAATTGGTTACATCTTTTGTGTATAATACTGAAAAATGTCTACGCTTTAAAGTCTGGAAAATGGAGAAAAAATCGTCAAACAATTCCATATATAATAGTAAGTGCACAAACTTAATATAGGTGTAACCTTATGGTGAAGTATCAGGGATCTGAGTTGAAAACTGTAAAAAGTTGATCATCTATAAATAGATTTTAGTAACTAACCTCATCAGCTGTTTTGACTAAGGGAAGTAAGTCTAACAACATATGGAATCCAAGGTTCAACAGTTTGACCTGTGATTTGCCAAACACAATAGCTGTAATATAAAATTAAGATTTCATTTAAGAACACAAATTTTCTAAATTCATATTATACTAAAAAGTCAAATATAATTTTTTCTGTATACTGTGGATTCATTAATATTAGTTGTGCACCTATTTTTGTGGATTTCGTTAGAACAGGGAAACCACAAATTTAAATGATCAACATATTACAAATTTTCTAATGGAATATATGCATAATGCATACTCTGCCAAAACCACAAAAATTTAATATCCACAAAACTGAAAGTTTTCCTCAATCTACAAAAATTGATACCCACAAAAATAGTTTAATCCACAGTAATTTATTATCATGATTATACATGCAAGTATGAAGATACTAAGCTTTTATTTTTCTTCTTTTTTTTTATATAATTTTTGCATTTTCAATATATAATAGCAATATCACAAACAGAAATATTTGCCCTCAACAGAAATAGCATTTAAATTTTTAGATTTCTATTGTGAATGTCTGTTCAATCTGCTTTGAATGCAATTTCTAATATTTGTTTTTATAAAGAGCAGGTGTATCATGGAATTTACAGAATAATGTTGTCAATCTAATATTATCCAATCAGCAATGGTTTTATTACTGATGTTCGGTTAAACAAACAAAATGGTGACGTCCTGTGAAATGGGATGTTGTTAGATCTCCCATGCAGCGACCAAGCATTAAAAAATGAGTGAGTGACAGATTTAATTTTAATTAGATTAGATTAACATAGTCACTATGCACAAATACTAACAAGATTGAAGACATGGTTGTACATCCCTTTAACCTATAATTAACCTTACCCTGTCCTGCTTGCCAAAACTTTCCTAATGAACATTTATTGTGTACCAGTTCCTGGACAACGACCTTGTTGACATGATGCATCACAGGATCACAAGAAGTTCCTTCCTTAGAGAAAAAGTACACATTCATAGTGTATTAGATTTACCATATAATAAATGTTCTGCAGTTCATCAAAAGAGAATTAAGTTTTCTAATTTTTTGATGCAGCTCTGTACCAACCCTACATTCTCTGATAATTTTATACATAACTTACCTACAATTTTTAGCTAGACATATTTCATAGATAGTGACTTATCTTTATGTTGTTTAGTTAATGTCTAATCTTCTTTAATTTATATAATTCTTCTGACTCCATATACAGCAGTTTCAACAATTATTTTAAGTAAATGTATGATATTGTAAAAAATGCTGGTATTTGAACAGGAGTTTAAAATACCATTAACAAGAAAGTGTCCATAGTACACAGATGCTCCATCCGCACTATCAATCTAAACATATGTTCAGTGGACTGTGAAATTGTGGTAAAATCTCTAATTTGGCATTAAAATAAAAAAGAATATATCATAGGGAACATGTGTACTAAGTTTCAAGTTAATTGGATTTCAACTTCACCAAAACTCCTTCAACAAAAAACATGCATTGGGACAGACAAACGGACCCACAGACTAGAAAACATAATGCCCATAAATGAGGCATAATTAAAATTGTTGAGAAGAATTCATCACTGGCCTTTCAAGGGTTTTAGAATGATTGAGGTGCATTTGATACTTACCATCAAAATATTCCATATTTTAGTGAAATGATCATCTCTGAACAATTTCTTTGTTTTCCAATGCTCTTTAAGAAAGTCTTTGTTTACCAATTCCTAAAACAAAAACAATATATATAAATCACTGTTAACAAACTAATTTCCAGAAGCGATTTATAAATGGGAATATCACAAGTAGAAAGAGGGGGGTCGACCTTTATCAGGGGGTTTTAAGCTTCTGATTTTGAAATTGATCATTTGGGGATCAAGAAATTCTTTTTTTCTAATTTCAGGATGTTGAGATTTAAATTACTTTCAATTCGGGCCCGACCCCCTATAGAAATAGCTAGCAAAAAGACTTACTGAAGAATTGTTACTTTTTACTGTTTTTTATTTTATCAGGCTATGGTCGTATGAAACAGATTATTTGATATCCCAAATATGTACATATATTTCTTAGCAGACTAAAGATCTGTTTTTTTTGCTGTTTGAAAAATTCATACGAACATGAGGCATTAATGAATGTTGAGTGTCAAACAGATAATTATAGTTGACATGTCAACTAAACTAAACTGTCTGTTAAAATAAAATATGCTGTTGTATTTTTAACATATTTAACATGTTCAATAAAAAAAACATTTTTTATTAAAATTCTTCTTATACATGTTATAAAACAACTAGGTTTTTAACCCTTTCAACGCTACACAAAAAAATAGAAAAATGGCTGCTGCTGCTGCATTTTTTTTGTGTTCATTCATTAGAACAGTATTTTCCTTTTCAGACTGCTGTATCTTTTTTATTATATGAGATACAGAGAAAGTTATTGCATGAAAAATGCTCAGAAGAGCATGAACTGTAATGTTAGGCAATTATTTTTGTGAAATTTTTATCAGGTTACCTGCATTTTCAGGTAATTAAGGTAAAAGGTGTAATTTATTACATTTGTGTTGAATTTGAATAAAAACTACCTTTAGTCTTCATTTATTTTGTTGTTTTATCTGCCATATTATTAAGAAGACACCAGTTGCCCGATTCCGTAGCGTATTGTACCATACATAACGTTTTATGTAATCGTGGCACGAATAAATAGCTCCGTCCTAAAAAAAATCAGTCAAACTCCGTTTTCCCCCCTTTTTCTACGTCTCGTTATGATCGATCAAATTATATTTCCCACATGAATTAAATGTAATAAACACATTGGGATAACAAGAAACCTTTTAACTAATCCTCGTTGTTAGTTTCGCCATAGAAATGCTGAAATTTTTCCATATTTACAGCTTCGTTTCCGATTTCCGCCATTTACATTTGTCAAAATATCTGTTTTTATTTTCCATCTATTTTCCTTCTACTGCATGATTTTACTATAAAAATTCCTGGGATTTCAAGCGCAAATGAGACCTTGCATATCCTAGATTCAAACGATGAAAAATTAGAGAGAACCCGAATGAAAACCGAATGGTTTAAGAGTCCCAATGAAAAATCCTTTTTCATCGCGGCATATGCCGCGAATAGCAGTGGGGAACGGCGTACGTCATCGCGGCATATGCCGTGTATAGCGTTGAAAGGGTTAACACAAAATCTAATCTCAAAAGTAATATGTACTACATGCAAATATTGAGGTTGTTCTTTAGACAATTTCAAAATCTAAAATGTCCTCCATTGCTTTAATAATTGCAATGAATATATATAGATGAATTCAAATATTGGGTCTGACAAAATACCTAGATTTATCTGAGTTTTTGACATATTAAAAGGTACTTTAATCCTGCTGCAGTTGTTTGCACAGGTTTTTAGTCAGGAATCTGATGTTATGTGGTTGTCATCTGTTTATGTGGTTCATAAGTGTTTCTCATTTCTCGTTTTTTATATAGATTATACTGTTGGTTTTCTGGTTTGAATGGTTTTACCCAAGTAATTTTTGGGGCCCTTTATAGCTTGCTGTTCGGTGTGAGCCAAAGTTTTGTGTTGAAGGCTGTACCTAAACCTATAGTGGTTTACTTTTATAAAATGTTACTTGGATGAAGAGTTGTCTCATTGGCACTCACACCACCTATATCTATGTATGTGTTGCTTGTTTTTCTTCTTTGTTTGTGCATGTGTGTGCACAAGTGGGGGAATGGTGTGAAATACGATTTAAAAATAACCAATATTTACAGAGTGTTGTTTCCTGCATGTAATCAACAGACTGAATACATCTGCTGAGCAGTCTTCCCATCCTTTCTTCAACTCTCCTTCTATCTCTGGCCAAGCAAACTGCTCAAAATCTTCACTGCTGAGCTACAATAAATTAAAAATTATGAAATGGATCTTTATTGGAGTAAAGATTTCCTGAAAAAACCTTAGTGACCTATAGTTGTTAATGTCTGTGTCATTTTGGTCTTTTGTGGATAGTTGTCTCATTGGCAATCATATCATATCTTCTTTTTTATATTAAATATTTTACAAAATATCCAGAGACGAAAACAGTAAACATATTTTAAGAAATGAAATAAAAGTAAACCAAACATTTGCCAATTTTCACATCACATGTTCTGCTGTTTATAGATGTAGTTAAATATAGTTTCACTGTCATCGCATAGCAAAACGTGAAATGAAAAGTTATCTCATCTTTATGTTCAGGATTAATCACATAAACTAGAGGTTCTTTAGTGCTACATTTTATCTTTCTTGCCAATTCTTAAAATATCTTTCATAGTATTCTTTTTAAAACAACATTTTCATAAAATAGTACAATTATCACAAATTGCATAAAAATCAACTGTGTTTCCAATAAAATGGTGAAAAAAAACATATATAATCCCTTTTATAACAAGATGATTCTATTCATTTTTTTTTAATGTTTTGAATAATATTATGCAAAAATAGAATTTTTAATTTTCTCATCTATATTGCATCAAGGATAATATTTACCTGTTGGACAACAAGACGGATGCCATTATAACAGATCTGTCGAAGGTACACTCTCTTCTCACTGACCCACAGTAATCCTCTGATTACTTTCTTTATAAATTGTCCATCTCCCTGTAATTGTATATGAAATCATATTAGTTGAATTAAATTTAAAAACAAAATATAAGTATGATAATGGTAATATAAAAACACAATGAACAATAATAAAATAACAAGAAATATTTTACATTTGAAAGTCTTTAAACATGTTCAAAAAAAAGTTTAAGTGCACTTCACTTATAGACAAATCCTATTGGTTACCTATCACATAATTTGGTTTTCTATAGCATGACATAACTATTGATACTCTTTCATTAAGTACCCAAAAATAAATATTGTTACTGTGTTCCATATAGAATAAAAAATTAAGTTCATTGGTCTGTGTGCACACTTGGATACATGTCATTTGGTAGATGCCTTGGCATTCTTTATTTTACTTCAATTTTTTTTATTAAATATGATTTAAAGTTTTCTTTTACATTTTCTATTTAGTCTCTTTTAATTTGGCTAATAAGCTTCCCAATATTTTGTTTTCGTGCTATTGATGTTCCAGATTTTTTGGATTGAGCATACATGAGATTTTTACTATTCATTGTTCTTATTTTCTAATAAATAATTAAAACACAGTATCATGTTATTGATCATCACACATACTTACTTGTAGAAGTCTTCCTGATTGTATCAAAGTCAAGTAAGCTAAAGATTCTCCTAAAAAGCTACTCCCTTTCTCCTAAAATCATAAAAACATATCAACTTAAATTTAAATATAGAGAAATCTCTGTTTATCTACAATATAAAATTATAAGATCTTGGGTTTTTTTTAATATTCACTGTTTAAGATATATTTTGAACATTTATCATTTACTTATCCATTATATCTACTGTGCATGTGGACTCTGTTATTGTTGGTACCAATGTTTTAAGAGTAACAATGCTTTGTGGGTAACAATTTTTGTGAATACCATTGTTTGTGGGTACCAATTTTCATGGATTTACATGACTGAAATCATACTTTTCATTGTTTTTGTGGAAATTTGATTTTGTGGACTTGCCAAAGTTTCTATACAAGTCTATATGATTTTTTTCTGCCCTTTTAATTTTTTGGTTTGCTTCTACCAATGAAATTTTATAGAATTGGTATCTAACAAATAATAACATTGAATAATGAATCAACAGCATACATGTATACTTTGACCAATAATTGGTAACTTTTAAAACATTGTGACTTGGATGGAGAGTTGTCTCATTGGGGCTCATACCATATTTTCTATGATAAGGATTTTCAGAGAACAGAACTTATCTAGGAATCTGGCATGCTTCACTATTGATAAATTTCTGGATTAAACTTACTGCTTTAGATTCTTTCTTTGGTAACTTCAAATGTTTAGATATCAAATTTAGAAATTCTTCCACTGTTACTACATCAAACTTTCTTAGAATCTACAAGAAACCAATGCAAGAATCACATGAGTTTATAACTTTGTTATTGCTCAGCTTCTATGTCAGTCAGGGGAACTACTTGTACAAGTAATTCTTATTAACTTGAATAAGTAAAAAAAATATACTTATATAAGTAAATTATAATGTTTGAATAATCTCCCCTTAATTTTCTCAAAATTTTACTTATACAACAATTGTTCCTTTGGGGCTTGTCCAGTGCTCTAAAGATAACAGACAAATGGGATTTTCATTGTGCATGAAATTACAAATAAATGATAAGTAAAGACATCTGCAATGGGCAGACAAATTAATTCGATTAGAGCAAAGAAATCCTTAGAATTTAAGAAATGAAGATAAGATGATTTTTTCACTTATATACATTGTAAGTAAAAAAAACTGAATGTCTAAGGGACATAACTAAGTCAATTTGTCTTTACCTATATACAAGTAAATTAAATTCAATTGATAAGTATCCTAAAAAATTACTTACATTGTACATGTATTTAAGTATATTTTTTTTCACTTCTTCAAGTAAATAACAATTACTTCTACAAGTAGTACTCCTGACTGTGTGTACCATGTGTCAACATCATCATCATGATGGTATAAACATGTTATACATTTTCAGATTGGTAAAATTCTGTTCTGGATCTGGTTTCTTTAACCATATATACATTTCTGATTTAGCAAATTTTCTTTTCTGCATTTTTTGTTTGTTTGATATATTTTTTTTGCATAGTACATTTCATAACACTTTTGTTAGAAACATTTATTTAATTATCAGACAATTATTAAGTTCAATTTGTCAATTTTGGGGTTGTTTTTTTTGTCTAATTAGATGTTATGACTTTATTTTTATTACCTGACAAAGAGCAACAGAAAAGCCTTGTCGTGCAGTTTCTCTACTAGAGGCTAAACCTTTTACCAATCTTTTTACACTGTATTCCAATTCTTGTGATAATTCATTCTGAAACAAAAAAATTAACATTTTATAACAGCCAATGAAAAATCAGATGGTTTTAATGAGGCACAAAATATTGACCTAGGCTATGATCGTTATGACCATTGATGGACTAATTAATGTCTAGTGGTATTATAAATGCAAATTCAGGATGATTACATTATGTAATGAACTGATAGGAACTAGACGCATATCTACATTTCACAATGTTCCATGATGTGTCTTCCCCCCATGATGTGGTGTACAGTCATTACAGTCCAGTGCCACTGCTGTAGATTTATTTTCTTTTTTAACAGCTACATGTAATAACAGATTATGTGGCCCAACCAGGGGGGGGGGGGGGGACTGTGCGAGACCAAGAGTCCCAATAAGTCAAACATAATTGCTAAAGACATAAAGTGATAACTGTACATGCACAGTAGATAAATGGATCCACTCGTTGAAAGCAACATGGTACAACTCCCATGAAAACAACAATTCTATTAAAAATATGGAACTCAAGTTGTGAATCTTTTTTATAGTATTTTTTCAAATATAAATATGTTATGTATTTAGTAAAATTCGGCCTCATACCTCAGTGTTTCGTTTTTGTTTTATCTTCAACAGAACCACCAGCTGGTCTGTTGCCTTGATGATTTCTGCAGAGCTTGATTCGGATAATGTCCAGAATTTATCAAGGATTTGTTTGTCGATTTTTAAGGCTTTTATTTCATTATTTTCTGTCATATTGTTAAAACGTGCGATTTTTTCCACGTGCAATTGCTCTTTCGGGGTTTTGAAAATTACAGTAAAAGTACTCTTATATAAAACGCTTAAATGCATGTCAACAATAAAAATGTAATAGTCAACACAAAATCGGATACTATTTGCCTAAGTTCCTCCCTGGGAGCTGTCCCTAACAGAACTATATATGGTACAATCAAATACACAATACATATTTTTATAACAGCGCACAATAACTCATACACATCTTTGGTTACATCTTCTGACATCAGACTCGGACTTTTCTTGAACTGAATTTTAATGTGCGTATTGTTTTGCGTTTACTTTTCTGCATTGGCTAGAGGTATAGGGGAGGGTTGAGATCTCACAAACATGTTTAACCCCGCCGCATTTTGGCGTCTGTCCCGAGTCAGGAGCCTCTGGCCTTTGTTTGTCAGGCTTGTATTATTTTAACTTTTAATTTCTTGTGTACAATTTGGAAATAAGTATGGCGTTCATTATCACTGCACTAGTATATATATTTGTTTAGGGGCCAGCTGAAAGACGCCTCCGGGTGCGGTAATTTCTCGTTGCATTGAAGACCTGTTGGTGACCTTCTGCTGTTGTCTGCTCTCTGGTCGGGTTGTTGTCTCTTTGGCACATTCCCCATTTCCATTCTCAATTTTACATTGTTTCTAAACTGAAAAAAAACTTTACTTATATACTTTATGTCATATTTATTATGATAAAAAAATAATGAGTTCTGTTACGATTACCATAGACACCATAGAGCAAAGTTCCATAAAGTTAAAATAGATACCAGGATTTTAATTGTTAACGGTAGTTGTACAGACGTGTATTCAAGTCACTGTAAGACTCACCATTGATCCTCGAATAAAAAAAAAGTCAAATTAAGTACGAAGTTGGAAAGCTTGGAAGCATAGAGATCGATAGTTCCAAAAGATTGCAAATTACAACTCGGAACATCTATATTCACCGCTGGGTGGAAAATCATTAGAATTAATTTCGAACAATGCCAAGTTCAATTGTACTTGCTAATTCATAATGAATTACAACTATATCATTGATTATTCATACCAGCACAATGTCTGACTACAGGGCCTGTTATACCGTCGGGGAGGAAACCTATTCGGGCAGTGGTTGTAAAAAAAACGATTATAGATTTATCAGAAACATAATCGGATGTGAAAGTTAGCAACAGCAGGTGAACACCAGTCTTAAAAAAACCTCATTTTAACGGATCTAACTTTAGTGATAAAAGAATGACTAAAGAACCAACCACATAAATTAAAAACATAATTAGCGTGCAACCGATAGTGCCGCGTACTTATGATTCTGAGTTTTCGATGCCTATCCAAAAACAAATGAAAGGTGATCACATTTTTAATCATCTTAAATGAAATCGTGTTGGAAAACCATAAATTAGAAATTTTCCTACTCCAAAACATTTACGGATATTATACACAAATATTGACTCTTTCATGGAAAAGCAATTAGTTATATAAAGGGCGAGTAATAAATACCCAAAAGAGAGATGTTGACTTAACCCTTCCAGTACGAAATTATTTATACTAAATACTTTAAAAAGGGCATTCAGAGTAGTAAACAAAAACATTTGAACAGATTTATATATATGGGAATTTGTTTTATAGTTTTTTTTATTATACAATCATTCAGAGACTTTATATATATAAATATAAACGAGTCTAAATTGAAAACTACGTTCAAACCTATGACTGCGTTGGATAAAAACCGCAGTTTTTATACGTGTGCATGTCAAACAAATTTCGTTGTAGAAGGGTCTAAAAACAACACAAACAACATTTTCCAAATATATATATATACAACTCGTCTAAACATCAACCCAACAATGTTAGATCTGTAAATTTGCTTTCGCAAATTTTTGGTTCTTCCCTCGCCGTGATTCGAACCCATGCTACTGTGATATCGTGACACCAAATCGCCTGCACTGCAGCCGTCCCGCTAGACCACACGACCACCTGGGCTCTCAAAAAAGAGCTTTCGGTGGCCATATGTTACCTTTCCACGTCAGTTTTAATCTAGCGGCGTACTACAGTACATGATATATAAGGCATGAAGATGTTATTGTTACAGATCAGCTTAATTATCTATAGTAAAGGATCCTACAAATTAATGTAAGATACAGTCACAGAAAATAATTATATTCATAAGTACGTCTGAGTCAGTGACAACCCTACAACAGATGTATCCATCGGATCGCCATCAATGATGGTGATACATGGCTGTGTACATAATGTATATACAACTCGTCTAAACATCAACCCAACAATGTTAGATCTGTAAATTTGCTTTCGCAAATTTTTGGTTCTTCCCTCGCCGGGATTCGAACCCATGCTACTGTGATATCGTGACACCAAATCGCCTGCACTGCAGCCGTCCCGCTAGACCACACGACCACCTGGGCTATATATACTCAATCTAAACAATAGATGTTCTAATAAAGTACACTTATAGATGACACATATACAGAGGCGGATTAAGGATGTTTTTATGGATAAACATTTGGTTGATTATATGGGGAATCACTGAAGCATGACTAGAGCGGGTCCCTCTTAGGCAGTCAGCAGTGGCGGATCCAGGAAGTGGGGTTCTTGGGATCGAACCCCCTTTTTTTGGACGATCAATGCATTTGAATGGGAGCATATAGTTGGACACCCCCCTTTTTACTCTGGGTTGGGACCCCCTTTTCAAAAATGGCTGGACTGCCCCTGGTCAGTGGGTCCCTACTTTTGAAAAATTCTGGATCCGCCAATGCACATAATCATATAGGTATGCATACGGTTCTTTTGTGCCAGACATCGTCTATATGAAAATTTTGAAAGAAAGACAGGTTATTAAGCTATCAAGCAACCAGTGGCGGATCCAGGGGGAGGGTTCTCTTTTTTTGGCCGATCAATGCATTTGAATGGGGACATATGGTTGGAACCACCCCTTTTTCTGCAGGGTTGGGACCCCCTTTTTGAAAATTCAAATGGCTGGATCCGCCCGTGTTAATACCAAGGCAGTGCTCCTGTGTAAATGGTACCGACGGGAAATAGCGCTATATAATAAAACATCTGAAGCCGTCGTGGTGATCTTACTTTCCACAGACTCTCTTGCGAAAACACAAAAAACTCACTTACAATCAAGAAATACTAAACAATGGCCAATTATTTTTAAATTAAAAGGGTAACACTCGTCGATTTCTGGCTATAGTATCCTGATTTCCGGTACTGCGTTCCAGGTATTGGCTAATAGCCATACTCTCTCGATATTGGTATAGGTGTAACATACTGAATATTGCGATTGGGAACCGCAGTCTATGGCTATTGCTACACTGCGTCTGAAAATACCGTTGACTGTTTATTATCTTTTTTCAGATCCGTACGTATGTCTGTACACGGATTTGTATCTCACTATACAAATCCTTGGTCTGTACTGGTTTGTCTGTGATTCATATGGAGGATAGAAACTCGAATTTCGTACACCAAGAAAAGTGAATTTGAGTTTTGCAGATTTTGAATTTGATGATTAATTTCCAATGGTTAATTTGGAATGTCGTCTGTCATTTATTTCATATGTTGTGTTGTGCAATTTTGTTTTTACTTTCCGGAAGTACGTTTAGAACAGTACAAAGAACGTCACGATAACACCACTGGCAACGTCTCCGACGTCGTTGTAAAAGATCGTTACAGATTGACAAACGTATCGTTGTACATTGTGATTAATATTTAACAGATTTACAGATTTTTACTGAATACTACAGATAATTGAAATGAAGGTAAGTAATTGAATAAAACTAAACTCTATTTTAAGCTTTGATTGTTGGTTTCTTTACGCCGCATTAGCACAAAAGGCTATATCGCGGCGATTAAGCTATTTAAAGCAGGTATTGTCAAACTTATGAAGTATGGTTTCAGGAGAGGCAGACACTTAACATCATGGAGACAACATTGAAATGCGTTAGCCGCAGTAAAAAAAAATCCAAAATCTAATTTTACATTTATATTTATTTCGAAAGACTCAACTTGAATGGAGATATGTATATATAGATATATAAATATCCCTCTGGTAAATAAAATTGTAGACGAACTGTATAAATTATTAATACATGTAATGTGTCGCATGGAAGAATAAATTATCAACTAATGTTAGATATGTAATCATACCAAACATCTAAAACCAATGTCCATGATTTATTTTAATAATTAATCGTAAGACAAAAAGGCAAGGCATGTTTAGTGTTTTTAAAAAAGAATTTTTGCCTATTTGTCCTTATAATTTCAGATGGTTGACATCAACTTTAACTATTTTACCCACGAGGGGTTAGAACTAGAGAAGAAAAAGCTCATTCTTAAGCTAAAGGAAGAGTCCATTTCTCAAGATGGAAAGGAATTTTGGGCTAAGGCAGAGAAAATACAAGAGCAATATGAAGATCCATATAGAAAATTAGGTTTGTAAATTTGAATGCTAGTACTTAGAATTGACCAGATGGGACATAAGCATTCGGTGTAATCTTCAATTACAGAAAGAACATTGTGAACGAATTTCCAATGATTGACTTTTATTTTGTGATTTGGGAACAGAACGCATAGCCAAATTACCCTGATTTTTTTATAGCTTGTGTAGCTGTATGAAATATGTGCAATTCTCAGAACCTGAAACTGTGTATCTTGAATAAATATATTGATCCTGTAATTGTGAAAGGCTTACATCTTGTCTTTTTTTTTTTTTTTTATATTTTAATACATTTTGTATCTTTTTTCTTCTTCTTTTTTTTTTGTATACATCTATATACATGTAGCTGTGGAACCATAGCTCTTAGGTCTTTAACTTATATTTTTTTATCATTTGCAGACCATATTTAAAAATCCGTAGCTTTATGGTCCGCAAGTAGTCGAAAATATCACAATGGCCGATCAGCTACTAACATTTATACTCACGGTTTATGAAGTAAATTAACCGAATTTTCACCTAAATTCATAAAAAAAAATCAACGCTAACGAAAATTCAAAATATGACTCTACATTAACTTTCATTTAACGGGTTTGGTTAATGGATGAGTAATAAATAGTTCTTTTCTGTCTTCTTGTAGAATATACAAGCAGGAAGCTGTTCGCTTCATTTAAAAAAGAGGCACAGACAGAGTTTGAATTGAAATTCTGGACACAAATAGAAGAAATGAGAGGCGCATATAGGTATCCCGATGATAAAGGCGTCATCTGTGAAGATAAAGGTTTGTTGAAATAACTACTTTTATAATGATGAAAGTGAGTAAACAAATGTGTTACACTGGGGGAAAACAGGAACTAGAAAAAGAAACACGAAAATGCAGTTGAAATTAAGGTATTGAATCAGGACCGTGGATGAAAACGTACAAATACATCCGCTTAAAGTTACGGAATCCTTGGTTAAAATGCATCTGTTATCTTCTTGTTTTGTCACAGCTTGACTATTATTTTTTTTCATTTAGCAAACTCAATTTAATTAGTTTTGTTAACGTGTTATTTTCAAGTATTTTTCAAATATTTTAGATGGAGAAACAGAGAACGAAGACGATACCATTCAAACTAAAACCGATTCTGTACAACAAGAATCCAGCAATGGTCAAGATGAAGCCAGAAACAAGCAATATAATTTTGATCAGAAACAAGATGAAACGGATAATAAAGAAAGTGACAAATATGACAAACTAGCAGAGGCAGCAGCTAAAAACCAGGACATCACACAGACAACCCCTGGTAAGTTTTAAATAGCAGCATACTAACTCCATCAAAATAATGCAAAATGTTTTCAAGTAAAATTGTTATACTTTTATATATTCCTATAGTGGAAACAACGGGAAAGTACAAATCTGATAGGGTCAAATATATAAAAGAAGATGTGGTATGATTGCCAATGAGACAACTATCCACAAAACTGCACTGTTCAAATCCAGTGATCAAGATCCGAGTTCAAATATTCCAAACACCAATGGCCGTACATTGACCTATAATGGTTTACTTTTATATTGTTATTTGGATTGAGAAGTGTCTCATTGGCACTCACACCACATCTTCCTATATTTACCAATAACTAAATGTTATGCGCTGAATGTAAGTAAACATTTGACAGCAGTAGCCATCCGATTCAACAATTATAGTGCCAGTACGATTAGGAAAAAAAAACACATTTCTCTCGGTAATAATACAACATGGCCATTCAAGGATTTTATATTTCAAATTAAAATATCAAAATACCGACACTTTGATACATTCCATATGCATCGGTATGCGTCATGATTTTTATGTTGTTATCGAGGGCAGTTATGAAATGTAGTTTTTTTTGTTTTTTTTTAATTTTATTTGAAAAAAATAAAATAATTATTATCAACGTCAATTATTTGCAGAGCCTCCCTCTCTAGCTCACGTCCACCAAGAGGAAGATCATACATTGATAGATATATCTTTGAAGGTAACATTTTAACTTAAGACATAAATGTATACACACTACGGAAAAAATGGAAAACACATATAAACTCATACCTATCATAATAAAAACAAGGAGGTGTGGTATGATTGTAATGAAAAACAGAATTCACGAGAAACAAAAAAATGATGATGTAAACAACAGTGGCGGATCCAGAGGGGGGGGGGTTCCGGGGGTTCGCACCCCCCCTTTATTTTGGCCGATCAATGCATTTGTATCGGGACATATGTTTTGCACCCCCCCCCCTTTTGCCCTGGGATAGCACCCCCCCCCTTTGGAAAATTCCTGCATCCGCCCCTGAACAAATACCGGTCATTGTACGGTTTTCAACTAAGAAAAGAATTCAAAACCGTATAGTAGCATGGCCAATGGAAAACAACTCACAAAAGGAAATCGACGGCTGTTTCATGCTATACAATTATAAAAGGCAGCAACCAACAATGAAAACATGATAGTAGACTTTTTTCTCCACAAAACGTGTGAGATAGTCTCCCCTTATGACACAACTAAGACTATTGCTATCATTACTGATCAAACCCATGATAAATGAATGATTGTTATGCCCCACCTATGATAGTAGAGGGGAGTTATGTTTTCTGGTCTGTGCGTCCGTTCGTCCGTCTGTCCCGCTTCAGGTTAAAGTTTTTGGTCGAGGTAGTTTTTGATGAAGTTGAAGTCCAATCAACTTCACACTTAGTACACATGTTCCCTATGATATGATCTTTTAAATTTTAATGCCAAATTAGAGGGTTTACTCCAATTTCACGGTCCACTGAACACAGAAAATGATAGTGCGAGTGGGGCATTCGTGTACTGGGGACACATTCTTGTTAGTATATTTTTTACAGTTATATGTCTTATGTAATAAATACATAAATATCTTTACATGAATTTTAATTTAAAAAGCGGGCACTTAAAATAAAATGTATTTTGAAAAATAAAATTAATATAAGGGCATATAAGATAAAATTCATGAAATATAGACTAACTAGATTACAGCATTCCATCACTAGAAGTTTTCTTATAAATAAATATGTGTGTTATATTTTTCCAACAGAACGACATTGAACTGGACATTCCGGACAAAAACGAGAGGAAACTAATGGTAAAGGATGAAAAGAAGAAGGAAAAAAGAATAAACAAGTTATTAATAGCTGACAAAAAAAGAAGGCAGAAGGAATCTAAAAAATTGAAAACAAAAGGTATAACAAAAATATGGACAAATGTCAATAATAGAGGTGAAATGATTTATATATTAGACTGTTCGTTATTATATATAAAAAGGCGGAGAAGTAGTATGATGGCTAATTAGACAACTATATATTAAGATCAACGTATAATTATGTGAACAATTACAAGTCACCATTTGACCTTCAATATTGAGCTAAATCCCATACCCAACTTTAAACTATAAAATGGCACAGGATGACAACATGTGAGATACTTTAAGAAAAAGAACGGACAGTCTGACAATTAAGGCAGACAGCAGCAAACGACAACCACTGGCTAATAGGCTCATGGTTTGTTACAGGAACAATGTGGTTTTAAACATGTATGTGTGCTAGCAACCCTTTCCTACATTTAAATTTTACTCTTGTGCACCAGCACTAACTTCAAGGGGCCATTTTTTTTTAACTTTAGAAAATAGAAATGTATTCCAGAAATGAAGATCGAACACAATTGTATTGTTATAGTTCATTTTGTTTCTTTTCAGAAGGACTTGAAAAGGCCAAAAAATCAACCTTCAGTGATTTCATGAGAACTCTGACGTCATGTTTCCGGAAACAAAAAAAGTAGAAGAAAAATAGATTGGTTATTTGTTTTGTGGTCGTTTAAATTATGTATATATTATATTTTCTAATTAAATTATCATTTTAATATATATCTTTTTTGGTTTTTTTAATTGAATAGTAAAGTATAACGCCATACCAAAACAAGGTAAATGTACTATGAAATTGAGGAGGTCTATGGCAAGTCGTTCTCGTCAAAACTATGTTTAAACCATTTTTCGAAAAATTTACACACTGAGAATTTAAAAAAAAAACACACTGAGATTAAAAAAACTAAAAACACACACTGAGAATAAAAAATTACACACTGAGATTTCATAAAGACGCACTAAGATGAAATAAACTGAAAAGCACACTCTCAAGTAAACAATGGAGCAGTATTTTACACTAATGAAAAAAACTTCGTTCTCACTTTATTCACTTTTCACTCGTTGATTATCGGATTTATCCAATCTCGATAGTTAAATTATAAATTTTAAAGTCCTCGCCGAGGCGGCTCGGACTTTAAAATTGATAATTTAACTATCTCGATTGGATAAGTCCGATAATCCACTGATATCAATGTAAGAATCTCTACATATATATATACAGATCTAACATTGTTGGGTTGATGTTTAGACGAGTTGTATATAGGCGATTTAGTGTCACGATATCACAGTAGCATGGGTTCGAATCCCGGCGAGGGAAGAACCAAAAATTTGCGAAAGCAAATTTACAGATCTAACATTGTTGGGTTGATGTTTAGACGAGTTGTATATACATTATGTACACAGCCATGTATCACCAATATATATAAGTACGTCTGAGTCAGCAGTGGCGTAGCTGGGTAATTTTTACGTGTACGCCCGAACCTTGCCGAGGAATATGAAGGTCCCAACTGCTCAATATTAAAGCACCTGCTGGTAGTTGGTTCGAACGGGAAAGTTATCGAGAATGTACAATAATGATTCCTGTCAGTAAAAAATTCATTGATAGCAACATACTTTTGAATCTATATGGTTTGTTTTTTTGGTTAAATTTTGTAATATGTTAACTTATTCATCGTGTAATGCGGGGTTCACACATTGCCGATTATTGCTCCCGTTTGAGATCAGACTGCGATACGAAACGAAAAGTGAAAAAGTCGGATTACTATCCTCAATTATCTTGAATGTCCTATCATTGTCTGAACGCAGTCGTTTAATTTCGTAACAGATTCCTACGGGTCGGGTAGGGTCCGAGTAGTTCGGCAAAGTACCCGGACAGTTTGCAATTGGTGCGTCCCGTAATATTCAGGGGAACTCAGCCGATTTAGTCTAGTCGGATTACAATCGTGCCTTTTGTCGTGACAAATTCTGCTGTATCGGATCAAAATCCTAACAATAATCTGTGTATTCTGGACGGTGTCCTGTGGAACGGGAATGATCTGGATAAATTTTTCATTGCGTGTTTAACTGCCGATTGAATCAAGATTGCATCCAGATCTTGTGAAGAGTGCGAATCGTTTTTGCCGAAACCGTCCCGGAACAGTCCCGTTATTAATACGAAATTCGTCAATGATACCCACGTCAGAGTCTCGACAATACGACTGAGACCAGACAAGCCGTTCGCAATGCAACAGAGCGGACCTTAGGGAGTTACCATATGATTTTTCTGGGGGGACAAGGATGAAATTTGAAAAAAATAGGCAGGACAGAAGTTTTGAGTAAAAAAAGGCAGGATGAGACACTTGCAAAAAAAAAAGTCAAGACAACAATTTAGGTAGGAGAAATTGGGGTAAAAAAAAAAGGCAGGACAGAGATTACAGCTAAAAAAAAATGCAGGACAACATTTTTCAATCTTGCCCCCCCCCCCCCTAAAAATCAAATGGTAGCTTCCTTATTACGATAACGTTCCGACAGTACCTGCTCATCCCGATTATGTCGACAGTTTTCGAACTTCCGTCAGTGTCGGTTCACTGTCTGGTCACTGTCTGATCTCTGTCGGATTAAATTCGGTAGGATCGGGACGCAGTCGTTACATACTCGGTCGAATTTTACCTGGCGAAAGATACGAATTTGATAAGAAGCGGAGTTAGAACGGGATTATCGGTATAAATTCGCTTGGAAACGGTTGAATATCGACGCTTCCTGAACAATATCTGATTGTTGTCGTGATTAAATTATTTGTTTTATAAATTTTAATTAAAGTTTGAATTTTCATTCAGGATTCACAGGATCTTGATCAGACTTTTGACAAATTGTTATCGGGAATGGTCCTGTCAAGGACGGCAGTAAAAATCGTGAATATGTGACCCCAGCTTTACAAAATGGCAGCTAGCCTAACGATCATTGGTTTTAGAGAAAACGTCCAAACCAATATTACTTTTAAATAAGTTTAAATAACTTTAAATAAAGGGTGCTGTGAGTGAGCATACAATCGACAAAAGCACCTTTTAATGAACACGAAAAAAAAATATTTCTAAGAGGAGCAATATGAAAAGATTCTGAAACACCTAGGATTTCTTCCCACAAAAAGTGAATCAATTTATCATTCCATAAAGGGATTTCAAAAGAAATCTAAAATTCATCTGGAATATTTCACGACAATATATGAAGGTTTTATAAATTGAGTAATCCATGTAAAATAATTAATTGCATAAAGAAGAGTCCAGCTATATCTCAATCAGAAAAGAACCAAAAAATGAAAAAAACAAATGCTTTCACAATTTTAGCTTTAGACATTAATCAGAAAAAGCTTCCTCTGCATTTTTATGAAATTCGATGAAGGTTCGACAAGTAGTTAATGTAATTGAGAAATAACAAAATACGACCACTTGTAATGACTTAGTAATTACAGAAAGAAATTCATGTTGTCCTAAAAATGCGGGAAAATTAAAGATATAATTGCATAACTATATTGCTCAGAATACCCTTTCGATCATAAACAGTTTCTGTGCAACTTTCGTAAAATTTCACGGAGAGACATTCAAAAGACTTTATCCACATTCGGAACCTAAATATTGACGCCGCTTTGTCTCGCTTTTGGGACATAAATAACAGTCTTGACAAAATTACAAACATTATATCGAATCTGAGCAGATAATGAATTGCTTTAAATATTAGAAAAGAACGTAGAATTCATAGTAGATACAGACTATTACAACAGATTAGAACAAATATATTAAATGATCTATTTGAGTAAATTTAGTACCTTTTTATTCATAATTACAATCCATTGAAAAAAGAAGCACAAGGCTGATGTGGTTTTGACCAGGTTTTCTTATTCTATGTCGATTTTTTTTTTTTTCAAAATTCAAGTGTACGCCCGGGCGTTTTGACGTAAACGTAGCTACGCGCATGGTCAGTGACAACTCTACAACAGATGTATCCATCGGATCGCCATCAATGATGGTGATACATGGCTGTGTACATAATGTATATACAACTCGTCTAAACATCAACCCAACAATGTTAGATCTGTAAATTTGCTTTCGCAAATTTTGGTTCTTCCCTCGCAGGGATTCGAACCCATGCTACTGTGATATCGTGACACCAAATCGCCTGCACTGCAGCCGTACCACTAGACCACACGACCACCTGGGCTCTAAATATATACATATATATATTGACCCCCTACGATTACGAATCCATAGAGGCCTTAGCAACATTATTTTCTCTATTTGAGTGGTATTTATTTATTGAATATTTTTTTGCAAAAAAAGAACGGTTGTGTAAAGAACCTGTGGAATCAGCTCGTGAGAAACCAATTGTCAGTACACCAGTTGGGGGGGGGGGGGGGGGGGGGTCAATCGTTTAGATCTAAATCATCTATTAATACTCACGTGATTATCATGTAATTTATGTTCTTATCAAAATAAAATAATTTTCCCTAGTCTTGATGATATATTCAAATAAAATCGTTATCAAATTAATTGCCGTTTATACTCATTAAAGACAGACAGAATATTTTACTATGAGTATAAACGGCAATTAATTTGATATAATTTAATTTTGGAAGTAACGCGTCTTCTGAATGGCTGACGTTATTTTGTTATGAGCCCATAGACATAATTTAGTCATGTGGCAGTGACGTCATCAACGTTTTTTCATGGTTTTCTACGGTTTAAAATGGAATTTAGAATTAAATTATAAGAAATGACTGTAATTTTTTTCAGTCTATTCGAAATAACATTAAAAAAAAATGTGGTGCACACTGTTAAATAACCCGCTACGCGTTTTATTCAGTGTACATTAAATTTTTATGTTATTTCTTCATAGACTGAGAAAAAATATTACACAGTCATTCCTTTTAAATGTTCATAAATATATTATAGGCGATTCAGATACATGCAATATCAAAATTCCGCGACGAAATATAAACAGTATTACTCTAAAAAATATTTGAATACATATTTGATCTAATTGAATAATTCATTGCAAAAAAGTTCTCAATTATTCTCATCGTCAATCATTGTAATTATTCGTAAAATAGTCAAATACATCACATTTATCCTATATCATGTATATGTAGTCCCTATGTTAATCATATATTGCTGCATGGGACCTAGCCTGGGATCCTGGCTAACTTGCAGCTAGATTGGGCCGGATGCCAGCTAGGCTACATAGGACCAGAAAATTTGAGAACAAAGCAGCTCCTTGGCATGTGGTCAACATGGGATCTTGGTGATATGAAAAAATATCGTTTAAAGTAAGACATAAAGTACAAATTGGAAAGTACCCAGAGTAACTGAAAGCTAGCCCAATAACCAATAATAATGTATATAATATGAATACCTCCAAGACTAAGAAAATGTCAATAAGTACACATCCAAAGGACTTTAAGACTTCTATACATATTTTGAAAACTTGTACGATTGACAAAATGTTTAGGCCTGTAAATGAATTTAATAGCTGAACAGCAATAATATTTGTTTATGTTAAACAGAGCGGTGACAAATATCGGGACCTATATAAAATACACATGTGTCTGGTTTTAATTTATTGACAAATTCAATGTTTGCACCAATATAAACAGAAAAAAAAAGAATTGTGAAAAGATCCCGTTTTTTTTTTTTTGTTTTTTTTTAATAAATTTTATTTAACCAATAAAATCAGTTAAATAAAGACTGTATATAGTAAGACTATTTTGACCGATTTCTTCTTATTTTTAGTTACGTTGTTGTGCTGTCTTATAGTTTAATCTTAGTTGGTACTTAGAGTATACTTTTAGACATTCTATGTAAGAACAATGTAACCAGGCTATTAATTTTTAACCGGATATAGAGATAAGGGAGATAAACAAGAAATTAACGCGCTAAAATTTGAGTTTTTTGTAAACAAACACCACAACTGGACAGAACCTTAAAAATGTGAAAATGACAGCAACTGTTCTTAAACCACATAATAAGCTACCAAAGTACAACACAGTTACAGTTTTAGTAAATATTTTGATTATTTAACTTGTCTCTAAATAACAGAATAATGTGTTAAAAATCACGTTTAAAATAAATCTCGTACGTCGTAATCAGAACAGTTTCAAACAAAATAATACAATAGCTGATACTCTATGATACACCACATTTATACATAATATGAGGCAGGCATTACATTTGAAAGGGGATGAAGTCTATGAATTATTTTTTTTGTAACTTAAAAAATCTGTTCCAAGGAGAAACTGAAATACTCATACTGTAACATTTCAGATGTTTGGTCATGTTTTAGGGGTCTCACTAATTAGCGACAACAAGCGTCAACAAGCTACAACAAGCGTCAACAAGCGACAAGAAGCGACAACAAGAATCATTTTAGCGACAACAAGCGACAAGAAGACTATTTAGCGACAAGAAAACATTTTTTTTGTATTAGATATAAAGAAATTTGAATGTAATGTGTTTTTTTTAAATTTACGAGCAGATATGTCTTATTAAAATGTTTAGATAGAAGAAGAAATGAAACATTTGTGAGGAAGAAAGAGATTGTGAAGTTTATATTAGTATATTGGTAGATGAAGAAATTAACATTTGTGAAGAAGAAAGAGATAAGGGGGGATAGGAGGGGTCCTGATCCCGAAATCCCAAACTTAAAATCACGAAATCCCGAAATTCCGAATTTAAATACAGTAAATCCCAAATTATAAGATAAATAATATGTTCTAAAACATATACCATAATACAATAATTAAACGTAATACTGGCTGTTATACATTATAGATGATAAAATAAATATGTAAATAATGTTTCATTTTTTCTATCAATTTTAACTTTCTTGTCGCTAAAATTATTTTCTTTTAATATTTATTGCAATAATTAATTTAAATTAAAAAAAATATGTTTTCTTGTCGCTAAATAGTTTCTTGTCGCTTGTTGTCGCTAAAATAATTTTTGTTGTCGCTTGTTGACGCTTGTTGTCGCTAAAATTCTTGTTGTCGCTAATTAGTGAGACCGTGTTTTAGGGACAACACTGATAATTATCTCAGCCCTACACGCATTAGCTATATATATACATGTATATAGTGAATTAATGTGCTGTATGGCATGTATGGTCAGTTGTTGAATATTTTTCTCTATTTGAATTCTTCAATTAGTAATTTACAGTATCCTGATGTTTCTCTTTGTAGTTAGTAGGAGCTGAAGGTACTGGAAAACATGAATTAGCCAAAGGAATTATTTCTATTGATGAACCTTTCTCTGTTCAAATGTAAGTATGATTACATTGTTGATTTGTATTTCTTGATACTACATAATTATAATAACATGCAGGGGAGTCTTAATAGGGTTTACAGACATGACAGAAAAGAGAATTATTTGCAAAAAAGTGCAGAAGAAAAAGAATACAGAACAATGATGATATCTTGACCAAAATGATAGAGAATAATGGGGTGCTAAATTATGAAAAAAATGGTAAGAAAATTGTTGAACAAACTCCAATCCAGACCCTCATAAAGGATTTATCAGAATTTTAGACAGCACAGCATACAACACTTTTCACCAATACCTAACTTCTCTAAAAATGATTGTACATGTAGCAAAGATCAAATTTTGATTCTGATACAGTACATGCTGTCTGAGTACAGGGCAACATATGTTTGATTTCAACCAGTTTTATGTGGGCAAGAACAATCATCATAACTTATCCATTTGTTGAAGTAAAATACACAATAAAAAAACTAGAGCTACCAGTCTAATGACACAAACATCAACTAGGAAACGGTAATAATATGAAAGTAGGGTCAAACTGGCATATTGCATTATCAGTTTGTTTGTAAAGAAAGTAAGATAATCCTTTTTCAATAACGATGGGTATATGAATCATGTGAATGTTGGGGTATTGAAATAAATGATGTTACTAAGATTGGAAGGAAATAACAATATGTTCAAAAATTTATATTCACATGAATTAAATGAATTATTATTTTACACACACAAATGTTAATTATCATTAAAGTATTATTAGATTTATTTACCACACTATCAAAAACTAAACAAAGACAAGTAGGTAATATGTAAGTTTACTATTTTTATTTTTTGTTTGATCTTTTTTAGTCGTACAGCCACATGTTTACCATTGTCTACTGAAGATGAGGAAAGCAGACCTAGGATTGATTTTATATGCTTTATTGTAGATCTGACCAACAGGGAAAGGTAACAACTTGTTTATTATCGTGAAGTTATATAGTGAGTCTTATTAAAAATTTGATTTGTTATACACATATAATATAACAAATATAATGAAATAGCAACTGACATTCCAATATCCTAAGATTCAGGTTTGAGGAGGTTCCCCCCATAAGGAATTGGACTTATGTTCTGAAGAACAATTTGTTCATGTTTTTCAGCACCTGATTTTATTGTCTCGCCTTTACGGAGTCAAAAAGCAAGACATACAATGTAGGTATGCTGTTTCCGGCGTCGGCGACGGCGTCAACAATGTATTAGTTTGTGATTAGCTCAGTTTTATGGGGAACCACTAGTGGTATGTCAATGATAATTGGTTTGCAGATGTATTACCAATGCTACATCTCATTGCCATGGAGATTATTTGGCTCCGCCCCCTCAGTCATGGTCTATTGACTTTGAATGGTTTGCTTACTTTACATGTATTAGTTTGTGATTAGGTCAGTTTATGAAGATCCACTTGTGGTATGTCAATGATAGTTGGTATGCAGATGTATTACCATTGCCACATCTCATTGCCATGGAGATTTTTTGGCTCCCCCCCTCAGTCATGGTCTATTGACTTTGAATGGTTTGCTTACTTTACATGTATTACTTTGTGATTAGGTCAGTTTATGGAGATCCACTTGTGGTACATCAATGATAATTGGTATGCAGATGTATTAGCATTGTCACATCTCATTGCCATGGAGATTATTTGGCTCTGCCCCCTCAGTCATGGTCTATTGACTTTGATTGGTTTGCTAACATCACATGTATTAGTTTGTGATTAGGTCAATTTATGGGGATCCACTTGTGGTAGGTCATTGATATTTGGTTTGCAATTGTATTAGCATTAATTGGCACAATTCATTGCCAAAATTACAAAAAGGCGAGACATATCTCTGTGATAACAATTTATTATTTTATTTTAAGCCTTTTGAAATTTTCTTTGAATATGAAAAATATGTAAAGAAAACATGATATGCAAAAATTTAAATCAATATAGAATAGAAAACGTCTTCAGTTAATTTTGAATGAAAAAGAGAGGTATCCTTGTAGCTTATAATTTTATTTAAAGTATATAAATTCAAATAAAATTTGAAAATCTGTTTTATGTTTATTCATGTATTTGATGTTTGTTAATACAAACTGTATAGCTGATGTGTTGAAGAGACACAAGGCAACCATAAGGTCTTCAACACAGCAAGAAAATCGTACACCCTGAGACCATACTTTACCTAGTGATATAGTGATATAGAAATCATGGCATTCAATAATGATGTATCAGCTGCTGTACTTCATAAAAGATTTCATCTAGCAATAATACAGAATATTATTTAAATTTTCTGTTAGTTTCAATTATTATTAATTATATATACAGTGCATTAACGTTTTACTTATTGATATTGGAATACTGTTCTTATTTCAGCATGAGAGTGGTAGAGAAATCAGTGAAACATGTAGACCTCAGATATTTTCTAGGAAGATCTTGTTTTGTGGCTTTGAAAGGTAAATTACTGTTAACAGGAGGTTTTTCCTAGTAACATCTTTACAACTTGTTTAATGAAAGTAAAATTACCTGTAAATTTCTTGTTTAGTATCTGTCATAATTGCTAGGTTAAACATCAGAAATTTTCTTGGAAGATCATGTTTTGTAGACTTTTGTAGCTACATGTAATAGCTATACATCTGGTACATGTATTTGCAGTGAATATCATGTTATATAATATGATCATGACATTACAGGTGTTAAGACAGGAATACAGTAGGTATTTCTGCGGAAGATCATTTTTCCATGAAGGGTCCAGATAATTGTGTTGCAATCATTTCTTATTCAAAAGTGTATATTTTCACAAAGATATTTTTTGCTTGTTAGAGGAAACTTCAAAATGCAAATATTAGTTCCTTCTGTATCATTGATGTCTAAAGGCAATGTGTATTTTACGAAATTTTCGTTTGATCTTACTGTCTGATAATTTTCTTTCTCAGCGGAGTCCAGTAATATGAAAATTATTGCTAGACTCAAAGGGAGCATGTGGTGTTGCTAATAAATTGACAATGTCAGCATTTATAAAATAGGGATAAACAGATTATCATTCGTCATCTCAACTTGATTGCTTTTCCCATTGAGGTGATCAACAATATAAGCAGTGGCAGATCCAGAATTTTTCATAAGGGGGGGGGGGGGGGGGGGGGCTCCAGTCAGGCTTCAGTGATTTCCTATATAACCAACGATAATTAATTTCCACAAAAGGGGGGCTGGGCAGGGCTCCCCTGGAAGTACATTTAAAATTCAAGGGTTCACATATATTCAAGACGTCCACGAAAAGTATTTAACCATTAATGATGAAGCTGCAGACCAAATATTAAATCATTCCTTTTCATTAAAACCAAGAATTCACTATAATTAAAGATTTAAGTTAAAAAAAAATATGTAATAAACAGGTCCCACTGTAAATTAATATAATATATGTATGAGGTATGTGATTTTATTTTGTAGTGAAATGTCCTGAGAAGAGAGGAGTAGGTTTGGAGTTAGTTTCTGAGTTTTGTGATCATTATGGTGCTCCTATATTGTATGGAGCACTTGAGGTAATTCTATACAATAATGCATTCTAATATGACATCCTTATTAAGCTTTGTAAATGAAGCAGTGTTCTAACGAGCACAAAATATGTTTGACACATGCGCACAAATTTACTGTTTATATTAAAGTTGTTTTATTTCCACAGTTATCCTATAAAATATATACATTCATGTAGCTTACATAAACTTTTATAATATATGTTATATTGAACAACATATATTTACCCTGCTCATATTTTTAAACTTATCAAACATAAAATGTAATGTACAGACTCCTCAGGGAGGAAACGAGAAAAGCTTAATATTTTTTCGGTATTTTCGTATGCTTGGACCTATAAAAATACTGTATTTGTCCTATGAGAATCGAAATAACTCCTTTATGTCATGCTCTATGCTCATTTTAAAATGGGTAGGCATTATATTTTACCACATTTTACACCTCGCTCAGTGGCGGATCAAGAAATTTTCATAAGTGGGGGCCCACTGACTGACCTAAGAGGGGCCCACTCCAGTCGCGCTTCAATGATTCCCTATTTAAGCACCCAAATTTTTTCTCAAAAAGGGGCCCCCCTAAATCCAGGTGTAACACCACTATTTCAGGCCCGGCCAGAAAGCACATACCAAAAAGTAGTACATATTTAACACAAAATAGTTCATACGCATGAGTGTAACTTTCAAAATATGTAGAATATTTAGGAATTTTTTGTATCAAATAAAAGCTGAAGGACTGGTGATCATTGCAGAACACTTTTGGACTTTTAATTTTGAATATTAAAAAAACTGCACCAAATTTTAAAAAGAGGGTACATTTTGTCTGTTTGTCCGATCTGAAGTACCTGTTTTGGTACATCTGAAGTTCCGGGAACCAGTTCTTTCTTTTATGCAATGTAAGGTATGTTGATTTTTTCAGTACAAGACATCATAAAGTGTTGCTTTGAAATGCAATGATTGCCACTTTATTTGAACTTAAAATAAAAGAGGTGTGCCTGCTTGAAATGGAGGAATTTAACATAGAAAGCAATGGGACCATGAATTAGTGGTGTACTTCCTCCACCTCTTTCGCTAACGCTCAGTGTAAAATATTAACAAATATAATGCCTGCCCATGTTAAAATGAGCATAGAGCATGACATGAAGGAATTATTTCTTAATTAGAGCACTTGAGAAGAAAAGTGAATTTCAAGTGAATGAAAATGTGCATACTGTTATACAATTCTAATTTTACATAGAGACAAATAAAGTTCGAAACTTTTTAATTAAGTTTCTTCACATGACATATTTTTTTGTTGGAATATAACTTGAAATTTATGACACAAAAATGCATTATTTTTAAAGCATGCAAAAATCACTGACTACCCTGAAAACTATGGTTGACCAGCTATGCTACCAGCAAAGTGGTTTTTGCATTAATTTCTCTTCTTTAAAATAGCAAAAATAAACACGAAATATTTTACAAATTTTCATTATTTAGATACATGTATATAGATATAGTAAGATGCGGTATGAGTGCCAATGAGACAACTCTCCATCAAAGTAAAGATTTATAAAAGTAAACCATTATAGGTCAAGGTAGGGCCTACAATAGGGACCCCTGGCTCTCACTGAACACAGGGGCAGATCCAGCCATTTTAAAAAGGGGGGTTTCCCAACCCAGGATAAAGGGGGGTTCCAACTTTCTGTCCCCATTCAAATGCATTGATCGGCCGATATAAAGGGGGGGGGGGGGTCTGAACTAGTGTTAAACCATTGAAACAGGAAAACCAACAGTCCAATCTATATAAAAAAACGAGAAACATTTTGAACCACATAAACAGATGACAACCACTGAACATCAGATTCCTGACTCTGTAGGACAGATAGTCTTAAAATGATACAGAAAGCCATCCACCTGCATATTGACAATTCTGGCTGAAATGTTCTGATAAAGTTAAACAACCATTACAATTAAAATCATAACCAGTCTAAAGAGTGAAAACGTTTGATTTTTTTTCCAGACTGATCAAGAACAGATAACTCTTGCAAAACAGATTCTAAACATGGCAAAAGTTTCAGCAGGATTAGTGAACAATATTTCTCCATTGCTAATAGACTCTACCAGAAGACCATATGATACACAATTATTATGATGATAAACATGAATATGACTAGAAAAATAATGAGGACTTCTCTTCATTGACATAGATTGATATTGAAATTGATTCTGTAGTAACAAAAACATGTATAAAATGTCAATTTTTTTCTTAGTATGGTGAAATATTGTATGTTGCATATCCACACTATGTTAACATTGTCCTCTTTGCATATTAAAAACCCTAGCAACAAATCTTTGAGGGTTGCATAGGTTGCCTGAGGCAAGGCATAATTTCTGTCCATGTATATACCAGGTACCCTCATTTTTCAGTGGCATTAAAAATTTGCCTGATCTTTATCTAGAACAGCCTTCATTGCAGGACCTTAATATCTTATTTATTCTTAATTTGTTCCTGATTCCTGAACATGCATGAAATATTTGCAACTGTAAGTCAAGCAACTAACATTAACAATCAATCATCTCTATGTCAAACTTTCACGTTCTCTGGTGTACTGTAACTTCATAATTTCCAGCACCTAAGGTAAAATAAATTCTACAAGGAACAAAATATATTTTCCCTCATTATTTCTCTTTTTGGGTGCATAAAGAATTTGACAACTTAATCATGTTTATGAGCTCCCAATTGCTCTTAACCTAGGATTTATTTAACAGCAGAATATATGACCCCATTCAATTTATTTTGATTTCAATCTAAAATGCTTTTGATTCAGTAGATTGGCGATGGTGAATGATGTAACAAAATATATTTTATTGAACCAACTACATACAGATGTACACACATGTTTTGTTTGTAATAACACTAGCTCTGTCATATATAGATTACATCAATCATCATACACATACTTTTCCTCCCACTTTTAAAAATTTAACAATTTATTTCTGATTTTTCACTCGACTTTCAAGTATTACTTTAATGCCATGTTTTGCTCTCATTACTAGTTCAGGATTTATATCATAGTTGTGTCCTTCGACCAGCTTTACTTTGTATCTGAAAACATAATGTACAACTTTTGTCATTCCACGAAAAAGAGAATAAGTAACCAAATTGTTGTTCAAATACGCATGATTAAGCTCTGTATGTATACTTGCATCAATAAATACTGTGACAGTAATTTTGTATAATTTTTGCCTTCACAATTTTTTTTTTCAAGAAACCCACATATTTGTTGCGATATGATGTGGTTCTGAATAACATATCAATATATACTGTGCAACAGTGTTTTAGATAACCTTTTCCTTTTCACAATTTTAAAAAGTTTCAAAAACAAACAAAAAAAATCAGTGAAGTACTTAATTTGATTGGTTTTGCGTATGTTATAATCTAAATAAAGAAATTGAAACTCACACAATATTTGCCGCTGGATGTAAAGTAGTTGTTATAACAAAAAATATGAAGGTTTTCTAACAACATAGCAGAAATTATCTATCAAATATTATATTAGTTTACTTTGGTATTTCATACTAACCTATGAACCAACCTGCCAATGACTACTTTTATTTCATTCATAGCAAAATTCTGTCCAATGCAATTTCTGTAATTAGAAAATTTTAAAATATTTAAAAGTTTTGTTGTGAATGCACGTAAATTTTGTAATTGACTGACACTTAAAATTGTTTTAATAGCCATACTATAAATGTTTTTTCATAGTTGATGAAATGTTTTAAAACCAGCATACTCATTTATGAGGCCCCTCGTGGGGTGTCCAAGTAATCACATTTTTGTTTTTTTGAAGATAACCAAATGATAAAAATAAAGTCCTTATCAAATAATCAAATACTTGGTCTGGAAATCAGATAGTCACCTTAAAAATGGCCAACTAATCAAAAAATTAAAAACCTTAGAAGGAACCTCACCTTGGACCAGCAGCAAAAGGAACAAAACTGTAAGGATGTCTTTCTGTTGCATCATTTTGAAGAAATCTTTCTGGTTTAAACACCTGCAATTGATATTATATGTATAAGTTAACATGAATTGCAACTAAAATCTAAGAGGAAAGTATTTGGAGCTTAGATATGGTACAATTTGTTTATTTCTATGTAATTCCATGGCTAAAGGTCCACCACATTTTGGAGGCCTCTCATTTGGGTGTTCAAGTAATCATATAGTCATAATTTCACCTCTAATATATCACACAATCTTTAATAACTTTTTTGAACAAGATAATCAAATTATCAAAAATAAGTCCTTGATTATCAATTATGAAATATTTTTTCTGGTAGTAATATAATCACAATAAAAATGGCAAAGTAATTACATAATCACAAAAAAAAACAGCCAAGAAATCACATAATCAATCATAAACCCCATGATGAGGCTCATTTTCAGTTGTCTATAATACCCCTGTACCTCATGTTCGTGCCAAACATCCGGGTGATGGTGAATCATGTGTTGATTGACATCTACGTTTACACCAGCAGGTATTACTACGTCACCTATCGTCATTGGTGACGTCAGCTGACGTGCCCCCATTGGAACAGGCGTGAACATTCTCATTGATTCTTTAACAAAAGCTGTTAGTTGTGGCATTTCTTGAAGATTTTCCCTATCAAAATATTTTAATTATATATATTGCAACATGGGCAAATCTGTGACCTTGGGGTCTGATGTCTCATTTAGTTAAAACGGCATATGCCATAGAAGCAGGAGATTTGGCTAGCCACTTAACCAGGTCAAACTAACTAACTTTTCTTGAAATGTTCTGTATCAAGTCAGGAAAATGGAAGATGTTATCTTATTGTTCGTTTCTGTGTGTGTTGCATTGTCGTTTGCTTTTTGTTCACCTCGGTGTTTCTGTCCTTTCGTTAATTGTTTTCCTCTTATAGTTGATGTGTTTCCCTCAATTTTAGTTTGTAACCCTGATTTGTTTTCTTTCAATCGATTTATGACTTTCGAACAGCGGTATACTACTGTTGCCTTTATTGAACACCAGTTTACAGTTTCAGAAAAAAATCCATACTTTAATGACTTTATAATAATGTTTTTAACGACCTTCACTGGCTATAAAGCCCTCGCACGGCCGGTTAACATTTTCCTTAAAAATGATGTGAGGCATTTTTTTAACGTGAACTCGCGACCTTATCATACCGGCGCCCACATGTATAGACCACTCTGACACATTCAAACCATACAGAATCAATTGATATAAAAAAAAAAAACTGCTTTCAACTCTGGTAGTACAAGTAAATGTTTTTGTCATTCGTCAGATGATACTAACGGTCGATAAATTGGGGGCGATCAGAGGAAAATATGATGATTCTATGATGGACATTATTTGTAATGTTTTTCATTCAGACTATTGCTACTCTTTAATTTACCGTCACCACCAATGAATTTAAGTCAATCTTAAAAAAAAACGCTGCTTATTTATAAGCAACGACTTGTGTGAGGTTTTTCTATAATTGTTATTTTCTTTGTATTCTATTTCGTTGATAGCATTAATTCTTATCTTACTTACCAACTGATTTCTGTGTTGTATTTTAATAAGTTTGACATTTCTTTATAGACTATATCTTGTTCTTTTGGATTTTTCCCAAGCGAGTATATTGCCCAACTTATTGCTGATGCTGTAGTATCATGACCTAAAAATTTATGAAATAAAGAGAATATTTAATAAAACAAAGTTGCCACCATCATATAGTACCCCAAAATAAAAATTAACACGGCATCTGATAACAGGCAAAGCTGTACGCAATGTGTGATGATCCAGCCTAAGAATTAAAAGTTTGCTATATAAATGGTCACAACCACTAACAAGAAAAATTACAAACTTTGACACCAATCAAATTTTATATGTAATTGACTAGGATTGAAAGTTTTCCTACCGAAGGTCAGTGGTTCTCTATCATACTACCAAATTATAATCTTTCTCGTCATCGAATACGCCCCTACATAATCATCTCACCGAATTCTCTTAAAAAATATTCGTAAGAGATACTATGTTGCATTATAAGATAGAACAAACCAACTCATTACTGAGATCTAGAATATAACATACTGTGTTATACAATAAGGAATTTTGTGATTCCTTTTTTTTTTTTTTTTTTATCTTACCTTCAAACATAAAAGTATCAACTTCGGCACGAATATCTTCATCTGAAAGTCCTGTTCCATTATCGTCTTTGGCAGTTAGTAAAATGTCCAAAAAATCTAGATGGCGCTTTGTAGGTGGACCTTCTTCAATCTGTTAATTTCAAACATATTTACAGTTAATAATACACATATATACATTGGTTAACGTTTCATTTTATTTTTACTAAGTTAAACATCATTCTTTACACAACACGTTTTATAAGCGCAATGGGTACCATCAAATGGCACATTAACTGCTACTTCCAGGAGTACAGAAATGCATGCCCTTGATTTTTATTTCGAGGGACCAATCTTTTGTTTGTGAATATTATATCGGTGTTTGAGTTGTCCAAATTCTAAATATGATTGAAATGAAATTTATTTTCTAATTTAATGATCTAGGTTCAGCAACATCATTGGCGGATCCAGGGGTGTTCCGGGGGTTGAAATCCACCATTTTTTAGCCGTTCAATCGATTAAATGGGAGCATATAGCTGGACACCCCCCTTTACTCTGGGTTGGGAACCCCCTTTTTTAAAATGGCTGGATCCGCCCCTGAACATTAACCCCTTCAAAACTGGGGGTGATCTTATGTGCTCTGGATGGGCTGGTAGATATCCTGCTCAACATGTGTCGCCCGTCGTGATTCTCAGATATGGACTAACTCGGTTAGAAGTCTTATTCGGTAGGTCACATTCGGGAGAAAGGGGACTGGATTGCAGTATTGCATATATCAAACTTAGTGTTCATATTAGATAGAATGTAAAACTTATAACTCAAATTATGGCATTGTACAAATATTCTATAAGCTTTCGGAGTAGTATATATTCGTTTTAATGCATTGCCAGTAGCGTATCTAGAAACTTGCATAGGTGGGGTCCACTGCCTGTCTAAGAGGGGCCCCGCTCCAGTCATGCTTCAGTGATTCCCTATATAAACAACAAAATTTTTCCCTATAAACCTGCCTCTGATTGTTAATTGTATCATACCAGAATTTTCTTTCTCTTTTGTATAATTCCATTTGAGAACTCATGTGCATAATCACAACACTTTTTATATTCTCTCCCTTCGCTGCTCAAGTTATAATAGACGAAATCGTGCATTAACCATGGTTTTCTAAAAAACAAAATTAGTTATTAATTCATTATCAGGTAAGACCTGTACTGATGTTTGTTTTCTAAAATGCAAAATCGACTTCTCTATTTCTAGCATTCTACCATTTTCATATAATGGGCGAAATTCTATATGCTACTTTATTTTCAGTTCGGAAACTCAATTGAAAAAAATTTGTTCATAGATATCTCAACCTTTTGCCAAAAATAATGAAAAATAATCATAGAATTTCTATACTATAGCAAATATTATTAACTGCATGACATTGACCACATGTAAATATAAAATAACATTGTGTCTGAATATAAATAAGATAAGAATAGGAAAATGGAAATTTTACTTCAAATAAATACTACATGTACATGTAGTAGTATAAGCTTATATACCATATATAATAATCAATCAATTGTACTTGCGCTTATTAATAATTATTCCGTCTCTTTGGTCAATATTATTTGTTTCTTTATATGTTTCTACGAATCTATTTCGAGTGTCCATGTCATGTCGATTCTTGAGGTATACTTACAGTAATCGGCTTACTAGAAGAGATGACAGCTTGTTTACCGCATGCACATATGGGTGCTTAGATCTAAATAGATAAATAGTTATAAGTTTTATCAATGCAGACATACATGGCAGGTTTGATCTTAAAAAAATCAAATATAGCCGACAGCAACCAAAGGCGTTCACTGAACTACATGCAGGCTTCGTCTGACTTGGGAAAGGGAAATGAGAAATGTAGCGGACTTGAAATATTTTCTTAGAGCCCAAGTAGTCCATTTCTGGGACAAATAGATGTAACAGCACAACATAAGATTTTTTTTTTTTTTTTTTTTTTTTTTTTTTTTTTTTTTAAAGTTTTCCCAACTTCGTCTTGAGTAGAATAGGTGTATAGGTTTAGTTGAATGCTGTCAATTCGTTAAAAATAAACTCATGATTATAAAAAAGGATGTGGTATGATTGCCAATGAGACAACTCTACGAGAGACCAAATGAAACAGAAATTAACTACTATAGGTCACCATACGGTCTTCAACAATTAGCAAAGCCATACCGCATAGTCAACCATAAGTGGCCCCGAATTATCAATTTAAAACAATTCAAACGATTAAAAAAACTAACTGCCTTATTTATATACACAAAACGAACGAGAAGCAAATATGTAACACAAACAAACGACGATCACTGAATTACAGGCTCCTGACTGGGGCCAGGTACATACATACATAATGCGGCAGGGTTAAACATGTTAGCGGGATCTCAACCCTTTCCTAACCTGGGACAGTGGTATAACAGTACAATATATTAACGAACTATAAAAATCAGTTGAAAAAGGCTTACCTCATCAGACTGATAAAAATACAAATGAACGTGGCCTGGTACTTGTACATCCCGACAACATGTACAGATCTTAGAGTACTCGCAATTTCTGATAGCTAGTTCAAATTCCTTACAACTAATAAAAAAATCATGCATCTAAGACTAAACTCTCAATGTTGTGACATATCGAGACAACAATGGCCTAGTACGACGGAAATGATCTCCATGTACAAATCAAATAACTTACTAATTTAGTATCTTATTTTCTGTGACATCAGATTAGAAGTTACTGATTTAAAACAAAATTGTACACATCACCTTTTGGAAGTGTGGAAATATTTTAAAGAAATATTTTACTGATAAAATTCAGCCTGCACATGTACAGCTTTGTTGTCTAGCGCCACAGTTATACAATTCCTTACGGGTTCGGATTAAACATGTTAACTGCAGTATAAGTATTATGCATCTACAAATTATATTTCCTTACCCTTGGCCTTGAATGTTCCCTTCGTATGAAAATGCACATCTAAGAATTGTATCCAAAGTCGTTAAAGTAACATAGGGAAATATGTCAACAGCCTCGCCACTTTCGGCATTGGGTTTGACCTGCTCCTGTGAAAGTAAACGACCAAACAAATTTCTTTACTTAGAATCTCATTCTCTAAAAATATAGATAACAGAAGTACGTAAAAGTTGAGAGGATACTGATAAAATTCATGCAGCGTGAAATTGTTCTTTAAAATATTTTCACACTTCCAAATAGGCGAGCGCCAAAACAAGGATTCGGAGGTTTTTAATGCACCTATCTAACACACGGCTATATGATATATAATTTGAAAGGTCTTTTATGGTACATTCAGAATTGCCTGGTCGTCAAATTGGGAAATGGTCACATTTTTCAAAAAACGGCAAAAAAGGGGGAAAAAATATAAGTCATAATTTGACGATATTGTTCGAAAAATACAGTTTAAGAACAAATTCATCTGCAATCTAATATGAAATATATCATTTGACAAACTATAGTCTATCTTATTTTTGTTTCTGAAATATTTTTTTTTTAAAAAGTGTTTAAAATGAAAAAAATCTCGTATTTTTGTGAAAATCATAATTTTTACGGATATTGAAACAAAACGCTCGGTAATATTTAATTTTGCATCTTAACACACACAAATTCTATTGGTTTTATATTTGTAACATACATAACTAGTTTTTAAAGTTCTAATGTCTCGCCTAGATTGTTTTTATACCTACCAAATATTGATAAAACTATATTAAAACATATCGTAAAACTGCTTTAAAGCGTATATTTACCATGTTTACAGCACAGTTGCAAATATATGTTATGTTGGTCTCCTGTTAGTTCGACAGATATAAATACAATATGATTTAATTGTCTTAAGCTTGCCAACCACGTCAAGGTCGAAAATCACTAGCAAGTTGTTTTTTTTTTTTTGTTTTTGTTTTGTTTTGTTTAGATCACTAGCAAGGTGTGGTTTCTTTTTAGGTTACGCATACGGAACTTAAGTACACAACCATTTGGTACAGTTATAACAAAACACAAAATTAATAAAAATATACATATTTACATTGAATAACAGTGAGGCAACTTAAACTTTATGTTGGCCCTTTTCTCAAATGCTCTTTCGCTATTAGTCGACGCTATCGTTTTCATCTTCATCATCGTCATTCATTTGATCTTTTTTAGAGGTTGATGTCCTCTTTAGGATAAATATTTTGGCAAGTATAACTGCCATGACATGGACAAAGCTCAGTGCAAGAAATTTGCTGCTCTCGGCAAATTCATTTCTTGCTACATATGTATTCCTTCTTGCAAGAACATATTAAATCTTGCAGGAAATCGGACGTCATCATGCCTAAAAGAGGGACCAAAGATACCAAAGGGACAGTCAAACTAATAAATCTAAAACAAACTGACAACGCCATGGTTAAAAATAAAAAAGACAAACAGAAAAACAATAGTACACATGACACAACATAGAAAACTAAAGAATAAACAACACGAACCCCACCAAAAACTAGGGGTGATCTCAGGTGCTCCGGAAGGGTAAGCAGATCCTGCTCCACATGCGGCACGCGTCGTGTTGCTTATGTGATTACAAATCCGGTAAAAAGTCTAATTCGGTAGGTCAAATTCATGAAAGGGGAGGGGATTGTAGTTACGACGTAAGGAACATATCCGATATCATTTGTAAAACGGTTATTCCATAACGGTCAACCAACTCGTGATGGCATCCGTAAAATTTACGAAGGGATGATTTCAACTTCACCATTTGAAACTCTTGGTTTAAAAGCTTCCTTGTGAGCAGTAACCCTCTATCAAGAAAATCATGATAGGAAATGCAAGCACGGGAATATCGTATCAATTGGGAGATAAATACCCCGTATGCAGGTGCTGCTGGAATGTTGCTACTTTGAAATGGAAAGTTCACAATTGGAAAGCTGAAATCATCTCTTTTGTCGTAAAGTTTTGTCTTCAACCGACCCTCATTGTCAATTTCTAGATGTAAGTCAAGATATGAAGCCGACTTAACTGTATCTGTAGTATCCTTTATCTCCAATTCGATGGGATAGATGCGATCCACATAGTCACCAAATTTTGAATTGTTTAGTGAAAGAACGTCATCTATATAGCGGAAAGCAGAGTTAAAGGATATTGCTAACTTCTTATCTTTCTTCCTAAGGAGTTCCTGCATGAAGTCAGCCTCATAGACTAGATCTGGGCCATGTGATATCTTTTTCCATCCTTTTTCATGAGGAGACAAAGAATTTGGATGATTGAGATGTGAGGACATCCAAATTTTCGTTTGTAGAAATGACTACAAAATGAAACAGCATTTATTAAGGTTGTGAAAACTCTATTAGTTGTCATACTGAGAGTCTCTTGTATGATATTTTGACATATTATACAGCATTGCTAATTTATGGACACGCGACCGCGCTTCATTGGAAGTGGCGCACATTTCACAGGACTTGGACACTCATCAATGATGAGTAATTATGATAATATTCAAGAATATGCTATTCTACAAAAAGCAGTCTGCTGCTTACATATCACATGCCAATATCTTTAGTAATGGTTAAAGTGGTATTTTGGTAACACATACACGAATATTTATCTAGTAATATGATAAAACACGACTTGTGTTTTGGAAACTCAAGTGTTACCTTTGCATATTAGATACTAGACCTATATAAATTTTTAGCGTCTGGGATAAACACGATACAGATCCGGAATACCGTTTAATAATGCAGATTTTAGAAAAGTCGTAAAACATTTATTATCCATCATTAAGCTTCGATGTGTGTCGCAATCTTTTCAGGGTATATGGAATTTATAAAAACAAAACATATAAGAGTTTTAATAAGTCATTGACACTGAAAATCTAAAAAAATGTTGTATTTTTTTTTTACATTTTAAGGTTGGTCTTACAGATGCCTCAGAATCAACTAATTTTTCATAAAATCTTCTTTTTTTTGGCTTCCATGTCTTTTTAGAATGTATTCAAAGCTATCTTAGATAAAAACGAATAATATGTCTACAATAATGCCGATATATGCAATGTCAAATGTCACCGTATAATCCAAAGTAATTCGACATGTCTGTGTTCTCGTGAGATTTGCAAGAAACGTGACCATAGGGAACTTTGACGACCACCCAAATCGTATGCTCTAGAATTTTTTCTTTCGATTGATACCAAAATTAGCTGTGTGTTCGATAGGTGCATTAAAAACCTTAACGAGAGGCTTTTTGTCAAATCGGCGCTCGCCTAAAAAGGTGACAGTACAATTTTGTTTTTAAATCAGTAACTTCTAATATGATGTCACAGAAAATAAGATACTGAATTAGTATGTCATTTGATTTGCATATTTTAAGTTACATGCTTTGAGAAAAAATATACGAGTGCTATTATATTTCCTTTGATAAAGCATTAACGCATTTGAAACTACAATTCATGGACTTAAAATAACCATGCAGCGTCAGATAAGAACGATAAGAGATTCTTTGAGTTTAAGAATCTGGATTGTTTGTTTAATAATTAGCAGATGGTTTAATTGTAAGCACGCCGTTTTCGTACAATAGAAGAAAAGTGGTTTAAATTATAGACGGTTTAATGTCCACATGACGATGGAAGAAACATTAATTTCGTACTTAATTTGGGTGTTTTAACTTATTTTTATTCGAGCGTCTCTTGTAGACGAAACGCGCGTCTGGCGTAAATAAATAGCTCAATCCTGGTATCTATAAAGAGTTTTTTCTACTGGAAAATACTCAAATATTCTTAAATAAATGATACATAAAGTTCCTACTCACAAGGAATATATCTGTAACCGTGTTATACACTTTAACATATGGCTTCAGTATTTCAAAATGGAAGGCTGGTGTCAGCAGTCTTCTGTTTCTCTCCCATTTCTTTCCACTAGATACCAGCAATCCATCACCTAGTTAACAAACGTAATCAACAGCAAATTAAAGAACAAGCTAACACTGCAAATAATAATAACAAAATGCAATAAAACAACAAAGAAAACTCTTGTTATCACTTTGTTAAGCTATACACACGTTTGCGTACACGACACATACAATCTAATTTTCGTATTTGATAACAACAATTTGCATGATTAAAGTATTTTCAAAATATGAAGATGTGGTATGATTGCCAATGAGACACCACAAGTGACCAAAATGACACAGAAATTAAGAACTATAGGCCACCGTATGGCCTTCAACAATGAACAAAGTCTATACCGCATAGTCAGACATAAAGACCCCGAAACGAAAAAATAATATAAAACAATTCAAACGAGATTACATCATTCTAGTTATTGATGCAATATAAAAAACAACAGATTTTCGTTTCTTCAAATATAAATCTCCGAAATATTTGCCCCGTCCTTTATGAATATGCTTCTCTTAGTTCTACATAACCGCGTATCGACCAAATACAAAGGCTATAATTGTATAAAACATTTTATAGTTTTATGGAATATGGCAATTGTTATCTTACAGTTCGTTATGATGTTATCAATTTACGACCTTCGAACAGCGGTAAAAGTCCCACTGAAAAAGTCCACCTTTCATTCTGTAAACATATACTTGGGGTATGAAAATCCTCTTCAAATATAGCAACACGAACAGAGCTTGGTCGTCTCCCTATTGAAGAGTATATACTCTCTCAAACTTTGCTATATTTTTCCCGTCTGGAAACCCAAAATGCACTCAGAAGGAATATATACATGGTATACTTACCTTACTGATATTTTAACAGAATTAGATATTAATCCAGAAATAATAAAAACTGTACAAAATACAGGTATAGCAATAAATAACATAAAAAAGCAAATTAAATCTTATTGCAATTTCTTTCAATAATCTATTGGGAAAAAAGATAGAGGACTTAAATGAAAATAATAAAATTTTCCTATACAAAAATATTAAGATTAACTTGAAACAAGAATTTTACCTAAAACATAACCATTCTGACTCCAGAAAACTATTAACAAAATTCAAAATTAGCGAACACACTCTTTTAATAGAAAAGGGTAGACATCTTAAGATCCCTAGAGATCAGAGATATTGCAAATTTTGTAATGAGATAGAGGACGAAAAACGCTTCTTTCTCAAATGCCCTAAATATAAATTTTATAGAGACAATTATTTTAACTTAATAAAAACCAATTCAGAGTGGAAAGATAATGTTAAAGATGACATGCTTAAACTTAAAATAATACTAAACCCCACATCTCACAGTCAAATTAAAAATACAGTTTCCTTTATAAACAGTCATTAGAACTGAGGATGGGAGACCCAAACAAGTAATTTGATCTAATACATTTTATATTCTACTATTGTATTGTGTATTTTTGTATTTTTGTATATATGTTATGTTTGTCACAGATCATGTTTTTGATTTATATGGCAATAACATTATTTGATTTGATTTGATTTGGTATAATACTGTTGTTTACTAGGTATCTTTATTTACCTATCCAGTCTTTGATATATTTATAACTTCCTGCTGTAGAGATAGCCTTTGGTTCGGAGGATTTATACAAGATCTGTGCACTGTCTGGGTGACATATTCCAAAGTTAGGAAAGAAAAACATTACCCATGCGCAGTAAACCTTAGGTCTCTCATTATCAATAATTGATCCAAGCAGTTTAAAATATGAATTTAGATCAGTGAACTGCAAGAAGAAAAATATAACATTTATTTCAAAGGTAAGACAATGTGATAATTTTTATCATAAATGTCTATAATGTAAAAAAAAAAACCGCTGTCTTGTCGGATTAACCACCCACTGAGTGTAATAATATGTTTATGCCTGCTTTTAGTTATTTGTCTATGAGAAAATGCTGAAATTTTTATTTGCTGAATATTATAATATCTAATGTTCGTGCATGTTGTTGTCGAGCCTGCAACTTTTGTTACAGAAAGCTCGACATAGGGATAGTGATGCGGCGGCGGCGGCGTTAGCTCACTTCTTAAAAGCTTTATATTTTAGAAAGTGGAAGACTTGGATGCTTCATACTTTGTATATAGATGCTTCATGTTACGAAGTTTCCGTCAGTCACATGTCCAGGCAATGTCCTTGACCTCATTTTCATGGTTCAGTGACCACTTGAAAAAAAAGTTCAGATTTTTTGTAATGTTGAATTCTCTAGTAATAGGATAACTATATTTGATATGTGCGTACCTTGCAAGGTCCTCATGTCTGTCAGACAGTTTTCACTTGACCTCGACCTCATTTCATGTATCAGTGAACAAGGTTAAGTTTTGGTGGTCAAGTCCATATCTCAGATACTTTAAGCAATAGGGTTTGTATATTTGGTGTATGGAAAGACTGTAAGGTGTACATGTCCAACTGGCAGGTGTCATCTGACCTTGACCTCATTTTCATGGTTCAGTGGTCAAAGTTAAGTTTTTGAGTTTTGGTCTTTTTATCTAATACTAGATGCCATAGGTCAACTATATTTGGTGTATGGAAATATTTTATGATATTTATGTCAGTCGCGTAGGTTTTATTTGACCGTGACCTCATTTTCACGGTTCATTGCACAGTGTTAAGTTTTTGTGTTTTGGTCTATTTTTCTTCAACTATAAGTAATAGGTCAACTATATATGTTGTATAGAAGCATTGTTAGCTAAACATTTCTGCGTGGCATGGTTCATCTGACCTTGATCTCATTTTCAAGGTTCATTGGTCTTTGTTTAGTTATCTTGATTAATGTTAAGTTTATGTGACAGTTGTAATAAAGCTTTATACCTAGGACTACCAACATAATATCAATGATTAGTACAGAAGGCGAGACATTTCAGTGTGTGCACTCTTGTAGGCCCCCGTATGAAAATTTCTGGATCCACTGCCTGGTACCCAACACTATAGTTTCATGTCTTCATTATTACGTTATGTGTCTTTCAGCATTTCCGTATATAAAAAAAGAAGATGTGGTATGATTACCAATGAGACAACTGTACACAAGAGACTAAAACGACACAGACATTTAAAAAAAAAACATTTATAGGTCACTGTATGCCTATCTTTGTTTGTGTTTACATTTAATCATTTAGTATTCATGCAATCTTCTAATGGAATTTGCTTTAATTTTATGCTTTCAAATTACATATTAACACTGATTGTTGATTATACTTACCAAATAAAGAATATGTTTGTCTTTTTGTTTGTGTTGTCCATTTGTTTCTTCATTGCATTCTATCTTCCATTGAAACAGCTGAATTTTAACATAGTTTTGAATACATAAATTATTGATTGTACTTACCAAGTGAAGAGAGCCCCATATTGGATGAATGGGACCTACAATAGCTATGTGTTGTTTAAACGATGCTGCTCTCCATTTTTTGTATTTCCTCACGAAAATGGATATGTGCCATAACAGATATGTAGAAATGGCTAAAAGTATGGCCGAAATTAAGTAACTGCCTACAACCATGGCGACTAAATAAAAGAAAAGATAAATGTATATTAAATGCGAATTGATACGTCCTATAACACTATTCTATATCAAAATATACAAATACAAAATATACTGTGTTGATGTGTAAAAAAGTAAGGGGTACCAAAGAACCGAATAGAATAAGGTAAAGGTTCCGCTCTGAAATATACACAATAGCAACTTATATATTTTGTGGTAAAATGTGGAACTCTTGTAAAATTTCGTAAGAAAAATAATAAGAAGAAGGTGTCAGAAGATAAATAAAAAAACGCCTCAAGCTTGCTTACGTGAAAATACTTATTGAGAGCAGTTGATGTCAATATCTTCTATTGTTCTAGACATAGATATTTTTGTAGTGCATTTTATTTTTATATTTTAACTGTTGTGAATGAGAGTCATATAACTGTTCATTATGCAAATTTAGTAAGAGTGCGAAAACGAAAAAATAGGCTTTTTTGAAGTTATAAAGGGTCATAGCTTTAGAATGATAAGTGACTAGCTGCCCCAAATCAAACTATGTCTGCGAATTTTGGTTCTTAGCATTGTATAGAGTAACATAACAATGGATGAGGAAATTCGGAAATGAAAATGGGAAGGACGGCCAAGCGGCGGGAAAAACAGTACATGATTTATTTATAGACTAAAATACTAGAATGGTCCGTGGAACTCATTGACTAACCAAAAAGTTACTAATATATTTTACTGTAAATCATCTACTTTTTTTTAGTTTTAAATTGATTTTTCTCAATATCTAATATTAAGTAGAACTAATTGACTGTTGTTTACCTTAAGTCCAGGGACAAATATTTCATGCATGTTCAGGACGGAACAAAATTAACAATAAGCCAATAATTAAAGTACTAGGTACTACAAAGCGTTTTGACTGAGATGTTTGGAGGGAAATTTTAAATGCCACTGAAATTTTCAGTTTTCTTAGTAAGATAAATTAAATTGGATAGCCGTACAACAAACCACTTGTAGTTCACTCGAAGACAATCAAAAAAAAAAATACAGATCATGACTTTGTATCCATGCTTTTCTTACAAGGATTCTGGCTTTGAAGGATTTATTTATTTATTTATTAATATAATGCACATTTATACACTAAGGGTTGAAAGGATATATTATAAAATTAATATATACCTCAAAATTTTGACTGCTTAAATTTCACTAGCTGATGTAATGATTAACAGAACAGGAAGATAAACGGATTATTGTAAGATCGATATCCTGACCTTGTTATAAGAAAATCTGGATTTTCATCAGATTTTTAAATAAGTATTAATGTTTTGTATTCTAGATACGTCAAAAAAATTGTTTTACACATGTAAAAGGTCATGCACATGTAATTATTGATGTGTATTAACCTGATATATAAACATCATGTTAAACATGTTATACATGTAGTCACTAACATGATTTTGTTCAATTATTTGTATTTCAATATCATATAGCACGTTAAAAAAAGTACCCATGTGCATCTTCTTAATTTTATTACTGACGATCTTATCTAACTGACCTTGATTATATACTTCCACTGGACAGGTATCTCTTCCTTTTATCAATTACATTGTCTACTATATATATACATAAATTTTACACACATGCTCTGGTATGTACTCAGATATTGAACTTTTAAGAAGTTTAAATACCGTATTTGTAAATATTGGCCTTTCAGGGCAAACTCGACATTATCTTGGTTAACTTTTAAGTAGAAAGCTTATCCTAATTAAATATGTGTGACATGCAGTATGACCGCAGTCGATGTATGGATGTTATCTTGACCACTGGAAGATCTAGTAAAACGATGACAACAAACTAATTAAGACAACACATAACATATATTTATTATATAAATATAAGTTGTTTCAATCATATGTCTGCCTCCTTCAAAATAAAGTCGAAAAAGTAATAAATAACAGGCTGTATTCCTAGTATACGTTTCACATTATACATTTGCAACACATGAGACCATTAATTAGCGATCATTGTAGTTATTCAGATGAGGATCCATGGTCCCAGGAAAAGGGGCGAAATAACAGTAGGTGATTTTTTCAGTATTCAAATCCCACATTTTTTGCAGGTTTATAATCAGTTTCATGGAATAAAAACCCCTTTCAAAAATTCAGGATTTCGTGTCTTCATTTTAACATTCAATCATAAATTTATCAAGTAGATTTTGTCATATTTGAGCCTTTTATATTAATTTATAAGGGTTGTGAACCTCAGTTTTCTCATTGTTGAAGGCGATAAGATAACAGACAAATGATCAAATTCATTTTGACCCTATTGGATAATTGTCTCGTTGGCAATCATAGTATTACCACTGATATTGATTTATACAATCTGTAATCGAGGCTCTCCCCAGTTTCGTGCCCAATGTTATGAAAATGTTAACCTCTATTTCAAATGAATGTAACATTCATTATAATGAAACGAGCTTCTACTATAACGTCCACAGGTTAAAAAACGAAAAGGTTTAATAGAAACTGTGTTTTCAGTTTCTTTGCAAAAAATGTAATTTTAAGTATTGAATGCTTCTTTTGGTAGTTTTAAATGGTTGTTATCGCGTTGACCGTTCGCTCATTTTCAGAATGAAGAGTTTCTGCACTTCATACAACAAGTATTTCGGTCAACGTCTTTACAACCCGGCCCTATGAATTTACAAATGAAGTAATCTAAATAAAACAGTGATCAAAATATATCTAAAACAAATAACATATAAACAGTAATTGACAAATGATTTTTTATAGCCTCTAGCGGCGACTGTGGTTTATGTATAATCGGTTTTGGGATACCCGATCAGTACCCCTTCTTTCGTAACTATTTTATAATCTTTTTTTTTTTTTAGACAATTTAATTTCAGTCATCAATGACTTTGATGATCTGTTCCCACAAACTTTCGCCCGACGATTTACGCCGAGCGGGCAATAACTCCTAACTTTCATAGTGATGAAATTGTGTGTAAGTATTATATATTTAGATTAGCTCTAAAAGGTATGATACAATTTAACAATTTGCAATTATTAAAAAATAAGGACATTATCAAATCAATATATCTGTAATTATCTTATTTAATATGTTTTATTTGTATTTTAATTATGTATTATTCAGAAAACAAAATCATACAATAAGTTTAATTAGAATACTCATTTTTAGGGGAAGTAACTCTACATTACTTTAATTTTATGTTTTTGAACTGTTTTGAATGACGAGAAAGCCAAGTACATGAAACGAACAAAAAGCAGTACGTAAATGGGTAAACAAGTTAGTAATTTTCTTTTATCGAGCAATTTACCCTCATATGAAGGTATAAACATTGAAAGGAAATTTTGTGCACTTTTCTTAACACTGCTTAAGCAAACATTATGATAGATTGATTGCCTAATTGACTATTTGAAATGTATTAAATTTATTGATTGATAATTGCACCCTTTTTTATTTGGATTATTTTCTTGGTCCATTTTTCATACTAAAAATAAGTGATCCATATTTCGAGTTAGAAATTATAGACTTAATTATACACATTTTTATTAGAACACTACACTATAAGAGGGTCTGGGTGGGTGGGTGGTGGTGTCTGTTATTCTGTAAACATATAAATTTCATCCCTTTTTTCTCTAATCTATTAAAAATTAACCCCTTTTTTTTCTCTAATCTTCATTTTTTTGGCCCGTTATAATCTATTCTTCATTTTTTAAGGGCATCATTCTTTAAACATTTAACCCCATCCAAACCCTCCTAGCTGTAAACATTTGTTTTGAATAGAGCAGGACTGGTGCGATTTGTTTTAATTTCCGTTTTTTTGCCTAAAAGAAATGCACTACGAAACAACTGTTTTCTCAGTTCATCTGTTAACTTGATTCTCACTTTCACTGCAGACTGATTATCTAGAGTGTTGGTAATATTTGTTATACCTCACCAAAAATCGTGGGGTTAGCGGATACTTTCAAAGCCGGGGGAATATGGACTAGGAATGGGAACTTTCATAGTTTTTTCAACAGTAAAGTTTTAATCAATCTAGACAAGTTATCCAATTATGAAGTTGTGATCATTGACCTGGATTCTTGATTCCCGCTTCTTTTCATTCAACTCTTAATTTCCTAATCATAACCTTAATTCCCTCCGTACTTCTACATTTGTTCTAGACGAAAATCGAGTAAAATTCTTAGAAAATTTGCTATTTACTTCCTTCTCCCCCAGTTTCCGCCCGCTTCCCTCTTTGTTGAAGGTCACACGGTTACCTATAGTTGGTTACATTCACATCGTGTTGGTCCCAAAATATGATTGAAGGTCATGTAATTGGCAATCATAAAGCACATTTCCTTCTTTCTATTGAAGTGTAAAGCTTCGGTCACACCTTACCGGATAGCTCGAACGGACGCCTAACGGATAGAAAAAAAGTTATCCGTTGACAAAATTTTTATCCGTAAGGAGTCCGTTGGTGTACTAACGGACATGTAACGATCGCGAATGCCTAACGGACACACAACGGACATCGAACGTACGTGAAACGGATACATACCGGACAGAACGGACGTCGAACGTACATCCAACGGACGAGTACCGGATACAACGGACACCTAACGGAAGCGTAACGGATAAAACGGATGAACAAAATAATCTGAAAATTAAAGGCAATAAACTATCTTAAAATTAAAGGCAAGAAACCATCTGAAAATTAAAAGAAATAAACCATCTGAAAATTAAAGGCGCGTCAATGGACATGGTATCTAGTATATATGTTATAATATATGCTTCTGGGGAAGTCTGGTCAGTAGGACAGTTATCAAGGTCACACGTACCAAACAAATTGAACAATTTATCCGTTTTTGTTACGTTTCTTCACACGAGGGTCACTTTTTGAGTTAACTGGTTTAGTTGATTTTATTTTGTATTGCGTTTTGTTTAGCATGATATGTGTGAAATATAGAGCTCCTCTGATTAAAAAAAATCAAGGTAGAAGCAGTGTGGTAATTCAGTCTTATAGAGTTTAAGTTGATTTTCTGAATTTGTTTATATTATGTACCTCTGGTATGAAAACGGATGTGGTGTTATGCGGAACTCTGCATCCGTACTGCATGCTACGATATTTTGCTCCAGAAGCAAGGTGTCTAAGTGTAATTGCTAACTTGAGTCCTGGTTCCAGCGGATTTCTGTAAAAGGTATTCTGCTTGGCTTTGCGAGGGCCAACCAGCTGCAATATCTCGTCGAACATCTCTGTGGGGATTCGAAGGAAGTGTACAAAGGAATGCCGATCCTCCCGCCTAAGTTCGGTCATGAGTTGGTCACATAGACCAAAATTGCGTCGTCTTTCAGGACTAAGCCTTGGTCGTGTCCACCATCTCCTTTGTCTTCTCATTTCGACAGCTATAAGGTTTATATTTTCTACATTTAAGTTGAGTCTGGCCTGAATAAGAGCTGCTTGGTAGCGAAGACGTGCCCTTACTCCAAGATCAATCACGAATAATAAATAGTCATGACACTCAAGAAAATCTAACATACCATATATTGGCATTTCTGACGCGAAATTTCAATTGGCATTTGTCCGTTTTACATCTAGTATTTTTGAATTTTATGCATTTCTAATGCATATTTTGTTTTTTATGTATATTATTTTTCAACTTCTCTGTAACCTTTGTACTTGGATGGTTTTATGAGAATAAACTATCAGTAGGCATCCGTTTTATCCGTTATCCTTCCGTTAATGTCCGTTTCACATCCGTTTTATCCGTTAGGCGTCCGTTAGGCGTCCGATAGACGTTCGTTGGTGAATTGGTCTACCGGATCTCCAACGGATGCATAACGGACACGTAACGGATACAAAACGGACGAGTACCGTACAAAACGGACGCCTAACGGACGTTCAACGGACATTTTATCCGTTGGATTCGTCCGTTCGAGCTATCCGGTAAGGTGTGACCGAGCCTTACGAATTTAAGGCAAACATAAGGGAATGTAATATGATTAGAATTATTGTGATATTGTCCGATATGTAAGCAAATAGAACTGCTTGACATGACATATTGTTTTTTTTTATATTCAAATTCAAATTCAAATTCAAAGTTTAATTGCCATATAAACTTTACAGTTTGTGACATATAACAACAACAAAAACAAATTAAAAACCAATTCTTCAGTGAAGAATTGAAGGTTTTTCCACCTCGATAATTTGAATGAAATTTAGAAAAAGATGTTAGAAAGGGTCACTCCTTGTTGATGTAATTTGGTACCTCAACTGATATAGAAAAATAAGATTAATAGGTATATGCAGTAGACTTGACTGTTTTATAATGAACAAAAACAAATTTAAAGCAAAGGTCAAAATCTAGAACGTCAAGTTGACCTTTGACCTTGACCTCAATTTCAAGGTCATAGGTCAGTGATCTCAAATCAAAAGACCCCAGGTCAATCACTTAAATGGTTGAAGAGAAATATCGATTTCAAATACAAAAGGGGAGAAAACTTCTAAAAGGGTTGATCAAAACACTTCGACTTAAATAGGTTGAAGTTGCCCCTTGTTGTTAACAGTAATTTGGCAAACACATCGTATCATTAACCTATACAGTTTCTTTTGAATAACGATAACAAGCAAAATTCAAAATTTATAACATGACCTTGACCTTTGACCTTGACCTCAATTTCAAGGTCATGGGTCAGTGAACTCAAATTAGAAGGTCCGAGGTCAATCACTTGTATGGTTGTGGAGAAATAATGATCTCAAATACATAAGGGGAGAAAACTCCTATAAGGGTTAACCAAAACACTTCGACTGAATAATTTGAAGTTGCGCCTTATTGTAAACAGTGATTTTGCAAACATATCATATCAATAACTGTTACAGTTTCTTTTGAATAACGATAACAAGCAAAATTCAAAATTTATAACATGACCTTGACCTTTGACCTTGAACTCAATTGCCTTAATATGGACCAAGGACTTCATATCAAAAGACTGTTGGCCTCTACAACTTATCCTGTATGAATTAACCCAACATATCGTTTATTTTAAATTTTCAAAAGGAAATAACTCCCTTAAGATGTCTTCTGATCACCTCAGTCAAAGTATAACAAATCATTCTTAAGAGTAGACGACCAATTTGGTGAAAACAGTTTGTAAAAATCTTATACGGTTTTAGAGATATAGCGATAACAAGAAAAAGGGGACGCGGGGAGATAACTCTTATAAGAATGTGTGTTTGGTCACACAGGGTGAGTTTTGAAACCTCCATTCCTGAACAACATCATTGGCCAAACATCCATTCGATATGTTTTAAAACAAAAAAGCATCTCAGACGGCAGAAGAAAAAAAAAATAATCAGAAGAAAAACAAAAGGTCTTTCCACGAAAAGTGGAAAGACCTAATAAAGACAATAACTAAGTAACTCAAAATATATACACAAATTCAGGTAATTATTAAAGGGTCCCCTGTACTCAGTTCCATAAATAATTCGTTCTGTATTCGAATGATATCAAGCGCGATCTATTGATTTTATATTGGTATGAAGCACCACAACGATATACACCGAGGAATGGAATATAACTATATATAGGTATAGGAAGATGTGGTATAAGTGCCAATGAGACAACTTTCCATCCAAATAACAACTTATATAAAAGTTAACAATTATAGGTCAAGGTATATAGCACTATGTATAGATAATAATGGCAATGGCAACCAACAGAAAAACAAAAACAAACAGTTTCATCTTTTATTCAATATTCTCAAGGCACTCAAAAAATCATTATAACAATGTAGAATTAATGTTGGATATATTGAGATTCATTGTTTGATCTGAGAGAAGTTTCCAATTTGGATTCGTGTTTCTGTTGTTTTCCTTTTATATTTGATGTGTTTCCCTTGGTTTTGGTTTGTAACCTGGATTTGTTTTCTCCTAATCGATTTATAACTTTCGAACAGCGTTGCCTTTATTCCGTACTAGACCGACCCATAGAGACTATTCACCCTATTTGGTAAACATGGTAAAGTAATGCATACTCAGAGCCGATAAGTGATTGTTCTTATTTTTAAATGCCGACTGAATGGTATGGAATAAAAACATTCAAAATTATAAGTTTTACAGTTTTATCCAAACCGGGATTTAATCGATGACATCACACGCTCGACGTTAGGAAGGTACGATATAATCGTCTCACATAAACTCGAATTTAGTGAATTTTGGTTGATCTTCATTATTCCCTTTTTATTTTTAGCTTAGTCTTTCATTTTTGCTAATGTGCTTTGTTTCTATGCCTTTTGTGTTTCTATGTTACATATGCTATGACTCGTTACTGAAACACCCCGTCATTTTGTTGTGATACGTTTTTGTATTCTTGTCTGTCATTTTTGCTTATGTGCATTGACTATTCCTTTTTGTGTTCCTTTTTTACATAATTTTTATATGTTTGTTTTATGGTTATTAAGATTATAACACAATGTTAATTTATTTACCCCAAATTTTTGAAATTTTTACCTATTGTGTTCACACATCCTTATCAATGTAATTGAATTTAAATCGATTGTCATCGAGCGACAGGTGTAGCTAGCTATAAAACCAGGTTTAGTCCACCTTTTTGTTTTACATAAAAAATATTTACCAAGTCAGGAATATGACAGTAGTTATCCATTCGTTTCATGTTTTTGATCTTTTGATTTTGCCATTTGATCAGGGAATTCCATTCTGAATTTTCCCCGGAGTTCAGTACTTTTTTTTATTTTACTTTTTGGTAATATAGATCCTCATGATGAATAACTTGGTTTTAAACCAGAAAACATAAAAGCATACCACTTTCTCACGAAGATTATTTTGTCTAGTTGTATCCTTTTTAAGACCATATGCAGTTTAATTGTTTTAAGGGGCATACGCTACCAGATATGAATAAATGTTACAAAAAGTTTGTTTTTTTCAATCATTAATGAAAGTGAAATAGTTCAATAAAAGTTCGCCAATATGATTCATTTTTTTCAAAATAAGCTAACATCAATGATACATTATTCACTTAAAAGTGAACAGTCCGACCTCATTGAGTCCGTATTCATGTGACCTTCAATTTAACCTCTAAGCTATAGATCGATTACGCACGAATTAAGCAAGGTAAGTCGTAGAAAGAACAAAATATGTCAAATCTAAAAGTGAAACAAAAGTTAATCAGTAGATTGACTGATTCGATTTACAAAAACTCATTCCTGTACAGGTAAAAACGATAATTAATATGTTTTTTACCTAAAATATAAAATCAAACAAAACTAGAAAAATCCAATTGCACGAGTTCGCTATCTTATAACTATTTATAGCTATTTTTAGATTTATACCGGGTTATATTACAGTCAACAGTCTTCGGAGGTCAACTGGATAGTTCATTAGATGGTATCTAAACCAAATACATATGAAACAATGATGCATATCATCGAGCTCATTCCTTGTAAATTGCTTATTGTAGACTTTCTGTAATTTGGCTATATTTTTTTAGTATGTCATAAATCAAACATAAGAATTTGATTCAAATCAGTGAACATGAATTTAAAAGTCAATGCCTTTTATAAACCATCTTTATTAAATTTGAGTAAGGGCGGTTTGTAAGTATTACAAAGCAATAATCATGATAACTGACAAAATTGTCTTGAATTATTACCAGACGTGTTTAGTAAATCGTTATTTATACGTAATGCTCTTTTTCGTTTAGGTTTATGGTTCAATTTAATTGCTAGGTTCTTGTTATGAATATATAACGTATTATAACTTTTACTAAGTGATAAATAAACCAAGTTTTAAAAATGATTAGATTCTAAATTTTACTCACCATATCAGTAACTTTAAGGTACCCATATGAAAATGCTATGATATTTGGTGGCGTTGCTACAGGAAGCATAAAAGCAAACGAGCAGGCGACTGTAGCAGGTAACATTAAATATGTAGGATGGATATGCATACCAGCAGCCTGAATGAAAATAATTAATTTAACTCATGATCCCAGATAACGACAAAGTCACAAATGGTTATTAATTACGAATTTTTCGAAAAAAACTATAGGATTTTCTTATTCAAGGAATACATTACTTTAGTCGTATTTGTTACAACTTTTTGAAATTTTGGGTTCTCACTGCTCTTCACCTTTGTACTTGTTTGGCTTATAACTATTTTGATCTGAGCGTTACTGATGAGTCTTAACGAAACGCGCGTCTGGCGTATTAAATTATAAGCCTGGTACCTTTGATAATTAATAGTTATCCCATTACGACGCGGTGTGTCAGTGTAAAATCACCACGATGGCCAGAAGCCAGAGTGTGATCTAGAACTGACACACCTAGCCCGAGTGGGATAACTATTTTACATCCCAGCTATTACAGAACAAAGAAAAGCATGCATTACGAAGAAACTCAAACTGGGGTTATATGGGAGGGGTGATCCGGCTCAGATCACCCCTGTTAGAGCAAAGGAGCTGGGATGTAACTATTAATACATCTCCTTATTTTTATATTGATATACATCATTTTAAACAATCTTTGCATGAAATATGCAAACTATAGGTTCATGTTGCTTACTAGTATTCTTTAGTTTTCTATGTTGTGTCATGTGTACTATTGTTTGTCTGTATTCATTTTCTGCCATGGCGTTGTCATTATATTTTCGATTTATGAGTTTGACTCTGGTATATTTCGTCCCTCTTTTATCGTTGTGATAGAAAATAGAACTTTTATGTAACATAACAGAGTTTGGACTGTTTTCTTGAACGACTAATTGTAATCTTGGAAAAGAATCTGATATCAGAAAATTTCGTCTCTTTGGTTTTGACTATTTAATTTTTTATGTCTGCATCATTGTAAATATAACGGAATTCGACGATCGACACTATCGTACAGTAAGAGGTTTAGCGCTATGAGCCACCATTTTCTTCATTTGAAAATGCCTTTACAAAGTCAGGAATATGACAGTTGCTGTCCATTCGTTTTTAATGTGTTTTGTCATTTGATTGTGCCATTATTAGGGACTTTCCGATTAAATTTTTCGTCGGAGTTCAGTATTTTTGTGATTTTACTTTTTTCTTATAGCTTGATAGTTGTTTGAGAAACATTAAACAGAAAATAAATTAAAGTGAATTACATTAAACGCGTCTGATAGAATAACAAAGGTGACCGTTGAACTAACCATGTTTGCCAATACGGGAAGGACAATACTGCATGCGGCGATGTTACTAACTACTTCTGTTGTCAAGGAAACAAAAGTACATATGATAAATATCATAATCCAAACGGGTACGTCTCGAAATACTGACAGCTGTGCACCTAACCATAGCGATAGTCCAGATTCCTTAAAGACAGAATTGTTTATTAGACAATAAATGTCACCAGCAAAGAAACATTGGGTATTAAGAGATCAGACACTTTTGTTATCCCCCCCTCCCCCTAAAAAAAACCAAACACACCTGACTACGCTATAAGCTGTCGTTTTTATTTAGATTTGTTACTCCGATGTCAAATATCTTTTGTTTTAAGGTCTCCAAAACGTGGTTGACTCGAGCATACCTTAAAATTTATGAAGGTTATCACTATAATCACGGAAAGGCACGATGTTGTTATATTATTTAGTTTCATATTCATATATGCATGCATGTATTTTTACAAGTATTTCTGGAAATGGAATAAGAATAAACACAGTCTTAAGTTTGCTATCGGATCCACCTAAAACGCCATTAACTGTAAAACGTATGTTCAGTTCATTTATTTGACTCAAATACCTCATATTTAATTTATAACTTGATAAATAATCTAATAACAATGCATGTGATCAAAACCTTGGTTTCACTTTCAATATTGAGATTATTTTCCTTTTAGTAAACGAACATGCCTAATTCACCAGACACAAATTGTTTTCTTTTTTTCAAAATTTGAATATCGAAAAAGGAAAAAGGAAAAAGGAAACAACATGTGTCTGTTGCCTAATTCATGCGTAAACCATCACTGACTAAAGTGTTAACGTGTACATGAATACTTATTCAACGATGTCGAATTATTCACCATCGATGTTTGTAAGCTTGTTTTGAAAAAGTTGAACCAATATAGCTGCTAAAAGCGTATTTGGTAGTTAATGTCCCTTTTAGAATATTGCGGTTAGTATCTTTCTCCTCCAAAAACTATTGTTCATCATCTGATAAGAATTGTAAATATATGAATCACCACAATACCTCTTATTTCATTTGTATATAACCATGGGACATCGATGGTATTACATGTATGATATATATTTGACAAAACAGAAGATAAAATCTTAATAAGAATATGTTCATACTTGGCATGCGTCTGCCAGAGCAAGTCCACCACCCATTACAAGTGTAACACCCCATGGAATCTTTTGCACAAATGTTTCCCAATCTAGAAGTGGAGGTATTTCGTTTGTTTCGTCCTTGCCTAAAACAGATTGACCATGTATAAGAATTGAGGACACTTTCAGGAATGGTAGCTTGAATAAAACCTGTAACGTGTAACTTTCGTTTCTGCAGACCCTATTATATGATTATTTACAATAATAACAGCAATAACATACATTCAAAACAATTAAATGAATGAAGCAATGTTACAACGATATATTGTTTAAGACGTTACATCGGTTTTAGCTAAACAATTGTCGGAAACAAATAGGGTTTCTCTAAGAATTAGAAATACAAAAAAATGCCTTTTTACAACATGTGTCTCAACTCAATTGAAAAAACAACTGCCTTTTGTTGCGGTAAATTTGTGGTTAAATTCAAATTGAAAATAATCAACTGCATTTTGGTTCGGTAAATATGTGGTAAAATATTATTTAAAAAAAAAAACCAAATATATATTATTTCTTTTTTTTTGGTGATATTGTTTTTTTTTTTTAATGAAATCGCTATTTTCGCAAGATAGACATTTAGAGGCCAAGACTATTGATACGATTACACGGTCGAACATTAAAAAATATAGTATGGTCTTCCTATGAACAAGATGATAATGCTAGAAATATATGTACCTGCATCTAATAATGTTACTACCGAATTGAGTTATCAATAGTTGATAATTCAAAATTTAAAACATTATGTGAACGTCGCAACATGCATTTACCTGTCGCAGTAGTCGATCGCCTTCTAGAAGGAAAAATAAACAAGCTAGTAGCAATTATCATTGCTGGTACTGCATCTGACACGTACCTATACAAAAATATAATAATAACTCACAGAGTAGCGAAAGATAACACCAAAGAACACAGCATAGCAAAAGATAACAAAAGGTTACTAGTATTCAAATAATAAAACACAAAACATCAAAATATAATATCTTGGAAGATGTTGTACTATGAGGAAATAAGTTTGATAGGTGTAACCAACAGTTAAGCTTAGTTACTTTGTGTCCACAATCTCAGTGTCGATTCAGTTACAGAATGGTCCTTGGTTATTAATTAATTTCTGAGACTTTTGAATCTCTTTCCTATTTGTTCTTTTGTAAACTTTATACAAGAAACAACTGATCAAATATATAATTCGGCGGAACATATTTTTTTTAAAATTGAGTTCCACTAATTGCAAGTCATACGAAAAGAAAGGCTCCAACCATATGTCCCCATACAAAAGCATAAGTTGTCAGACAAAACAGAGGGTGTTAACCGGTGTAAGCTACAAAGATCCGTCACTACGTAAATATCTAAATATTTTATGCCATGGATATGAATAATTGATTGTTTGTATATATAAAAGAATATGTGGTATGATTGCCGATGAGACAACTGTCCACAAGGGACCAACAATGACAGAGACATATACAACTATAGGTCACCGTACAGGCTTCAACGATAAGCAAGTTAATACCACAGTGTTAACTGCCACTTTCAGCATCACTGGATATATTGTGAAAGCTAGTTTTGATTGGTTGAGGAAACCAGCGACAATCGGCATGAATTGCAATAATATGCAATAAAAAAGAGCTGAACATACCTGCAACGTATGGATTTTAAACACACATTCTCACGGTTGACAGACTAGTGATAGCGTAAATGAACTATACTTGGCCCCTGAGGACCTCACATACATACGAAGATAACAGATCAACAGATTCATAATTAATAATATATCATAAAACAATACATATGTCACTGACAACGATTGTGTACAATGGATGATACATAATAAAATTTTGTGTAAATTAAGTAGAATGTTGCACAAACTTATATTCAAGTATGGATATACATATATTTTTTCTAACACTTACCCTTTTTTAAAGAAACTTCCCCAGCCAGGAACGAATTCTGGTTCTAAGGAAAACCACAACAACACTAGCATTACTTGATGAACACATACCGCTTTCTGTGCAAAACTAAACAATAGTTACAATCAATTATACGGTAGTAATTTAAGTGAAACAAGAATCGAAAGGAACATTGAACTAAAGAAAATTTATCTAACTCATTTATGAAAATGCCTTGTATATGACATGTATGGAAAAACGTGCTTTTGAAGTGCTAAATGGTAGTTGATAGGTAATTCTAGATGGTTTTGATTAAAGTTTACAATTTACATCATCCGTCAAAAGTGAATTACAGTTTACAATTAACATCACAAGTCAGAAAAAAACCTCCAAAACAAACTGAAAAATAAAAAAAATAAGTGTACCATGCATTTCTGCAACAATTCTTGAACATTCAAATATTTTTTCTTAAATTCTCAGTATTTTAGTTTCTTTTCAAAATACTTCTGTATATCTATAAATGATTTCATTCACGTCATATAATTTAGTTACAAGTCTCATTGATTATCTGACCACATATCTTTTTTCTATATGGTTTAAAACCACGAACGTGATTTTATCAAGGTGAGATAAGTAGGGTGTTATATCGGACTATTACTTACTTTATTTCTCCAAGACTATCATACTGTTTATTAAGAATGCATTTGATTCTCTCTGAATTGTCACTTGTTCTGGCTTTTGTGAAAAGAGACCTTAAATGTTATATACTGTAAATGCATATTGATTTGAATTCATGAAAGAGTTAATATATCGTATCATCAAATAAATGGAGTGATGTCCTCAATGCTCTTCAACTTTGTATTTATTTGGTCTTTTTTGTTAACTATTTTGTTATGAGCGTCACTGATGAGTCTTATGTAGACGAAACGCACGTCTGGCGTATTAAATTATAATCTTGGTACTTAAGATAACTATTTCTCTAAGACTTTGAAATATCGTTTATTAAGTTGTTTGCAATTTGGTAAAATACTTGTTCAAAGTATGTGACATTTTCTTATTTTGCAAACAGTGAAGACACATTATATAAATTACATATAGCTTTCATATTTTAGAAACCTTATCGTGATTGTAACCACGATATCGAAAGACAAGAACATTGATTTTTTGGAATACTAAGGCTGTTCTACCTCATGCATAGATTAACTTAGCTGTATTTGGCAAAACTTTTAGGAATTTTGGTCCTCAATGCTCTTCAACTTCGTACTTATTTTGACTTTTTCAACTTTTTTTTGGATTCGAGCGTCACTGATGAGTCTTTTGTAGACGAAACGCGCGTCTGGCGTATTAATACAAAATTTATTCCTGTTATCTATGATGAGTTTATTGATTAGGTGAATCAGTTATGGGTTATCTTGTTTTACATTTTAGATTAAATGAATCGTAGAGGGTTGTCTTAACAAGGGTATGGATGGGGAGTTCTTCCATGTTATATTTTTTTTCCGGCATGTTTCCCTCTTATTTGTTTTGCCTTTTCTGTAGAATAAATCTATAATTTTCTATTCTGAAAACATCGCCCACACACTGCTTTATAATGGTGTGTATGTATTGTATCGTTCGATCAGTTAATACAAAAATGGTGCCTGTTGAAGAGGGATCAAGCACTTGTTCTTCTCCATTTTAAAACGGATATTAGTCGAATTTTTAAACAAGAATTCTACATACATCCAAATATCATCTATTACACACATTTTTATGTCCATAAAAAAGTTTAAAACGACAAATTTAAATTAGTATGTAACAATGATTGTACGTTAACAGGAGTATGTTTGTATAATATTCTAAAACTCACCTCCATCCAAAGAACATAATCTGTAGAATCACCCAATTCATTAAAACGCTGACTATGGATATAGGACATCCGAAAATAAACCATGAAGCAAATGTTATACCGGAATTATCACCAGACAATCTGCACAGAAAGTTGTAAACAAATAGAACATGCACTATATCATACAAATGAATAATTTTAATAAACAATTATAAAATAATCCTGATATTGTAGACAGGCGATTTTTATTCAACCTTAATGAAAATATATGTTAGGTCTTAAAATAACTATTAATCAGCTGTTAGCATTTCAGTTTTTATGACAGTTTGCTAACCATATACAAAATATTAGTTAACAATCAAAATACCTGACACGTTGGATGTTTAGCAAGACTATTCTAACAGGTTTCAGTACTTTGAATATAGAATGACGTGTAGGCAATGGTAATCATAGAGAAACAGTTCGATGAGATAGCTCGATAGATTGATGTGTATTGTTTTATGTTAAATGCTACTTGCAAAACTATTGGCCATTTTGTGGGGGCTTTTTTTCTGGGGAGAAAGCATGGGTGCCCGTAGAAAACCAATGACATTCGGCTGGAAAACTGACAATCGTGGTCAATTAAGAATGAATGCAAACGTTTCTGCAATGTGTGATTTTCTCAAAACCTAGTTTGATATGTAATTGCAAAAAAGAACCAAAAAAATAAGATATATAGTTTTTAAAACCAAAAGTTAGGTTTACATTGTCACTGTTTTAAAGATAAGTTATATATATATATATATATATTTATATCTAAATAAAACATATGATAGGTAGATATAGGGTTGATTTGTAGGTAAGGAGTTTAAGGATATTAGAGATTGTGATAAAATTATAACAATTATTATGAAAAAAAAAAAACCCATCGGTTTATAATTACTGATCGAGTTGTCCTTTGAGCACTAGATTAGGTGTAGTTCAAGTTAATGTCGCTATGCCACCACAATTAGCCGAGTAACAAATACAGAGGAATATCAGTTTGCAAAGGTCCTTTGACTCCGTATCCAACTTCAAATGTTTCGCAATCCTCGTTGTTCTTTATTAACTTGATTTTACTGTTCAATAGGAGAATGTGGTAAACAATATTTTCATTTTCATTTTAATCAAACGTAAAACAAAATATTGATTTTACTGTTCAAAAGGAGAATGTGGTGTACAATATTTTCATTTTTATTTTAATCAATCGTAAAACAAAATATTGATTTTACTGTTCAATAGGAGAATGTAGTATACAATATTAACTTTCATTTTAATCAAACGTAAAAACTGTTTCATTGGAAACAAATATATGTTGTAAATGTAAGTATAAGAAACTAGTACTAAGAGACCACATGTACCCTGCGCTGCTGATTTATCTGGCCTCAAATATCATGAATATGACGTGTTTCTGAAGGTTTGTGCCCTCGCTTTTGAATTTCAAATATCTGATCCTTTTAAGGAAGGTTTTATTAGTATATAAAAAAATGTATATTAGTAAAAATGGAAATATTTAAGTAACTTAGATAATCATAGAATATCAAACTTCTGGACACATATAAAACATTTATATAGAATGTCTTCAATCAATTTTAAAATTTTACTTCAATACATGCGATAACAAAGGTATTTCCAACTAATTTTTTAATAGTAAATTTTATATTACCAATCATTTTCAGTATTTTCATCCATCGTGTTCCCTAAAAACTATATAATTTTCAAAATAGTGTTGTAAATTTTGTTCGTGAGCACTTCGTTAATAAAATCACCTCACCAGAAAAAATTACTTTTTAGATCATTCGGATGTTTTGACGACAGTTAACTTCAGTGTCAGTTATTGTACTATAGTATTCAAACGCTAATGTTAGAAATCAATCCACGATTTCTAGTTTATCGCTGTGTAAAGAAGAGAGAAATAACAAATGACACGCAAACAAGAACAACGAGGATTGCGACAAAATATTGTTATTTTGGCATTGCTTGACATGAATTATTGCGTATCTCTCCAAGTACTAAGGGTTATTGTTATTTAGTTCTTACAGTGATATATAATTGTAAACATGCAATAACTTAAAAATTGAACTATGCAGTGTCCACATAGCCGGTGTTCCGGTGTAAACATTTCCGCTACCAGCATAATATTTATAATAGTAGAGAAGAGAATACATAGTATATAAGATTTTGTCTTTCAGTTTGGCGGTTCGTACGTAAATATTCCATATATCACTGTGACTTATCAATCGGAGTGAAAAAAAACTTTACAAGAAATTATTTGCAACCTATATCTTTCTCCTCTTCATCGTGTGGATTTCGTTTCCGTGCTCGAACAAGTTCAACCAGTACAGCCTGTCCGATTGGAAGCATCATGGATATTGTTGCTGTGTTGCTGACCCACATCGACATAAACCCTGTTGTAACCATAAATCCAAATGTCAGCCTACCAAATTAGAAACACTGAATATAAGAATGTTGCAAACGACATACATATTTCCAAAAATTCATTAGCGTTAACCTCAAACATAACCGTTGCTTCGGATAACATAACGAACGCCCGTTTCGTCAACATAAGACTCATCAGTGACGCACAGTTCAAAACAGTTATAAAGCCAAACAAGTACAAAGTTGAAGAGCATTGTGTATCTAAAATTCCAAAAAATACAGCGAATGTAACAATGCCTGGGATAATAAAATTCTGAGTATTTCGAAAAATGCATGATTATTTTGAAAACAGGAAATTTATAAAAATTACCATATAATTGATATTCATGTCAACACCGAAGGGTTGACTACTGGGCTGGTGATAACTTCGGGGACGAAACGTCCACCAGCAGTGTCATCGACCAAGTGATGTCAATAGTTATCAAAGGTACCAGGCTTATAATTTGATACGAAAAACGATAAAATTGCCGCCAATAAATAAAATTTATGAAATATAAAAGTTAAACCAAGATGTGCAACAAACACAAGTGTACAAATCGACACAATTCTGTAAACCAACTTAAATTCGCGGATACTTTATTTCGCGTTTAACCCTTCCTAGTCCACCTCGCGTCATTTTAATTTCGCAATTTTCAAATTAAGTCGATATTTTACATTAGGATAGATCCTAGATTTACATATTCTCAACGATTTATATTCGCGTTATTTTCTTCTCGTGAAAGTAACGAGATTAAATCGCTCGCGAAAATAAGTTGGTTCACAGTAGTCAAAGATGATTAAAACATGTAAAAGTAAAATAATAAAAAATACTGAACTCCGAGGAAAATTCAAAACGGAAAGTCCATAATCAATTGGCAAAATAAAATGATAAAATACATCAAACGAATGGACAACAACTATCATATTCCTGACTTGGGACAAGTATTTTCAAATCTAGAAAATGGTGGATTGAACCTGATTTTATAGCGCTTAACCTTTTACTTGTATGACAGTTGCATCGAATTCCATTATATATACAACGATTCGTGAACAAAACAGACACAATAGGTAAAATTGTCAAGATATGGATACAACAGTCACTGTGTCACAATCATTCGTTTTCATTATGACGTCCAGTGTCAAGTACATTGCATGATTAGGACGAATACATGTTATTAGACATGGATATGATGCTCCCTTTATACAAGATCACACAATTATAATTTATAGGAAGACTTTGCATCCAACCTGACGCATGGTTCTGGAGTCAGAAAAAAAAGTTTTTTGTACTCATAAGTATTGTCTTTTTGGTTGAAAAACAGTCAAAACTAATTTTCAATATTTTTGTTTGACTTACCAAACCCTATAAAGGCAAGCATGTTACTATGAGACCACAGACATGACAGATGCGGTCTCCAATAGAAAGTACAAAAGTAAATAATCTTACAATTTAGTAGATGTTCCTAGAAACAAGAGTAATTTGAGAGCAAATCGTCTATGTATTTTCCATTTCTCTATATACATTGCTACCGACATACCACCCAGAAATACAAATATAACATTCTAAAAGCAGATTATTTAATGAAAAGAACTGCTTAGAGAATGGACAGTTCATGAAAGCAGTTTATTTAGAGAATCTTTAGAATGCTTCTGAATTTTCTATCAAATACATGTATTATCAAAATATTTTGAAAATTTATCGTATTAAATGAAATGATTCATGAAACGATAAAGAGAATCGATTATACAATTCATCATCAAAGAAATCACTGTTCCTCGGGATAACCAGAATTATATGTGTAGCCTATGTTGTCATTTGAAGACTTAAAATATACTTCGTCCTTGCAACATGACAGCACACCATTACGGACCAAAAAGAAGAGTTAAAAATAAATGGGTAGGAAATTAAAAAAAAATCACTTACATCAATTTTATATTTAAAAAAATAACTGTTATGTTGAACACTTCGGTCAAAACTAAACTGAGCACCCTGACGGAATAGCGAACAATTTGGTAAAATGAATTTGTCAGTATCTTTTACGGTTGCGAGTAAATAAAGGCAACAATAGTATACCTCTGTTCAAAACTCGTAAATCTATGGACAATAACAAAATTGGTGTAACAAACTAAAACTAATGGAAACACATTAAATATAAGAGGAGAACAACGATACAACCTTAAAATGTAACACACACAGAAACGGACTTAGCATTAGACACAATCCGATGAAAATAACAAATATAACATCAAAACCAAATACATGAATTTGGGATAGAAAAAGTACAGTGAGACGTCTTATAGTAATGTGAATTCACACTCAAATATCAGAGAAAACAAACAACACAACGTTAAAAAGTAACACACACAGAAACGAACAGTAATATAGCAATGGCCATATTCCTGACTTGGTACAGGGCATTTTTAAAGAATAAAATGGTGGGTTCGTATATACAAAATTTAGTCCTGGTATCTATGATGAGTTTATTATTGAACCTGGTTTTGTGGCATGCAAAACCTCGCACTTTAATGGCAATGTTAAATATAACATTAAAATTACAACATTATAATACAGGACTACAATACATATAAATAGGAGAACATATTACACAAAGAAACACATGAATCACCAGTGACGCCCAGATATAAAAGTTCGAAAGTCAAAAAAAGGTACAAAGTTGTACAGCACTGAGGATCAAAAGATCAAAATGGTTGTGCCAAATACGGCTAGGATTTTCTGCTTGGGATAAGAACATCCTTATTATATAGAACAATTCATGCTATTGAAAATAGTTAATTTTATCAAATGAATATAAAAGATATACATGATAAAACTGAAGTATTAACTAACTACAGAAAACAAAACCCGGATACATTGCAAAGACCAGCACAAAAATTAGAAGTGGCTTCAGGTTCAGTTTTAAAAGCATATAAACTGTTCGTTATAATTAACTAAATAGCAAGGCGCCATCTTGTGATACATTTACTTTGCAAAAATAAAATAAGCGGAAGAAAAAAACTTAAAAAAGATAGGTCAAATTAATGATTTTGTCGCTGATCATTTATGGATTCGTAAAAAATGTCACAACAAAAACGTCCACATAAGACTTACTATATAGAACATAAGACTACATGTAATGTGTACATGTTTATAAATAAGATTCCAATATTTATCAAAGGTATTACGCGTATAATTCAATACGTCAGACGCGCGTTTTGTCTACGTAAGACACATCAGTGACGCTCAGATCAAAATAGTAAAAAAGGCAAACACTTATTATTTCGAATAATTATTACTTTTGCAAACAGTAAATTAATAAAAAAACACATTTAAATTACTAGAAATCGTTTCATATGATTTTGATATGTAACCTGTTATAACTACTACAAGTATTACCGAAAAATATTTAGAAGCCAAATCTCTCACTCTGCTTACACCCATCATTGGAAACAAAATGATTGGCAGCATTGCTGTAACATATATAGGCAGGGCTTCCGTTATCCAGAGTACAGCCATTAACAGAAGTCCATACCCACATTTTGATTCCTGTAAAAAAAGTGTGGTTTTTTCATCAAATCTCATAACCGCAAAAGTATATATGATAATATGAAACAGAAAGGCACTTAAAAGGGAATGTATCGTGCTAATTATTAATTCTGAAGAGATTTTATTGTTTTACATCTCGATGACCTTGAGGTAATTCTGAAGTATTGCTATCGCCTAGATTTCCATTATGTAAATTAGTTTTGAGATTGTAACCGATCTATAAACATGATAAATACGTGCACATAAACGAGTGCAAAATAACATTACTTGTCGTTTGATAGAAACACATCTCTTAAATAAATACTGATAAACATAGTTTTGTCTACAACATAATTCAATATTATGAAAATGTGTTGTACTTAGATATATATATATATAAGTAAAACATCATTGATAAAATCAATGCACACGTACCGAAAAAGTGTGTTTAAGCATGCGAATATCTCAAAGAACGTTTTGTGACAATACCGGCAAGGATAGGTAAGTAACTCTGTTATTCTATTTGCGGGGGAAAATGAATGCCTACTCGTATCCAATCTTTTGCAATGTTATAGAAAAATCGATTTTTTACAAAAAATGTGTTCACGATGCACGTGCGTAATTAGAATAGTAGAATAGAATGATATACAAATAGATAGAAATAAAATATACATGAACTGTTATTTTGATATAATATATAACAACAAATCAATATATACTGATTTTTTAAAGTGTGAACCAAATTTGTTATGTTATTTCGAACAGGCAAGAAAAATAGCCATTCAGAAGACGCGTTACAACCAAAATTATATTACATTCCTGTCATTTATTCATAAAAATTAAATTATTGCAATATAAGAATAATTACGGCATAGTTGCATTTTCTGTCATTCATTCATAAAAATTAAATTATTGCAATATAACAGTAATTACGGCATAGTTGAATTTCCTGTCATTTATTCATAAAAATTAAATTATTGCAATATAATAGTAATTACGGCATAGTTGAATTTCCTGTCATTTATTCATAAAAATTAAATTATTGCAATATAATAGTAATTACGGCATAGTTGAATTTTCTGTCATTTATTCATAAAAATTAAATTATTGCAATATAATAGTAATTACGGCATAGTTGAATTTCCTGTCATTTATTCATAAAAATTTAATTATTGCAATATAATAGTAATTACGGCATAGTTGAATTTCCTGTCATTTATTCATAAAAATTAAATTATTGCAATATAATAGTAATTACGGCAAAGTTGAATTTCCTGTCATTCATTCATAAAAATTAAAGTATTGCAATAGAACAGTAATTACGGCATAGTTGAATTTCCTGTCATTTATTAATAAAAATTAAATTATTGCAATATAATAGTAATTACGGCATAGTTGATTTTCCTGTCATTTATTCATAAAAATTAAATTATTGCAATATAATAGTAATTACGGCATAGTTGAATTTCCTGTCATTTATTCATAAAAATTAAATTATTGCAATATAAAAGCAATTACGGCATAGTTGAATTTTCTTGTCATTTATTCATAAACTTGTCTCAGAAAAAAATATATATCTGTACATTAACCTCAATTTCAGGTAAAGATATATGTGATTTTTTTTCTGAGACAAGTGCTTTTGACCATTCACAAGAACTTGTGGTCATCCGATGTTCAGTACTTCAGTACTTTGATTTGTTTTGCAATGTGTAAATGCTAAATACTAGCAATAGCACGTTCATGAATATAATGTTAATTCAGAAATTATTGCGATGTTTTCATTATTGCGAAAAAATCGCAATAATTTAAACTCGCATTTTGATATTTTTTTTGTATCAATGGGCCATTTGCGAATTCCCGTTATTTATCCTGTAATTAGAGATCCCCTTTTTAGTTGTCTCCCTTATGACAGACATTAATTATTATTTACAATTGAGAGCAAGCAGAAGGAGCAAAATTACCTTTGCGTAATGTGAGTAATCTTTAACGTTATCAAATCTGTAATTACATTAATTTGTTGTTAAGGTGGTATGGGTGTCTTCCTCCATCTTGTATTGTAAAAAACAGAAAAGTAAAGGTCTAGATTTTCTATTAAGTTAGCAAAATTTTGATGCAGGAATGCAGACATTTAATGTGAATTTTTCATTAAAAAGAACCAATATATAAGAAAACAACTTATAAATATTAATATTTTTGCAAATATTAATTATTTTTGGTTGTTTTTATTTTTTTTTTTATTGTCATTTTAAGGGGAGGTAACTCTAAAACAGTGCAATTTCTGAAGGATTCTACATGGAAATTTCCTCTTCTGTATTTTAGCGGGGAAAAACGTACGGTGACCCTATCTCTTCTTTTGATATTCTCAAAGCATTGTCTGAAAGCTATCTTTTTCCTTTAGTATTTAACAATTCTATCATTTTGTTTAGTTTCTAATCACAAAATGGTGTTTTTTCCTGTACAATCCATACAAAATTTGTCATTTTGTCACGTCCTGTAGCTTGAAAAAATGCGCGGTGACCTATCATTTTTATTATATTTTTCAACATATATTAATAGATACTACGTTTTGGCAAAGTATGAACAAATTCTATCATTTTTATTTTAGACTCCCATAACACCTTAAGCTGAATACTTTTGACATCCGATATTATTTTACATGAAAAATTAGTTGACCCGCCGAAACATCACTTTGAATTCATCATGTTTCGCATTGGCAAAAGTCAATTTTGTCCGGTAAAGAACCAGTCTTCGATTGACAAAAGGAAGTAATTTGTTTAAAAAGTGTGTAATAACAGAATCAAATCGGTTATTGGCAAATGGACTATTAAACAGGATTTTTCTGAATATCACAAAAATAAATTGGCATTTTAGTATAAAATGACAAAATCGCAATAAAAATCACGCAATTATTTCTGAATTTACAGTAATACGAAAAAATGTATTTTACTGAATAATATCTCATCTTCCTATATCTATGTTATTTGACCATCGATATCAAAACATACTTTTTTTTTAAATTAATGCACACAATATAATCTTTGAAATTATTCATATTTTTGATAAAAAAAAAAGCCTCGAACTCATAATGAATCCTCTCTTTGAAGTTAGAACATAGAACGTTGCGAATCGGACCTTTCATTTTTTGAAAATATATTTTTTTATAAGTTAATTATTTCGCTGCACTTTCAAAATAACCAGCTTTTTGTAAAATTGTTATAAATTGATAGTATATAATTAACGGAATTAAAAAAAACATTTACAATGAAAGGATTGTGTGTTTTTATAATATTAGAATATGAAATTGGCTTGAAATAATTCTTTCCAGATTTCTCATGTTTTAGCCATAGCACTTTTTTTCTTTCGAAAACTAAGGATTTTACAAAATGTCCCAAAAACTATATTTGATAAAAGTATGTAAAGAAAAGTATTAGTTAACCGGTGAATTTTTTGATTGAACTTTTATTATTTTTGATGTAATATTACCATGAGAAACAATATTTGTTTAATATATACTATCAGTGACCTCTGTGAATAGTAAACTAGAAATTGATAGTAAGTCGTAAACAAATGATTTTTCTGATATCTTTATTTGAATAAAGCACACACATATACAAAACGAATATAGTATAATTGAAATTAAAAGAAAAGAAAAAAGGGATTTCAGAAAAGGGATGTGGCAATGTACCTATACCAAAAATACTAGAAACATCATGAAACAAAAACATTTCTTACCTGTGTATTCACGACAAGTGGAAGAGGTAATAAAATTAACGGAGTTATAAATAAAATCAATGTTCTTCTGTTTCTTCTGAGGAAACAACGTAATTCCATCACAATATAACAGGTACACATATATAGTTATCAGTGTTTATATTGACTTGATTTAATTCATTTCCTAACATTCACTGACATGTAGCATTATATTCAGTACGTTGTTAGAGTTTAATATGAGTTCAAAAGTTCAGTTCATTTAATTCTTGTCATTGCTTCAATTTTAATTTTGATGTACATAGATCATTAATAAAACGATTCAAACTAAGCAGGTTTTTTTTTATGTGATCCCCTCCACAACAACCTTGTCAAACAAAGTCAAACATTATCTTGAAATATTCTTGATGTATTATTATCATTGTTTACTACATCAAGATTTGATAGAAGCCTTAAAAAAACGGTTATTGTCTGTGTTTCTTATGAGCAGGTGTCTCATTAGAAATCATACCATATCTTCTGGTTTTGATATGTAAATAAACTCATCATGGATACCAGGATTAAAAATTTATATTACGCCAGACGCGCGTTTCGTTTACAAAGAATCATCAGTGACGCTCGAATAAAAAATGTTTAAAAGGCTAAATAAAGTACGAAGAAGTTGAAGAGCATTGAGGACAATAATTTTTTGCCAAATACAGCTAAGGTAATTTATTATACTTCAGTATTTTTTTTTCTATATAAAAAGTAATGAAATAGTTGTGCTATTTCATTCCACAGAACCATTTGCCAGTCAATAGTTTCAAAGTCTATTACCCCAGTTAATAGTTTCATAATCATCTTTGCCGTACTTTTTCATGCTTATTTTTCATTGGACGATAATGATGTCATTGACTACTCTGCTTGGTTACGTATACTTTGCAATGTCAAGCTCACTCTAATATTGTGAAAGGTGGTATCTGTATTTGTTGATTGTAATTTCACTTACAAGAAGCAATTTTAAAAGAGAAAAAAAATCTTTAAAAGATCTAAAATATAGTACCTTATTCATAATATAGGTTAAAAGTGAATTTGCGTTTGGTGTATTTTAGCTAGGATTTATTATAAGCACTGAAAGTTTAACATAAGTATTTGTAGTCTTGATTGAAATTAATGAAATATTTATAAATACAGAAGGAATTATAAAAAAATAGTGAAGTTCATCATGTGCATGTAAAGTTATGTGACATTTTTCTTTTCTTTCAGATGATATATATACACTTTTAGAAAATAAGTTATTTGTTATATAAAAACACAAAATGGCTATGTTATTCAGTATAATAAAACACCTTATGACTGATTGTGCGGGTAATAGCAAGTTTGTTGTCCCTTCGCATACCAACTATTGCTCTCGGCTTTGCCTCGAGCAATAGTTGGTACCTCAGGGACAACAAACTTGCGTTTACCCTCACACCAAGTCAATTGGTGTATACTATTCCTCTAGAGGTAGAAATGCCTTAGTTTTCAAAAATTCAAATTTCCTTATTTCTATCGTACATAATTTAAGTTCGATTTGATGGTAGAAATTGGGAAATTACAAGTATTAATATTTAGTAATGAATACTATTACGAAAGGTGTGCTTCATGTAAGCAGATATAACTTAAAAACGACTAGACAAGAACTGCTAACATAGTAAACATATATCTTGCAAGACAAAGCCATGAAATATTGTGTATAGCACTACAATGATAACAAAAAAGCAACTCGCTAATCTTTAATTATTTAAATATCTCAAACATAAAGGCACTTGTATTACAAGAAATTATTGTAACAATGTAGAATTAGTGTTGGTTGTATTAATATTCATTGTTTGATCTGAGAGAAGCTTCCAGTCTGGATACTCATATAGATTAAAGAATGCTGCTCCATAGGTATTGATGGCCACAGTCACAATTATCACACAAATAAAGTTTAAAAAAACTCCAACCTTCATCTAAAATTTGAAAAAAAGACAAGAAAAAATAACAATTTGAGGAAGTGTTTGATTTGTTTGATCGGGATATTAATTATCAAACATAAAACTATATATATGTTCCTGTTTAATGTTGTTTTTTGTTTCGTGTGTCCTCGTGGATGTGTTACCAACTTTTATATTGTCTTTTTACGTGTACGACATCAGAATTAGTTAAATTTGTCGAAGTCGGTTCTTTGTAATGCATTCAATTAAACATACGTTTCTTTGTTATACCGTTGATAGATTTATAAATGATTATAAAGATTATGATATATTGATGGCTCATTGTATATTTCATTTTGGGCATTTTCAAGATTAAAAGTAATTCTGAACACACGTTTCGTAATTGGCACATTAATTATATGTTATTCTAGTTGCTAATTTTAACCATGGAACAATGCATTGCTTTTATAGTGAGGTTCGTTTAGCTTAATTCAAACTAATTTCACCATAAATGACTAAGAGAGATTCGCTTATATACAATGCATTTACTGACATTAGCATTTAAAGAGTATAATCAGATGTTTTCAGGCAATTCCATATTCATAATAACACTGCTTCAATACTATATTTTAATTAAATTGTAGGGTTCTGGTTCTAGTATCAAACACGTCATTGCATGATAGAAGATCTAAGTAAGATAATAAAATTCTAGACTTAACTTACCATATCAGTAACTTTAAGATATCCGTATGAAAATGCTATGGTATTTGGTGGTGTGGCTACAGGCAACATGAAAGCAAATGAGCAGGCGACAGATGCAGGCAACATTAAATATGTCGGATGGAGATGTATGCCAGCAGCCTGTATACAACAATATCATTTAACTTATTTTACCAGATAACTACAACTTCAACAATTGGTATATTAAGCATGTTAATATTTACATGAGATATCCAAGAGGCTGTTTTTTTTAAATAAAGGAATAGTTCAATTCAATTCTAATTTAAATCAATCATATTCAATCAATATGATTGGTAAAGGCTACGCACATGGTCATCCTTTCTCGTATGCGCATAATTCAAGTATGCTTTTGAATAATTAAGGGCTAGATAGTGCTAAATTGATTTTTTTTTTTTTTTTATCAAATTATATAATAAGTTCATATTATTTTATTGTTCTTTTAGCGGTACGGATATTGTTCATTGCTTAAGGCCGATAGGGGACCTATGGTTGCTTACATTCAAGTTATTCGTTTTTGGAAGATGGTTGTCTTTATGGCAATCAGTCCCCAACTCTTTATTGTTATATCGTTAACTCCATTTCAAACGGTCTTCACGAGAAATATGCAAACAAAATGTTATCTCTGTAATCAAAATGGATTGATTGATTGCTGGTTGACTGACGTCATTAAAAATGGTACTTTTATGTTACTCTGAAAAAATCTCTAATACAAGAGAAAACATTGTCCTTTTTATTACAGAGTGATCATTGTTACAATATGTATACAAACAATTAGTCAATTTGATAAATAAAAGCACCATTAAAAAATAAATGAACTTGACCTGAACTTACCATGTTTGCCAATACAGGAAGTACAATAGTACATGTAGCTGTATTACTTATAACCTCGGTTGTCAAGGAAACAATAAGGCATATTATAAATATCATAATCCAAACAGGTACGTCTCGAAACACCGACAGCTGCGCACCTAACCAAAGTGATAATCCAGATTCCTTTAAAATGGAAACATTGTTTATCAAATCTGATGTTTTGTAAAATAAAGATCACCAGCAAAGATGAAATGATATTCATCAAATGAAAAGCTCGTATTTGCTCCGAATAGACGTAGATAAATGGTTTTAAATAATTCATCAGAGCATGCACATTCAATTTATATCATTATAGACAATAATTTAAATGTAAACGATTCAAGTTTTTCTTTTGGTTGTCGGTATGACTAATCAATATTTAGTTATTATTTCCTATTGCATTTGCAGCTTTCCAGAAATGATGTTGGTTGTTCTTATTTTGTGAATGAATGAATGATCTTTATTCTCATAAACCAAATACATAGTTACAGAGAAGATATTACAATAATATATATAACATATATAAGATATAGCAAGTGTGAAATACAAAATTAATATGATAAATATTTACACAAATGATAAATATACATATAGTTGTATTAACCAGGAGGATAGACTTTCACAGAAATAGATTTAATAAATCTACAAAGTTTCTCAAGTTCAACAATATTTTGGGTTGAACATACTTGTTTGAATTTGATAACATTTATATTTTTAATACAATAATGAGGTAAGTATTTGCATCTTTCATCTTTGAAATAATTACAAGACATGATATAATGGTATTCATCACCAATGTCAGCTGAGCCACAAAGGTGACACAATCTTTCAGATCCTGGTATGTTGCGCCACCTTCCCGTCTCAATGGGCAAACGGTTATTCCCACATCTAAATTTACATAAGGTTATTAATAAATTAAATGGTAGAACTGATAAATAGTGTTCAAATTTATAAACATTTTTGTACAATCTATAACACAGCCCCTTGGGCGAAGTGTTCATTTCTGTTGACCATTCTTGAATGAACTGATCTCTTAATCTTTGCTGAACACTCAATACAACCCAACGTTTCTCAAATAAGTTGTGACTTTGCCATATATTTGACATTCCACAGTCATCAAAAATTTTCTTTATATATAATATCCATTTACTATCATAACCATAGTTATTAAAATTTACATATAACAGCTTATATAATAAACATGATATTTTGCTCTCATTTCCTTCTTGTAAACGACAACAAAAATTAATCATACGTGACTTGACGGTAACAGAAATGGGACATCTTCCCAATTCCCCATAGACCATAAAATTGGGGGTCGAATTGTTTAACCTCAATATATGTTTGCAAAAACGCAAATAAACTCTCTCAAGAATATCTAAATTTTCGAATCCCCATATCTCACACCCATAAGTTAGTATAGGAACAATAGCCTTATCAAACATATCGAGTTGGCACTCGATCGACAAGTTATTTAATCTGGATTTTTTTATCACAGCATACATTGCTTTAATCGCCTGGTCACGAAGATATTTTCTGGTGGAAAGAAATGAGCCACTTCTAGAAAATACAATACCAAGATATGTATAACTACTGACTATCTCAATTTCATTTCCATCTATATTAAATAATAAGTTTCTAGGTATTCTACCTTTTGAGAATATCATAATTTTCGTTTTATTTATATTATTTTTCAATTTCCATTGTTTGCAATACTTTGAAAATTTGTCCAACATACATTGTAAATCATGGCTAGGTTCAGAAAGTAGTCTTGTATCATCAGCATACAATAACAGAAAAAATTTAAAATATACAAAAAGTTCATTTTCAATATCTTTTGTTACAGACTGTATTCCTTCAATATTAGAGTTTTCTAAAAATTCTTGTAAATCATTTAGATAGAGGGAGGAAAGCAAAGGAGAAAGGTTTTCCCCTTGTCTAACTCCTGTTTCACAAGCAAAAATATCAGAAACTTCTGAATTATGAACAATTTTAGATTTGACATCATCATACATATTTTTAATGATTCTTAGAAATTTTCCGTTCACATGGTTTAATATCAGTTTAAAAAATAATGAGTTTCGATGGATAAAATCAAAAGTTTTTTCGAAGTCGACAAATACACAAAATAATTTCTTCTTTTTCACCCGCAATAATTCAAATAAAGCATGTAATGAAAAAACATGATCTGTTGTGGAATAACCTTGCCGGAAACCTGCTTGGTTTTCGTTTAAGATGTTATAATTTTCAATAAAATCCCCAAGTCTGTCGTTAAAAATTGACGTGAAAACTTTCTCAAGACAAGACAAAAGTGTAATCGGTCTATAATTTTTGGCGTCTAATTTACTCCCCTTGTTTTTGAAAATAGGTATTACATTTCCAATAAGCCAAGCCTCAGGCAAGATTCCCGTATCAAATACAATATTAAATAAATATACATAAATATCAACCATACAATCAAGAGAAGAAGCAATATATTCATTAACTACTTGGGTTCACCCGGTGATTTATTATTTTTAGCTTTTTTTACAGCTTTCAAAATTTCCTCCCGGGTTATTGGACAATTCAAATTTTCATTTACTGTATCAGAATTTTCATCGTTTTCTATCAAAAACTCATTTTCGAACTTATTTTTGTTTAAGTCCTTGAAAAAATCAAATAAATTTTGCAGTGAAATATTGCTTTTCTCTCTTTTTCTACCTCTATTGAACAATTTCCAAAATTCTTTGGGATTTTTTGTTTTCAATCCCTTCATCTTTTTACTCATTTCAGTATTATGATTCTTGATATTAACATCCATAACGTTTTTATAATGCAATTTACTTTGTCTAAGTCGTTCTATAAAAATGTTCGACTCATAATGTTTGTATAACCTCTGAGATTTTCTAAATTCTCGTTGCGCTTTTTTACAATCTTTATTGTACCAGTCTTTACTAAACTGGTTCTTTGAGCACTTAAACATAGTTTTATTAAAAATCGAAGTTCCGAATGTTGCCTTGGCAGATTCGGTTAAAGTATCACAAATATCAGTAACAATGTTATTCATATCATATTTAGTAACATTATTTACATCATTTACATATGCAGACAATCTATTACATATATCATCAACCTTATTTCTATCTATATTGTTCTTATACTCATTACATTTTTCATTTTTCCATTTATTTACTCTTTCGTCACCACAACAAAGTGTTTCTGTTAACAATTTGTCTTGTATGTCATTATTTGTATACAATTGAAGAGACAAAGGAGAGTGTACATCTGAAAATAGTTTACAAAAATTTAACACTTCAAGTTTACAAATGTTTTATAAAAAATGAGTAGAACTCAACGCATAGTCAATAACGCTAGAATTTCTACTAGTTGGACTAACTGTTTTGTTTTCTTCCAGTCTACCGTTAAGAATAAACATTCTGTTATTTTTACAAAAATCAATAAATTTTCTTCCATACCCATTTACTACAGTATCTATACTATTTCTCAGTCTTGGTATACCAAGTTCATCTAAAACATCAACATCACTTAATTCATTATAATCTGTGAAATTATTTTCAAAAGAACTATCTTTATCAATATTATAAAAATCAGACAAATTTCCCGTGCGACTATTAAAATCACCAAGCATAGTAATATAGTTTGTTTTACTACAAAAATTTTGTAATTCAAATTCAATTTCAGTAAATGCATCTTCTGATGTATATGAAATATTTATCGGTGGGATATATAATTCCAAAAATAGCATCTTTTGGTAAATCTAAAACTTTTTTGTCTATACTAAACCAAAGTACAAATTGGCAGTCTGACTGAATATATTTAATATACTTGTCTAAGTATTTTTTAAAACCCAAAGCAATACCACCAGATTTGTGATTTGCTAGCTTCTTTCTGTTTTTATAATGAAAAATGAAATTATCACAATCTATTTCGTCTACATTATCTAGTTTTGTTTCTGTTAAACATACAATATCATGGTTATCTAATAATGACTTAAATTCAGGATACAAAAGTTTTGTTTTTATACCACATACATTTAATGAAAGGATTTCAATAGTTTTGTTGTGAACATCAATATCTTTATTTACAGGTAATGAACAAGAGTGAAGGTCGCTAGTTTGTTTACACTGATCATTTCTAACGGTACTTTTCAATCCTCCACGGTATTCCTAGTTCTGTCCTTTTCGGGGTCCCCCACCGGGTTGTAAAAATTTCGACTGGTTGAATTCTCTCGGTCGAGCTCCTTGATCGTTGTATTGGTGGCGTGAACGTGTCTGTCTATCGCTAGTGTCCATTTCTTTAGTGGTGTCTTTTGGTGTAAATTAGTTCCCTTCAATAAATAAGCGGTCCTTCTTGAAGAAAGCTTTTTTCCTTTGACGACGTGCCTCTTGAAAGTGGGGCCACAGTGCCTTCCTATGGTCGTTTATTTCCTTCGGAAACTGTTCGTTTATGCCGTATTTTGTGTCTTTTAATTCTCTAGCTGCTTTCCGTACGAGTTCTCGTTGCTTGAAATTTACAAATCTACATACTATTGGTTTAGTAAAAAATTTAATAGAACCGTCAGGATTTTTTTTCGGTGAATTTTTTAACGAAACGTTGAGCACGATGAAATTTCGGTAATGATTCCATTTTTAATTCCACTGTCATAAAATTTTCGATAATTTTCTCTGTTTCCTCCGACTCTTCAGACTCGTCATACATTGGGATACCCGTAAAAATCAAATTTTCCCTCATCGACCTAGTTTGGAGATCTAGTTGTCTTTCGTTGAGATCTTCGAAATCTGTTCGTAGTTTATCAATAGTTTTGGTTGCTTCTTCATTTTCAGAGCGGATCTCTGTCAGGTTTTTTTTTACTTCTCGGACATCCTTTTTGTTATTTTCGAATTCTGCATTGATAAAGTTCAAACCTTTTTCAACCTCGTCGACTCGTTTATTGATACTCTCGATACCTTTAACCATACTGTTTATCGTTTTATCAAATTTGTTAAGTTTTTCGGTAAGTTTGTCAATGTTTGATATTTTCTCACATATCATGTCTACTTTTTGGGTTAAAAGATCAATTTTCCCTCCGTTATCTATGACAGCTGGGTTCATATTCGAGTGCATCATTGGCTGCATGTAAGTATTTTGAGGGGTACCAGGAAAAAAGCCTAGGGTTGATGGTGTTGGCGAGGTTTGCAAGAAGTTTGGATTCTGAATGTTATGGAATTGCTGATAATTTCTATTATGTTCGACCATTGGAGATTCGTGAACAGGAGTACTTTGTATCGACATTATTGACACAGGTTTAATTGGGTTGTCAGTAGATTTAAGATTCTTACTTTTGTTTACACTTTTGGTTACACTATTACTATCAGTGTGAGTACTATTCGATTTCCTTTTATTTGGTTTCTCACCACCTGTGTTCTGTCCGTTTGATTTATTCCTTTTCCTTTTTGGTTTATCACTTTTCTTTGGATTCATAAAGACTGTCTATTTATTTTCCACCAGAATGAATTAAATGTTTTTGTCAAAACCACATATAAACACATCATAATCCATTTTGAAATTCAAAATTTGAGGAGCGAAAAAATTGTCGACATTTTATTTCACACATGCGCATATCATGTAAACCTCCGTGTTTATAGTATTTGTAACATGACAGACAAATAAAATGATTGGTTAGTTGATTGATTAGTTGTTTGTTTTTTAATTTATGTTTTTCTACATTAGAAAAACATCCCGCGCCCGGAGGCGGACTTCTACTGTCTCTAAACACCATTTACCTCACTAATTTTCTGCGGATTGATTTATTTTCGTGGATAATAATTTTCGTGGTTTGAAGAAAACTTGCATATTCGTGGATATTTAATTACGTGGTCTTTGCACAAGGTTTGCATACATTATTTCAGAAGATTTGAAATTCGTAGAACATTTAAATTCGTGGTTCCCTAGTACCCACGAGATCCATGAAAATTGGTATCTAACGAATATGAATGAATCCACAGTATAATAAAAGAGTTTGTCGTAGAATTTACATACCTGATACATATTTGAAATATCAGAAGACAATATCTATATATATTAAAAATATTTTTCATACTTGACATGCGAAAGCAAGAGCAAATCCACCACCCAGTAGAAGTGTAACTCCCCATGGTATTTTTTGCACGAATGTTTGCCAGTCTAGAAGTGGTGGTATTTCATTTGTATCGTCCTCACCTAAAACAAATTAACCATGTACTAAAATTATAGACACGTTAAAGGGAGATAACTTAAATTAAGCAATGATTAATTTGGTCTTGTTTCTAATCTTTCTGGCTGGCTGGATGTTAACTTAGCGAATTAAGACAGTTTCCATATTCCATGAGTATTTTTAAAATTGCACATTCACATGTAGAAAATTGATATTCACCGATCAAAAAGTCAAGTGTGTTACATGAAATATCTTTCATATTGGTTTTGGCAAACGCATTGTCTGGAAAAATATATTTGAATATAATTTCGAATAGCATTACGAACGAGAGATGCCAAGAATTATGAAATAATTTAATAGAACTGTGGAAGTAGTAATATATACCTGTCTCTGTTTTAGATCGCCTTCTAGAAGGAAAAATAAACAAGCTAGTAGCTATTATCATTCCTGGTACTGCATCTGAAACGTACCTATACACAAATAGAAAAAGATAACATATTGCAACACAAAATAACTAAAGAAAAAAGCAAATGATAAAATAATACAACACATTTTGCAAAAGAATAACACATAAAATTGCAAAGGATGCTAAATATATCTGAAAATAACAAATACATAGTAAAAGTTAACTTTATTCCACGAAGGTTGTTATTCCTAAAAAAAACACCGATGTCGATCTGCATTCAGAAGCTACCTTGTAATCATTTTCTTTTCATCCTTAAATTAATTAGTTTGGAATCTCTTTCTTTTTTTATATAAAGCTTTGAAGTAGAAACTTCTGCACAGATTATCAACGTTTTGTATTTTATTGAAAACGAAAACGTTTTATATTAAGTTTATATCTATTTTTTACATGTTTGTGCAACCAAATAGTTTTTATTGGTGGAGTAAACCGGAAGAATCACCGGCCTTCTGCAGGAAAATTTGAATCCTAGTCAAATAAAGTTGGAGTGGAACACACCTACTATGTGTAGGTTTCGAACTCTTAACCTCAGGGATGACAGGCTATTAATACAGTATATAACTTTATTAGACCACTCGGTCACAGAGGAAAGTTTATTTTTTGCGCCTGTGCCAAGTCAGCAATTTCTGGTTATTGCTAGTCTTGTATGACTTTTTATTTCAATTCATTTATATGTTTTGGTGCTTAGTATTACGCCCATTCTACTGAACTAGTACACATTTTTGATAAGGTGTCAGCGAAAGTCCGGGGTTTTCTCGCTGTGTTGAAGACCCATTGGTTGCCTTCGGCTGTTGTCTGTAATTTGGTCGGGTTTTTATACACTCCAAATTTCCATTCTCAATTTAAGTACTTACAATGGATGATTTATAATGGTCTTTTGGTATAAACTGAGAAGCGTTTTACTCCAAATCAATTTATGAGTTTTGCATTTTGCTCAAAATCAATTTGTGAGTTTTGAACATCGGTATACTACTGTTGCCTTTATATGTTACTCTAATACACATACCCCTTCTTAAAGAAATGTCCCCATCCAGGAACAAACTCTGGTTCTAATGAAAACCACAACAACACAAGCATTACAAAATGGACACAAACCGCTTTCTGTGCAAAACTACAAAAAAGAAATTTTACAATAAAATGATTATAAATCAAACAAGACTTGGAAAAATCGAAAGAAGGCAAACAGAAGAATCAAAATCATTTATGAAAACTTCTCATTATATCATATATACCTTAGTCGAGACGAAGTGTGGAAACGGGCGTATTACGAACTAAATAACTAAATAGCACGATTGGTATATTCAATCTGTCACGATCTAAATCACAAGTAAAAAAAACCGCGTAAAACTTAAATTCGAATTTAACGGCCAAAACTGTATCAAAATGTCCAACAAATCTATGGTTTGCATGAATTATATCTTAAATACTATAAAAAGATCAGTGAAATCCAAAAGCGTTATTGCAATATGCTTTGTATCTAGGCTAGCTAAAATTTACATAAGATTATGCATGATTATTTTTGTAAGAAGTAACCTATTGATATGACTTCTCCTTTGCAAAATTTGTAATTCTTTTTTTTAGAAATACACTCGAATCTTGGTATCTTTTTAACGTACTAACACTAATTCATGATATCTCATATACATACGTGAGGGGGGATAGGACCTTTATCGGGACTCCGGGATCGGCTGTTTTTACGCTCGGGATTTCGGGATTGACCCTTTCGGGATCCGGGAATTCTTTTTTTCGGATTTCGGGATGCCGGGATTTACATTATTTAATTTCGGGACCTCGGGATTTAGTGTTTTTACGCCCGGGATTTCGGGATCCGGACCCCTCCTACCCCCCTCAATACGTGAGTAGTATTTATATGTTGTGGAGTTTAATATGACGTCCATTTTTACTAAACTAGTACACATGTTTGTGTAGGGGCCAACTGAAGCACGCCTCCGTCCTCGAGATTATCTCCCTGCATTGAAGACCCATTGGTGGCCATTGGCTGTTATCTTCTTTTTGGACGGGTTATTGTCTCTTTAACACATTTCCAATTTCTATTCTTCATTTTATTACTTACTTTATTTCTCCGAGATTTTCATATTGCTTTTGCAGAACCATTTTGATTCTTTCGGGATTTTCACTTGTTTTGGCTTTTGTGAATAGGGCCCTTAAATTAACAAATGTTATAAAATGTGAACAAAACCGGTTTGAAACCAAACATTAATGAATCTAATGTATTTTTAAACAATTGAATTTATCGTATTTTTCAAATGAATTATGAACTTCTCGTATGAAGATGCCTGTACCAAGTCAGGAAAAAGACAGTTGTATGTTGGTATCCATATGTTTTGATGTATTCGAGCTTTTGGTTTTGCCATTGGTTCGAGACTCTTCGTTTTGACTTTTCCTCGGAGTTCTGTGTTTTTTCTGATTTTACTTTGTCATGTTTGTTTTCAAAGGCGTCATATGAAACACATGGGGCTAATAGGAGTTGTAAGTTGTTAGACTGAACTTTTCAAATATGTTGTAATTAATTTTATTGAGTTGTTTGCGAACCTGGATTTTTTTTCAAAGTCTGCGCTGTTGTTTTTTTTTTTCCAAATAATGGAAACAGACAGCATCGTGTGTTTAATGTAGCTAGCATTTATACCTAAAATATTTCACTTGATTTAAAACTTGATGTGTATTTGAGTTCGAACATTTATTCCTCTGCATGTAACCTCCGTTCTACATCGCAAAAAAAATCATCATACTACTTCGAATAATATGACTCTTTTCAACGAGATCATTCTTTACCCATAATATGTCGTCTTTCCATCATTTTCGGTCAATTTAAGGTACAATTAATCATTAAACTAATGTATTATTTTATATTTGTAGACTTAAATATAAAAAAAAAATCACAACCACTTTGTAATTTCATAAACAGGTGTTTATTACCATTTGCCGGGTTCCCATGGATAGAAAACCCGGCAAACAGTAACAAATCCCTGTGGTTGTTTGGAGGAATCTCGCTGTCGTCAAATACTTATGCGAAAAGAGGCCACAAACAATGTGTGTGCGTTAACATGATTTTGCTCCGCTTAATACTAACTAACCTCCATCCAAAGAACATAATCTGTAGAACAACCCAATTTATTAAAACGCTGACTATCGTTATAGGAAACCCAAATATAAACCATGTGGCAAATGTTATACCGGAACTTCCACCTGCCAATCTAAATGAAAAGTTGGAAATAAATAGAACAAACACATAACTTATTTAAATAAACAATGATCACATAATTTATCAAGTGTATAATATGACAGTACTACAAAATACTGTAGTAACAATCGTGCGGAGCTCAGTCAAAATATATTAACATTTCTAGTTTTGATGACAATATACATGTGTACCCTTTTCTGAAGGGAGCTACCATTTAAGTTAGTTATTAGTAATCCATACTCCTAACATGTTTTGTTTCATTACATCTTAAGGATAGTGTACGTACTCTGTGTTCATTGTTATCTTTCTCAGTAATGGGCCGCGGATATCAAATGGTATTTCACGTAGTCAGGATCTCTACATGGAAAACATCATCTCCCTTATTAAGTCACCTTATTCCAGTTATCGTTAAACCCGTTAAAGGAAGCCATTGTAGTGAAAGTCTTAGAAAAGAAAGTTAGATATGATTGATTAAAAGATTCTGTTGTGTTTAATTCCACTTTCTTCGCTTTTTGCTATTTGGACCGAGAACACAGTTATTTCATGCATGCATTTCTTTCAGGCAATTCTTTCAACCAAAATAAATATAGATTTTGTTTACATAAAAATTGACTAGCCTAGTAAGTACGCATTGGAGTCAAACTCAGCTCATCGTAACTTATCATGCATGTGATACACTATAGTTGAAATACTTAGACCCCTCGAGTTTATTATGTTGTGTTACATGCTAACACAACATGTTTTCAATAAATCATATGTATCTAAGACATGGAAATTGGTCTACAGGCTCAGAGTCAATTTTGGTTTAAAAAGAAGGGAAGTAGATATGTTCTAAATTAATAAATTCAAACAAACAAACAAAAAGCAAAAAAAAACAACAAACAAAACAAATAAACAACCTAATCAGAACATACCGTTGAAAGTACGGCGTTACAACTAACAGTGGCCGACAAGTTCAAAATTAGATAGTATGTTGCTTGATCATTTTAGGTAAACAAACATGCACATTAACAGACACATTGGTTATACTACAGTTTCATTTCTTTTTTAATCAATATTTTGGGTAAATATTCTCAATTCCTTATTACCGAATTAATAAGATATTAGTTGTTAAATGGTCAGAGTTAATGTTTTGGTATAATCAAACATATAAGTAAAAATAAGGTAGGAAGTTGTTGAAGTATATCAGGCCTCACGGTCATAAAACTTTCGAGCATGAATTTTGTACTCAGACTCGAAAATCAACCAATCAAATTGCTGGATTTCATGTTTCGAGCATGATTTTTGTGCTTGGAGCACCGAGCAAAGTTTTATGCCTTCAAGGCCAGGTGTGGGTTAGGGATTAATTTTGGGTGCGGGTTTGGTATAAATTCAGCAAGTAAGGATATAATAGATTGTAATAAAATTGTCACAACGACAAACTTTGGTTTATAGTTACTGTTATAGGTCAACAATATAGTGAATATAAGTTAGTTAGGAAAAGGTTAAAAATATATGTGATGAAGGTTATGGATGAATTTAGGATATTACAGATTGTGATAAAATTACCACAACGACAAACATTGGTTTATAATTACTGATCGAGTTGTCCCTTGAGCACTAGATTAGGTCCAGTTCCAGTTAAAGTCCCAATGCCTCCACAATTAGCCGAGTAACAAATACAGAGGCATACCAATTTACAAAGGTCCTTTGATTCAGTGTCTAACTTTTCAAATTCAAATGTGTCGCTATCGTCAGTGCTCTTTAACAACTTCATTTTACTGTAATAAATTTTCATTTTCAATATACAGTAGTATTTTGATCTACTTTAAATGAAAACGAAATTTTCATTATACAAATGAAGGATATAAATGATAACTTTTATAAAAAAAAGAACTATATGTAATCACTTTACGTAGTGATGTCATCTTAGCGGTATATTTATTATTGCCATATAAGCGGAAGGTTTAGCTAGCAAAACAGCCAGGTTAAACCTGCATTTTCAAATTCCATGTTCCAAGGCCGGACCATGGCAGTTGTTATGTATGTTGGCATTTTCTTTTGGTGTAGCTCAGTTTTTCTGTTGTTCCTTTTCCTCTTATAGTTGATGTGTTCCTTTCGGTCTTGGTTTGTAACTCAGTCGTATTTGTTTTTGTTAAATCGAATCATGAGTATAGAACAGCGGTATACTACTGTTACGTTTATTTATATACCCTGTGCAGAAAAAAACCACTTAAACTACAGTTGACCACTGTTTAATTCGAATTTGATATGCTTCTTATGGTCCGTGATATTGTGTTTAAATTTTTAGGTTGAAAAAAAGACAATAAATATAAGCATCAACATATCAAACTGCTGGATTTTTGAACATTTTTACCTCAAAAAACATTAAAAGATTATCTACAATACTGGCGATAACAAAGGTTTTTCTGTTTTAAAAAGTTAATGTCTGAATCATACTAGTTACCTTTCACTTTCTTCTAAATTATCAATCTTTTCGTCCCTTGGTTCACCTGAAAATATGATATTTAATTGCACAATGGTTTCAATTTCAGCAATTTTTTCCACGGATACTTTGTTAATAAAATAGCACCATCTCAGAGACAGTAACTTTTGACAGCAACGAAAATAAGCGATGAGAATTACGATCTTTTCTATTCAAATTTCATAACGTCATGGTACTTCGTAGTATTTAAGATTACCTTAGCTGTTTTTGAAAAAAACTTTTCGGAATATCGGGTACTCAATTCTCTTAAACTTCTTATTTTACTTGTACCTTTTCACATTCTTTATTTGAGTGTTACTGATGAGTCTTTTGTAAACAAAAAGCGTCAGGTGAACAAAAAATTGAAGCTTGGCATCTATGATGAGTAAGTAAAATCAGTCTAGTGTTAATAATATAACAGATCTATTAATTAACAATATCTAGTTGATCGGTGTTGAAAAAAAAGAAAAGCTCTTTCCTGTTACACAAACAGGTTCTGTAAATGTTGGATTTTTGGTATTGTTTAACATACATTATGATAAGGTATTTCTTGTCGAGGCATAGATTATTTTAACCGTATTTGGCACAATTATTTGAAATTTCGGATCCTCAATGCTCTTCAACTTTGTACCTGTTTGGCTTTATAAATATTTTGATATGAGCGTCACTGTAGAGTCTTATGTAGACGAAACGCGCGTCTGGCGTACTAAATTATAATCCTGGTACCTCTGATAACTATTGCCAAATATATTATATTATGTTAAGTAACTGCCTGCAATGAAATGTAATTGTTATTATCTTACCTTCCATAGATTTATAGAGATATGATTGGTTAAAGGAAATACAAGTGGTGACTATGTATATTTTAAATTGATATTGGGTGTCCAAAAAAATATAGGGTTGGTTACTGTACATTGTTAGTTACCATATGGCCGGGGTTAGTAAGTAGTTACTTCCCTTTTTAAAACACAAAAAAAGATGCTACAACCCTTTATAAACACAACACGGTGTTGAGAAAAAAATTGAAATGATTAAACAGACGAAGAAATTGATAATGAAAGGTTAAAATAAAATTCATGAACATAATTGGGGTCAACAAGTTGTTATTGTTAGCACAACGCAGTTACTTCCCTTTCAAAACAAAAAAAAGAGAATTTTGAAAGTCTGAACAGACGAAGAAACGATACATGTAATGAACTATTGAAATAAATTCACAAAAAAAATATTTAAACTTAAGAGTTCTTATTGTTGTTATTGTTTTTTTTTTGGTATTTAAAGACAAATGGAAGTAGGATCTTAATACCACGTTTTGAAGACTTGATCACTTTGATAGGCCGCTAGTCAAAATACCACATGTGAAGATAGTCGGTAAGATAAAGTCGTTCCACGGTGTGTTAGTGACCTAATACGATAAATATGGGGTCAGTAAATTCCATATGGGGATTCGAGCTTCGCTCTCACCCCATATGGAATTTACTGACCCCATTTATGTCATTTACATACCATACGTAACTAATATTGTTGGCATAATATATATCCTCAAGAAAAAAGAGATTTGGTGAATTTTGTCCTTCAGATTGGTAGTCCGAATATAAATATTCCGTATACTGAATTTATTTCCATGGAAATTTACTAAAAGGGAAAATATTACAAGAAATTAACCTATATCTTTCTCCTCTTGGTCGATAGATTTGCCTTTACGTGCTCTAACAAGTTCAACCAGGACAGCCTGACCAATCGGAATCATCATGGATGTTGTTGCTGTGTTGCTGACCCACATAGACATAAACGCCGTAGTAACCATGAATCCAAATGTTAGCCTTCAAAATAAAAATGTGCCAACAGACATAGATATTTCCAAAACATTAACAGTTAAAAAATATATATAAAGCAAAGTATTATTGTCACCAACAAAAAAACAACAAAACAAACACAGCAATCAGAAATGTTTATCAATGTTCTAAAAGTTATTATCCTAATTCTTAACGCCGAATTATCACTTTGAGCAACATGTCGGTGTCCTATGTGGAGATGATTTTCTTTACTTTTCTGGAGCAGTTGAGATCAAAACGTGGCTATGGTCATACACGTGCGCTCAGTTTTCAGTTTTCTTTGTTACAAATTGAAAAATAATTTGATTTTTGTTTTTTTTGTCGTTTTATTTTTGCCATATCGTTATCCGTTTATCTTGTACTTATGAGTGTTATATGTCCCTTTTGGGTTATACGCCGGTATTTTTTTAAGGGAAGCAATCTGAAAGAATGCGACTTAATTTACAGTTATAGAAGCAAACTTTAAAATGCGTTCATTCGTATGGAAACGATGACATACTTTTTTTAATCTGAAATTTATCAATTAAAATAAGAAAACGAATTAAGTTGTTGAAGGCCGTACGGTGACCTATTATACTTGTTAATGTCTGTGTCATTTTGGTCTTTTGTGGATATTTGTCTCTTGGCAATCATACCACATTGTTTTTATAAGTTACCATTTGGTAGATGTTCCTAGAAGTAAGAGCAGCTTGAGAGCAAATCTTCTATGGATATTCCATTTTTCTATACATACTGCTACCGACATTCCACCCAGGAATACAAATATTGTACCCTAAAATAGCATGGTATTCAATGTTTAGGATAATTATTTAGCGAATGGAAAATAAATATACAGATAAAAAAGAAATTTATTTATTTATTAAAACCAATTGTTAATGAGAATTTCGGAGCGTTTATGAGTATAACGTAATCAGAGATCAATATTTTAATTAGATTGAATTTCGCATTGTGCAAAGTCCGCATTTATTAAATACTGCTGACATATATCATGTTATCATTGAAGATAGTTCTAAATGTTGGAAAGCGGAGATTTTTCAGAAATAAGCAATTGTCGTGACATCCGGGAAACCAACCGACTGCATATCAAACGGAAATTAAAATCTTTTATATAAATTAGTATTAATTACACGAAGCACACATCTTAGATTTGCAACGGACCACCAACGCACTGACTTTACAGAAGATTTTTCTTTCGAGAAAGAATTTCTAAACACATGGGTATCATATTTTACGTCCCAATTCTAGCCGGGCGTGGCCATGTACTTCTTCGTCCCTTACAACAAACAGGCAACGTTTCAGTCCACGGATATCGAATAAATTATGGATTGATTATGAAATTATGTTGTAGAAAGGCAGCAGATGGTTCATTTTATATTGAATTTGATGACAATAATGAATTATTTACTCTTACAAAAAATAGTTCTGTTACACATGAAACCAAAAAAGTATTGGTAATTAAATTGATAAATATGATTACTATTTTAACTAATTAAAACATGTTTGATCACGATTGTGTCTATTAACTCTATTTCAATTTAAATGGAAATTTAAAACTTGGCGTACGATATGAGATTTGCTGCGTAGAATAACATTCGAATTTTTTTATACGATATAAGTTTTGCCGTTGGCGGATAGCGTACGGGTAACCTGTCAGTGGTTCACATGTTTGTTATTTGGTCTATAGAAATTCCTCTTATTGGTAATCGTTTAACATTTAACATATTATATTGTCAGGAGAGTAGAAAAAGGAGTTTCAAAATGTTTACCTCTACAAAATTATTCTTTAACCACAGACGTCTAAAAACATAAAATAATGGCGAGGGTTTGAATGATATGTCTTCTTTTATGATTTTTTCAGATATTTTCCGTTATTACATCTCTTCTCTTTTCTTTATATTTAGCACTCTATTATTCTCTATTCTTTAATTTTTGTGTGTTAATAATTCTATATCTTGTAAATCCTATTAAGACCCTCATTTTTGCCAATAGACAAACATAACATATCTGTTTTATTTAGGGGCCAGCTGAGGCCCACATCTGGGTACGGATTTTCTCGCTCGTTGAGGACACATTGGTGGCATTCGCCTGACATCTGCTCTTTGGTCGGGTTGTCGTCTCTTTGACATATTCTCCATTTTCATTCTCAATTTTATTTACATCATTTGATGTGTGTTTAAAAGGTTAAAAGAATTTTGTTATAGACTATCTGAATAAATCAAATACATGTATTACCGAAATATATTTCGCAGCTAAATCTTTAACCTTGCTAACTCCCATCATTGGAAACAGAATGATTGGTAGCATTGCTGTGACAGATATAGGAATGGCTTCCGTCATCCATAGTACAGCCATTAACAGAAGTCCATACCCACATCTTGCTTCCTGTAAAATATGACATTACTATGAAATCTCTAAACCTCAAAAGGTATATCTTATAATATTAAAAACAGAAAATCGCTAAATCTTCGAAAAAAATTAATTTACTTCATACAGTTTAACAACACATGCGCACCTCATACATACAAAGGCAAAAAATGATGGTCTGTTGAATATCAATACCAGAACACAGGACAGCTAATTGTATTTCCCAAATTGCACCGTTGGTAAGATTGATTTAACATATTTTTATTTGCTCCTACATAACAGTACCTTTTTCAGTTTTTCAACGCATTCAATCAAATTATGTTTTTTCAAAACTTAACACTATCATGTTTGGAGAAAATTTGAATTCAGAATATCATCTGCCTGACATCTGTATCAAATTGGGGATCAGGATAAAAAAAATTATTACCCCCCCCCTTTTTTTTAAAGTTAAATGATGGTTCCCTTATCGTTAGTGCAATTTATAGAAAATATAACAAATATTGAAATTAAACTTAAACAAAATGTGAAAAAATTTCATCTTGTTAGCACAATTATAAATAGTGCTTTTAAATGGTTTTAAAATCATTAATTAATTTAGAAAAATGCTGCATATTGATCCTGAAATTATTTGTTTTTGTTTTGTTAATATAGTGCAACGGAAAACCACAGATATTTTTGAACTATATATAAAGACAAAAATTCAAAACTACTTTCAATATCAAAGATCGTATGGAGGTCCTTTTTGGTTTTAAGCCTTTTAAACGCTTTGAATTGGACTGAAACAGAAAAAAAAATGATATCCAACTTATTTATTTTTTGGTTAAATTGTTGTACAAATTGTTAATTTGGGCCTTTTAAAAGCTTACTTTTCGGTATGTTTTGCTTATTGTTGAAGGTTGTAGGTGTACGATAGATAGTTGGTTTACTAAAATTCATACCATATATCCTTATTGTAAGGGTATGCGCACGGGAAAAAAATCCAACGTAAATTGGCAACACCATTACAAAAAAAACGAATAACGAAGAAAAGCCAAACAATAAAAAAATGCCACTTCGGTCGAAAACTATATACTAACCAAGAAGATCTTCTACAAAATCCAGAGAGCTAGGATCGATTAATTTCAGAGCTAGGGGCCGATTAATTTCAGAGCTAGGGGCGATTAATTTCAGAGCAAGATCGAGAAGGAACAGGAATCCAGTCTACATCTTATGTGGATAGTTGTCTCATTGGCAATCATACCACATCTTCTTTTTATATATAGTCCAATTCGTGCCCATCCAGTTGTTATTGAAAACACATTGAAAGGTCGAATCAATGTCAATGAATTGTTTGCCAAGCCACAAGGTCAGAGCGATAATTTGATTCAAAATTTAATTTGAAAATTATTCAAATAAGACAGAACAAGTTTGCAACTTGGACATATTGTAATACATGTACTTCTAACTGTGAATTAGTAGGAAACGTACTTCTGATTACGGATTTTGGAGAGAAAAGGGGAAGGCGAATAAGAAAGTGGCCTGTCCCCAAAATATCTATATTAAAAACATTCGAAGTATCAGCAGAAAAAAACAACATTTCCTACCTGTGTGTTTACGACCAAAGGAAGAGGTGATAAAAGTAGCGGAGTTAAAAATATAATCAATTTTCTTCTGTTTCTTCTGAGAAAATTCCGTAAAGCCATCACGATACGATATCACTGGTACATATATAGTTATCAGTTTATATTCAAATTTATGCTAGTACATGTACTTGACTTTACCCATCTTTTTAAGACTATCAATATTCACGGACATGTAGCAGTAGTGTATAATGACGCAATGTAATCACAATAATCACTATAGGAATAAATTGCAATATGAGGATACATGTATATTAACTAGTCATTGAAAAGAAGGGGGGAAATGATAATAAAGATGGTAATATAAAAATAACAAAATAAAAACTTTAAAATTGAAAGAAAGGTTATATATAGTTTAAAAATAGCCGTTGTAGAATGAGTAAAATGTAGTTCTTATTGTAAATATAATAATAGAAGATGTGGTATGATTGTCAATAAAACAACTCTCCGCAAGAGACCAAAATGACACAGAAATTACGCATAGCCAGATACAAAAGGCCCCGAAATGATAATGTAAACTAAATCAAACAAGAAATCTAACAGCCTTATTTATTGAAAAAAATGAACGAAAAACAAAAATGTAACACATAAACAAACGACAACCACTTCATTATAGGCTCCTGACTTAATTTGCACAGGCACATACATACAAAATGTTGCGGGGTTAAACGTGTTAGCGGGATCCCAACCCTCTAATAACCTGGGACAGTGTTATAACAGTACAACATAAAAACGAACTGTAAATATCAGTTGAAGAACGCTGAACTCATCAGATGGACAAAAATACATGAGGACGTGGCCGGGTACTTGTACATCCCAACATCAAAAGGACACTAGGAACAGATCTTAGAGTACTCCCACTTAACTGACAGCTAATTCAAAACCACTAACAACTAATAAAAAAATCATGCATCTTAGACTAAGTAATGAATCCGTACACATCCAACCTCCAATTGATTTAGTGTAAAGACAATGTATTGTACCAAACAACATACAAACAATACAAAAAAAGTAAAATTACAAGAAATTCCTTAAGAAATAGCAAAAAGTAAAGCTCAAACACACCAAAAAGAATGGATAACAACAGCAATATTCCTGACTTGGTAAAGGCATTTTCTGTAAAATGGTGGATTTAACCTGGTTTTATAGCTAGCTAAACCTTTTTAGCCATGGCGTTGTCAGTTTGTTTTAGATTTACGAGTTTGACTGTCCCTTTGGTATCTTTCGTCCCTCTTCTTTTACACTGTATGACAATCACAAATAAATCCATTATATTGACAATGGTGTGTGAACAAAACAAACAGACATAATAGGTAAAAATGGCAAAAAAAGTCGACATTGTGTTTTATATATAAAAATGGAAGAAGTTGTGGTATGATGCAAATGAGACAACTCTCAATAAGAGATCAAATAGCACAGAAATGGACAACTATAAGTTACCACAAGACCTTCAACAATGAGCAAAGCCAATACCACATAGTCAGCTATAAAAAGCCCCGATATGACAAATGTAAAACAATTCAAACGAGAAAACTCATGGCTTTATAATCTTAATCACTACAAAAAAAGAAGAAAATATGTCAACAAAGACGTACCATCTAAAAGTCACACAAACAAAGCACATAATCAAATACGGAAGACAAGAATACAAAAATCTACCGTAGCAAAGGATAAGAAAACCGATGAGTTTATGGAGTCAGCAAGAGCAACAACTGCTCTGCTCGAAGCCGGAATAGTATGTCATGTTAGCTAGGATGACTCGCATGTCTGTCTGGAACACATATATTCAAAATCTTTTAACGTGTTTCGTCCAGATATTTACATGTAATATTTGACACTGGACGCTTTACATTATATCATTAACATCATTCAAACGGTTCTTTCCTCCAGTTTTTATTTTATTCATTAGAACAACCCAGTCTCGGAATTAAACGGGACAGAGCGAACTCGTCTACTGCTGGTAAATATAATTGTAACCTTTCCGTTATTACGCCATTAAATCGTTGAAGCCACATATGTATTTTGAAACAACAATACACCACAAAATATGTATCCTGAAACCACAGTATACACCTCCAAAAATGTATCAAGAAACTACTGAACGCAAATGAATTAGATTTTTTCAGTTTATTTGCATGCAATTGTTGTACAGATTAAAAAATAGAGAAATTTTCAGGGAAACAATTGTTAACATGAGATTTATTCCTCACTTTAGGTAGAAAAATGTCACATTTTGAAGTATGACATACTTGAAGAATATTGACCTGTTTAAGTTTTCTAACAAGAGCCTGACAGAGTGACCTCTTAATACTGACACTATGTGATGCACATGATCACAAAATGAACGAAAACTCTGAATGACAATGACAACTCTGGGTCTGAAACTCTAATGAAAAATAACTGATAGGAATGGAACTCGCGATGAATAATTTAATAACGCAGAATGGATTACTTTTAATTCCGGTGGATAGTGTTCAGTGTAATTTTTTAGTCCTGGGCTGATATTTATAAACTACTTAAGGTGGTACCTAACACTACAGGGAGATAACTCTGTAAAATCAGCAGAACGTTTTAATGACGTTGTGTTTTTACGGGAATATTAAGCTTCTCAATGATCAAAATAAGTTTTTGTCAAACTACTATATAACCAGTGTAATTTTTCTGATTAAACGGTTGGTTCAAATTTTTTGAAATTTTTATATTTTTGTCAAAAGGTCAAAGTAAATTCTTCGTCAAAATTTTAAGAAAATTAAACGAGCCAAATTAATTTTAGTTCAAGTGTTAGGTACCACCTTAACTAATTTGGACGGATATTTCCACATGTCCTTCGACGAATTAGTATAACGTTTAAATATGTTATCGTTTTATAAGTTACAAGAAGATCTGGCATGGCTGCCAATGAGAAAACTCTCCATCCAATTCACAATTTGTAAAAGTAAACCATTATAGGTCAAATACGGTCTTCAATACGGTGCCTTGGTTCACATCCAATAGCTATAAAAGTCCCCCAAAAATTACTGGTGTAAAAACATGCAAACGGGAAAACCAACGATCTAATCTATATAAAAAATGAGAAACGAGAAACACTTATTAACTTAATTTCGTTCGTGGAAATATGTCAAGAATAAACATAACAAAAAAAAATAATCTTACTATCTAGGCATAGATTACATTAGTCGTATTTTTTTGGAAATTTTGACCCTCAATGCTCTTCAACTTTGTACTTGTTTGGCTTTATACACGTTTCGATATGAAGACGAAACGCTCGTTTGGCGTACTAAATTATAATCCTGGTACCTTTGATAACTATTATTAATATTTATCATTGTCAAAGATTTTACTGTAAATAAAACTTGAAAGAATAAATGTGAATTAATAATCTGATTATGATAATTAAGAACATAGGTAAAAATATTCACTAATTAGATAACAGATCGAAACGTGTCGCTCAATTTCGAATTAACAAATCAAAACATGCCACTTAAGGTGATACCCAACACTTTCACTAAAATTAATTTGGCTAATTTCATTTTCATAAAATTTTGACAAAGTATTTACTTTGACCCTTTAACAAAAATATATTAACAAAAATATAAAAATTTCAAAAGAGTTATCTCCGTGTAGTGCTAGGAACCAGCTTAAAGTTACAATGGATAAGAAAAACTAAAACAGAAACTAAATTTTCAAATAAAATGTCTAACACAAATAAAGTCGACATTAGTCAAAATAGTGAATTTTAAGTAACAGTTCAAAATAAAAAGAGAAGCAACTAAAATTAAGGCTTCGTTACATATTTGTAGAAAATCTTCATTTTTCTTACTTTCCTTTGAATGTTTTGAAACACGTTTTTTTAAAGTTTGTTGATGTTTAGAATGAAGATAAATGAAGATTAATATCTATAAATGATAGAAAAGTGATGAATAAAAGAGGAGCAGCTGTATAATACCAAGCGACATTATGAGCGATTTTAATGTTCAATGAGATGATTAAGATATAAAGCATTGTAAATATGTCTGCCAATGCTATATCTTTCTCTATACACAGCGATTTTCAAGATAAACGACAAACCTAACATTTTATCACAAAGTCCAAATTTCAACCTTGTCAGTCATGTTGGAAGTCGCGGTTTTGGCTTCCTACCCTAACTATTATTGTGATCAAACGTGCTCTTAATTGCGCCATAATTGTGTTAGTAAAAAATTAACAGACGATGACGACAGACACCAAGTGATGAGAATAGCTCACTTGACTCATTATAGATCAACTTGTCCGGTAGTTTTCTCGTTTGAAATGTTTTACATTGTCATATCGGGGTCTTTTAAATAGCTGACTATGCGGTATGGGCTTTGCTCATTGTTATTAAAGACCGTACGGTGACCTATAGTTGTAAATTTCGGTGTCATTTTGGTCTCTTATGGAGGATTGTCTCATTGGCAATCAACAAATAGAAGTTTTTAACGATCCTGACTAGCTATATAGCCCTTGCACTGTCGGTATTGGCAATCATACCGCGTCTTCATTTTTTATATTGTGTATTTTGCGAACAGAACAATGAAGATTATACATGATGATGTATGACTTATTGATTGGTTGTTTAACGTCCAGTGGCAAATATTTCTTGGATATTCAGGACTATATGTATCTTTTGACCGGAGTTTTAAAAAGGATTTAGATTTGTAGTGAAAAAAATTGCAAGCCTGGTGAATAAAAAAACGAATTTTGGAAGCCCGGTTTTTATAATAAACAAAGCATATTTAGATAATGTACAGCGATTTAATAACTATAACAGAACTTTAACATTTAGAATATTATATATTTATCAAATACTAAAAATACATTTACATAGTAAATAACTAAATGTCTTTATCAAATACAAAAAGTAGAGGGAAAAAAATATAAAAATAATCATGACATCAATCTGAATACAGATTTTAATTTTAAATATTTTATAATTGATAAATATTGCAATCACATAAATTAATAAATAATAATAACATCAGCACTATGGCGAACGTATCATTAGAAAATCAAATGAGTAACTTGCGCCATTGATTATAAAAGAAAAACAACAAAAATACAAACATAAGTGCACAATACTTAACAGAGAAAACTGAGTAGCAGAAATACACTAACAAAAACTGGTTATGATATGAGAAGCTCTGGAAGGACAAAAATATTATATGAGTTTAATATGAGCACGTTTCGATGATGTCACAAATAGTCTACTCATCCGTATTTCCTAAAATTATGGAATTAACAGTGTGCTTCCTTGTAGACTTTAATATTTGCGATAATTGTACATTATTATATATCCCACAGTTATTGGGACATACTTTGCATGTACATCCCTCCCATCTTGGGAATATCTAGCTGATATAAAAGATCATTTCCCTATTAGCCTATTTGTCCTTATGTCAGTTTGAATTTTTGCAAATCTCAAAAACTTAGATTGCAAATACCATTTACCCCACAAAATATTTTTATATTATATGCTATTTGTTGTGCTTTGTGTCTATCATATTATTTGTGCCCTTAGTTCATTGCTTTTAAGCATACTGCATACTTTTGTATTCTAACCACGTCCAAGCTACAAACAACTAATTTCTGAAAATTCAATCAGTTTCTGATACCTCATCTCCCTACTTTTAGATAAATTCTAATGACAAAAAGTATGATCTATGCATTATTCTTCAGTCTTCATTTTGTTGTAAAGATCTTTTTACATAGTTTTTTTAGCGTTGTATTAAATACTGGCAGTCGAAGTAAAGTTAGTATGGGATTTATCAGTGAAGTCATACACATTAACATATAACATCCAAATCTCACTCTTCTATCACTGATATAGATAGGTTTTAATTGTTTGTTTGTGATACATATGGCTGCTGGGAGTCCGCAAAGAAATTTAAATCCTACATGCATGAGAACTGTCAGGTAGGCCTTAAAATTTTTCGTTTTTCTGAAGTCGTACGAATTCGACTTTCGTTTCCTTTTTGATGCTGTTCTCTTTGGTACTTTCTGTCCACTTCTTGGTTCTCCAATATCCTTGCTTTCAAGTTTCAAACTGTACACAACCTGCTTTGGTGATGTGGAAATTTTCCCATCGTCCTCTGCACCATCAGAATCCGAAACAGAAGGGCCATTATCTAAGACTTGCACTTTTTCAAATCCAACCTTACTGTTTCTTTTGAATATTTTCACTACAATTAAAGAATTCAATATGAGCAAAACGATATAAAATGTTCCACTGAGAAATAATCCTAAAATTACCCATTTTCCAAGATTGTCGTTATACACCATGATTAAATCGCATTCTTCTTCTGGATAATAAGTTCCGTCACGGCGCCATATGATTGACGGGACTAAAATAATTGTATAAGAGAAAACCCACACTCCAGCAGACGAACAAATAGCCATTTCCCGGCTGACATATTGAAGACTTTTCAATGGAGAAATTATCGAAAAACATTTCACAAATGTAAGCAACAAAAGTAAATATCCAGTCGTAACCAGCTGAGCGTTTCCAAATACAGTTTTAAACAAACATATGTAATAGTTATGAAACAAATCAGCGTCCACAAAGTAAAAACTGAATGAAGTTAGGAGTAGCCATACGCCATTTAATAAGTCCGACACTCCAAGGAAAGTATAAAATATATGCAGTTGATTTCTGGACAATGCTGGAATCTTGTACGAAACAAATAAAACAACAGTATTCAGAAAAATTATTCCGAAAACTTCAACTATTGCCGCTGCAAAACTTGGTACTCTGTCTCCTACCAAGGAATTCGTGCTATTTACCATTTTTTACTTTGCATTTTCGTTCACACAGTTTTTCGAAATTTCGGTTTTACAGACAGTTTTCATATACTAGTGATACATCCATGTTGCGTCATGTCACGGCGTCAATCATACCTATAGAAACCAAACTGAATACCTTGGGGACTTTTATATACTAATAGTGCTAGATAATCCATTGTTCTTTGTTTGTTAATCAACACCTGATTAATATTGGTATGTTACGTATACCAGTTGTTAAAGACGAAATTGTGAAAAATGATAGATTTTATTAAATAAAAATGGATAAAATTACGTAAATATTAAATCAATTATTATATAAGTTATTAAAGAGCAGGTGTACATGTACAGCATAACAATATCTACACACAATGACGTTTACAAATCGATAATCAACATCTTTTCAATTCTGACTTGTTCATTTGATGTCTTTTTATCAATTATAATAGTAATGATAAAAAACAAACATTTATTCAAGATAAAAGGCATGAATTGATACATACGATAAAGCATAATGACATAAAATTATATAACGCTTGACATCTATTGGATAACACCTGAGACTACTATGTGTTATAGTAGTCTCAGATAACACTAAACTGATTGATAGTTATGAACATTAAAAATTGTATTTAAACAAATGAAATTATCGAAAATTTTATTATTCTAATATTTGACTAAACCGTAAAGTTTTTCACTGTAGCCACCATAGGGAAACCCACACAAGTTATACACACTGATTTCCAGTGGGATTATTTAAAAAAGAGACTTCCAGTTAACACCAACCTCGGCACATATCATAGATAACAAACAGGTTTTTTTTTAAATTATAACAGATGAATGCTCAAAGTCTCACGAATATAACTGGGGGCGGGAGGGGTGGGGTCGCTTTTAGAGAGGTATATCCAGTATGCAGTTTATACCTGTTTTAAATCAATCTTCCTTTTCACTACTTTTATATATTTATGGTAGCGGGTTTCAATTTTTTATTCATTAAAAAAAAAGGATAGAATAAGATTCACACCCTTTAATTTAGGTGCATACAATTCATGTTATTACGTCTTGTCTTAAAAGTCGTTTCATTTCGAACAAAGTCGGTATGCAAACAGTTTGGGAATATATTGTTCTTTACATTTTAGACATAAAACTGTTTTGTATCTTTTTTCTAGGAGTATACTCGAGAACAAATATCACAATGTTATTTTAATGCCTCGTGAAATGTATTCATCTGTTTACCAGGATGCACATTTTGCCTTTCATATGCGAAAAGAAAATCACATAAAAATGTAATGAAATTCATTCCCTATTTGTACAGAATTATTCCGGTGAAATATTCTTATATCCCATTCAAAAAATCAAGTTAGAAGTTTAAGATTCATAAATTTGAAATGACAAAATACACGCCATAAGTCAACTGGTTGTAACGAAAATATTTTGCCATACCAAGTTTAGTCTTGAAATTCTGTAATTCATAAACAGACATGGTACGGACAATAATATTACACAATGCTTGAATGTATTGATTATATAATCTGGTGTTAATCCAATTTGTACAATATAGATCGGATTAATCTACACTTAGTAATAACCAATATTTAATTATTCCATATTGATTAAATATAGAGTTTTCTATCTGACTAGTCCAATTAGAATTAAAATTACCCGTATAAACATGTTATATATATATATATATTTTTTACTTATTTCCATACTTTTTAAACAGCATTCATTTCAGATTTTTATTTTTTGCTCAAGTATATATGCTTTTAAATGCATAAACATGTTCAGAGACATGTATACTATAGTGATTAGCGACTTGTAAATCTCGCTGACTTCACGCGTGTCTCTGACATGTTTTAATTTTTTTGATGATAATTTTATGAATTTTACCGTGAAACTAACATGTGTTAAGTGTCTCATAAGTCAAATTTATGACTAGGTATTGATTGTTTTATTGAATACTGTGGTTTGTAATAATTGTCGATCAATTATATGTGACACTATATTAAAATAATTTTTTATTTATTATATATCAAGTTATACTAAATAACGTGACGGTACCCAAATTGCACCTATTTTGACAGTTTTTCCACCTACGTTTTTTTATGATCAAGAAAAAAAAAATTCAAATTGTGTTTATTTTGTAGCCGTATCCTCCTTTATTATATTGGTGCACCAATTTAATTTTCAATCCATAAGGAATCATAGAAAAATTGGTCTGAACTAACCTCCAAACCATCAATGATTCTGTTATGAGGAGTACCCAAATTGCTTCCATGCTTAAATATCCACCGCCAAAAGTCGAATAACAGAGCTTTTGTTTAGTTTTTTTCAAATATTTTGAACAATTGGATATTTGTACATGCTTACTCTTCATTTTTTAAGAAATGGATACTTGAAACACATTGTTTTTGTTAATTTTAAAAAGATGACATTTTGATGACGTCGCATGGTGACGTTTCGGTACATTTTGCCTTTTCAGTAAACGCTTCATCTGTTGATAAATACTGTGAAGGTTTTGTGCATATCTAAATATGTTTACCTATGTTGAAAGGCGTGCATAGCATCAAGTCATAAAAATGCAAATTGTTTAGTCTCAAGGATATCTTATAAGATTTCCGCTGCTATTTTTGCTAAATAGGTGCAATTTGGGTACTCGGTGCAATTTGGGTACTGTTACGTTAGAAATAATATCACCTCCATCCATTACACACATTTCAACCTTTTCTCAAGATCAATAATTTTAGCTTTTATGAAATTATCCACCGGATAACGACCAAGTTCTCCTTTTAGAATATAAATCGGCGTAGATTTTTTTTTAACATTTAATTTAAAACAAGTTGCTTTCTTTAAAAAAAGAAAAGCAATACATGAACCTAAGACCGCTGACTGCCGGGTCATCAATGATCGTTGCTGAATTTGTGTTTACTTTTGAATTGAAATAATTGAATTTGAATAGAAGAAGCCAGTTGAAAGTATATATTTACAGCTTCTGTTTGAATAGTTATTTTAAAGCTCGACTTTTTTATTTATTACTTGGGAATGTTCATAGTTTTCCCGATTATAACCCTTTGACAAATCCTAATTTCTACTAACTGGATGACTTATGCAAATTTCACAAATCTATCGCAATATAAATTAATGCACTCCGTTTGTTTTATAATCTGGAATTGTGGATGCATTCATTTTATCTATCATATCTGACTTTATATTTTGTTTCCTAAATGAATGCCTATAAAATTATCAACTCGTATTCGAAGCTGTCTTTACTCATGGCAGAAATTGTATGCGGTGAAACCTGTGGCATGCAATTGACTGGGACCTCTTATGAAGAGACTTATTTTGGTCTCATAAAACATCTCAAGGATTTCCTAACTTTTCTTAAATCAATTTAAACATTTTACAGGGAAACTCAGTTTTGCCGAAGAATTTCTTTTTTCAGAAGTTTATGAATACACTTTCAAAATAACCAATTTGTATAAAAAGTTTTGTAGATATAAAAAAGTACCAGAATTAAAATGATGTATGCCAGACACGAGTTAAGTCTACAAAAAACATCATTGACGATCGAATGAAAAAAGTTAAAAGGCTAAATATATTAAAAAGTTCAGGAATCTATTCTTAGCTTTTTGTAAAGGTCAAAGTTTATAATAGGACAGTGACTCAAAAAAGAAACAAAAGAGAAACAACTCGAGGTCAGAATACCATTAGTAATGATGACCGTGCTTGAAAGTCACATGTAAAACTCTTTCTGCCGTGTCCTGAATTTAAATAACTAAAACGAAAATAAGCTTTCACGAGTGAATTTAATGGTATTGCATGCAAATAATCTTTTAGCGTACGAAATAGTAAATATAAAGCATCTCACTGATACTCAGGAAAAAAATACGCATTTGTGTCATCACATATTTTCGAATTCGAATGTCAAACGGCCTACACTAAATGTTTTGACTCCGGATTCATTGACATTTTATCCGGATTTTTTTTAGAACGCAAACCGATAGTGTGCTTTTGAAATGTGATCTTTAATGTGAATGAATCTAGACGTGTAGGATAGTTGGTCAACACAATGAATACAAATTTCAGAACCGTTCCATAGTACAAATATGTAGATGCTAAAAGGTTAAACTATTAAAACATACGAACAAAAATTGAGTTATAATTTATAATAAACTAACATTCCTGTTAGTATTTTTTTCAAATTCTTTTGAATATATATAATATCTATGAACACGAACGTCAAGTATTTAAGGATGGACATTTTATTTGTCGATTTTTTAAATTCTAACATTCCACTATGTGAATATATTACTATACAAAATATAATTAAAGACTTCTAAATCCATACTTAAACAATATACAACATTATGGTTGTAATTAAATTTTGTTGTGATTATTGTAAACTATTTTTACGGTTGTTGTGAGCTGTAAGGATCATCATGCTTTATGAATTGAAAACACACATGTATTTTATTCACGACCGTTTAAAAAAAAAATATCTTACTTTCCGTTTAATGGATATATAACAATACAAAAATATAGATAAAAAATAAAAAACCTAAAAGCTAAAATGGTATGAAATAATGAAATAATTAATGTAGAAATATAATGATTATTGTTTATAATCATTTTTTTTGTAGGATGTAAGAATTTATTTGGATTCAATTTTTTTGTTTCCTTTAAAAATGAATATTCAAAAATGCCAAAGCAGAGTATCTCGTCATATATAAAATACTTCATTTCTTAATTGCAGCTGTGAAAATATTCTGATTTCAATCATTGTTAGTTTCTAAAAATAAACATAAATACAGTATGTAATTTGTATATATTTCTTTGATACTGATTGAATTAAATACTTTTGATAAGAATATTATCTTTCTGTTTTCCGATCTAATATTAATATTTTAACCAGAATGTTCTCTCCCGTAAGGCTATGATGAAATACACAGTGATTCCCGTGGTTAAATCTTCAAACATAATTAGTTTACATGTTATCAAGACAACAGACAATACAACGTTATAATTGACCCAGATACAAACGGTGTACAGTGGTCGTTTTAAAACAAATATAATTGCGTCGTCAAGGGCCATCAAATGACCATATCAAAGACGTAGATAACAACCTGTATAAATTACCGATAACTTTCGAGACGTTCCGAGAATTTTATTCTGACTTCCGGCCGAGAGATATCGAGTGGCCCATAGACACATCCAAAACTCACCAATATATAAGCATGAACCACTAGTGTGGATCTAGCCGTCGATAGCAGCCGGCGTTAATATTCATGAGGCCAGCCTTCAATAATATTCATGAGCCGTCAATAATATTCATGAGATGACTTGCGTTCGAAGAAGTGTTGTTAGAAGCTATGAACGATAATGATAATTAAATAACGTTCCTATTTATATTTGATATTGCTTCAAACAGGCATGTCAATGGGTGTCTTCTTCGAGGTCCGCGTTTACCAAATCAACTTTGGGTGTTCTTCAAGGTCTACGTCTTTAAACAACATTGTAAATATAATAAAATAATGTAAATGCCTCCATAAATATAAAACAAAGAAATGGCCTTTTAAGATCTTTTAACATTCTGTGATTAGAGAAATAATGTAAACTAAAGCAATGACAAGTTAAAAAAAATATATAATTACATTTAGAAATTTAACGGGACATTACAACAAACAAATAAAGTAAAGAACAGTTCTTATTAAAATTTTGTGATTATTGAATCAATGTAAGCTATAATAAATTAAAAAAAAAGGTTTTAATATAGAAATTTAGGAATGACAGATAATTGATGGTCATATGGGCATTCCATAATTTGTTCGTTGTCTAGAAATATAGTCAAATCATGAAACTAAAACATACAATACATACGACAGTATTTTCTATTTAAACAGATCAGAAAAATAGAAACATAGTTTATTGTAGAAATAAAAACAACAGAACAATAAAAACAGTCAATTACTATTTCAATGACATATGATTCTTCAAAATTACGGAGACCAATCTGAGTTATTAATCAGTTAACATTAACAATTCATATTATTCCCTCTAAAATGGCCCATAGCACTTATGTCCTAGACCCGTACGAGTTAGTCAGGAAAGGATAAGGGGGTACCCTGGTATATCACAAATTCGAAAATGAACTATTACCGGCTGGCCAAACGAAGAGATTCTCCACATGGGCAATGATACCAGACGAAGAGGTACTTATTGCCTTTAAAATGGCTCATAGCACTTGTACCCTAGACCCGTACGAGTTTGTCAGTAGAGGGCTAAAAGGGGGGATATGGTATCCCGGTTTACACCAATTCTTACTGAACTATTGCCGGCTGGCCAAACTAAGAGATTCTCCACATTGACCATCATACCAGAGGTAGAGGTTGGTATTGCCTCTAAAATGGCCCATAGCACTTATGCCCTAGACCCGTACGAGTTAGTCAGGAAAGGATAAGGGGGTACCCTGGTATATCACAAATTCGAAAATGAACTATTACCGGCTGGCCAAACGAAGAGATTCTCCACATGGGCAATGATACCAGACGAAGAGGTACTTATTGCCTTTAAAATGGCCCATAGCACTTGTACCCTAGACCCGTACGAGTTTGTCAGTAGAGGGTTAAAATGGGGGATATGGTATCCCGGTTTACACCAATTCTTACTGAACTATTGCCGGCTGGCCAAACTAAGAGATTCTCCACATTGACCATCATACCAGAGGTAGAGGTTGGCATTGCCTCTAAAATGGCCCATAGCACTTATGCCCTAGACCCGTACGAGTTAGTCAGGAAAGGATAAGGGGGTACCCTGGTATATCACAAATTCGAAAATGAACTATTACCGGCTGGCCAAACGAAGAGATTCTCCACATGGGCAATGATACCAGACGAAGAGGAACTTATTGCCTTTAAAATGGCCCATAGCACTTGTACCCTAGACCCGTACGAGTTTGTCAGTAGAGGGCTAAAAGGGGGGATATGGTATCCCGGTTTACACCAATTCTTACTGAACTATTGCCGGCTGGCCAAACTAAGAGATTCTCCACATTGACCATCATACCAGAGGTAGAGGTTGGTATTGCCTCTAAAATGGCCCATAGCACTTATGCCCTAGACCCGTACGAGTTAGTCAGGAAAGGATAAGGGGGTACCCTGGTATATCACAAATTCGAAAATGAACTATTACCGGCTGGCCAAACGAAGAGATTCTCCACATGGGCAATGATACCAGACGAAGAGGTACTTATTGCCTTTAAAATGGCCCATAGCACTTGTACCCTAGACCCGTACGAGTTTGTCAGTAGAGGGCTAAAAGGGGGGATATGGTATCCCGGTTTACACCAATTCTTACTGAACTATTGCCGGCTGGCCAAACTAAGAGATTCTCCACATTGACCATCATATCAGAGGTAGAGGTTGGTATTGCCTCTAAAATGGCCCATAGCACTTATACCTTAGACCCGTACGAGTTAGTCAGGAAAGGATAAGGGGGTACCCTGGTATATCACAAATTCGAAAATGAACTATTACCGGCTGGCCAAACGAAGAGATTCTCCACATGGGCAATGATACCAGACGAAGAGGTACTTATTGCCTTTAAAATGGCCCATAGCACTTGTACCCTAGACCCGTACGAGTTTGTCAGTAGAGGGTTAAAATGGGGGATATGGTATCCCGGTTTACACCAATTCTTACTGAACTATTGCCGGCTGGCCAAACTAAGAGATTCTCCACATTGACCATCATACCAGAGGTAGAGGTTGGCATTGCCTCTAAAATGGCCCATAGCACTTATGCCCTAGACCCGTACGAGTTAGTCAGGAAAGGATAAGGGGGTACCCTGGTATATCACAAATTCGAAAATGAACTATTACCGGCTGGCCAAACGAAGAGATTCTCCACATGGGCAATGATACCAGACGAAGAGGTACTTATTGCCTTTAAAATGGCCCATAGCACTTGTACCCTAGACCCGTACGAGTTTGTCAGTAGAGGGCTAAAAGGGGGGATATGGTATCCCGGTTTACACCAATTCTTACTGAACTATTGCCGGCTGGCCAAACTAAGAGATTCTCCACATTGACCATCATACCAGAGGTAGAGGTTGGTATTGCCTCTAAAATGGCCCATAGCACTTATGCCCTAAACCCGTACGAGTTAGTCAGGAAAGGATGAGGGGGTACCCTGGTATATCACAAATTCGAAAATGAACTATTACCGGCTGGCCAAACGAAGAGATTCTCCACATGGGCAATGATACCAGACGAAGAGGTACTTATTGCCTTTAAAATGACCCATAGCACTTGTACCCTAGACCCGTACGAGTTTGTCAGTAGAGGGTTAAAATGGGGGATATGGTATCCCGGTTTACACCAATTCTTACTGAACTATTGCCGGCTGGCCAAACTAAGAGATTCTCCACATTGACCATCATACCAGAGGTAGAGGTTGGTATTGCCTCTAAAATGGCCCATAGCACTTATGCCCTCGACCCGTACGAGTTAGTCAGGAAAGGATAAGGGGGTACCCTGGTATATCACAAATTCGAAAATGAACTATTACCGGCTGGCCAAACGAAGAGATTCTCCACATGGGCAATGATACCAGACGAAGAGGTACTTATTGCCTTTAAAATGGCTCATAGCACATGTACCCTAGACCCGTACGAGTTTGTCAGTAGAGGGCTAAAAGGGGGGGATATGGTATCCCGGTTTACACCAATTCTTACTGAACTATTGCCGGCTGGCCAAACTAAGAGATTCTCCACATTGACCATCATACCAGAGGTAGAGGTTGGTATTGCCTCTAAAATGGCCCATAGCACTCATGCCCTCGACCCGTACGAGTTAGTCAGGAAAGGATAAGGGGGTACCCTGGTATATCACAAATTCGAAAATGAACTATTACCGGCTGGCCAAACGAAGAGATTCTCCACATGGGCAATGATACCAGACGAAGAGGTACTTATTGCCTTTAAAATGGCCCATAGCACTTGTACCCTAGACCCGTACGAGTTTGTCAGTAGAGGGCTAAAAGGGGGGATATGGTATCCCGGTTTACACCAATTCTTACTGAACTATTGCCGGCTGGCCAAACTAAGAGATTCTCCACATTGACCATCATACCAGAGGTAGAGGTTGGTATTGCCTCTAAAATGGCCCATAGCACTTATGCCCTAGACCCGTACGAGTTAGTCAGGAAAGGATAAGGGGGTACCCTGGTATATCACAAATTCGAAAATGAACTATTACCGGCTGGCCAAACGAAGAGATTCTCCACATGGGCAATGATACCAGACGAAGAGGTACTTATTGCCTTTAAAATGGCCCATAGCACTTGTACCCTAGACCCGTACGAGTTTGTCAGTAGAGGGTTAAAATGGGGGATATGGTATCCCGGTTTACACCAATTCTTACTGAACTATTGCCGGCTGGCCAAACTAAGAGATTCTCCACATTGACCATCATACCAGCGGTAGAGGTTGGCATTGCCTCTAAAATGGCCCATAGCACTTATGCCCTAGACCCGTACGAGTTAGTCAGGAAAGGATAAGGGGGTACCCTGGTATATCACAAATTCGAAAATGAACTATTACCGGCTGGCCAAACGAAGAGATTCTCCACATGGGCAATGATACCAGACGAAGAGGTACTTATTGCCTTTAAAATGGCCCATAGCACTTGTACCCTAGACCCGTACGAGTTTGTCAGTAGAGGGCTAAAAGGGGGGATGTGGTATCCCGGTTTACACCAATTCTTACTGAACTATTGCCGGCTGGCCAAACTAAGAGATTCTCCACATTGACCATCATACCAGAGGTAGAGGTTGGTATTGCCTCTAAAATGGCCCATAGCACTTATGCCCTAGACCCGTACGAGTTAGTCAGGAAAGGATGAGGGGGTACCCTGGTATATCACAAATTCGAAAATGAACTATTACCGGCTGGCCAAACGAAGAGATTCTCCACATGGGCAATGATACCAGACGAAGAGGTACTTATTGCCTTTAAAATGGCCCATAGCACTTGTACCCTAGACCCGTACGAGTTTGTCAGTAGAGGGTTAAAATGGGGGATATGGTATCCCGGTTTACACCAATTCTTACTGAACTATTGCCGGCTGGCCAAACTAAGAGATTCTCCACATTGACCATCATACCAGAGGTAGAGGTTGGTATTGCCTCTAAAATGGCCCATAGCACTTATGCCCTCGACCCGTAGGAGTTAGTCAGGAAAGGATAAGGGGGTACCCTGGTATATCACAAATTCGAAAATGAACTATTACCGGCTGGCCAAACGAAGAGATTCTCCGCGTTGGCAATGATACCAGACGAAGAGGTACTTATTGCCTTTAAAATGGCCCATAGCACTTGTACCCTAGAGCCGTACGAGTTTGTCAGTAGAGGGCTAAAAGGGGGGATATGGTATCCCGGTTTACACCAATTCTTACTGAACTATTGCCGGCTGGCCAAACTAAGAGATTCTCCACATTGACCATCATACCAGAGGTAGAGGTTGGTATTGCCTCTAAAATGGCCCATAGCACTTATGCCCTAGACCCGTACGAGTTAGTCAGGAAAGGATAAGGGGATACCCTGGTATATCACAAATTCGAAAATGAACTATTACCGGCTGGCCAAACGAAGAGATTCTCCCCATGGGCAATGATACCAGACGAAGAGGTACTTATTGCCTTTAAAATGGCCTATAGCACTTGTACCCTAGACCCGTACGAGTTTGTCAGTAGAGGGTTAAAAGGGGGGATATGGTATCCCGGTTTACACCAATTCTTACTGAACTATTGCCGGCTGGCCAAACTAAGAGATTCTCCACATCGACCATCATACCCGAGGTAGAGGTTGGTATTGCCTCTAAAATGGCCCATAGCACTTATGCCCTAGACCTGTACGAGTTAGTCAGGAATGGATAAGGGGGTGGGGGTACCCTTTTACATGTGTATCACAAATTCGAAAATGAACTATCTAAGAATAGAATAAGTGGTTTAGATGATCAGTTAAAGCCAAAGCGAAATGTTCACTGACCAGCACCAAAAAAAAAGCATTTTTTTTACATTTTAAAATAAAGTTGAATTTCAAAATAAAATAATGATATTTAATGTCCGCCAGATTGAATTTAACCGGAAGTAATGATTTTGAAGACATATGTCTCATTTATTTTATCCATTTGCAGCATCAAAGAAAGGTCCGTGAACAATTTAATGATAGTAGCAATACGTCAAAACACGTTTCAATTACCCTCCCTAAAAAATAAGATTATTTTAGTACCATGTCGGCAATGTAGGAAAGCACCGAAAGTAGGTTTTTTTATGACATTTAATCTATATAATATATCAAAAAGAAGTACATAACAAAGGTTTGTACCAAATATCATTATAGCAGAATGATAAAACCCGCTTTTCATACACTAGCCTCTAAAATTTGATTATTGAAGTATGATTTCGACCAATTTGAATTTTTACTGGAAGTGAGACATTTTTTTTTTCAAATGCCTCCTTATCTGAAATAAAAGAGTAATAGCTGAGGAATGCCTATACCATATTTTATTCCTGTAGCCGGATTTGCAAAATTTTTCACAAAGCGGTCGTATTTATTTCTGGTACACCCGATCTTTGAATCACCTATCCATAACATACCAAGTACTTTTGTGTTTTGTCAGCATATAGTACTGTTTCCTTCTTAGCTACCTTATGTATATCCACACTGTTTGACGTCCAGGATCGTAGATAGGATCCAGTTTCCTCCATCATTGTTCTCCCTTCCTTATAGTCAGCCCAACCTCATTCTGTAAACTTAACAGAATGTTGTCCACATCCTAATCTCTTTCCATCAATGTAGCTGTTATTGTGTTCTTACGTTGGGAATGTTAAGTATCGTAGCGTTTGGTATTAACGGTAAAGAAGTCGCTCCGAACAGAACGGATTTGAACTTCTAAGTCTGTAAATAACTTGTTGGGTCGGATGAGTTTCTTTAGCCAAAAGAAACGTGTAGCGTCTCGATCACCCTTTGTTAATTTTACATGTAAAAAGCTTTATAAATATCCGTTGTTATGGCGACAGGATCGGCTGTACACATGTATCTCATCAGAATTTCTTTCAGGTCGTTTCGCTTCGGCGGTGTATCCAAAAGGCAGTCATTCAAACTTGGCGAATTATGCGACTGTCGACAACTGCAGTCATAAACAATTCTGATAGGCATAGTGCTTGATTCCTTCTGCCAGGATGATAAGAAATGTAGTGATATTATTCTTAAGTTCAGTGGTTTCATCTACCTTCTCTATGAATCCTCTTCGTTCCTGTTCTTGTATAATGTTTCCGTACTTCTTTAACATACATGTATCTGAATTTTGAGTAACGTCCTTTCAAGTCTTTGAAGGACGTTTTTTGTCCTTTTGTTCGTGACTGCTTTATTTATAGGCAATTCATCACGTGTCCAAGGTAACCTAGCGAAACATTTATTCTTAGAACCCAATTGATCTGTCCTGATAGATTTTAATAAATTCATTGTCGTCTTCGTCTACCTCCCTACTATTTATTTCTATTGAATCTAAATTCCTAATTTCTCTAGATTGAATTCTTCAATTTTGTGTGATACTAAAACATTAAACATACTAGCTTTCGACGTGTTTGATTTCTTACCGTATGTAAGTACCGAAAGCATATATCCGATCTTGGATTTCACGGCGGTCAGATCGTTTCCACGTACTATATAATCTTTAAAAATGTCCCCGTTGTGATATGCGCCTACCTTCAACGATATTTCGAATGAATCTTGCTTTGTCACCGTGTGCGCTAACTTTAAACCACGCAAATAACCGTTCTGTGTAATAATGTTACGTATGTGATTCTGTAGAGACATGCCGATCATCTGTACTATCAGTACTTTGATTGACAAGACGTGTCCTGCTTCGGTTTTCAGATAGATTGTTGACTTTTCTATGTGTCTCGCGTCTTTCTCGGCACCTCCAAATGCCGATAAATATATTATTTCTGTTCCCGCTATCTGTAAATTTAGTTAAGTTCTGCGTTTAAAAAGGTGTTTGCGCTCCTTCGTGAAAAAGAGTGTTCGTATCAATAAATTACTGATTTGAGCCTACTTGTGCTACGGCAGTTTTCAAAAGTACCTTTGATTGCAATTCTGTCGATTGAGAATACAAAATAGTAGCATTATGTTCCTCATCGTGAATGTCATTCAAGAGTTGAACGTTGGTCGAATTTGAAGATAGTGGGTTTAACGGGTTGCTGCTCTGATTATCTTTTGCGCGAAAATTCGTATGCGCTGAGTAACTACCCTTGTTTATATGGCTTACCTTATTCCCTTGTTTTATGTTGTTTCTTAGAAGTGCATTACATAAGTTTGTATGGTGTTTCTCATTACAATGTGTACATGTGTGTTTAGATTTACATTCGTTTAGTCTGTGTATACCAAGGCAGTTAAAGAATATCTAATCTGTTCATACGGGATTCTGTGTCGGCTATTTTACTGTAATGAGTTGGTGCATGTATTTCGTGACAGAAAACGCTAGGTCTAGTCTCAATATTATTGTAAGATTTAGATTTCACCAATTTTGGGAGTCGACTCTATTGTCCTGTGTCCGGTATAACGATCTCGTCTAATATGTGTTTACGGAGGTCCCGTAGGTTTTTGTTCTATTTTCTCGCGCGAGATATTTTCTGACTTCCACGGGTAATTTGTTAACAATAATGGGATCAAGTAGCGTGCCGTATGTTTCATGTGTCTGACCCAAAGTGTCTAGACCCTGCCACTACCTTCAATTTGATCGTAAAACAAAATCGTAAGCTTGTTAACTGATTTATAGGCGAAGGAGTTTCTAAACCTAGTGCTTTGTGTGCAAGCTCATGAGCTTTCAAGCAGTTATATTTTTTGTATATTTGTAAGTGAAGGGTTCGGATGTACGGCAGACTCATATGAGTCCCAGAAGGTTTGCCATTCTAAAATGATGCCTTAGAAAGTTGGAAGCGTAAGTTTTGGTAGGCCGTGACTGATTAATGGCTGCAGGAAATGTACTTTATTGCGTGTTGATTGTGAGACTGGCTTGGGCTAACTGGTTTTTAAACGACTGTGCGTTGTGTGGGTTGGCTATGTTGTGCGTTGAAACAAACGGTATAGTTTCTGGATTTTAAGTGTGCGTTCTAGTACTTTAGTATTTGATTCAATATGACGGGACTGCATTGTTGTATTAACTTACGTACGTGTCGAATCTTCAATAATCTTATTTACCACATCTTCCGGTTCCGTTAACTTTAGAGTTTGTTCATTCAAGTACTAAAACAGTGTTTGTTTTTGCACAAGTTTTCCGAATGTTGAAATGACTGCTACTTCATCGAAATTTGTATTCTCCTTGCTTCATCTAATCTTCGGAATACCTTGAACTACACGTATTTTGCGACTGAATATCTGAGCAACGGAACAAACTTACGTTAGTGATTGCGAAAAGCAGATGATCGCAAGTGAAAAACCTTACATAACCGCAACTAGAACTTATGGGCACAGTTATTGGAACTAGACTAGCTTTTCATGTAAAATCGACCTGAATGTAAAAACGTGGTTTTCTGGTCGGATAGCTGTATAGTATTGCACTGGTTAAAATCATCGAAACCGTTTACTAGTAATTGATTTATATTGAATCGAGTGCGACAAATAGCAAAATCTACAAATTCAACATTAATGGAGATATTGCACAAAAGAATGCAACCCAACCGAACTCTTTATACGAGGAATAGGCGTCGATCAGAACATCGATAGTGTCATTAAAAAAGACCAATAAGTTAACGGTATTTACAATTACAGAAGAAAACGAATACGAGAAATTTCTAAACAATGAAGTTCATACTGATCACTATGGTATCATTAACGTTATAGACAATTGGAAATATGGAACTTTCAGGAAAGCGATTCGTGTAACTGCTTACGTTCAGCGGTCCATATCCAACTACTTATATACTGATATACTAAACATCTGAGATAACAACACAAGGAAATATCCTAGCATTAGACAATTAGGACTCTTCATAGATGACGGAAGCGTTGTGAGATGCAATGGAAGGATTCACAACGCAATGATTTCAGAGAATACCAAATTTCCGTATTTTACCTGCGAATCATTTACTTACCAAACTGATAGTGACAGACGCACACGAGCGTTCACTTCACTTTGGACTCAACACTACGCTTACTTACGTACTACAATCGTATTGGGTACCGATACTTAGACAATTTGTTAAGGAGTAATTGATCAAGTTTCCGCTGCTGTTAATCAGTATTATGTTACCTAAGTGTGATGTGTTACCATTATAGTCCGCATAGATATACATACATTCTATTCGTTTTTGTTATTGTTAGCTTTATAGCTGCCCGATGTATCATCTTAACAATATTGGTGTCAAGTAACCAGGACGAATTTGAAGCTGAAATCGATTCTAGCAGGACATAGAAGCGCCGTTTCCAGAATATTCTAGAAATTCGACGAAAATGGGGAGAGCAGAACAAAACTTTCTCATTCCGATGAACTTTCGAAATAGAATTCGTTTACTCTGATGAGTATTTATTTAATTTAGAAACAAAAATACGTCAAATAGCAAAATTTAAGTACAAACATCAACGCTAAACACAAATGCCACAAGTTCACAACATCACGCAGAAGTACACGAATGCATTATTTTACATATCTTCATACAAGAGTTAACGTAATTTTTTACGACAAATTGAACCATATGTACGTGGTTTAGAATCCCTTGGTCTGACAGAGAATACATATGACCCATTATTGGTCCCTAATATATTGAAAAAGTTACCGGGGGACGTACGCATAAATATAACAAGACACCATGATTCGAATATATAGTTGGCAAATAAATGAACTATTACAAATACTATCTCACGAACTCAACATTACGGAGGAAGGCAATTCATCTGATCATACGGAAACTTATGCCACTACAGCAGCACTTCACACCAATTCAAAGGAACGTACAAAATAAATCAACAGAAAAATAAACGTAAAACCATGTGTACTTTTGTAACAAATCACATGTCCCCGTTAACGGCACTAAGATAATTGATCACACAGCAAATATTTCTATTGTTAAAAGGGATCGTTTATGTTTTAAATGTCTTTGACCTCCCAATATAGCTGATTGCAAATCACACCAAAGTTGCAGGAAATATAAAATATGCCACCATACTAATTTATACAAAGACGAGGTTGAAAGATGAAAAGCAGAGTAACACTAATGTAAATATTAACACAATTCAGGAAACACAACACAACGCGAAGAAAACGTGTACATTTCTTAACTCACTGACACAGACTAAAATCTGCCGTAGGGCAAGTAAGCCTGGGCATTCCATGTACTAACACAAACACATTATTTGACAAGGGTGCACACGTGTCTTTCATCACAGAAAAAAACTACAGAACTTGATTTGACAATTACCAGACAGGAGACCATAAACTTGTCAGGATTTGGTGACACAAGTGAGGGCAAAAAAGTTCGACATCTAAATAATGGTACCATTTGCCTACTTACTGCAAACAACGGAAAATGACCTATTTTTTGTTTTGATTGTACCAGCAAAAGCTGTACCAATGAAGACTTATGTACATAATATTACCAATTTAAAGCAATTGAGTGGCTTGAAAATAGCCCACCCGGTCTCACATGAGCCAATGGTTGAATTTTCTCTATTAAATTCTATCTAATTCAATTATTACTGGTCAATTGTCTATGATCGAATAGTTTGAGGAACAGGAAATACTACCGTCAAGTTTGAAATCTGTAACCTTCTGTCCGGCACAATCAATTGACCAGACCACACACATGCGCCAATAATGAACACATTACTTGGTCACACGTACAGTTGAAGAGTATATATTGGAGAAATTTTGGGAAGTTAAAGCTGCTATTATTAATAATACTGACAACAAATCTGAAAATATTCAATTCCAAGATGTATATGAATCAAATTATACAGGTTACCATATGGAAACAGAAAGATATGTTGCTAAGTTACCGTGTAAGGAGGAACACCACACCTTAATAGACAACAGAAGTATTGCGCAACGAAGAACAGAAAACGCCATTAAGCGTCTTAGTCCTGAACTTACACTTTTACAGAAAAACTGAAAAAATATAAATGAACAAGAAAAACGTGGATTTATCTAGCGAGTTGATGAACTATCAACCAAAACTAATGTTTATTCAATACTGCACCATCATTTCCGTAAAAAGTCGTCAACCACGCCAGTCTGAATTGTATTTGACTGCAGCTGCAAACATTCACTTTTAATCTGAGCTTAAACGATTGTTTGATGGATTTTTGGCCAAACTTTACTGATTTAACCGGAATTTTTCTCAGATTCAGAATGCACAAATACACCTTGTCGACAGATATAGACAAAATACCTTCTTAATATTGATTGAAGAGGGTCGTGATGTTACTATATTATTTTAGCTTAGCAACCCGGATGACCCAAATAGTCAACTACTAGTAACCGCAAACAGATTCAAGTCAGTTTAATTTGGAGAAACTTTATCTCCGTTTATTCTTAATGCTGTTATACGTAAACATTTGACTGCAATTCCACAGACTGGACAACTATGTTTAAGAAAGACTTTTATGTTGACAATATTATTTCCAGCTTTAATAAACAAAGAGCTGTGTTAGACTTCTTTCATGCATCACGTTTAGTATTTGTAAATGATTTGTATGATGCGAGAGCATAAGTAATTGGACATTCATTAAAATCATCATATAAAACCGAGAAGCTTAATTCTTATGGAATAATTTTGTTCGGCGGATGGTAGAAGAGATTGAGAGGAATAGCGAAAAAGGGTAAATGGACGACACTCAACACGATAATTACTGAAGTAGAAATTTTACTCAGTGATCGCCCACTAACATACGTTTCATCGGACCAAACGTACGACGAACCCCTTACTCCATCACATGTATTATATATTGAAAACGGACCAAGACGCTACCGTATAACGGCATTGAAGACTGTAGTTCACAACCAGGAATCAAAGACACTACGCATGAACCAGAAACTACGAATATCGAAGTTTCTTTTATTATTTCTTGAAAACTACACAAATAGAAGAAAGCAGGAATACATAAATTCGCCATTACTGATACACAGATCGAAACACATAGAATATTCAAGTCGGAGATGTAGTTCAGATTCAGGACTAGGAATCAACAGTAAATTGGACTTTGGCGATCATTGACAAATTATTTTACGGGAAATATGGACTTACACGATCAGCCATATTTCGAACAAAAATTGGTTTGATATCTAGACAAATCATCAAACTTTATCCGTTAGAATTAAATTCTTTGGAACTTGAAAGTACAGCAGGGCAGAGTGAGGCAAAGACGAAAAAAGCATAGACTAACATGTGTTATATGTAAATTGTGAAAAGTAAAATGTTAATGTGTGATTAGCATATGGACATTAAAATGAAAATACACCGTGGGCTGCTAAATATTTTACATATACACTTTAAAGTTTTAATTTATTTTATTAGAACTTTAATAATTAAAGTTGTGATCATTTTTATTTATTATTAAGTAATGTAACTCATGTGCGGCCCAAGCATGTAAAGAGCAAAATCACAAACGTAACGTTCTCGCTGCCGCTATTCATTGTAACGTCACCTAAGTGTAACATTAGACATTAGAGCTTGAATAGAGATATTTGTTATTGTTATCCATAAAGATGCCCGATTTATCCACTAAACGATAGCCTAGACCCGTACGAGTGTGTCAGTAGTGGGTCAAAAGGGTAGTTACCCGGTTTACCACGAAGTCGAAATAAACTATTACTGGTTGGCCAAACGAAGAGATTTTCCACGCAAGCCATTATATCAGAGGGAGAGGTATCCATTGCCTCTAAAATGACCCAAATCGTTAATGTCCTAGACTCGTACGACTTAGTCGAAATGAACTATTGCCAGCTGGCCAAACCAAGGTCATGACACCAGAGGTAAATGTAGTAATTGTGTAATGGCCCATAGTTATTTTGTCATAAACCCGTACGAATTTGTCAGTAGGGGGGTAAAAGGGGGATGTTGTACTCCGATTCATCACGAATTCGAAATAAACTATTGCCGGACGGCAAAACTAAGAAATTCTCCACGTGGATCATTATATCAGAGGAAGAGGTAGGCATTGCCTCTACAATGAACCATACCACTTATTCCCTGGACCCATAAGACTTAGTCAGCAAGAGAAAGGCGGGTACTTTTATATACCTCAAAGTCAAATTGAACTATTGACGACTTGTCAAACTAAAAGTGTCTCCTCATGGACCATGATACAGGGGTAAAGGTAATTATTGCGTTTAAAATGGCCAGCAAGTAAAAGAGGGACAAACGATACCAAAGAGTCAGTCAAACTCATAAACTCTGAAACAAACTGACAACGCCATGGCTAAAAATGAAAAAAAGGCAAATAATCAAACAATACTAGTAGTACACATGACACACGTCGTTTTCCTTATGTGATAACAAATCCGGTAAATAGTCTTATTCGGTAGGTCACTTTCATGAAAGGGAAGGGGATTGTAGTTACGACGTAAGGAACATATCCGATATCATTTGTGAAACGGTTATTCCATAACGGTCAACCAACTCGTGATGGCGTCCGTAAAATTTAGGAAGGGATGATAGAAGTATGTTAGAATATTTTGATAGACAAGAGTACTTCCCAAACCCTTTTCCTACCAATACACTAATCTATGATATACGATATATGAGAAAACACCTACGCTAATCTTTTTAATAGCCCACAAGGAGAATCTCTTATTTCTTTAAATATATTTTAAGTCTAGAACATAAGAACCATGGGAAATTTTCGAGGCAACATTATATTCTACATCTGATATAATGGACAACGCCATCAGGGTTAGTGCCTTGGCTTATCTTAAAGGCAATGGCCACCTCTACCTCTGCTAAAATGGTCCACGTTTAGGATATATTAGTCGGTCAGCTGGCAATATTTCATTTCGACTTCGTTGCACACCGGGATACAATATCCCACTTTTAACCGTCTGCTGACAAATTTGTACCGGTCTAGGGCATGAATGTTATGAGCCATTATAGAGGAAATGCACACTTCCACCACTGGTATAATGGCCAACGTGGAGAATCCCTTAGTTTGGCCAGCCGCCAATAGTTTATTTCGACTTCGTTGTAAACAGTAATACCACCTCTCCCTTTTAACCCATTGCTGCCAAAATCGTACAGGTCTAGGGCATAAGTGCTATATGTCATTTCAAAGGCTAGGTCTACTTCTCTCTTTGATATAATGGTCATAGTGGAAAATATCTTAGATTGGCAAGCCGGCAACAGTTCATTTTGACTTTGTGATATTCGAGGGTACCCTTACCTTTTGCTGACTAACACGTACTGGTCTATGGCATTAGTGTTATAGGCCATTTTAGAGGCAATACCAACCTCTACCTCTGGTATAATGTTCGATGTGGAGAATCTCTTAGTTTGGCCAGCCGGCAATAGTTCAGTTCGAATTCGATGTATCCGGGATACCATATTCCCCCTTTGAACCCTCTACTGACAAACTCGTACGGGTCTAGGGTATAAGTGCTATGGGCCATTTTAAAGGCAATAAGTACCTCTTCCTCTGGTATCATTGCCCACGTTGAGAATCTCTTCGTTTGGCCGGCCGGCAATAGTTCATTTTCGAATTTGTGATATACCAGGGTACCCCCCTTATCCTTTTCTGACTAACTCGTACGGGTCTAGGGCATAAGTGCTATGGGCCATTTTAGAGGCAATACCAACCTCTACCTCTGGTATAATGGTCGATGTGGAGAATCTCTTAGTTTGGCCAGCCGACAATAGTTCAGTTCGAATTCGTTGTATACGGTATACCATATCCCCCCTTTGAACCCTCTACTGACAAACTCGTTCGGGTCTAGGGTATAAGTGCTATGGGCCATTTTAAAGGCAATAAGTACCTCTTCCTCTGGTATCATTGCCCACGTGGAGAATCTCTTCGTTTGGCCAGCCGGCAATAGTTCATTTTCGAATTTGTGATATACCAGGGTACCCCCTTATCCTTTTCTGACTAACTCGTACGGGTCTAGGGCATAAGTGCTATGAGCCATTTTAGAGGCAATACCAACCTCTACCTCTGGTATAATGTTCGATGTGGAGAATCTCTTAGTTTGGCCAGCCGGCAATAGTTCAGTTCGAATTCGTTGTATCCGGGATACCATATTCCCCCTTTGAACCCTATACTGACAAACTCGTACGGGTCTAGGGTATAAGTGCTATGGGCCATTTTAAAGGCAATAAGTACCTCTTACTCTGGTATCATTGCCAACGCGGAGAATCTCTTCGTTTGGCCAGCCGGCAATAGTTCATTTTCGAATTTGTGATATACCAGGGTACCCCCCTTATCCTTTTCTGACTAACTCGTACGGGTCTAGGGCATAAGTGCTATGGGCCGTTTTAGAGGCAATACCAACCTCTACCTCTGGTATAATGGTCGATGTGGAGAATCTCTTAGTTTGGCCAGCCGACAATAGTTCAGTTCGAATTCGTTGTATCCGGTATACCATATCCCCCCTTTGAACCCTCTACTGACAAACTCGTCCGGGTCTAGGGTATAAGTGCTATGGGCCATTTTAAAGGCAATAAGTACCTCTTCCTCTGGTATCATTGCCCACGTGGAGAATCTCTTCGTTTGGCCAGCCGGCAATAGTTCATTTTCGAATTTGTGATATACCAGGGTACCCCCTTATCCTTTTCTGACTAACTCGTACGGGTCTAGGGCATAAGTGCTATGAGCCATTTTAGAGGCAATACCAACCTCTACCTCTGGTATAATGTTCGATGTGGAGAATCTCTTAGTTTGGCCAGCCGGCAATAGTTCAGTTCGAATGCGTTGTATCCGGGATACCATATTCCCCCTTTGAACCCTATACTGACAAACTCGTACGGGTCTAGGGTATAAGTGCTATGGGCCATTTTAAAGGCAATAAGTACCTCTTCCTCTGGTATCATTGCCAACGCGGAGAATCTCTTCGTTTGGCCAGCCGGCAATAGTTCATTTTCGAATTTGTGATATACCAGGGTACCCCCCTTATCCTTTTCTGACTAACTCGTACGGGTCTAGGGCATAAGTGCTATGGGCCGTTTTAGAGGCAATACCAACCTCTACCTCTGGTATAATGGTCGATGTGGAGAATCTCTTAGTTTGGCCAGCCGACAATAGTTCAGTTCGAATTCGTTGTATCCGGTATACCATATCCCCCCTTTGAACCCTCTACTGACAAACTCGTCCGGGTCTAGGGTATAAGTGCTATGGGCCATTTTAAAGGCAATAAGTACCTCTTCCTCTGGTATCATTGCCCACGTGGAGAATCTCTTCGTTTGGCCAGCCGGCAATAGTTCATTTTCGAATTTGTGATATACCAGGGTACCCCCTTATCCTTTTCTGACTAACTCGTACGGGTCTAGGGCATAAGTGCTATGAGCCATTTTAGAGGCAATACCAACCTCTACCTCTGGTATAATGTTCGATGTGGAGAATCTCTTAGTTTGGCCAGCCGGCAATAGTTCAGTTCGAATTCGTTGTATCCGGGATACCATATTCCCCCTTTGAACCCTATACTGACAAACTCGTACGGGTCTAGGGTATAAGTGCTATGGGCCATTTTAAAGGCAATAAGTACCTCTTCCTCTGGTATCATTGCCAACGCGGAGAATCTCTTCGTTTGGCCAGCCGGCAATAGTTCATTTTCGAATTTGTGATATACCAGGGTACCCCCCTTATCCTTTTCTGACTAACTCGTACGGGTCTAGGGCATTAGTGCTATGGGCCGTTTTAGAGGCAATACCAACCTCTACCTCTGGTATAATGGTCGATGTGGAGAATCTCTTAGTTTGGCCAGCCGACAATAGTTCAGTTCGAATTCGTTGTATCCGGTATACCATATCCCCCCTTTGAACCCTCTACTGACAAACTCGTCCGGGTCTAGGGTATAAGTGCTATGGGCCATTTTAAAGGCAATAAGTACCTCTTCCTCTGGTATCATTGCCCACGTGGAGAATCTCTTCGTTTGGCCAGCCGGCAATAGTTCATTTTCGAATTTGTGATATACCAGGGTACCCCCTTATCCTTTTCTGACTAACTCGTACGGGTCTAGGGCATAAGTGCTATGAGCCATTTTAGAGGCAATACCAACCTCTACCTCTGGTATAATGTTCGATGTGGAGAATCTCTTAGTTTGGCCAGCCGGCAATAGTTCAGTTCGAATTCGTTGTATCCGGGATACCATATTCCCCCTTTGAACCCTATACTGACAAACTCGTACGGGTCTAGGGTATAAGTGCTATGGGCCATTTTAAAGGCAATAAGTACCTCTTCCTCTGGTATCATTGCCAACGCGGAGAATCTCTTCGTTTGGCCAGCCGGCAATAGTTCATTTTCGAATTTGTGATATACCAGGGTACCCCCCTTATCCTTTTCTGACTAACTCGTACGGGTCTAGGGCATTAGTGCTATGGGCCGTTTTAGAGGCAATACCAACCTCTACCTCTGGTATAATGGTCGATGTGGAGAATCTCTTAGTTTGGCCAGCCGACAATAGTTCAGTTCGAATTCGTTGTATCCGGTATACCATATCCCCCCTTTGAACCCTCTACTGACAAACTCGTCCGGGTCTAGGGTATAAGTGCTATGGGCCATTTTAAAGGCAATAAGTACCTCTTCCTCTGGTATCATTGCCCACGTGGAGAATCTCTTCGTTTGGCCAGCCGGCAATAGTTCATTTTCGAATTTGTGATATACCAGGGTACCCCCTTATCCTTTTCTGACTAACTCGTACGGGTCTAGGGCATAAGTGCTATGAGCCATTTTAGAGGCAATTCCAACCTCTACCTCTGGTATAATGTTCGATGTGGAGAATCTCTTAGTTTGGCCAGCCGGCAATAATTCAGTTCGAATTCGTTGTATCCGGGATACCATATTCCCCCTTTGAACCCTATACTGACAAACTCGTACGGGTCTAGGGTATAAGTGCTATGGGCCATTTTAAAGGCAATAAGTACCTCTTCCTCTTGTATCATTGCCAACGCGGAGAATCTCTTCGTTTGGCCAGCCGGCAATAGTTCATTTTCGAATTTGTGATATACCAGGGTACCCCCCTTATCCTTTTCTGACTAACTCGTACGGGTCTAGGGCATAAGTGCTATGGGCCGTTTTAGAGGCAATACCAACCTCTACCTCTGGTATAATGGTCGATGTGGAGAATCTCTTAGTTTGGCCAGCCGACAATAGTTCAGTTCGAATTCGTTGTATCCGGTATACCATATCCCCCCTTTGAACCCTCTACTGACAAACTCGTCCGGGTCTAGGGTATAAGTGCTATGGGCCATTTTAAAGGCAATAAGTACCTCTTCCTCTGGTATCATTGCCCACGTGGAGAATCTCTTCGTTTGGCCAGCCGGCAATAGTTCATTTTCGAATTTGTGATATACCAGGGTACCCCCTTATCCTTTTCTGACTAACTCGTACGGGTCTAGGGCATAAGTGCTATGAGCCATTTTAGAGGCAATACCAACCTCTACCTCTGGTATAATGTTCGATGTGGAGAATCTCTTAGTTTGGCCAGCCGGCAATAGTTCAGTTCGAATTCGTTGTATCCGGGATACCATATTCCCCCTTTGAACCCTATACTGACAAACTCGTACGGGTCTAGGGTATAAGTGCTATGGGCCATTTTAAAGGCAATAAGTACCTCTTCCTCTGGTATCATTGCCAACGCGGAGAATCTCTTCGTTTGGCCAGCCGGCAATAGTTCATTTTCGAATTTGTGATATACCAGGGTACCCCCCTTATCCTTTTCTGACTAACTCGTACGGGTCTAGGGCATTAGTGCTATGGGCCGTTTTAGAGGCAATACCAACCTCTACCTCTGGTATAATGGTCGATGTGGAGAATCTCTTAGTTTGGCCAGCCGACAATAGTTCAGTTCGAATTCGTTGTATCCGGTATACCATATCCCCCCTTTGAACCCTCTACTGACAAACTCGTCCGGGTCTAGGGTATAAGTGCTATGGGCCATTTTAAAGGCAATAAGTACCTCTTCCTCTGGTATCATTGCCCACGTGGAGAATCTCTTCGTTTGGCCAGCCGGCAATAGTTCATTTTCGAATTTGTGATATACCAGGGTACCCCCTTATCCTTTTCTGACTAACTCGTACGGGTCTAGGGCATAAGTGCTATGAGCCATTTTAGAGGCAATACCAACCTCTACCTCTGGTATAATGTTCGATGTGGAGAATCTCTTAGTTTGGCCAGCCGGCAATAGTTCAGTTCGAATTCGTTGTATCCGGGATACCATATTCCCCCTTTGAACCCTATACTGACAAACTCGTACGGGTCTAGGGTATAAGTGCTATGGGCCATTTTAAAGGCAATAAGTACCTCTTCCTCTGGTATCATTGCCAACGCGGAGAATCTCTTCGTTTGGCCAGCCGGCAATAGTTCATTTTCGAATTTGTGATATACCAGGGTACCCCCCTTATCCTTTTCTGACTAACTCGTACGGGTCTAGGGCATTAGTGCTATGGGCCGTTTTAGAGGCAATACCAACCTCTACCTCTGGTATAATGGTCGATGTGGAGAATCTCTTAGTTTGGCCAGCCGACAATAGTTCAGTTCGAATTCGTTGTATCCGGTATACCATATCCCCCCTTTGAACCCTCTACTGACAAACTCGTCCGGGTCTAGGGTATAAGTGCTATGGGCCATTTTAAAGGCAATAAGTAACTCTTCCTCTGGTATCATTGCCCACGTGGAGAATCTCTTCGTTTGGCCAGCCGGCAATAGTTCATTTTCGAATTTGTGATATACCAGGGTACCCCCTTATCCTTTTCTGACTAACTCGTACGGGTCTAGGGCATAAGTGCTATGAGCCATTTTAGAGGCAATACCAACCTCTACCTCTGGTATAATGTTCGATGTGGAGAATCTCTTAGTTTGGCCAGCCGGCAATAGTTCAGTTCGAATTCGTTGTATCCGGGATACCATATTCCCCCTTTGAACCCTATACTGACAAACTCGTACGGGTCTAGGGTATAAGTGCTATGGGCCATTTTAAAGGCAATAAGTACCTCTTCCTCTGGTATCATTGCCAACGCGGAGAATCTCTTCGTTTGGCCAGCCGGCAATAGTTCATTTTCGAATTTGTGATATACCAGGGTACCCCCCTTATCCTTTTCTGACTAACTCGTACAGGTCTAGGGCATAAGTGCTATGGGCCATGTTAGAGGCAACAAAATGGACTGGTAATGTTGAGATTAAAGACTCTTATTGATCTCCGTAATTTTGAAGAATTATGTCATTGAAATAGTAATTTACAGTTTCTATTTTTCTGTTTATTATATTCCTTCAATTAATTATGTTTCTTGTTTTTCTGATCTTTTTAATTGTGTGATACTATCGTATGTATTGTATATTTTAGTTTTAGAATTGGACTATGTTTGTAGACAACGAACAGATTATGGAATGCCCATATGACAATTAATTCCATTTAAATACCCTATATTTAATCATCTTGTTTTAATTACTATAGTTTACATTGATTCAATAATAACAACATTTTAATGTTCATAATTGTTTTGTGTTGTGTGAGGCAATGCAATTAAACTTTTCATTTACTTTCATTTTAAATGACGCGGACCTTGTAGAAGACACCTATTGGCTTAATATTTCCTAATTACTTTATATTGCTATAAATAGCATAACCATAATGGATATTAACATCAAAAGTGATTTTTTTGTCACAATCTAATAACTACCCAAAACATTTCATCGAACGCGGTTTTGATCTCATGAATATTATTGACGGCTAGCCTCATGAATATTAACGCCGGCTAGATCCACACTAGTGCATGAACCCCTCAGGGGGTTCATGCAAAAAAAATAATCATGCTATAGGGATATTGTTCCTTAATGGTTAGAGTGTAAGTCAGCAAGATTTTGATATTAATGATCACGAAAGATTGAAGCAACTTTATTGAGATGTTAAGGTGTTACCTAACACTACAGGGAGATAACTCTGTAAAATCAGCAGAACGTTTTAATGACGTTGTGTTCATAAGAGAATATTAAGCTTCTCAATGATCAAAATAAGTGTTTGTCACAATCTGCAATATAACCAGTGTAATTTTTCTGATTAAACGGTTGGTTCCAATTTTTTTGAAATTCTTGTATTTTTGTTAAAGGGTCAAAGTAAACACTTTGTCAAAATTTAAGAAAATTAAAGTAGTCAAATTAATTTTAGTAAAAGTGTTAGGTACCACCTTACACACTACTTTAAAATCTACTAGTGACTCACAATGTGTGCTATCTGGGGGTGGTCATTTGTACTGTTTGAGAAAGCCGGAGTGCACAGAGAGAGCCACCGTCAATTCTAGTCAATTAAGATTGGAGACGATTGCATTTGCCCCGCACGAGATTCGAACGTCACAACCGGCTAGTGATACAGTAGTTGGACTACTTAGACCAATCGGACTAAAAGTCCCCCATTTATGAGATCGTAAAGGGTCGTGAAAGATCTGGTTTCGTTGACAAAACAATAAAAGTGCTCAAATAATTTTGTTACCATATGAAAATTTAAAGGATTAAGCAAAAGACTGAACTCCCACATGAAAATAAGGATATGTGGTGTGATTGTCAATAAGACAACCATGATCCACAAGTGGAAGTAAGAAATAATTAAAAGGCAACCGTAAGGCCATGTCTTTTGTCCATTTCACTTTAAGTAAGTGGATAATCTGTTGGGCTTTGATGGTTAAATGCTACCAAGTGTCTATTCGTCCGGCTAGCAGGACGAATAATTAAAAATCTCTATTCGTCCGGCCATCCGTCTGCGGATGCGCAAATCTTCAATATCAATAAAAGGGTCCTGTGACGCGGAAAGTGTCCCTGATGAGGTGTCGGATAACACACACGTTGTCATATAACACACACGGTGTCGGATAACACACGCGCGTATGCAATGAATCGAGATCGTGAGTTATATTTAAAGATGTCAGAGAAAACCAGAGAGAATGTGATTGCTTTAAACAAATGTCTATAGGAGTGATTCCAGAACAATAGCATATACATGTTAACTGTGAGGAATAAGCCTGAAATCAAAGTGAAATTGATGATTTACCCTCATCTACCTTACGGAGGCAAAACGCATTCGGAAACAAGACTATATCAAACTTGCTTGGATGCATTATTTTCAAGTTATAATACAACGGAGATCTATTAGGGCGTATTGCATTTCCGCTAATTTTTTCAAAGTTCCGCAAATTCAAAGTATACGTTTCCGCAATTTGTATTTATTACTTTTCCGGAAAATTACCTGGTAAATTATAAATATTTGAATATATATTAGATAAATTAGGCATCGCCTCTTGACCCCGAGGAAAAGAGAACAATGAATGGTGCCGAGTCTTTCATGTACACCTAAACGAACAGTTTTACGCAAGCCATCCTAATATTTTTGTCTTTGTCGACGTGTTAATGAAACTTCAAAAAATATCTTATATAAAGATGAGAAATCTAACCGTAAAAGCAACCCTTCGGAGATATGAAAAGAAGAAGATAGACTAAGTCTTCCTTCTTGAACAAAATACAAAACTTGTAAACGGTGAATGTACTACTGTGGACTTTGTACGACGTATTGGCTACACATATATGTACTCTGCCAGAACTGGCTTATGAACTCATATATATATATATATCAAGATATATCTGATTAGTGCTGTCTTTTTGACATACGTTTTGATACGTTTTGACGAGTTTTGCTTGCATGCAATGATGATCTTTTTATTTTTTGATTAAGACTTTGCTTTCGATCAACAGGTACATGTATTCCTTAATTATTTGCGGATATTAAGTAATAATTTATTTTTTCTGGAATAGTTACTTTTTTCTCTCCGGAAAAGTAAGATATTTATTTGCGGAAACGTAAACTTTTTTTGGCGGAAACGTCATATTTTTTTTCTCCGGAAAAGTAATGCCAAATTTGCGGAAACGTAAAACGCCGCTTCACCGATCTATTAACATACTGATATGGCTGGAATTGGAATAAGACACCAAGGTTTGGGTATACCCCCTTTTTTCTGTTGTATCTAATATACATATTTTTCTAAAAAATCTTATCGAAAACACAATCCTACTTTTGGGGACAGGTTACACGTGCCCTTTTCTCTAATGTCCTATAAATTAAAAACCGCCGAACAATTTAAATGACTGAGGATCGTGCATAATCATATGAGGACCCTACTTCAAACTAAACTTCACAGAAACAATATATTCAGGATCTTTTGGAATCATAGATGAACCAATAATGATTGGCCCGACTATTTACCTTTTAGGAAATTCAAAGGCAGAACAACAAAAGAGAGAATCATGTTTGCCCCCCCCCCCCCCCCCTCCTACCCAAATTCCGTTAGAATATTATATATATATATATATTTAAACGAGTCTAAAACTACGTTCAAACCTATGATTGCGTTGGATAAAAACCGCAATTTTTATACGTGTGCATGTAAACCAAATTTCGTTGTAGAAGGGTCTAAAAACAGCACAAACAACATTTTCCAAAATACCGAAAGAGTGAAAAAGTATTTTTGAACAAAACGCATTTGACTAACAGGTCGAACAACTGATGTTCTTTAACCCTGCTGACTGCCATTGGCGATTGCCAAATAAAATTGATCACAAGATGTAACAAAATGGATCTTAATATAAATTTAATACTAAACAGAAAAAGTTTTACTTGTGGCCACGATGTTATGCCACAAAAATAAGGTGTCAATATTTTTTAGTACACCAGATCCGGATTTCGACAATAAATGTCTCTTCAGTGATGTTAGGGATCGAACGGTATTTGGAAGGCCATATAAAAAAGTACCCTCATTTTTAGATAGACTCTTGAATTTTAAGAGTCAATAGGATGAACGGATCATATACACCGGAGGGAAAATATGATACAAGCCCAAACGAAAAAATATAAACGAGTCTAAATTGAAAACTACGTTCAAACCTATGATTGCGTTGGATAAAAACCGCAATTTTTATACGTGTGCGTGTAAAACAAATTTCGTTGTAGAAGGGTCTAAAACAGCACAAACAACATATATATAAAAAAGAAGATGTGGTATGATTGCCAATGAGTCAACTATCCACAAAAGACCTTCAACAATGAGCAAAGCCCATACCGCATATAGTCAGCTATAAAATGCCCCGATAAGACAAGTATAGAATTAAAAAAAATCTGAATCAAATTTATGGATTTTTTTGTATTTAATTTTCAAGAATGAGTTCTTTTCAATAAACGATGTTAGACAATATATCTAAAACAACTCGTGTTTTATTTAAAACCTTCAAAACACGATGTTATATCTTCGTCATTATATTTTTGGACGGACAAATAGCGAAAAACCGTAAAAATGCTATTTGTCCGACTTGCCGGATGAATAGACATTTTTGACTATTTGTCCGGTTAGCCGGACGAATAGCCACTGTCTTAATGCTATTCGTTCTATGTATTTTTTGTAAATGTCGAATAATTCAAGTGCCCTAAAGCAAAAATTGTATGTTTGTCCGTCCGTCAGCATTTCACATCTGATTACAAATGTATGAGTCAATCTGATAAAAGTTTATGAACAAAACTGGAAACATTAATGTAAAAAGTCATACTTTTTGTCTACAAAAAATCACAAAGTTTAAGAAACATTTTTTCGAGCTAGAATTACAATAAAAAAAGATAATTTATTTCATTAATTTCAAATTTTATGTTCGTGAAAAAAGTTTTTCTTTAGAAATGGATAAATTTAAGATTTCATCTTGATGTCCAAGATTAAAAAAAACCCACTCTTATGGTCAAACTGAACAAGACCGGCTGTGTCCAAAAGATAGGTGTAGTCTGTTATGCATGTAGTTCACATTTTTGCTACATTATAACCTTTCATTACCTTATGACAATAACTATTATACCGATGCTTGACGTCCAGTGGCAAATGTTTCATGTATGTTTAGTACGAGAACAAATTAACAAAATATTCAATAGGTAAGTTCTATAGTAGAGGCCGACCTTGTTGAAGGTCGTGGCTTTCTCTTTACACGAGGCATCGGATTTAACATATCCATTAATCTGACTTGACGTGGCTGCGTACTTGTACATACCGCACTAGTCCTGCCAAACAGACATCCACATTTGCTAGGGTTTTACTACCGGTCGGAAGACGATCTGTAGGGACCATATTTTGATCACGTGATTTTGATACCCTAGTCACATTTAGGGTATACACCATTCAATGATGCAGGTCTGAAAATCAAAGAATCAATGCTACATAATTCAAGGCACTCAAGAAAACTAGCTTCATTCTCCGGAATCTACATTATTTTAAAAACTAGGACATCGTTGGTCACACTCTCTTATCTTTGTAAACTATCGTGGCTTAGTTTTCAAATTTCCTGGCAATAATGGCACCCGTATGTTATGTTTTCTTGAGATATTTGTCTCGTTCTATAGCAGGAATCTGTCCATCAACCACTTTGTATAAAATATTTTGCTTTGAGCGTCTTGTCTTGAGATCTTAAAGTTCTAATTTTTCAAACATATTAGAGACACACTCGTCTCCTCTGGCACTGTTAGAAGTTTACTGTTAACTTTTCTCTATATCATTTCAAGCTTGTAGTTGATCTTTGTAGATGTGTAAATGTCCCATAATATCTCCCCTTACTTTATTGCTAACTTGAAAAGCGAAACAAACGTCGTTTTCTTGCATTTCTGAGGGCAATTGGACACATTCCCTCTCAAGAAACTTTTAGGGTTGAGTTCCTTATAAATTAGCTCACCAGCCCAAAGAACCAAGTGAGTCTTTCTCATCACTTGTAGTCCGTCGTCATTAACTTTTACAAAAATCTTCTCCTCTGAAACTACTGGGCCAAATTTAACCAAACTTAGCCACAATCATCAGTCGGGTATATGGTTAACATTTTTTATGTCCGGTAGCCCAGCCAACCAACCAAGATGGTCGCCAGGGCTGAAAATAAAACATAGGGGGTAAATGTAGATTTTGGCTTATAACTCTGAAAACAAAGCATTTAGAGCATATCTGACATGGGGAAAATATTCATGGACGATAATGCCAACCACACAGATCACGCATTGTGTCAGATAATTTACGTCAGGAGGAAATTGACACTATTCCTTGCCCAGCTGTGTCACCGGATTTGTCCCATTTAGCATGTCTGGGATGATATTAGTCGAAAAATCAACAAAGGGGTTCCAGCTGTACTTTAATGTATTCACAGATTGTCACTCTTGAGTTTTGACTGATTTATAATTTTGCGTATAGTGCAGAGCAAACTTGTCAAAAACTTCAGTATAAGTTGTTGAAACTTTATCTTGTCTTTATTTTGCCACTTTACAACCTTATTTCCATAATAAAATAGTGAAAAAATCAATCATGACAACAGTTCCAATTTTCACTTCTTAATTTACATTTTGTATGTTGTCTTAAAAGGACGTAAATTTACTTCATTATATCGGTATTTTGGTCAGTTATGAATTCAGTAAAAAAAACTGTTCTGAAAAATTATCAGATGTTGCTAACCTTTTGGCGAGATGTATAGTTTGTTTGATTATATCGTAATCTGTTTCTGTGTATGGATTTTTTTCTGAGACAATTTTTTTTTTATATTGAGCGAAGATAACTTGTATTTTTTTTCAGGGAAAATCAGGAACACATATTTTTTTCACCATCTATTGAAAACAATTTATTTTTTTGGTCACATCACTGCATAACATCTTTCTCATAGACAGCATGGCTATTTGTTTAAGTTGGGGAGGAATTGGTCTCGGCTGTTTTCTGATACCATTTCCTGCTGTATGGTACTCTTGGAGCCCATCAAACAAGCATACCCGTAGCCGGGGAGGGGGGGGGGGGGTGTTCGGACGAACCCCCCTTGAAAACAAATAAGCACTGTTAAAGTCAATTTTATGTTCGAATTGTGACTGTTAAAGTCGAGTTTGTGAGTCCAACGAACCCCCCTTTGGAAATTCCTGGCTACGGGCCTGACAAGTAACAAGTGTTTCGGATCCTGATGGAGCTGTTGAAATGTCCACCATTTCCATATGTAATGGCTTGGATGGTATATCTGAAAAAGGTAAGGTTTTCCACACTTAAATGTTTAATACAATGTGCACCAGGAGAAGAACTTCTTTTTAATACATTAAAGCGAGTGTGATTTCTATCAAATAATTGCACTTCATTCATTTGAGTACTAGTAATGTGTCATCTTGTATGAGGTACCTTGCAACCACATCTTCATTTTTTAATACCTTGTAGTCAGACATATGAAAATCATTATCTGATATGAAAGAAAAATGTATTTAGTTGTACAATAAAGCATTTTTAGAATGTATAAAATAGATCATTTTCAATTTAGCAATAGGCAATCCTTTTACCATTCTTTCATGAAAATAAATATGTCTTCAAATACACGTTGAAGTTATATAAGTAACAAGTCTTTATTATTATTTCCAAGACTCTTGGACAGTCCCAGTCGGGCTCTTGCCTCTTTGACATGTTCAACCAAATCCCCTATTATCATGATTGTTATACATTGTAATACTGTAATTTCCTTGTGTTACCCAGAGCAATCTGATGCGGCATCTGTGTCCATTTGCAAAATTCTACATCTAATGGCAATATAAGAGGACTGCCATTGACAAATACTCTAGCAGATGATGAACTTCTTCCTGTGCACCTATTTAAGTGTATTTATACATTATCAATCAACAAGCTGTATTCTTTAAACCATTTATACTCTGGTATCTTTTAATTTATTTGATGACTATTTAAATTCTAAAATCGTTAAAATGACACAGTACACTTTAATGCATTTTTTACACAGGTGCTTGAGGACAGGATCCTGTATGAGCCCCATATAGTCCCTCCCCCTTTTTTTTTTTTTTTTTTTAATCATAAATCTCAGATTTTTCTATATATATCACTTATTTGTACTTATTTGTACCATATATATACGAATATACCATATTTATACTCTAAATATGCATGTTTTCTATCAACGTGAATCTCGACTATAGAGCGAAGCGATTCACGTTGATAGTAAACATGCATATCTGAGATTTATGATTAAAAAAAAAAAAAAAAAAAGGGGGGAGGGACTATATGGGGCTCATACAGGATCCTGTCCTCAAGCCCCTGTGATTTTTTATTCAATGTTTGAATACTTTTCTAATATCATCTTTAAATCGCCTTAAGCAGCCCATAATATTAAGTGTATTTTTTAATTTCTAATTTGTGGGCGGGGATGTTATGTTTATCTTTTTAATACTGGTTAATGAAATCATCACAGTGTGTACTGGCTGGTCATTATCACGTATGATACGATTTTGACACGCCTACATAGATAATACATATTCACGACTTTATAGATAAGATCAGCACGTGTAGCCTAAACTGAGAGTTGTAGATTTGTAGCGTAAATGTTTAGATGTAGATTTGAGAATATAGAATACATGTAGATACAAAAATATTGTTTTCCTTGCTCGGATACTAATAATCAAAAACAATATAACTTCTCCTGTTTGATTAGCAAAGGTTTATTTTTTGGTCTTGAAAATCTTCTGCAGTCCCGCATCTTAAATATGCTTTATCATCAAAACAACTTCTTAGAGAATATCCATCAAGTGTCTGTTTTGATTTTTCAGCAAAGAAAAATCTTGTGTAGTTCTTTATATGAGCCTTATTATAGTGTATATTCATATAAGTATCAACACAGTTTTTCTTTGGTTTTCTATGAGAAAACAATCCTCTACCTCTGTTCTGTTTACTTTGCATTGATCGTTTATTCTTTGCAACACCCCATGACCTTACTGTTTCATAACTTTTGAGATATTAAGATAAGACGTGGCACGGTACTTGTTTATCCCAAATTCATGTATTTGGTTTAGATGTTATATGTGTTTTTTCTCGTGGGATTTTGTCTGATGCTTGGTCCGTTTCTGTGTGTGTTGCGTTTCGGTGTTGTGTCGTTGTTCTCCTCTTATATTTAATGCGGTTCCCTCGGTTTTAGTTTGTTTCCCCTGATTTTGTTTTTTGTCCATGGGTGTATGAGTTTTGAACAGCGGTATACTATTGTTGCCTTTATTCATAAGACTTGATCATTTTCTGTCCATTTTCTTTTTTCCTAAAGGGAGCCCCTGTCCTTGTCTTATGTGCTACTAATTGTTTTTGAAGAGCCTCATACACAGCAAGTTTAGCTTTGCCCTTACCCTTAACCTTTCCAGCTTGGAAGAAGAGCGAGTCTTTCCATAATTTCATTTGTCTATGTACTGCTCTTTTGATGAATTTGCCTTTCGATTTTTTTAAACGTTCTAATTGTTCCTTCCTGTTTGACAAATTTTGTTTTAGATCATCTTTCATGCAACCCGTTGTGCAAGTTTTTCTTCTTACCTAAATATTCTTCCTCCTTATTTAACAATGACTCGATATGTTCAACTGTGTTTTTCCAAGTATTTGTTGCTTCAACTTCTGCCTTTTCCTTTTCACTTTCTAGATTTTGACAGACTTGGAGTACATTTGACTTAATTGCTTATTTAACATCTTCACGAATACCAAGTATATTACTGATTGAAGTTATGGAATTGTAAAAAGTAAGCATTGTTAATGCAACTGCTCTGTCTTGTTGATCATTAATTAGTTTCATACGATATGGAAATTGTTGTGACAACTTGTCAAGTTCTTTTTCCTTTTTTGTTAAATATTTCACAAAGAGCATTGAACATTCTGTAGTGTGATTCCGAACCAGACTTTTCCAGCAAAAGACGATGTGTTGAGTTTTCTATATTCATAATCATACATGGGATACCAGATGAATCTCTTAATATTGCATCAATAAATGATTGCCGTTTATTGTTCATATTCCCAACAGAACTATCATTCAACATCCCAACGTACTCTTCAAATGCTTGGTCAAATGGCATATAATTAACAACCATTAATTCACATAACAAATTGAGTTTGCTTCTGATCTTTTGTTTGGAGTCTGCTGATTGTGATTTTTCTAATTTTTTTTGCAAGTGTGTTATGCAATCCTCTGGATTCAGTAGGCAACTAGAGAGCTGAAAACACTGTCCTATTCTTGTTGTTTCCCTTAGCAATGTTCTTCCTTCATGGTTCATTCTGAAGAAGAAAAAAATATCATTTTGGATATATTTTAATACAAGAATAAAATATTCATGTTTTATGAGTATTTATCAAATAGCTGAACAATTCCTTGTAGAAGGGGACCAGCTGTCAAAATGGTGTTCAATGTTTATATATTAAATCTGGTTAGAATTATCTTTGGTTGTTATAAATATTAATGATTTCAATACTAGTATACTAGAACTTATGTATATTCAGCAAATTACTGTCATTTTTACAGGCTTATATATATTCTTATCAAACTTTTCCATAAATTATTTTCTGATATTAATGTGACAAAACAGAGTAATTTAGGACTCACTCATGAGTTGTCAACTATGTATTTTGGTAGGACAGACAGACAGACGGAAAATACTGATCGTGTTTTGTATCTCATATCTTGTTTCCAAACTTTAAGAGATTATTGTGGATTGCTGACAACCAATAAAAATTTGCAAGGGTTCCGCGGAACCCAGTGTCTCGCCTATTTTTGCTGTAAATCGCAGGCTCAACAATAATGAGGAAACTCATCAATAAAAATATTCCTCTTGTTACTGTTTTATGATTGTAAGAAAATCTAAGTCCATTTAAAAGTAAATTACAGAAAAAACGGAGTAGTCTTTTTACAAACTTTACTTCTGGATACAATCGTATGATCATAAATAAGCTTCTGTCCAAGTTTGGTACAAAGCCAGGATAGTTTAAGAAAGTTATTAAAATTTTAAAAACTTTAACCACCGAGTGAATGTAATGGTTCCCCGCAGAAAAAACTATGTCCATTTGAAAGTATAACATGGAAAAAATGGATTTATTTACTTACAAAATTTACTTCTGGATACTATCTTATGATCATAAACAAGCTTCTGTTCAAGATTGGTACAAACCCAGGATAGTTTAAGAAAGTTATTAAAATTCTAAAAACTATAACCACAGAGTGAATGTAATGTTTCCCCGCAGAAAAAAAACAAGTCCATTTGTAAGTAAAATACGGAAAAAACGAAATTTTATTTTTACAAAATTTACTTCTGGATACTATCTTATGATCTTAAACAAGCTTCTGTCCATGTTTGGTACAAACCCAGGATAGTTGGAGAAAGTTATTAACATTTTAAAAACTTTAACCACCGAGTGAATGTTTTGTTTCCCCACAGAAAAAACTAAGTTCATTTATAGTAAAATATGGAAAAAATGGAATTTTATTTTTACAAAATTTACTTCTGGATACTATCTTATGATCTTAAACAAGCTTCTGTCAAAGTTTGGTAGAAATCCAGTACAGTTTAAGAAAGTTATTAAAATTTCAAAAACTTTAAACACAGAGTGAATATTTGTTGACGCCGACGACGACGGAATGTAGGATCGCTTAGTCTCGCTTTTTCGACTAAAGTCGAAGGCTCGACAAAAAGGACACAACAATGAAGTTATGGCGCATGTGAACCTTTAATCCAGATTGGCTTCTAGTATATAAATGAAAATACCTTCTATCATTTAATAAGCCTGGTCAGCTGTTTACTGTAATCAGTCTTTTTAAACTTTTAATTCGATAGTATGTTTCTAAAATAATAAAATCATAATTTTTATATTGCGAAATGCAATATTATGAATGTGTGCTATAAATGGTCAAGATGAAAATGAATACAACATACATGTATATAAACTCATCATGTCGAAGTCAAATAACAAGACCAATTACATGTCTGTACCTGTGTCACTATTCCCCCATCCACCTGCTAACCCCGTCATAGCCAAGAATAATTTCCTATATGGGTCACTAATAAACTGGCCAAAAATGTGTAGCAAACATTTTGAACGTATGATCAGCAATATCAAAATCCTACTAAAATGCATATATATATATGCTGTGTGTGTGTGAGGGGGGAGGGTGTTGAAATATAAATAAAAACCAACATCTATAAATCATAAATCCTGTCATGATATAATTCCCCTCTATCCAACAATAGATCTTTAAATGAAATATAAAATTTCTATCTTATATTTCAGTATATAGTTCAGTTCTTTGGTGTTGAGTTGTCTCCCTTTAACCTAAACAGCATCCCATATTTTTTTTAAAAACTTTTCAAAATTGTTTTTTTATAGAATATTTTACTATCAATTCATGAATAGGATTTCTCCGGTAGCAAAGCACTGAGCTTTATATCTTCATTTAAAAAAGTGTTTTATAATATGTAGATAGTAGATTAACTGAATTTCAAAAATACGTTCTCCCTTTCCGATCAGCTGATGAAGCAGTATGTGTTGATATTCACCACTCAGGTATGTTTGTGTATTTTAATATTGAAATACAAATATGTGTGTGGACAGATAATCTAAAGAGTATTTTATAGTTCCATATATCATGTATATCTGTAGACGCAACCATATTTTGTTCACATATATGTTTTATGTTCGTTCAGAACATAAATGTCCTTTGCATTTTGCATGTAAACATGTCATGTTTGTGCATCAGCTGCATTGCAAGAGTTGTGGAACCCTTGTCACTTTTAATAGTATAAAGGGTTGCAAATGAATGCTTGAGTGCTATTATTATAAATTCATCACATACATGTTTCCACAAAACCATAAACAAATCATATATTCTGTGCACATATCATTGTTATTGATGTAAACATTATACAGGAAATAACAAAGGGACATAACTTATTAAAAGGGACTTTTTATTTTACAAATCTTTTTGCATATAATGTAAAAAAAAATCATAAGTTTACCAAATGTTGCAACTTTGATTAAAAGGGTTACCTTATAATATTGCAAACAGTATAAATTATGAAAAAAATACCTCTTGCATGCAAAAAAGGCTATTTATAAAAACGTATCTGTGTAAAAACCAACAAAATTTCTATTTATTTTTATTAAATTCTAGATGGATTCATCACACGAGCCAACTTTAAGTCTTCTCCAGTGGTTGGAAAATTTAGACCTGGAGGAGAATCATGATAAACTGCTGAATATTGGAGTAAAAAAAGTGAAGCATGTAAAGGAATGCACCAGGGGCGATCTGACTAAAATAAGAATGTTAGAATTGGAAATTGAAAGATTTCTGAAATGTGCTAGTAAAAAAGAAGATTAAACTACCTTTGCCCATACATTTGCTCAAGAAAAAGTCACACTAAAAATTCATATGCCATCCTCATCTTTTTGTCAGTCAAGATTAGATGTTTCTTAAGACAGTTTAAAGAAGGAATTTTTCGATTTATGGTATGCAAACCCTCAAAACTTTAAGTAGAGAGGTTCTAATAGTTTCATTCTAAACATATGCGCCAGTGCACGGTGGCAATTTGCAAACAAAAGAGAACTTATCGATTGGGCAAGGAAGAAAAGGGACTTTAGATGGAACATAATGCTAGCTTTTGCAAATGAAGAGGAAGTTGCCACAGAATCTTTTTATTTCAAAGAGCAATGTATAAGATCTTAGAGAACAAAACTGAAAAGTGACTATAAGGATTTTTCGCTAACTGAACTGAAAACCAAATATGCCAGAGTTCTGTAAAGCTTTGAGGAAGCAAAGAAACTTAAAAAAAAAATATTTTAATTGGCCGGAGAAAAGTTGCAGGAACGATATCAACAAGTGGTGAAGAAGACTGGAGGATCAGAAAAAGAGGAATTCATAAAAAAAGAGAAAGACGGGACAGGAGTTATCAGAAGAAGTAGAGGCTTTTTTTTTAGAGAGAGTGCCCCTGGTCCACGAGAGATATGTTCGTGTGTTAGGGGACAACATAGTGTTAAAGCAAAAAGAGAAGAGAAAGCAGAGGCAAAACAAAAGAAAGACAAAATGTCGGACAAGAGCTGCAAAGAAAATGTGCCTATCAAAAAGTGGTATCATTAGTTTGCCAACAGATGTAAAGCAGCCTACTTTGTTGAGAAGTTTCACAATGCATCCACATATACCATTCCTGGCGCCTTTCCATCCTGCTCCATTACTTGCAGACTGTGGAAGCAACTATAAACTAGCTTGCAAATTTTGAATATGTTCTGTTTTAGATTTATTTTATTTGTTTTTGATTGCTATCTATGATTTAAATTGAGTTGCGTGAGACATCTAGTCAAGATGAATATCTTTTGTTTTAAATAAATATTTGATTGAAAGTTTGTCAAGTATATGTAACATTTGTACACCCCTATTGAGGTATGGCTTTTCAATTCAATTTCATTTTATAAACTTGCAAGGACATGTAAATTTTCAGTGAATTTTAGTATATAATTCTGTTTAAAGACTATCATTCTGTAACGTACATTTTGATATGAAGGTGTCATCATCGTTTGTGTAAGAATTATTGAAACCCTTTTGTGATATTTTATCCTCATTGGATTGCTGTATCTTTTACTTAATATTCGCCATTTTTTTTTAATCAGTCATATATAATTTTGCCTTTGTGTTGCAGAATGCTTAGTAGTTTAATACAGTTGAACTTCAAACTTAATACTACACAGAAATAGGAAAATATGGTGTGAGTGCCAATGAGACAACTCTCCATCCAAATAACAATTTATAAAAGTAAATCATTGAAGGTCAATGAACGGCTTTCAACACGGAGCCTTGGTCTACACCGAACAACAAGCCAGAAAAGGCCCCAAAATTACTAGTGTAAAACCATTCAAACAGGAAAACCGAGAGTCTACATGCATGCAACTTCTTTTCAAACTCCCAGGTAGGTGACTATTGTGTTGCTGATATTAAAAATCATAAAACATTTTATACTCATAGTACACTATATAGATTCGATGCAACTACATAGGCTATAAGTTGATTTAATACAAGAAACAAACCTTGTACTCCTTCGTCACTTCTCAAGTCAGGGTTCTTTCTTCTCTTTCAGTTGGTAAAAATACACGTTGTCCAACTTTTTTTCATGTTTTGAATTAGTCAACAATTTGTTTTTGTCATTGTTTTAAGGAGGTAGAACTAGGTGAAGGGAAATAACTATTAAAATCATCAGTACGTTTGTGTCAACCATTTTCATAAATATATTTTAAGCTTCTAGGTTACATAGATTATTTCAATCTGTTTCAGGTAAATGCTTAAAATACATTGATGAAACGTGACTTTTACAAACACATAACTGATTTAAAGAGTTATCTCCCTGAACCAAGGTATTCCACCTTAAAACAAACTTTTTTTTCTTCAGTGATGTGACAAATTATTTTTTCCACTTTTTCCAAAAACAAACTCTTTTTCCAAAAAAAACCATGGCCCCTTTCAGAAATTCAAATGGTTGCTGCCTTACGATACTGAGGAATATTTCGTAGAAACGCCATCTTGGACCCAATTTGTTGTTTACCTCCGAGTGAGTTAATTTAACAACATTGTATCTGAACCCTTCAAATTGCTTTTAACACATTTGAACCTTTTCTGCGTGAAACACTGGAAATTTGACTGTCCTTGAAAGTCCAACATTTTCTCGCATCCAGTGGACTGTGCCATTATATTTGACATTCATACATTATAACATCAATTCTACATAATGTAAAATTTTGTATTTTCAACTTTTTATCATCTATTAGATTGACTATTGATAAAAGTATGAGCAGCTGGTAGTCGTTTCTACCCATTATTCAGTTATACTGTTAAACGTGAAATCGAATGATGGATCGGACAGCCAGAGAAGATGATCTTTCAAACATTATTCCTCCTTCAAGGTCCACTTATAAAGGAAGGCCAACAAGTCCATTGAGTACATAAGAGCAAACGGTACGCCAAGTACAATCTTTTGTAGAGCACAAAGACTAGACATTCAATGTGCCACGAACAAATGTGTCCGTCGCTGACGATTTGGCAACGACATTAAATTAAATCAGAACGACAGTTGGGAGGATAAAGCGGAAATCCAAGGGATGAAAAATCGATATTGTGCAGCTAAAATTTCATCCACCCAAACACAACCCGAGTCAATCGGTTAGACAGTGGTCAGCTTAAATGCATCAGATTAGGTTACCCAGATGATGGAATCACTCCATCAAAAAAGTCCCAAGCAGAATCTCAACTACCATGATGTCTCAAGAGTTTTAAAAGATTTTCTAAACATATTTTTTCCTGCAATAAGAAATGCAGAATACGATCTTGCATATGCAACTCAGAATAACTTATATCTGGTGCAAGGAAAATCAATAGTCATGCATTGATTAAGGAGTATTTAATTGAACCAACCAGGAGTTAAAGTACTTTATAAGACCTCGTGTAGATCTGTCTTCCGGTTGTATTCAGGTTTCCAACACAACAGAAACACCAACGTCAACTATTTCAAGGACAGCAGTACATATATTATATATAAAAAAAAAACCATCAAATTGACGAGGAAGAACAAGAATACCATCACAGTCTGGTGCTAAACCAACATAGAGAACTTGAAAGACCGAGTTAAAGATCAAGAAATAAGGCATTTAAAGGATATGGTTGAAATGAGGAAAAAGAGACAAGCTGGCTTAGTTTCAGAACCAGCAGATTGCTTTTAAATCAAGATTAGAACTTCTAATAATTGGCAATTGTAATGAAGAATATTTAAAAGCAGCACAAAATGCAGATGCTGATAAAAATTGGGAGCTTAGACGGAGCAACTAAAAAAAATGTGTATGTGCAAATACCAAGATGTCATGCAATCAATAGTGATGATGTTGGTGAAAAGATTTAAACAGGTATTACATAATTTAAGTACTTGCAGTTGAATGGATAAATCCAGATGATGGTGAGATGTTCATGGGTAACAACGAGCATGTAGTAGAAGAAAACGGTAGCGAAGCATTGATAGAAATTGAAGATAACATCAGATTTTATTAACAAGTAATATCAGATAGTTATCAAAGGTACCAGGATTATAATTTAGTACGCCAGACGCGCGTTTCGTCTACACAAGACTCATCAGTGACGCTCAAATCAAAAATATTTATAAACCCAAACAAGTACAAAGTTGAAGAGCATTGAGGATCCAAATTCCAAAAAGTTGTGCCAAATATGGCTAAGGTAATCTATGCCTGGAATACACATATCTTACAGCAAGTGATGATGATCTTCTTGATCCAGACTTGAACACTCAATTTCTGCCTTCGAAACAATATAGAGTGCAATGCAAGCCATGGAAGAATTTCAGATAATCCACTTACTACTAGTATATCTAGTATAATATGTAGAAGAACTATCGTCATTGAACGATCAAATGTACTCACACCAATGCCACGGAACATCCATCCGTCAATGAACTGTATGCACTCAATGTGTTTTTTAACCGTTTTTTTAGATTAAATCTTGATTAAAGTATCAGCACCTGTAAGTCTTCTCTGCTTCAGCCCAATCTTTGGTTATACTTAATGGTCATTACATACATTATACTGAAAAAAATAGTGTACGTGCGTCACAACGAAGTCATGTCGTGTTGATTTAATAATCAAATCACGAGACAAAGTGAGTAAATAACTCACCATAGACACCAGGACCGAAATTCTGCATCTGTGCCAGACCTGTGCCTCGTCATATAACAAAATCAAACAAGTTTTAAAGGCAAATCAAAGTACAAAAATAAAGCGCATGGATGAAAATTATACTAAACATTGGGCCATTTGTCATTTCGGAGCCTTTTAAAGCTGACTATGCGATGTTGGCTTTGCTAATTGTTGAAGGCCGTACAAGGGCTTACATGTGTTAATTTATGTGCCATTTGGTCTGTTGTGGGGATGGTCTCATTGGTAATCATACCACGTCTTCTTTTTTATATTGACTATATATTTTGTATCCGTTAGATGTCATTGTTGGACACAGAATATCAAAACTTTTCAAGTGTTTCTTGCGTTACATGAAAATGTATGTTACAAATCAAGAACGATTTTTGTAGATCGAATCAGTCAATCAAATTGGTTTGCCTAGTTTCACCTTCAATGTTGACATTTTTTCCATTTATAAATGAAGACGCACAGTTTATGCTTAGCCCATTTCTAGCTAAGCGAATAACTTGAAGGTCACATACTTATGGATAAAAGGTTGTAAAATTATTCACTTCACTGATCTGACAAAGATATATATATATATATATATTCATTGAAACACTATGTTAATGGATAAGCTACCATCACTTTGTAATTGTCTCTAACGGTAATAAATGTCTACTTTGTCCTTTTAAGAACTGATGTGCCAAAGGTTAATATATTCACTGATACATTATTAAGGGATTAAATTACATCAATGTGATAAATGTTTAATCCTTTAAGATCATGTTTTCATTAATTCTACGAGGTCAGTCAGTCATTAACTTGATAACTTATTGAAAGATGTTTTTGTTTGCAAGTTTAATCCCTTTTAACTATTAAATATAATAAAGTTTGACATTTAAAAGACTGATATACGTTTTTCATGGATTATTCTTTCAAAGAAGCAACTAAAGTATACAGCTGATTAGAATTATGCTGTCTTTGTCACAACAGTTTTTTTTTTAAACTTGATTGGATTTACTAATTAAGTTTCATCTGAAATATTCAAAAGCGTACGAAGTATACAAAAGAGTAATAACATAATTGCATTTGAATATTCAAATTCATACTGATATGATATAAAAAGACTAGAAAGATTTTTACAGAACCATAACGTTGAAAACGAACTCTTTGACCATGGAAAACTTGACAGACGTTATAAACGCAAAACATCCCCGTATTCACATTACAATGCCGCTTTGGTATGTTGTACTTTGTTGGACGATTGTTGTCTTTGGCATCATTACTAACTTGACGACATTTTTGATATTACTGAGGACAAAACAGTGGACATCCTTGAACTGTCTTATTGCTATAATGTCCATATTCGATATGTTGGTTCTTCCGATGATAGCTTCTATACAGCTTCAAATATATATCTTTAAAGATTTGTATTATTCCACAGTTTATATCGCTGCTGCTTTGACGAATAGCAGTTATCTTTGTGCAATGGTTATAGGGATTGAAAGATATTTTGCAATAACATACCCATTGAAATATAGGGGAAAATGGAACACAAAATTAACAATCAAGATTTACGTTTTCAGCTATTCTGTATTTATGTGTTTGTGGGCAGTCCGGCCATTTGCCACAGAGATCTACGGCTATAGATTCTTCACAAAATATGCCTATATACCATATTTTGTCATAATTCGCTGCCTTCCATGTGGTATCATTTTGGTAACCAATATCTTTTTGCTTCGTGGACTTATTCGAAGCAATAGACTTATGCACAGACTTGATGTCAATTCTGTCGACAAAGAAAGAATCAAAACTGAAGCATCAGTTACTAAAATGGTGATCGTAGTTTGTTCTGTCTACTTTCTTTGTATGGTACCTGGTAGAATCTCTGGTGGATTGATGTATGCTGGGATTCTTATCGATGAGGGTGAAGTTCTCTACTTTATACTGACAGTACTAGAATTGTGCAATTTTTCTGTAAACGTTTTAATATTTACGATTACAAGTCAAGTTGTCAGAAGGGAATATGGAAGATTATGTTGTCCTTGCTTGTTCGTAGAAAGAGGTCAAACATGATTATTAAGTCACTAATGTGTTACATGTCGGACATTACAAGTGATTTACTTTGTGTCCGTGGGATAAATTAATCCCTTTCATCAATTTTTTATAATTTATTCTTATAATATATTATTATATATACTGTTACAACATTGTCACAGGTTAGAGGGATCGTTTAACAACCAAGCAGGCCAGTTTAGGCCCACAACATTCTGTATTTTCATGTCCCAACTTCATAGTTTATTGTTTTTTGTTGTATATAATTTGTTTTTTTGTTCATTGTTTTGCTTATTTGCATTGTCTATACAGTGTCTGCATGCCATTTTTCTTTTCTTTGATGATATAGATATTTTATTTTATTGATTAGGATTATAATAGTGCTGACTGCTGTGTCCGAATTTTTCATATTTGTACCTTGTATGTCCGTGTGTTTTGCTCACATTCATGAGATATCAATATAATTTGTTTGTGATTGTCATAAAAGTAACAGTTTTAGCTAGCAATGAAACCAGGTTTATTCCATCATATTAATAATGAGGAAACGCCGGCTTCTATTCAGCATGTCCAGGAACATGGCAGTTGCTTTCCATTCGTTTATGGCGTTTGAGCTTTGATTTAGCTATAAAGAATCCATCATGCTGTTTTCTTATTCACAAATATATAATGTGTTTTTTGTAATAAGCGTATATATCTTTTAATTCAGTAAAATCATGTTTAATATTGTATATTTTGTCTTATAAATTAAACTAAGTTTTTGTATTGTACAGTTGAGAAAATGACATGGACTGTTAATATTGTTTTATTTTAATTCTAATACCGTATAGCGGGTTATTTTCGCGGGGTGTAAATTTTCGCTTATTTTCGCGGATAGAACAAAATCGCCAAAATAAATTCCGCCAATTTAAAAGGGTACATGCAAAGGTATTGATAAAAGTTTCGAAACCGCCAAAATAATAACCGCAAACATATTTCGTATACCTTATTTAATGAAAATCGTGAAATTTTACACCCACGAAAATAACCCGCTATACGGTAGTTTCAAAATAGTACTAAAACTTGTACCTGGATATATAGTTTCCGATCTTATATGCGACTGTCATACAAGTGAGAGGGAAAACTAGCAATAAAACCAGGTTTTATACACCCTTTTATTAATAAGGAAATACATGGTCAATGTTAATAAAATGGCAATTGTTTTCCATTCTTTGATGTGTGTGGGCTTTGGATTTTCACATTAATTAAAGGACTTTCTGTTTGAATATTCCTCGGAATTTGGTAGGTTTGCTATTTTCATTTGTAAATAGATCGATCATGCTGTTAATTGTATCTTTCCAATTGATTTTCATTTGTCATTCTGGGGCCTCTTGTTGCTGACTAATGTTGTATGGGTTTTGCTCATTGTTGGAAGCAACAAAATGTATATGAAATTGTATGTTCTATAAACAATCCAACATGCTGCTTTTTTATTTAAAAAGATATATGTGTTTTATTTAAGTAATGTATATTATATTGTACGTCTTAAATTTATGTTTTTGTAAATTAAAAAAAAAAAACGTTTACTATGTGTTTTTTTACTGAATAAGCAAGTATATCATTAAATAAAGAAATATGAAATTTAAACTTTTAAAGAAGAGAAAAAGCAATGATAATCATAACTTCAACAGATCTCATGACAAGAGTATGACACACTAGTATACTAAATTATAGTTCTGGTATCTTTGATAACTATATACAGATAGGAATCTCAATATATTGTGTTGCCGTTGTGACACGATACCAAAAGGAAATTGTCGACTATATCATACACATTAATATCTCCTGTCATGAATTGATCAAAATTTAAATCTTAATTCTAATTTTAAGTTCCGATGCGTTAAATATTTACGTGTTTTATACAAACAATTTGTTTAGTGCATTAAAAATGAGCTTTAAATATCAATCAAGTACAGCATGTACAATAGCAGGATATTCCTATTTTTGCTCATTCGTGCAGCCCGGCTAATATTTTGGAATGTACAACTTCAAGTTGTAGAACATAAAGTAAATCGCTGAACATTCCTTTGATTTTTATTCTGTCCAATGGCATGTGTGTTAATTGAGTGTCATGCATTAATACTACATATTCGTTTTTTGTTTTGTTTATTAACAGATAGAAATAAACTCATCATAGATACCAGGACTAAATTTTGTATATGAAGAGTTTTACACATTTTTTTTCAATCAAAACTAAATACTGCGATTTCAATTATTGTCGTGGGTACGAATTATCGTGATTTGAACATGTTGAAGAAAACTTATATATTGTGGATATTTAATGTCGAGGTTTTGGCAAATTCTGCATGCATTTATTTGGGGTAAATTTGCAATTCGTTGAATTTTGAATTAGTGTTTCCCCTGCCCGACGAAGTCCACGAATTGGTATTCAACGAATATTAATGAATTCACAGTATAAATCATGTGAATCATACATTAAACAGCAGGTTTTTTTTGTGTATATGCCATCAAAATAAAACAAGTTAATCAATGAGTTTGTATTTCACTTCTCGTCATATGTTATAAATTAACTCACAATAGATAACTTAAAATCTTTAGTTTATTCTACCATAGTTACAAAGTTGCTGAATATAAATTACTACAAACGTAAAAGCACACCCTAAATTTTAAAGGTGATGTTGTTAACTAAACTCGGTTATTTAGATAGTTTCCTTTTTTATAAATTGTTATCGACTTTGATATAGGTCTATGTTTTGTTTGATGTTTTTCTTTGAATCGATTGTTGAGTTCAGTCTTTTGCAACTGAATTTGATAATTTGTTGTTATGTTGTGTTGTTATACCATTGTCCAAAGTTAAGGAAAGGTTTAACGATTACTAACATGTTCAAACACCTGACATTCCACAAAAGACTCACCAGTGACGCTCGAAAATTTAAAAGGTTAAAAACGCCAAAGAAAGTACTAAACTGATAAGAATGAGTGTATTAACGCTATTTGTAACGATCTTTCTTCATTACAAAATTGAACTAAAAATACCGGTATATTAATACATCACAAATAATTATTAAACATGAGAAAAGCATCAACTTATAAAACGCCTTTTGATAATTTTCTACAGAATAATCTGTTGTCCGTAAAATTGAAATTATCTCTTTGTTTCTATTGTCTTTGGCATAAAACAAAGATGTTCGGCCATCGTTATCTTTTAGATCCACCAATACTTGATGTCTAACCAGTAGACGAACCATTTCGAGGTTACCAGCTCTACAAGCAACATGTAATGGAGTACGTTTGTCTAATTGTGGTCTGTTTATGTCTGCGCCATTTTGTATCAAGAACTCTGCCATTTCTGTAAGATTTTTATAACTTACTAAATGCATTGGCGTGGAACCGTTCTTATTGACGTCGTTGACGTTTGCGCCATTTTCAATCAAAAATTTCACAATATCAATATGATTTTCATGAGTTGCCAAACGAATAGGTTTTGATTGATTGTTATTTCCTTGATGTACATCTGCTCCGTGTTTAAGCAAAATGTCTACAATCTCTTTGTGACCCTCGTGAGATGCAAAATGCAATGGCCTTGATCCATTAATATTTCCTTTGTTGACGGCAGCTGTTGCACCATGGTCAAGTAAAAGTTTAACTATATTTGTATGACCTTCGTGTGAGGCTAAATGAAGCGGGGTTAAATCAAAATAGTTCTCCTTATTTACTGGTAGTCCTTGTTGAATCAGCAGTTTTGTCAATTCAAAATTTCCATCATGACACATATCATGCAGTGTTGTAAAGTCCTCAAAGTCTGTAAAATTGAGAAAAAATATATCAACGAGATAATTCTACCTTCATTGTATCTCTATATTTTGATCGCTTTTGTGAATATCTTTTATACGTCCAAAATTTTAATTAAATATTGTTGTTTTTATTATTCGCTCGTTACAATGAGTTAAATGGCATACCCCTAGTTTTGTACATGATTTTTATGCCCCACCTACGATAGTAGAGGAGCATTATATTTTATGGTCTGTACGTCCGTTAGTCCGTTAGTTCGTTCCACTTCAGGTTAAAGGTTTTGGCAAAGGTAGTTTTTGATGAAGTTGAAGACCAATAAACTTGAAACTTATAACACATGTTCCCTATGATATGATCTTTCTAAATTATTGCCAAATTAGAGTTTTGACCCCAATTTCACGGTCAACTGAACATAGAAAATGATAGTGCAAGTTTCAGGTTAAAGTTTTTGGTCAAGGTAGTTTTTTATGAAGTTGATCTCCAATCAACTTAAAACTTGGTACACATGTGCCCTATGATATGATCTTTCTAATTTTAATGCCAAATTGGAGTTTTTATCCCAATTTCAGGGTCCACTGAACATAGAAAATGATAGTGCAAGTTTCAGGTTTAAGTTTTTGGTCAAGGAAGTTAATGATGAATTTGAAGTCCGAACAATTTGAAACTTAGAACACATGTTCCCTTTGATATGATCTTTCTAATTTTAATGCCAAATAAGACTTTTGACCCAAATTTTACAGTCCACTCAACATAGAAAATGATAGTGCGAGTGGGGCATCCGTGTACTATGGACACATTCTTGTTATTTTGGAATTTGCCTGACCAAGGAACGGTTTCAAATACTTATATCATGTTTCCCCATTTACTTTACATCTATTAAAAATATTTTGGCATTGTAAATGGTCATGCTCTTTTCGGCAACTTATAACGGGAAAGGTGTCCTTATTGATAGTGATGTCTAAGTAAACAAGTTGATTATATCTCAGTTAATATATAATTCTGAGCTTTCAGATGCTATGAATTCTTTGATAATTAATTAATTTTTATTTAAGATTTTGCTTAGTACCGGTCTGAGGAGTCGAGCTCTGTTCAGTTTGTTGTTAATATTTGTTGTTAGAAATCTAAATCATCGTCACATGTTGTGGTAGGGGTGAGCGCTCACAAATATGTTAAACCCTAATTCATCAGGAATTCTGAAATTCAAACATTTTAAAGATGTTAAAGTACGTATTAAATACATAATATGTAAGGGATATATATATAGGTTCAATAGAAGCCTCAACGTCAGTCTAACTCAGCTAAGGTAAAAGTTGCATGAGGGAGTTTGAACCTTTGTTCTATAAAATATCTTAAATCATGAATGGATATATTTCTTAAATTTGTACGAAATAAACCCCCCCCCCTCCCCCCCCCCCCCAAAAAAAAAACCAACAACTTGTCAATGCCATCGCTAATGATATCGATACATGCTGAAATTATTTTAAAAAACCTTACTTTTATTTAACGGTCCATGCCTTATTGACTCACATTCTCCACTTAGTGCTAGATTCAGTTTGATAACTGCCTAAAATATGAATTTGACAGAACAAATTATCAGATTTTCGATTTTTATTATGTTGAAAAATGTTTCAAGTTGACGTATACCTATACGAAAAGACGTATCTAAATAGTTTCAATTGTAAAATGATTGAACTGTGTTTATGCAGCAGCTTAACGACATTTTCCTGTGAATAAACTCATTACATACACCAAAATTGAAATATGTATCATTAAATTACATGTATGCTTGTTTTTCACGACATTTTATGCAATGGCCAAGGCCGTATTTAAAAAATCAAAATCTTTCTTCCAAAGATTAAAATCGTTACTTAAACATAGCCGATTTATGTTGAGAATAAATTTAGCTTTCTTAAATAAACTCATCATAGATACCAGGACTAAATAGATACCTTGGTCACAGCGTCAAACACTTCGTTAAATATTATATCTGTTACAGAGCAGTCAAGAATGTGTGCTATCTTGTTCCTCTAAAACTTTATTGTGGATATTGCAGTTCCTATGCTGAAATCAACCTGTGGAACTTGATGGTCAACGACATCGATGTCTGCAAGATTTCTTAGTAGGCATGTCATTAATGTTATATCAAAATTAGAAGACTGTACAGTTAATCCCTCTGAAAATATTTAGTCTCATATAAAATTCGTACCATTGTAACTTATTTGGGTACAGTTTATTATGCCCTTTTTTAAGTAGCTAATTGTACTGCGATTTAACTGAACATATGTATTTGATATGAAAAGAAACTCTGCGTTGGCAAATGACATTCCGAAAATTGTAAAATGAATATGTCACAACTGACCGTTGTGTCGACCCAGTGCTTACAAAGAGAAACTTGATCAACTATACCATCAAATATATAGTTGTTTAGTACTGTTGTAAAACAACCCATCAATTTTCCAAATGGCATGAATAATGCCTTTCCATCAATTAAGAGCCATTAACCTGTTAACGGATTTTTACAACAGTAACATAAGAGAACAAACTAGTCAAGACACATCTGCTGATTTTTAAGGAGCACCTCAGTTTTCACCCGGTTATTGGTTCATTTTAAGTTTTCTGTAAAGTGCGTGATGTGGCTGGTGCATATTTTCATTAATATAAAACTTATAAACGTATACACAAGCATCAAAAGCGTAATGCAGTTTTGAGAGGCTGGATTGACTCTCAAATTTAAATAGCAATAGTAACTGCTACTGTAAAAGGTTACAAATTTCTTTATATATTTTTGCTTTATTTATGTAATTTCAATAATTGTCTATTGATTGAATGTAAATTATATTGAAAATTATAACTTACTTGGTAGAAAAAGCGTGTTCCATTGGGTTGCGGTAATTGTTTTGTTCTGTTTCAGATATTTAAGTTTGGAATAGTTCTTTGTGATGGTTTTCTGTAATGTGTCTGGACAAAATTCCTGATCGAAGACATATCTAATAGCCGAACGTGATATATTTATCAAAAGCAGAGAAAGCTTCAAGTAATTTTCCCCTTCCACGGAAGTCAAATGTCTAGATGCTGTCATTCTGTAATAAATAAACAAAAACAAAACCTTTATCAGACTACAACTTACAACATTGACTATCTTTACTTAGTAGTTTATTTTAAACTGTAATTTTCATCCATTCTTCATTTTTTGGATACTGATAATATTTTCCTCTTCTTGATTGTATGAACGTACGTGGAAAGTAAAATGTAGGCTATGTTACAGTATACAATACAATGTTTCGTCGAAGGCTGGAGGGAAAGTCGATATTAAATCGTACAGCATGTACAGGCAATATAAAACAAAACAGCAGCATTATGTGTTTGAATTTGGCTTGATTTACATTTGTAATGTAAACAGCTGTTGTAATACAATGATAGATATACACATAAGAACCGAAATAGAAAATTGTTTTGCACCAACATTTGTAAACCAGGCTAGAATATTTGTTGGCTCCAAGTTTGTGATCAGAGTAATATATTAATGTTGTGTCGTTGTTCTCCTCTTATATTTAATGCGTTTCCCTCAGTTTTAGTTTGTGTCCACGATTTTGTTTTTTGTCCATGGAATAATGAGTTTTGAACTGCAGTATACTACTGTTGCCTTTATTTAATATAAAAATAAACAGCAGCGTTAATTTACTTGTTTTACATACACCATAAGAACAGTTGTGGTAATCAAAACATATACATACACATACACGGGGTAAAACATGTTATCGGATTAAAATTGCTTAGTAAATATATGCCATCTATGATTAGTTTATTTCATTGAAATGGTCATGTTTTATGGAATAGGTTTTTTTTTTATTTTTGTGAGTTGTTCCTTCAGTGATATTTACGTAGTTCTACATCTCTAGAAATGTTAGTCTGTTAAACATTGACGATTTATTTTTAGAACAAAAAAGGGTTTAATGAAATACCAAACTTCAAGCTATTTTCATAAAGGTGAAAGTGCATAAAGTATGACAAAATCAAACATTTATCAATATTTACAAATTCATTAAAAGAACGAGTGTTTTTATCATATTTCGGACTATACAAAGTAAACACTTCTTTTTGGGCTTTCTGTTTAAGATTGCTTTTATATATGTCAATAAAATCATCATTTATATCAGAACTGAACTTTGTAAGCCAGACGCATGTTCGTTTACAAAAGGCTCGTTAATGAATCTCGAATTTAAATGTCATTTTCTAAGCTGCAATTAAAGAAAAAAAATTATTCATTGTATGAGTCTCATCACCTTCATCGGGATCGGTGAAACTTAAAATGTTGAAGTGAAGACTGAATAGGACCTAAAACATAAAGAAACATATGAACAAAGGGACCTTAATATAGCAAAATCCATTGTCTGAAAGAATTAAATGTGTGCCATCAAATGGCTTAAATTGATGAATTAATAGGTGTGCTTCTGAAGAAAAACTGCTCCAATAGAATTATGAGGAAGACCGACTTTAAAGGACAATTCATCAGTGTTATGGTCATCGTCACGAATTTGAATGCTCGATTAAATATTTACATTTACGGTCTTAGATCTAAGAAAAAAATCATCGACTGTTGAAATACGAGAGTTTCCTATTTTCGGTTGTATGATTTTATGAATTGTTAACTTCACATTGCGGGTGATACATGCTTATCAGGCGACGCTTTCTTTTTCGTTGCATCTGGTCTTGATCCTTTTGTACATGGGATAGGCCAACATTTTTAATTGTTTATGTTTCTGCCTTATTGATTTATGTAGTTTGATAATTTATTAACTGCCCTTTGCTTTTTATCTTTTCTCACATTTATGTGAAAAAAAAACTATCGATCTCAAAGGCAAATTCAGTAGAGGAACTTCATCAAAACGCTATCAATCAACGGAAAAAGTGAGAAAAGACACACAACTATTATATACTTGATTTGTAAAGGCATTTTCAAAAGTTAAATCTAGATCTATAGCTAGCTAAACCGTGGCTAAACCTCTGGTAGGAAAGCTGCACCTTTACATATAAAGTTTTTCTGATTATTTGAGCCTTTTTGGGTTTTTTTGCTCTTTAAGTTTAAATGTCTTTTCTCGTTTATTAAATAACGGCAACAGTAGTAAACCGCTGTTTGAATTTCATAAATCAGTTGGAAAAATACAAATCCAGGTTACAAATTAAAACTGAGAGAAACACATCAAAATATAAGAGTTAACCTTTTCTGTAAAATTTGTAGGCTGCATATGTTATATATATATATGTTCCGGACCATATGAGTATTTGGACCATACGCGTATGGTCATGACCATATGGGTATATACTCATATGGTCCGACCATACGCGTATGATTGGACCATACGCGTATGGTCGGGGTAATTAAAAGGTTTACTTCTAGTTGTCACGTCATTAAAAAGACACTACCAAAGGTAATTTTATTATAGATCTATAAAAAAAATTAATAACAAGATAATAAGCAGTTTCACACAGTAAATTTCATCACTTGTCAAAACTACAGTATAAAAACATTTTTTTTGTTCATTTTTCGATGTGTTATTACGAGTGAATTGCAAAATGTCGACCTGGGAAGATAACTTCACAAAATATCTTAATGAACTGTTACATAAGAAATCAATTTTTTTACTATTATCTGACGTAAAAGTCGACAGGATAAAGAGTCTACTAATTTGCTTACTTTTGAAACTTTATATAATTAGCATTTAGTAAGAAGTGCAATATTCAGAATTTTTATACTAATACGTTTTTTGTTGTTAAAAAATGAATGACGTAACCGGCAAGGACCCTAGTTTAAATTTCAGTTTTCTGGTGACATGATGCACTGTAGTCTTGTTACGATATTGGAGATCTAGAGCTTTTAAAATCATCGTAGACACATCGGAATGACCCATGACCCAAGAAAAGCTATGGTACCGCATGGAAGTAAATGTCATCCTACGCATACAAGCAAGAATACCATTAGCAATGAAAAGTAGCTTTGGCATAATTATTTAATGCTATTTGAATTGTAAATAATACAATTGCATGAAAAATCATTTTTTTATAAAGTTTTCTAATGCATATTATTGAAAACCAAATACCTATATGGTCCAAATACTCATATGGTTCGGCCCGTCAATAACCAAACGAGAATAATACTCATATGGTCCGACCATATGAGTAAACGCATATGGTCATGACCATACGCGTATGGTCCAAATACTCATATGGTCCGGAACATATATATACAATTATGGTGTATTGAATATTTAACTAATGTTAACTGATTCATTCTGAAAAATACTAGACAACTTACATTAATTGCCAAAAGATATATGTTTTATTAAATTTTGCTTGGTAATTTGAATCGCAATTTTACGGAAGCCGATAAGGGCCATTCAAAAAAAATATTTTATGTCGTTATTACGACATAGCATGTCGTAATTTCGACATAACATGTCGTTATAACGACATCGATATGTCGTAATTTCGACATAACATGTCGTTAAAACGACATCGCTATGTCGTAATTTCGACATATCATGTCGTAATAACGACATCACTATGTCGTTTTAACGACACAGTGATGTCGTTTTAACGACATAGCTAACGACATAGCTATGTCGTAATAACGACATCGCTATATTTAAAAGAATATGTTTTATGATTGGCAAGAGACTAAATGACAAAGAAATTAACAATTATACGTCATCATAATGTCCCCGATAATTATAAAAGCCCCCGCATGGTCAGCTATAAAATAGGGAAGAAAGCTACCAGAGGGAGAGTCCCGGAAATGCTGTGTGGCAGACAGTGTATGATTCAATTATTAGCTCCCTTGGTAAAACTCCAATTTTCATATTTAATGTATTCTATTGTTAAATAATTTACATGAAGCTTAATAAGTATATATTTGTTAATTGCATAGCTTTTGCTATTTGAATTCATTGGTTAAAGATATTTATTTATATTGTAAAGTTTAATATTTGCATCGTCGCAAAATCTTTGGATACCTTCTTTGGATACCTTCAGTGAGAAACTTATATATGTTATAGATACCAATTTAGAATAACATGGCCCATAGTGCTAGAGCTGTGCATTGAGACAACGTCGTATAGATTAACAAGATACCGGTCGTAGAATAGATATGCAGTATGTTGGAAGAATGAAATGTGGTATTATTTCATACCGGTAATGAATAAGATTCTCTTATTGGATAAAAAGGGGTCACATGACATTTATTAACGATCAGTAATAAATTCCATCGGTCATTTACAGAACAATACGGACCAGAAAACCGGTCGTTAATGAACTTTTACATGATATGGACCGGTGGGGCGTGGTTTACGTCTGATATTGACCGTTGGGGCGTGGTTTCTCTGTTAATGACCGATGGGGCGTGGTTTCTCTGTTTAGAAAGATGTACCTTTTATAAAACATGTTCCTGTTTTTAATATTACATTTAAGTTGTTGAATTGTTAATTATATTTTTTTGTTAGTTGTTAAATCAAAGAGAACTTGATTAAGAATTTTTATACTGAAAAGTTGCACTAAAATGAATGGCAGTATTACTACGACTGGTCTTCACTCTTTGCTATAGAAATCGTACAACTACTCGAGTTCGCTTTAGGCGTTTTGAATTTATGAAAATTTTCCAAAACATGGTTTCTCAATGAAATAAACATAATAGTTCTTGAAAAACTTGTCATTATCGTGATACATGGACTGCCCGTAGGACAGTGGTATTGACTGCGACAGCGATAATGACCTCGCCTTCGGCTCAGTCATCATCACTATCTTAGTCAATACCACTGTCCTGTGGGCAGTCCATATATCACGATAATGAACAGTTTTTCAAGAACTATTATATAATTATTAAAGGATTGAAATTGTACTACCAGGTCAAGCCAAGCTTTCCATCTCCCTTTAAATAAGCGCAAACTATACATGGCTTCTTGGTATAAGGGTGTATTGAAGTATTAATAGCTCTATTTCTACTTTCAAACGTTGGGCACGCGCGATGTTCCAACAACCCCTAGGATTAAAAACAGAATCTTCGAAATTTCATCCGCAAAACAAAATAAAAATGTTAGAAAACACGAACCAATATTAAAACAAATTCAATATATGTTTTGAATTATGTTTTTACAGCTCTTGATCATCTCCTAAGTAATATCTAGTATATTTGAGGATTAAAAAAAGGAAGCTATGTGGAAAAAACGGATGTCCCCATCCAACGTTACATTTATGAAAAACTGTTTTAACTCTTATGTATAGTGATCCTATTTCTTATTCTCTGATCTTCTTTGTGGCGTTAAAGCCGTTATTTTACCAAATTCCATTTGACTCGACTGCATATTATAGTAGAAAATGAATAAAAATAGTAAGACAATAATAATACCTAACAAAAGTACAAATATTTGCCTTATGTGAGTTCAAATATTGCTGATTCAATAGCATCTTCTCTACACAGTCGTTTTTAAAACGGTAGCCATTTTGTCTAAGTTGATATTTCATTTTTCAAAGCAGTTAAGGCATATTTTTTTTATAATTGATCAAAACAAAAATTAGATATACGAAGAGTAAAAGATGCCAAGATTCTTTCCTTATTAACAACATATTTGGGTCTTAAAGGAATAAAATGCTTCCATACATTACAAAACGGTAGCCAATTTTTCCAAATGTCTGAAAACGTCTAAAATCCTAAAGACGCTAATTTCCGACGTTAAATGTGCTAAAGTTTCAATTAAATGTTTATGATAATTAAAACAAATCTTGTTATGAAATTTGGAGAAAGATGTTAATGATTGCTGCCGGAAAAAAAGTGTATGTTGCTAAAGACTCCGCCCGGGGAAATAGGTTCGACACAGGTTAAATTTTGCAATTTTTATTATTTGTATAGCTTTTAACGATTTATTTAAAAGAATTTGGAAATGGGGGAAAAATCCCATTTTATAAAATAAATTGAAATTTGAATATTGTTATTCTTTTACTTTTCTACATTGGCTAGAGGTATAGGGGGAGGGTTGAGATCTCATAAACATGTTTAACCCCGCCGCAATTTTGCGTTTGTCCCAAGTCAGGAGCCTCTGGCCTTTGTTAGTCTTGTATGAATTTAAATTTTAGTTTCTTGTGTATAATTCGGAGTTTAGTATGACGTCAATTATCACTGTACTATTATGCATATTTTTAGGGGCCAGCTGAAGGACACCTACGGGTGCGGGAATTCTCGCTACATTGAAGACCCATTGGTTGCCTTCGGCTGTTATCTGCTCTATGGTCGGGTGGTTGTCGCTTTGACATATTCACCATTTCGTTTCTCAATTTTATCATTTAAAGTCGTCACTTCAGTTAGGTGCAATCACCAATATCAAAACACTTAATACCAGTTCACGGAATGTTTTACTTCGCGATTTGTCCTGCTATTTCGTGATGAAATTAATTCCTGTACTAGCGAAGCCGGAACTTTTCCTCAATATAAACTTGTGCATGAAATGGAGGTAGTTGAAAGACGAATCCCAAACAGCAACGAAAACAGTTTCATCGAAATAAAAAAAACAACCGGAATTATATTTTCATTTGCCGTTTTCGCGGACGACCCAGGAGTAGATTACTATATTTTAAAATGTATATACCTGAATCTGAAGATGACTTGGGAAATAATTCTCAAGCCAAGGTTCAAGTAATTGAAGGGGTGTATTTCGACAACTTATGTGTCAGGGAAAATACAATTCTGTTCAAATTTAACCAAGGGTAAAAATGTTCGATTTACTTGCAGAGTGTCAGATATTTTTGTATTGGCCAGGGGATGAATTAAGATATAGAAATTTTACAATGACAGATGATATGCAACTTCAAAGTTAAACATCCTATGATAAAAAAAAATATGAAAACCGTATACATGTACTTCCGTCCCATCTTTCCTTCCCACATAACTTGCGACAGTACTGCATTTTAAGTTGAAATAACTTAAAGGGTAAACATTATTATATCGATTTCCACAACTCGATGTAATTTTTTGATAAAATGACATCACAAAACGAACAGAACCAGAATCAACCAACAATATAAAAAACCGAATAAAACTTGAAAAATTTAATCGAAGTCAAAGACCCTCTTCGACGTCGCATTTTAAGTGTAACGTGTTGTAGGCATAAGAGCATTTGCTACTTTAATTCATCTTTATTACAAGAAGCCAAGTAGTATGCGCTTATTTTGAGGGAAATGGGATGCTTAGCTGGCAAGTTAGGCTAGCTTATTCACATGGTATTATCTACCTATTCTGTCTGTACAGCTGTTTACCAAGCATTAATTTAACAACCTCAACTGCTTTTTATAAAATATATAAGTTTCTCACTGAAGGTATTCAAAGAAGGTATCCAAAGATTTTGCGACGATGCAAATATTAAACTTTACAATATAAATAAATATCTTTAACCAATGAATTCAAATAGCAAAAGCTATGCAATTAACAAATATATACTTATTAAGCTTCATGTAAATTATTTAACAATAAAATGCATTAAATATGAAATTTGGAGTTTTACCAAGGGAGCTAATAATTGAATAATAACACTGTCTGCAACACAGCATTTTGGGGACTCTCCCTCTGATATCTTTCCTCCCTCTTTTATAGCTGACTATGCGGGGGCTTTTCTAATTATTGGGGGCATTATGATGACGTATAGCTGTTAATATTATCTGTGTCCTTTAGTCTCTTGGCAATCATAAAACATATTCTTTTATATATAGCGGTGTCGTTATTACGACATGATATGTCGAAATTACGACATAGCGATGTCGTTATAACGACATAGTGATGTCGTTATTACGACATGATATGTCGAAATTACGACATAGCGATGTCGTTATAACGACATGTTATGTCGAAATTACGACATAGCGATGTCGTAATAACGACATGTTATGTCGAAATTACGACATAAAATATTTTTTTTGAATGGCCCTTATCGGCTTCAGTACAATTTAAACCTCAAAAGAGCTAAATTCACTAACTTCGATTTTAAGGAAAATATTGGGAACAAATTACACTACTCTGTTGACCAGTTAAAAATGTTAAACTCCCTAAAAGCTCTTTAAATTGTGCGAAAATTGTGCTTTACTCGTTTTTCTTTAAATTCTTTCATACAAAAGTTTAATCCTGCTTACTATGATGAGTTTATTAACACCAACACATTTTAATTAGTGTCATCATTGCTGCCTTTTTAATATACTATAGAAATTTCAGCTCATTTCTTATGTTTGCTGCACAGTTTGTCTAGGATTTGTCTGTTTCTTTTTCAAAGACATAAATATTTCCCTATTGTTGACAGTCGCATGATGAACTTCCAGTGCAAAGAATGCAAGGATCTAGTCATATGGAGAGATATATTTTAAAATCTGGTGTTTAAAGTCTACATGCTGTACTCACCTTTGATTCAGAACACACAACAAAATGATTTCGGGAATATCAATCTACAATCATTGCCCCGTGCAACAAGAATTATTTTTTTCGTTGTTCACAAATATAGTCCATAGTGCTGACAGTGGGCTACTTGCCATTAATTTTTATACCCTTCCAAATTTATTTCTCCATGTTTAATGCCTCAAATTGCAAGTAGGGGGTTGAAATTACAATTAAAAAAAAAATTTGGGTCCAGAATTTTAAAGGAAAGTAGTGATTTGGTCCAGCTGAAAAAGGTTGAAAATTAGCACTTCGGAAGCTGTCAAAAGATTTTAAGACGCCCTAAACATACAATTGTCCCTATTTTGAGTTAGAGCCGATGAAGTTTTCTATTATTTTGATATAATTTGTCCCAAAAGTAGTACAAGACACTGTAAAAGTTTCTTTGAGAAAGCGCAGGTGGGATATTTTTTATTTTCATTTATGTTCTAAAAGAAATGCACTACGAAATAATTGTGTTCTCGGACCAGAACAGTCAATCGTTTGTAAAGAATCCTTTCTGTGCACAACACAAACTATGAATTTACGGAAATCGTATCTTTATTGCAGATAATGAAAAAGTAGGTCACACATTTTTTTATAAATACAACACAAATAAACTTTTAATGCTCTAGTAAGTATTGATTTAAATTATTTATTTAAAACAGCGTTACAACAACATTTAAAAAAAAATGTTAAATACTTTGTGTTATTCAAATGTTTATTATGAGACATCTACTTGAAGAATAATTCTTTTACTAGCCGTTATATTAACATTCTAAAAAAAATGTATTTCCGTATGTTTGTTTAGAATTGCATGAATTCAAATCTCCAGAAAAAAAACATAAATACTATTATCACAGAGGCTTTTTGACTATGATTTACTAATGAAAAACTCACGTAGATTTGATTTATGTTTTGAGTCAATTAATGGAACTCACTGCTTTCTCTCCATGATTAACATATATTAGAAATAATTTCATAGGTCCTAGCTGAACTTCATGGCGAAAAACGGTCGATAAGATTATTTACTTTCATTTTCACCATCTAATAAAATATGTATAGTCTTTACTTCCTTTGTAAAAATACACATATTTTTCAATGAATGTTTGTTAAATTCGGGACAAAACAAATTTAATATGATTCTAAATAGAAGATTCTATCGAAATATGGAAATTTAGACTGTAATAATTGGCGGAGAGAAAATATAAGAGGGAATGCTAAATATTTTTATTTTGTCTTTGTCTATGGATAAACCCCTAACAAATTGGTTCGAAGGAATTAATCAATGCAAAATTCCTGGTATTCTTCTAACTCGATGCATCGTATTTTCAACCCAATTTCGTATTTGACTAACCCCTAAAACAAACATTCCAATCATCATAATATATATTGTTCAATGGTGTAGTCCAAGAGGTCACATTTCTTTAACCTTGAGCCAACAATTGTGGTTGTGATAGACTGAACTCGATAACTTTGATGAATACAAAAACAAAAGGGTAAATGTGCAAAAAAATATGTAATTGCAATGAGACGTTTATTTTTGCTAGAAAGCTTAGATGTCAATTGTATTATATAAAACTTTTTTTCTCGATTTTCACTGTAAATAAATGAGTTGTCGTTGTTTTTCTAATATTTTCAATAACTTTTTCAGTTTCGCTTGCATTGCAGAATTTGTTTTCATATAAAATTCGAACATGAAAGTATATTTTTTTTTTAACTTTAATTCAAATAATTCATAAAATCACAACAATTATGTTATTATCATATCTGTGCATGTGAAACATTCCACACTTTTGTAGAAACAAAGTATCTAGATCTGCTAGTCAATACAGTCTCACAAGCTTTGGTGGAAAATTCAATACATCTTAAGGCTAATGCATATCAAAGTATTAGTTTTTATAGTTCCAATTAACTCTTTGACAACGTTACAATGTACACCATCACACTACTGTCAAGTGTGTGAACTGGAAATTGTTATGAAGAATATTATCTCTTCAAAGCAACTAGATATTGTTAAGATATATTCGAACACCAAACATTATCACTACGAATGACAAAAACAACCAAATATATGATACATTCTGATCATTGCTACCAGATTGATTTATTGACCGTAAAATTAGAATAATTTCTCTGTATCCATTTTCCTCTGCATAAAACAATGGTACTTGCCCATGTTTATCTGGTTGATCTACCAATGCCTTATATCTACACAATAAGCTTACAATTTCCTGGTTACCAGCTCGACAACCGACATGTAACGGGGTCCGCTTATCTGATTTACCTCTGTTTATGTCTGCACCGTTCTTTATAAGAAATTCTGCTATTTCTGTAAGATTATTATAACTTGCCAAATGAAGGGGCGTGGAACCATTTTTATTGCTGTCGTTGACATGTGCGCCATTATCAAGTAGAATTTTCACAATATCTATATGATTTTCATGTGAAGCAAAATGTAATGGCCTAGAGCCAGAAAAGGTTCCATTGTTTACTACAGCTTTTGCGCCATGGTTAAGTAAAAGTTCAACTATATTTGTATGACCTTCGTGTGATGCTACATGAAGTGGTGTTAAGCCAAGATAGTCCACCCCATTTATTGGTAATCCTTGTCGAATCAACGCTTTTGCCGACTCGTAATTTCCATCGTGACACATAGCATGCAGTGCTGTTAGGATTCCAACGTCTGTAAGATGTAAATAAATAATAGATATATAATAGTATTGGTTACATTTGTGCACCTTCCTTGTATATTATCAAAATTCGGATCTACTGTTCACTTCAGTCATTAGTTATTCTGTTCGAGTTCAAAGGTCTAATGGGATATGGTAAGAGAAACTTCATCATTGGTTAAAGCGTCTTCGTGCTTTCTTTTTAGGTCCACTTGTCGAAATCTACATTTTGGACGTTTTCATTTTAAAATCTATTTTGTGAATGATGTGGCAGTTTGATTGTCCCTTCGTTTGTTTGTAATACTTGTTGTGATGACAGTATGGTAAATTTAAAATGTTCAGGGATAACATTATCTGAATCAATGAAGAAACCAAGATTTCTTTCAATACTAGCATCATCATTGAAGGCAAGAACCAAATGCAATGATGATGCTACATGAAGTGGTGTTAATCAAAGATAGTCCACACCATTTACTGTAATCCTTGTCATATCAACGCTTTTGCCGACTGGTAATTTCCCTCGTGACACTTCAATATTATAAAATAATAATTAACGATTTAAGGGAATGGTAGATCCGAATTTTGATAATATTGAAGTGACAATATTGAAAAGACGGACGAAACATACCAGAGGGACTTCTTGAAGGACCAAAAATAAAGGCAACTGATAAATTTCAATTTTGAACTCAACTTTAATACTGTCTACCCTTAACAGATATTATAATTGAGAAAAGGCATTGAGAAAACTTTGTGATAGTATCAATCGATCATTTTTTCTCATGACCAGTGGTCAAGAGAGATTGTACAATAACAGAGACAAATGCACTGGTAATGCACAACAGAGTAATCAACATTATAACATAAAATGAAAACCTACCATTCATATTGTAAACTGATCAAACTTGAGAGTCATTCATTGCATTTTTTTAAATAGAAAAAAACTAAATTGTGTGTTTTATTTCGAATAATGAAAGACCAAGACTAAAGAAAGACAACAGTGATGATGTCAATTTTGAACTAAACTTCAATACTCTCCATCCTAAACAGATATAATAATTAGAAAGGCATTGGGAAAACCTTTTTTTTAGCTATTGCTGGAGACGCTTGTCCGTCTACCAGCCGTGCTTCAAAAATAGATTGAAAAAAAACTGTTAAAAATCATGTAAGTGAGAAGTATTTGGAGAACAATTACTCCGTAAATGGACTAGTCTGACAAATTGGTTGAAATGGAGGATATAGAGATGCATACTAAACATTATTTTACTAGTTTCATTTTCAAGTAAGCTCCTTACTTGTAACAGTATAAAATTGCTTTATCATTCAATATTTGTGATTATTCTGATTAAAGGTGTTACCATTCTACATGTATATGCAATTATACTTTACGAATCTTCTGCAATTGTTTATCATCTGTTTGTCTCATACAATCATTATCACATATCATTTTTTTGTAATTAATGGGTTCTCCGAACAATTGAATGTCATTTTGTCTTGGGACAACATTACAAAAACTTACGTTTATCAAAGCTTAATGTTGCATGCTTTATTGACTCACAGTCTATGCCAAGTGCTGGATTTAGTTTGATTATGGCCTGAAAGAAGAACATAACTTTTCCGTGACAAACCTTTTGTTCTAATATACTCTAGAGACTATATATATACACATATCAGTCTATAAATATATATTATGAAAGAAAATATGCGGCATGACTGCAAATGAAACAACTCTCATCAAGAAACCAAAATAACACATACATTAACAACTATATGTCACCGTACGGCCTTCAACAATGAGCAAAGACCATATTGCATTGTCAGCTTTTAAAGGCCGCGAAATGATATGGTAAAACAATTCAAACGAAAAATACTAATGGCCTTATTTATGTACAATTATTGAAAGAAAAACAAATATGAAACACATTAACAAACAACAACCACTGAATTACAGGCTCCTGACTTGGGATAGGCACATACACACATAATGTGGCGGGGTGAAACATGTTAGCGAGATCCAAATCATCCCTTAACATAGGACAGTGGTATAACAGTACAACATACGAACGAACCATAAAAATCAGTTGAAAAAGGTTTAACTCAGATGGATAAATATACAAGTGGACGTGGACGGGTATTTGTACATTCCAAGTTCCAACAACAAAAAGACACAAGGTACAGATCTGAGAATACTCGCAGTTAACTGACAGATAGTTCAAAGCCACCAATAACTAATAAAAAAATCATGCATATCAGACTAAATTATCAATCCGTACACATTCAACTTCCAATGGATTAAGTGTTAATTAAAGACGTCATAAACAGTCAGAGTAAAACATGACCTTGTGCCATGCCAAGATACAGGTATCGACAGATTCTGGATCCGTGAATGTGTATATGTTTATAAAATGCAAGTACTACTTAGTTTGCTTTTAATTTACTGATAACAAAATCAATATGTATACCAATAAAAACAATATTCAAGATCTTACAGTGTTGAATTGGTAACCTTTTAGAATAAGTTTATCTAAAGAATCGACAAATTTACCAGGATCGTTTCTAAATTTTCGGTCACAGTTAACAACATTTCCGTAAAACTGAGGATGTACAACTAATCTTCCACACCAAATCTTTATATCTATGGAAAAATTTAGTAAAGGTTTTAAGTAAGCTAGGGTAACGAATTCCCTGGCTTAATAATCTACCAGTAATACATAGATTACGTTCGTACAAACAAGTCTGCTATATATCTGATTATATAAATTTACATAGATAAACACAAACAAAAAAGTCAAAGATAAATGAAATAAATAAGGCACTTTCGCTAAAAGTGTTTGCTTGTTATAATCACTTTTTGTTTATTGTTCAAACATAAATAAGGTGTAGCAAGAGTTTTCTCGTTTAAAATCTGTTTCCTTTTTGCATTTTTTTTTATCTTCTTTTTTAATTAAATGATAAATGACAAGTTATGATTATTTTTAGACAATAACAGTACATGTAGAGCATACTGATTTACACAAATGAATAATTCTTCTTTGGGAGTTTCAGGTGTCAATCAAGACCGTATTCATCTACCATTGTGTGCTATAGAATTCGACAATCTTTGAAGGAAGAAACGTTTAACAAAAGTTTTATCTGGACCATCAAGATTTTAGCGATGTAGAAAATGTGTGACATATGATCATGAATTAAAGCTTCATGAAGAGTACTACAAGTTAAACTGCTTTCCAATTTGAAATACCACAGCTTTTGGTGGATTCTTGTTTAATCTTAATGTGTAGTGGTGAAGTTTAAGGATATTGTTTTTCGTGTCACTATTATTGTCTCGGTGATAATGACAGCGTCTTTCTTGAATTGAAAATTTTCTTTATTGGAAATTTGAAAATTCTAGAATGAATAAATAGTGAAATAAACTACATGAAGATACTTTCGATTCTCTCTTTTGTCTACTTGAAAGGTTCAATATGTTTTTTAGTTTTCCTCCTCTTTTCACTTTAGGGAAAGTTTCACCAAAAATATAGCCAGGCGGTTATCTAGAATAAGATTAATTGGAAATAATTCTACTCAGAATATACCAACCTTTGTCAATGCTTCAAATATTTCGTTGAATGTTTGATCTGATATAGAGGAGTAATTATCTATATGAACCAACTTGTTTCTGTAAAACTTTATGGTAGATACAGCCGTTCCTTTGCTGAAGTCAATGTTATAGTTAGCTAGTGATGTCATGCTATCGACTTTGATGTTGGTTATGTTGTTTAGTAGGAATATCAAAAGGGTCATATCTAGGTTAGAGGACTGTAGTTCTAATCCACCTTCAAACAAGATATTTACATTTATTAGTCAAACACAGAAATAGGTCTATAACCTTACACCCCAGCTCTATTGTTATACTTCATAGTTTCTATTTTTGAAACACGTGTAAATTGAATAGATCTATTGTTACGAATAACAATGGATTTTGACAACAGGCTGTGACAAGCGGGGTTTCTGGAAACCCCTGCTTCTACATCCCGCAAACAAAGTCCATTGTTATTCGTAACAATAGAAATTGATTATTCTTTAAATAGCATGAACACAAGAAATTACCTACAGTGTTCACTACAAATTGTTTCAAGATATCAAAAAAAAACATTTAAGGAAATTCAAATAGCGAAAAAAAATTAAGCATTTTGTTCAAATAAAAAAAATCCTTCAATTACTTCTTTGCTGAAAGTATTTTTTTTATCCCAGTCATATGTTTCTATTATAAAAAAAAAGGGGGGATTCTGACTCTCGACCAACACCCCCCCCCCCGTTATTCAGTGACCGTTCCGGGGTAGGGGTTCCGCGGGTTGGACCAGATTTAAAAGATCAGTGTATTTGACTTTTTTGAACCCCGGCCCCTTTCTTTTGAGTTGGGAACCCCAGCTGGATCAGCCCCTCTTCTGCAAAAGAGAGAGTTACGAAATATTAAATCTGTATCTTTGTATGCTGAGCGTGCCTTGAAGTCGGGTTTCTATTGCAGACACACTTATCCCTTTGTAGGTCCGAATATGAATGTTTATTCATTCTCGAGAAGAGGGGGGGGCTTTTTTTTCCCATAAAACCGTAAGATAGAAAATATAGTTAATAATAAATATGATTACCTTTATTCAACTGATACAGGTAAGTACTTTGGGTTATAATATTGCCTTTATCTTTTAAATAAATCTCATCTACCAAATCCAACGCTTGCTAAGAAATGTCGTCCGTCACATACCCTTCCATATTGACAACTGAATACAAGGAGCATGACGTATTTTTTGTTTTTAATATGAATACACGATACGGTCAACCTTGACCTGCTGATCCATATCAACCCAAGGATTTATTTGGAATATGCAAAACAACCTTGACATTGGTAAAACATACTCACTTGTCAAAGTGTGAACGAAGATAACCAAAAAAGGTTACTAGTAGGTTTTCATGTAATAACAAAAAAATCTTATAAATCATGGTTTGATATTGTCAATAAAATATATGCTATGGTTTTTTTTTTTTCATTTGATAATCAATGTTAACAATATAGAGTTTAGAATGGGGTGTAAGTTAGTTATACACCTAGGGATACGGCATGTCTGGATAAGAAACCCCTACGGCCTCCGGCCGACGGGGTTTCTTATCCAGACATACCTTTCCCTCGGTGTATAACTATTTCTGATAGGGTGTCAATGAACAATATGTTATCTACAAAAATATGGTTCGTCGATACAAATGCAAGTTAAATGCCTTAAATTATGTATTTCGCGAAAAGATGTATTTGTTTTATTAACTTATACGCTGGTAAGTATTATCACAATGATGAATATGTTTACTCCCCAACATATATATTTGTAGGGTTTATTATATTGAGGTTTCGGTCCGTTTTCGTTGCATCCTTATTTAACGTTGTTAGTTTTTTTTTAATGTCTGAAGCCAAAATCATGCTCAAATTTTTAAAAGACAAAATATAATTTGAAAATTTACTATTACCCATCGTGCCAGTATTTTTCCTGTCTTGATTCGCATCTCGGTCTATAAAAGAGAACCTTACCACATCGATGCAAATGGTCTCATCTTGTTAGGAATTTATGCAAGTCTTTATCTGTTTGTTTTTCTTGGTTTGTATTCTAGTGTTATTAATGAATTTACACATTCAGAACAACGATCGATAACCCATTTAAAACTTTTATATTCACTACACACTGCCATATTTAAAGTAAGCTAAATGTCATAAAATATGATATGTGAAATGCATATTTGAAATCTGAACGTACTTGGTAGATTAAGCGATGCCCATTGTGTTGCACTGATCTTGCCGTTCCTCTTTAGTGATAAAAGTTTATTCCAAATTTTGCATTTGGAGATCGCTGTCTTTAGTGTATCTGGGTATAACGCTTGGTCAACAGTCTTTTCAATAGCTGACTGTGATACTTTATACAAAAGATGCATTAGCTTCAAATAATTGTTCTCCTCCTTGGAAGTCAAATGTTTAGATAATGGCATTCTGTAAGACAAAATGTAAAAGGGATAGATTATACAAAACAATTATCTGTATTGTTGAATTTGTATACCAGCACCTTTTGTTGCAAGCTTACTTGATGAATGTACTTTAGGAAATATCTTCGTGGTATCATCGATTAACACGATGAATTGACTTCTTTAGTATACATAATCCGTACGGCTTTCAATCATTATTTATATACGTAATCGATGCATTTATGGATGAAAAACTTTAATTATTAAAAATATTACCATTATGTGAAAAATCGGAACATAACTTTTGTATTTGATTAACTACGCATTTTTCTATTTTTCTTTCAAAGAAATTAATTTTTAGTTTTAATATTCCAACAAATTGTCAGTTTTTACTAAATTTGTCATATAGTACAAATCATCTGAATAAAATGATGTTTTAGACTTTTCTGAAATTATTTCAGGTTACTAAAAAATTAGAGTTTAATATAACTTAATTACTGAACTCACTTTTATGAATGGTACTTCTTTAATACGGGAATAGCAATGCGGATATTGTGTTATTTAAGTTTTACGTATTTTGGAAATATTTAAAGTAAAAGATAGTACCTTCTCATGACAACCTCTGATTCCTTTTCTGGCGTTGGCTCTATATATTGTCTGTTGGTTTTCGTTTGCTTTTGCTTTTTTAAATTGGTTTAGATTTTCCAATATTTTGACCGCGAGAATCACTAAAAAGACATGTATTGTCAAAATGCGTACATGATCCTGTAAAATTTGTACCATTCATGCTACCAGTGTCCTAGGTTATGCGCGTCTTGAACTTACACTTTGCTCAAGCAAGAATTCGGAAGCAGTTACACCATAATGTTAAGTAAGTAAAAAGGGAATGAGAATGATGACAACAATAGAAAAACATATGCAATTCATTGATAAAAATACCAGTTGAGGTGAAGACTAATTGATTGAATATGTTGAACATGTTGATTAAAAGTTATCGTAAAAAAGGGAAGTAAGTAGAACGCCAAAAAATAAGAGAAAGGGGTAAAATCACACAGTGTTTTAAATTACTTATTATGCAAAATATAGAATATAGTCACACTTTATGTTAAACTTAATGATAATTTCAGGAAATCAAATTCATTCATAAAAGAAAATACAAGGAGCTGAAGGTGGTTATGTTAATTTGCTATCGCAGTAACTCAATATCGAAGTGTACCAGTCTGGTGTTTTGCTTTGGGTATACATTCCATAATTTCCTCCTCTTGTGTTATTTGGAAAACAGATCATTTTATTAATTTTATTTCAAACGATAATTATATGATTCTCTTTCAAGCTTTTGTTGTCTAGTCAGTTCATATTTGATATTAATTTTCTTCTAATTTCACAAACAGTGGCACTATTCTAATTTAAGGTTGCAACTTTCTTAGATATATAGGTCCGTTTTGGTTTTAATACCACAAGTTGGTAATACTTTCATTTAACAGCTTTTTGTCGCAATCTGCCTAATCTATATATAAAGATAATTTCCAACAACACTCATAGAAACGAATTACCTAATACATCATTTACCTTTAATAAGATGTCACATTTATGGCCTCAAATAACTTATATTTGTGCAATAAATTCTTTTGTATGGCAAAGCATATAAAATCTTTTACGAGAAGCATATTTATTTTATTGATTTTTAAAATATATTTTTATGATAGATGTTTTAAGATATTTATGCTGTTATAAATCTTTCAATGGGTATGTCGTATCAACTGTGAAAATAATTTAGTATAACCCAGTTAAATGATATTACTCTGCATATTATACTTTGTTTTCAAACTATGTATGTTTCCGAAAACTCAGTCACAGCTGTCTTAGCCGTATGTTGCACAACTTTTGGGAATTTTGGGTCCTCAATGCTCTTCAACTTTGTACTTGTTTGGCTTCACAACTATTTTGATCGGAGCGTCACTGATGAGTCTTCTGTTACTAAAAGCATGAACAGTATATGTTTGTAAAGTTGATTTATAGATGATACATTGATGAGTTGTAACACATTTATGCAGATGAAAAAGCAATAATAGAACATGTGTGTTTTTCCATCAAAGTTTACCCTTGACTTAAAATTGATTACAGTTTACTTTCAATTAATGTACAGTATGGGGATCATCAGTAAGTTTGCAGTTCTATAGATTTTGACTTGATTTATAACGATTGTATTTCTTTAACATTGGTTTTTTTAAAAACTTTTTTGAAAGTCACGAACTTATTAACTGCAGTATAAAATAACAGAAATGAAACAGTGAACGTAACGTTAAATTGAACTTGAGAAATCTTAGGATGTTGTCTTCGGATCCGAGTTTTAATTTTATTACTTTTTATTTTAATTTTTATGGTTGATAGAAATAAAATTGACAATATCGATCTGTATAACAAAAGAATTACCTTGAGGAATAGTAATCCACCAACAATCGTTGATACGACTTTAGAAATAAAAGGCTGATTGGGAACATACAATCGATTAAATACAGACCTTATACATGTTATACACGGGTTATTTATTTATTCTAAAACGTAACACAAGCTATAAATCTTACTGAAATTATATCTATTGCAGCCTATTACGTAATGGTTCATATATTTTGTTTTATCAAGTATTGATTTAACATTATTTACAGCTCGAAAAAAATCGAAAAAGAAATAAAAAGAGATGTCACTATACAAAATTAATGTTTACTGATAGAACATATCATCAAAATACATTTGTGTATTGCATAAATCAAATGGAATATTTCAGTCAGGAAAATTGCTTTTGTTATCTTATGGTTCGTTTCTGTGTGTGTTGCATTTTAGTGTTTTTGTTGCGTCGTTGTTCTCCTCTTATATGTGTTTCCGTCAGTTTGTTACACATATTTGTTTTTTCTCAATCGATTTATGAATTTCGAACAGCGTTATACTACTGTTGTCTTATTTGGTACACTCCATGGATTTCTCTGAATCAAAATATTGCATTTACAATAACATGAATAATAAATATGTAAAAATATTATGAACTACGTCAGGAGCCTGTAATTCAGTGGTTGTAGTTTGTTTTTGTTATATATTTGAATTTGGTTCATTTTTTTTGTACTTAAAATATACCGTTAGTTTTCTCATTTGAATTGTTTTACATTTGTATTTTCGGGGCATTTTATATCTGACTATGCGGTATGGGTTTGCTCATTGTTGAGGGCCGTATGGTGACCTACAGTTGTTAATTTCTGTGTCATTTTGACCTAGTACCTTTTACGTATCTATAAATTCCCTGGATTTCAAATGTTTTAGTCTGAGCGTTCCTCATGGAGTTACAAATTTAAAAAAAAGGAAACAGAATTCATAAACTGTTATTTTCATTAAAAATATAAAACTAGAAGATATAGTATCATTGCCATGGAAACAGATGTTCTCTAAAGCTCAAATGAAGTGGATTAAAGCAATTAAAGGACAACGTACGGCCCTAAACAATGAAAAAAATACCTGACTTTGGACAGCCATATACAGAATAGGATGGGATTTAACATGTTTGTAAACACTCAACCCTATCATAACCTGATACAGTAGTGTAAGAACACTACATAAAAGAACAAACGATAACAATCTGTTGAAAAATGCACATGTTTTTCTCTGATTGTTTATGACGCCCTTATACTAAATCCATATGATGTGTACTGGTTGATAATTTAGTCTTAGATGCATTATTTCTTATTAGATGTTATTTGCTTAGAACTTGCTGTCAGTTATTGCGAGTTCTCCTATATCTGTACTTAAGTGTCTTTTTGTTGTTGGGATATACAAATACCTGTCCACGTACTCAGTTATTTTGTTATGTGTATTTCAAATTGCATCCATCTGATGAGTTAAACCGTTTTTTAATGATTAATATAGTTCGTTTTATATGTTTAAATTGCACTGTTGCAACCCTTTCCCAGGTAACGGGAAGGGTTGGGATCTCGCCAACATGTTTAACCCCGCCACATTCTGTATGTACATGTATGTGTCTGTTCTAAGTCAGGAGCCTGTTATTCAGTGGTTGTAGTTTGTTCATGTGTTATATATTTGAATTTGGTTAATTTTTTTGTACTTAAAATATGCCGTTAGACTTCTCATTTTAGATGTTTTACATTTGTCATTTCGGGGCCTTTTATATCTGACTATGCGGTATGGGTTTGCTCATTGTTGAAGGTCGTATGGTGACCTACAGTTGTTAATTTCTGTGTCATTTTGTAAAGATTTGTCTTTTTGGCAATCATACCAACCTCCTGTTTTATACTTACTCATTAAATATACACAAAGAAATCAATCATTTGTCCATAAAATAATTGTAATTTTTACGGACACTATTTGTTCTTCACATGAACTTTTTGATGCAATTTTACAAAAATTATGAGACGAAAGACATTTGATTGTTATTAAAAATTTGATAGATATAAGTAAACAGTTTTCGAAAAGGTATTATTACATTCTAATGGTTTAGAATTTTAATTTCGGCCTAATTTTAGACAACTATGTGATTTCTTTACTCCCTTTTGCAATATTTTATTGAAAATAAATGCAGATACACCGAGAAGAAATTATATTTAACCAGTTTAACTCCTGGATATCAAATCTATGGAAGATTCTGATTATATACATATGTACCAAGGACTTTATATCCCTGTGATAATCTTACATACTTATATGACACAAACAATAAGCTTATTTTGTAAGAAAGCAATGAAAACACGCTTATTTATTTTTGTAAACTAAGAGGACAGATTTTCTTTTTTCTGCACTATTGAAGCGAGATTTTTCATTTTCATTAAAGGAAGGGACTGATTATTCATTTTCGAAACTATATTTATAATTCGAAAACATACAATTTTTAAATGATTTGTTTATTATAAATATTACATGTACACAATGTATAGTCAAGTCATTATGTACCAATTAATCAGAAGGAATCCTCCGCCTCTGCAGAAATGAATTTCAATATTCCGAACTACATATACATGTATAGCCTGCATGTTGTAACTAGGGTCTTTCAAAGGTATTGGCAAACATGTTTTTTTTTCTAAGGGTTTTGGAACCAAGAAGCTTAGAGCTATAGATCAAATGATACAAAATCATGCTTTCTGGGTGTTTCCAAGACCAATCTGAAAATACAAGTTCTGTTTTAATAATTTTTTGACAATATTTTGGTCTCAAAGCATAATGTATAGATTCAGTGTCAGACTTTTTGAAAAAATATGATTTTTTGAAAAATATGGTGCCATCTCATACTTTCGATTAAACCTGCTGGTTTATTTATTTTCAATACATTGCAAGACAGGTAATTTATTTTCAAACTACCACAGAACAAACCATTTATTTTTGTGATTATCAAGGCCGAGTTATTCATTTTCAAAATGCTCCTGTCCCCCCCCCCCCCCTCAGAATATCAAATGGTCGTCCCCTTACTGATCAACTCCACATATAATAAACGATGTTCTAGAAGCATATAGATTCTATGGGTGGACGTTGTGATCATTTTTTAAATAACGTGTTATAGTATTTTTGTCTTTACTAAAATTATTTTTTCTGTCTAGTCTGTTTGTAGTGGTATCCATTTGACGTGGCTCTGTACTTATAGATCCCGGTTTTATTATTGTTCTATGATCATAATTTTTGTATTCTTGTCTTTCGGTTTGCCTATGTGCTTTGTCTATATGCCTTAATTATTGTCTTTCTCTGTTACATATGACATGGCTCTGTACGTATATACATCCCGTCATTGTGTTAATGTTCTCTGAAAATTTCTGTATTCTTGCACATGTCTTTTATTATTGCTCAAATGTTTTGCCTATATGCCTTTGTTTGTTTGTTTCTTTCTTTCTCAAATATGACGAGGCTCTGTACTTATGTTTGTTTATACAGTCATTGGGCAAAAGTGAGTTCCAAGTCAAAAAATGTCCTATCATTTCAACTAAAATTCATATTTTTCAAAAAATTATTACGAATTATTACGAAATAACTGTATGTCTTTGAGCGATTTTAATAAATTAATATAAACACCAAAAGATTTAGAAATGTCTGTTGTTTTATTGTTTATTTGGATATAATATTAGTCATGCTCATCTTAATTTTCTGACGAGATGAACACAAAGAAAAATATTTCTTGAAACGTTTGCTATTATTCTAACCAAATTAAAATCGTAAAAATTTGCATTTGTGTTTAACTCATCAGATGATGAAATCGAAACTCAAGAAAATAATGACTGAATAAACAATAAAACTTCAAACATTTTTACATCTTTTGGTATCTATTTTATAAAAATCGCTTATACAGTTACTTGGTAATATTTTTTTGAAAAATATCGATTTTATTTAGCGTTCTGGTAGCAAAAATACAATCTTTATAAAAAAAAAAGTTCAATCTCAGGGAAAAAGTTTTAAATTGAATGGAATAGGGCAGAATAAAATAAGAATCAAGAAAAAGTAAAAGAAACTCTTCAAGAAATCCAATCTCCGAATTTAACCTCTACCGAACTAGTTGGAAATTTAATATACTGTCTAAAAAAAAGCAGAATTTGCTACACCGTCAAGGATCATTAAGTTGTATTGCCTCAAACTGAAAGTCTCAGCCAAAACCTAAGTTTTTTCTAAATATCAGTAAACAAAACAAATGATATGGTGGTCGAAAAGAGGCTCAGATGACTCCTTTAAACAACTTCAGGAAGCTAAATATAATGCCAGGAAAATAATATGGAAGGAAAAGGCTATGGACAGGAAAAAAATTATAGTCAATTAGAACAGAAGCCCTCATCAAAAACCTTCTTCCAACTTATAAAAAGAAATTTAGACAATAACAAATATTTTGCAAGTCAAGTCATTCGTCATGAAGAAATACATTACTTGACCAGATGAACAAAGAGAAGTACTGGCAAAGTATTATAAAAATCTAGCCACGCCAAAAGATGATACACATTTTAATGAGGAATATTTCCAATGTTAATACTGTGCCAGCTCCGCTGTAATATAATAAAGGAACTCTCAGAAAATAATATCGAAACTAAAATTAATTTTACAGAGGAAGAAATAATTCAATCTTTTAACAATCTGAATTCGGGAAAAGCTGGAGATGAATATGGCCTTTTTGCAGAGCATTTAAATTGGCTGATAAAGTAATCATCCCATATAGACAGAATCTTTTTAACCAAATATTACCTGACAGAAAACCCCCAGAATATTTTAAATCTGGCATAATAACACCAGTTTGTAAAAAAGGAAAAGACGGCAAAATAATGGATAGCTATTGTGGTATAACGGTTTCATCTGTTCTAGGAAAACTATTTGAACATGCACTTCTGGAAAAAATTAAAGATCCAATCTCGAATGTATCTTCTCAACAAGTTAATTTTACCTCTGGTCTCCCCCCCCCCCCCCACAAAAAGATATTCCTCCTGAAACTTGGGGAAACTATATATACGAAATGTACAACGACCTTACTTCAAGGGTTAATTGGAAAGGCCAATACAGCAATAGCTTTCAAGTTCAACAGGGAGTCCGTCAAGATGGTATTCTGTCCACGCATCTTTATAAAATTTATATTGTTCAAAGACCTTTTAAGACAGTTAGAAGATGCAAATATTGTTTTATATCTAGGCACTAATTATGCATGGTGTCCTACGTGAGCAGACGACATCATACTCTGCAGTAGACTCATATTCGAAAGAACATCAATGCAATATCCACCCTTAAAAGAGTGGTCTCATTAAACTAAATGAAAATTCCACAAGCTCTAGGAAATCATTCATATGCTCCGGGTCTCTTGGGGATGGGTCTGTTTTAGAGACAGATAAGGCTTCGTATCTAGGTATAATATGATCATAAAAAAATGAAAATATAATGAATGTGAAAGACCGCATTAGGTTAGCCCGAAGAACAACCTATTCACTTATGTCAACAAGTGTACATGGAACAAATGGCTTGAATTCAAGGACTTCCTATAGTATTTATAGAAACTACATATTACCCCGTTTTACCTCTTACTTAAAAACAGCCAAATCAACGACTTGGATGATTTCCATTTATCCTTCTTTAAAAATATTCAGGCTCTACCAACAAGAAGAGCCTCGGTTGCGGTATTCTCACTACTAGGTGCCCTCCCTATAGAGACCGATCTTCTCAAAAGACAATTAAGCCTTCTGCATTTAATCCTAGCGTCTGAAAATCTAAATCTAAGGGACATCGTGTTGCGCCAGTACCGGCTAGAAATTTGCAATTGAACTTTTCTACACAGAACAGAAAATGCCCTGCTTCAATATAGACTACCAAGCATTGCTGAACTACTAATAACTCTTCCAACAAAAATTAAATGGAAACAATCTGTCAGACACGCTATTAATACATTTTGAAGGAATATATTTAGATCTTTAAGTAGAGAAAAATCAATCCTGACTAGGCTCTATACTGACATTATCCATATAGGAGAAATACATCCAGTCTGGAAAACAGCAACAGAAATTCCGGGGGATACACAGAAAGCCATAACAAAAGCTAGAATACTAACTGGGACCTACCTTTAACAAGCAATCAAAGCTTAATTTAATATAGGTAGTACAGACCCAATTTGCCCGCTTTGCAAACTTGAGGAAGAAAACCTTTTGAGGGTTAGCGCTATAGAACCAGGTTTAATCCACCATTTTCTATATTTGAAAATGCCTGTACCAAGTCAGGAATATGACAGTTCTTGTACATTCGTTTTTGATTCGTTTTGCTATTTGATTTTGCCATGTGATAATGGATTTTCCGAATTGATTTTCCTCTAAGTTCAGTATTTTTGTGATTTTACTTTTAACATTTCCTAACTAGATGTCCATCTCTGGAAGGGGTCCGTGGAAAATTGTATGCCCCATTTAAACAGGCTGTTATAAATGAAATTGGGATTGATCAGTGAAAAACAAATTTTCAAAATAGGGAAACAATTAGCCAATTAATTATAAAATTGAGAATGGAAATGGGGAATGTTTCAAGGAGACAACAACCCGACCATAGAAAAAACAACAGCAAAAGGTCACCAGCAGGTCTTCAATGTAGCGAGAAATTCCCGCACCCGGAGGCGTCCTTCAGCTGGCCCTTAAACAAATACATACTAGTGCAGTGATAATGAACGCCATACTAATTTCCAAATTGTACACAAGAAACTAAAATTGAAATAATACAAGACTAACTAAGGCCAGAGGCTCCTGACTTGGGACAGGCGCAAAAATGCGACGGGGTTAAACGTGTTTGTGAGATCTCAAACCCCCCTCTATACCTCTAGCCAATGTAGAAAAGTAAACGCATAACAATACGCACATTAAAATTCAGTTCAAGAGAAGTCCAAGTCTGATGTCATTTGATAGATTGACTATTTATAAAAGTATAAGCATGCTGCATCTGATAAATCGACATTGTGCAGCTACAATTACATCCACCCAAACACAACCCGGGTCAATCGTTTGTATTCAGGTTTCCAACACAACAGAAACACTAACTTCAACTAATTAAGAACGAATTGCCATTTTTTTCAGAACTGATGTGACAAAGGTTTATATATTAACATTGTTAAAGGATTAGCTTACATCAATTGGATGAATGTTCTATCCTTTTAGGTCGTTTTTTTCACTTAGTCTTCAACTTGATAATTTGTTAAAAGATGTTTGCGTTGCAAGTTTAATCCTTTTGAACTATTAAATATAATAAAGTTTGACATTTAAAAGACTAATAATTTTTTACATAAATAAGGCCGTTGGTTTTCTCGTTTGAATTGTTTTACATTGTCTTATCGGGGCCTTTTATAGCTGACTATGCGGTATGGTCTTTGCCCATTGTTGAAGGCCATACGGTGACCTATAGTTGTTAACGTTTGTGTCATTTTGGTTTTTTTTGGATAGTTGTCTCATTGGCAATCATGCCACATCTTTTTTTATATATATATAATATACGTTTTCCATAGATTATTCTTTACAAAGTAGCAACTAAAGAATAATGATAATTAGATATATGCAGTCATTGTAACGACAATTTTTGACGAGATTAAATTTCCCAATTAAGTTCCATCTTTAATATTCAAATGTGTACGAAGTCGCACGAAGTATACAGAAGAGTAATAACATAATTGCATTTGAATATTCAACTTCAGCTGCTGCTTTGACGAATAGCAGTTATCTCTGTGCAATGGTTATAGGGATTGAAAGATATTTTGCAATAACATACCCATTGAAATATGAAGAAAAATGGAACACAAAATTAGCCATCAAAATTTACGTTTTCAGCTATTCTGTATTGATATGTTTGTGGGCAGTCCGGCCATTTACAACAGAGATCTACGGTTACAGATTCTTCACAAAATATGCCTATATATTATATTTTGTCATAATTCGCTACCTTCCCTGTGGTATCATTTTGGTAACCAATATCTTTTTGCTTCGTGGACTTATTCGAAGCAATCGACTTATGCACAGACTTGATGTCAATTCCGTCGACAAAGACAGAATCAAAATAGAAGCATCAGTTACTAAAATGGTGATTGTAGTTTGTTCTGTTTACTTTTTATGTATGGTACCTGGTAGAATCTCTGGTGGATTGATGTACTGTGGATTCATTATTATTCGTTGGATACTAATTTTCGTGGATTTCGTGGGAACAGTTGAACCACGAAATTAAATGTTCAACGAATGACAAATTTTCTCATGGCTTGTATGAAGACTTCGGCAAAACCACGAAATCAAATATCCACGAACATGTAAGTTTTCATCAATCCACGAAAATTGATACCAACGAAAATAAATGAATCCACAGTATGCTGGGATTCTTATCGATGAGGGTGAAGTTCTCTACTTTTGTGCAATTTTTCTGTAAACGTTTTAATATTTACGATTACAAGTCAAGTTGTCAGAAGGGAATATGGAAGATTATGCTGTCCTTGCTTTTTCGTAGAAAGAAGTCAAACATGATTCTTAAGTCACTGGTGTATAACATGTCGGGCATTCGAAGTCATTCTGCTTTGTGTTTATTTAATGAATTAATCCCTTTCATCAAAATTTTATAATTTGTTCATATGTTTTACTGTTACACCCTTGTTTCAGGTTAGAGGTATGGTTAAGCAACCAAGCAAGCCAGTCTAGGCACACACTATTATGTGCATGCATAAACTTAAGTGAGAATCTTTTAACTTGGAGTTTATTGTGTTTTTCTGTATATCATTTGATTTTTGTTATTATTTTGCTTATTTTCATTGTCTATACAGTGTCTGTATGCCATTTTTCTTTTCTTTGAAAATATAGATATTTGATTTTATAATGATTAACTTTACAACACAATGTTGACTACTGTACCCAAAATCTTGATATTTTTACCCAATATGTCAGTTTGTATTGATCACACATTCGTGAGTTTTGTCAATATATACTAGTCAACAAAAGAAACGATATAAAACTTTTTTTCAAATTAAAGATAAAGTTTTCCGTTTATAGGACCAATATTGAAAGTAGTTATACTTTATCATTATGGCAATATAAATCCGTTAAAAAAAATATTTTTTTAGCTTTCGTGACGTTTTTTGGCGATTTTTTTTTTTACAAAATTTACATAAAACGGCAATTTTAAAAACAGAAGTTCCAACTAATAATGCCAACCTCTCATTTGAAGGTTAGGATAATGTTTTCCATCAATTTGTTTTTAAAAATCATACAGTTTCTTCGTTTATTTGTTAAGCAAAGTTCGGCCCCACGAGAAATCGTTAAAATGTATACATTATCAACTGATTTACCATAGACAGTATGTGTAAAGTGATATTAAAAAAGCGGTAACATTCTTAAAACTTATCCGAAAGGCTCCAAATTTACTGTGTGTTGTTTTGATATGTAAAGCATTGATTTGAGACGAAAATAAAAATTATTTTTTTTTGCATATTTTGAGATTTCAAAAAACACTTTTTTTCCCCAAAAAATTGAAAAAACAATATTTCAACCAATTACTTACATCATGAACATAACTTGATTAGCATATTGAATATTTATAAACAATTTTGAAATTTTATTTAGTACTTCGAAAAGTGTGTGTCGATTTTTTAGTCAACTTTCCGCAAAACTAATTTGCACCCTATGTTCGTTTATCATGTTTACACAGAATTTAGATACTTTCCGACAAGTTCTGATTTTCATTATCACATGTGCATACATTGCAAATGAAAGCTATTTAAAATAATGTATCTCATTTTGTTTTATATTTTATAATTTTGAATACATTTTATTTCAAAGTCGTGTATCGTTTCTTTTGTTGAGTAGTATATATAATAATCGACTGTCCATGGAAGTGAAAAATTAAGCTAGCAATGATACCACGTTCAATCCACTATTTTATAAATAAGAATATGACAGCTCCATTTAATTTTTTTTAGGAATATGACAGTTGTTGATGTGTTTTGTCATTTGATTTTGCCATTTGATGAGGGACTTTACGATTGAATTTTCCTCGGAGTTCAGTATTTTTGTGATTTTACTATTCAGTGGTTTTCTATTCGTTTGATGTGTTTTTTTGGTTTTGGCAATTTATTTTGAGACTTTTGTTTTGAATATTTCCTTGGAATTCTGTATGTTTTTTTGACTTTGTACACATATCATGGTTTTTTTTCTCGTTTGAATTATTAACGGTAATTATCGTTAACTATGCTATGTGGGTTTTTATAATTGTTGAAGGTCATACGGTGATCGATTGTGTTAAATTTTATGTCTTTGCTTTGTGAACTTGTGAGTTCCATTGGCAATCATATCACGTCTACTTTTTTATAAATAAAACAATAAGATTTTGAGATAATTTTCTGACGAAAACTGAACAAGTTTACCCATGAGCAACGAAGGCACAGATGTCTTAAAAGTGCAAGATTTAGTTTGCTATGCTACCAGTTTCAATACACTTTTTTTACATACACAAATGCCTGTACCAAGTTATGAATATGACAGTTGTTATCAATTCTGTTGATGTGTTTGAGCTTATATAATAAGTGTTTTTTGTGTAATAGACGTAAGTTTTGATCCACCCAGTCATTAAAATCATGTCCAATATTGTATGTTTTGTCTTGAAAAAACAAAGTTATTGTTGTACTGTTTAGAAATTGACATTGACTGTCAATACTATTGTTTTCATTTGATTATAATAGTAAAAATTGTACCGAAATACATAGCTTCAATAAATGTTGAAAATCATTGATTTTTTTTTAAATGAATTATCTATTAATTTTGAACAGAGTAACTGTATTCAAATAATGGGACGTTCTCGTTAAGCTTCTTTTTAGACCAACAGATGGTCATTTTATCATAATATAATATTTGTTGACTGCATTATATTATACCATACTTAATGTGCACACAAATGGTTCAAAAAGAAATCATTAATAAGCATGTTTTCTCTTTAGGTAGATTAAGGGTTTAAATCAAATTCATTTATCTTTATAACAGCAACTTGTCAAAATTTAATTCATATCAAGCTTTTTATCATACATATAATAGTATGGTTGAATCGGAAAATTTTCATGCTGCAAATTGTCAAAAATTGTCATATGTTTGTGGCATAAATTCTTCATGTTGTCTCAAAGGCAATCATTCAGCAACTCCTTAACACTGAATAATTTAAGAAATCTTATGTGGAATTATATCGGCCGCAGGAAAAAAAAAACAGTAAACGAGGTCTGGCAAGACGATACAAACTGCCGGCATTTTTAATATTGGCAAGTTGGTGTTCTTCTGGTAACAGAAGTAACAAAAGTTTCTCTAAAGAAAATTAGAGTAAACGAGGAGCACGACCCCACACTGACGCTAGGCCATGACTCGAATAACGCTTCCTCGGTACTCGGAGGATAAAATTTAAACATGGAAACAGTGATGAACCGGCCGCTCTGATAAACAAGAGACAACCGTTTATAAAAAAAAACCACAACTTTCCTCTGGTACCACAGTAGAATATTTTTACATATGGTCTAACGTAGAATACAAGGGTCATGACCCCCTGTCATCTTGCCAAATCCCGTCAAATGATAAGGTGGATACATTATTTTTCCCAACGAAACGAGTTTACTACACCGTACTGAAATATAATTTATATTATAGCTCTTCATCTTTTATGTAAGCTTTGGATTTCAAATATTTTGGCCACGAGCATCACTGAAGAGACATGTATTGCAACAAAATTGGTACCGTTGATTATATTATAGACTCATCAATTAGGAAATACTCCACGGTCCGTCAAGCCTGAATAAATCTCTAGCTTGAGCATTTATATTTGGATGGCAAATAACAAGGCCATGATTTAATTATTCTTGAATATATCGAACAGCTGCGTTAACTCGTTTTCGAGTCGAATTGATAGCCACCTGATTTTCTGACAAGTGCCAGTATCTACGAGGCAAAATGTCACTCCACACTAAGAAGAGATTTGACAATATCCATGTAATCGCATAATGTCCACCCTTACTTGAACAATGAGCTTTTTCCCTTTGATTAAACCCAAAACTTAGTACCCAAATGGATGATCAAAATTTGGGTTAGGTGGATAACATCTAAGATTCTCTTCAACTGAAGGAAACATTTTTGTTTGTTCATCTCATCATTCAATGGCCATACCAATGAAAGTTATAACTTTTTGACTGTAATCAAGTTTTGACCCCCTGGCCGCCCAATATACAAAAGATAATCCCATGACCAAAACTTGACGGGGTTCTACAATGACAAAATTCTTACTGTTCTGTTTAAACCTTTACAAAACATATTTAAAAAATACAGCTTCGAAAATCTTCGTTTCTATAAATCTATCAAATCCGAATGTAACTAGTGTATGCATCAGAAAACCAAATGTCCCGTCCCCACTTCTTAATTTCTGAATCCGAAGCTCCTATTCTGCTAGAATGGGATGTTCCGCCTATTCTAAACGATTGTGATTGAATGTAGTCTCTCACGTCACAAAAATAAAGGGGGTTTCTCAAGTACAGAAATAAACTGAAAACGAGTCAATGGAGACCCATTAAATGTTAAAACAAGGGAATGTCAGAAGCAGAATATCTTATTCCCCAAAATGCACGCAACATGCTCACAGGACAAAGATCTGCTTCCCTTTGAGGAATAACCAATTGAAAGTCATTGAAGTACCTCTCTGGTCAGCTTTTGAACTACAAATCTTCAAATGCAATTCATATTTATTATCTAAAATTGAACAAGCTTCACGTTCAAACGTTAGAAAAGAATTTACTTCAAAATACGGTAACGTCACGTGCCAGACACGGTCAAAGTTCAGAATGCAAAGAAAAAAGGAGGGACTCGAAAATAAATGCAGAATTTTAACTTTTATTAAACCTGTATTATCAGTTAACCGATAAACCCTATTATGGTGAAATTGATACAATCCTCTTGATTTTAGTAAAATACAGACATAGGAAACATAAAGCACTAGATTCGACAAGCTTACGATTAAAAAGATTTGTAAAATGTTATACAAAACAATACAATAAAAGATTTCTCTTTCGACGACTGTGTGTTATATTCCCACTAAAATAAATAACCAAGATATGAAGTCTTTGCGAAATTTTACAAAATTGGTCGGATTTAATACAAATTTAGGACCAGGAAAATAGCAAGCGTCTTTATACTAAATATTCAAGTTAGAATTGTAAAATGTCTTTACAAAAATTATCTTTAAAGATCTATTTTGTCGACGTATGCGCTCTATGTTTCTGTCAAATAGTCCATGGAAATTCACCTATTTGAATTGATTTTTTAGAGGAAAATCAAAATGAGTCCTTTTTGTGGTTTCATTCAAAAGACAGGTACGACCATTTTCATTAAAAGGCTTATTTCAAATCCAATCACTGTATTAGCTTTTTTTATTTTAAATTTAGGATTAAAAAGGGGCCATGTTAGGGCCTTATCGAACAAATTCCTTTAGATGGGACTAATCGAGAAATATTTAAAGGAATTTCTAAAAAGTCACTGTTTTCCTTCATAACAACAGACGTTAATGACAACACAAATACAGATGTAGTCTTTAACATAAGTAAATATAACCTCCCAATATTTTTAATATGTTCTATAACATTATTTATCTCTTGTTTTGAAAGGTATACTCGTCCTTTTTCTAAATTCCTAGGTTCCTAAGTTCATTGGAAGGTACCAAGACCTTGTTGCTAAATATTGCGTATCAACTTCACAAATAATACATGATGGCCTTGATGTATAGATTCTGCGTACTGATGTTGTTTATCATCTTAACAACGTGTTATATTGTTTTTTCCTTTGTCTTCGTTCTATTATTAATATTACTTTTACTGTTGGATTGTTTCATGTGATATCCATTTAACGTGGCTCGGTACTTAAACATCCCGTCAATGCATGTGTTTGTATTATCTTTAATTTTTTTGCTTGAAACAGGTGTGGTTTATATAGGCGTCATTTTGTGTTTTTATGGTTCTCTTAACGTGAACCTTTACTCTCAAAGATTCCGTCGATCAGTATAATATTGTTCTATTATACATGTTATATGTGATTATGATATATTTCTAGTAGACATGTTACGAAAAGGTATATTCTCGAGGCTGTGGTTGACAAATTAGACTTTAAATAAGGGACGGTGTCAAAACATTGATTATAATTTAAACAGGTAAAATATAAATCTTGTGCGTCTTGGTAAATTCAAATCACATTTATCTACAACATCATAATGTAACATCCTATGATATTAATTGCTTTTACAAGTGATATCATTTCTGGCTATCATAAGACATAAAAAGTGTATTCGTTTAGGAGTGGGTGGGCTAGAAAAGGGGGCTGAGAGTTATACAAGTTCATTCGATTATAGATCGACAATATATACATATAAAGCTAAATAGATATAAGTTTTATTGTTGTATTACAGTTCCTTAAAAAGTTTATTCTGTCGCTCAACTAATCATACACAGAGCTCTATAGTCTGGTTGATTTTTCTCTCTCGGGTGTCTTTATAAGCTTCCAATGACTTAAAGTTTTTTGAGTGCTTTATAGCGTGTTCGACATATATCCGACACTATGATATAGAAAATTCATTTGTTTAAATTTTCTTCCTTCTACTCGTGGTTAAGCTTCCAAGTTGGTGGCGTCTGTAGGGGTAAACATTTTCGAAGAACACATATGACAGACAGTAGCTAACGACCAACACTGAACTACAGGCCCCTGACTTAGGACAGGTTAATGAAAGTTATTGCGGGCTTTAATATTTTTGTTATATATTTCCTGCCTTTTTATCGCCCTATTCTATCCGGACTTTTTATTAGTTTATTCAGCCTTGTTTGACATGAATTGTTATCCTGCCTATTTTGTGTGAAGTTGTTCATTCTGCCATTTTTTATCTCGAAACTCCTGTCCTGCCTTTTTTTCAAATTTAATTCTTGCCCCCTCCCCCTCCCTGAAAAAAGGTACCTCCGTAGAGTAGTAATAGATACACATATAACAGATTGGATAAAAAAACGCCATATAATATATTTATAAATATTTTTAGAGAACCCCTAGCATTGTTTTTTTAAATAGAGAAAAGACCCATCGATCATCGGTATTAATTTTACTATCGTCATTTTTTAATGAAACTGCTGGCGGATTTCCACAAAACGTTTCAGGAATTTATAAAATACAAAATATCTGCATAAAAAGGTGTAAATGCAAAGTCATTTTGCTATCATGCATTTGAAACGCTGCAGGGATGTTCAACCGGTGAGTAGTGCACCATGTATTACACAAACCTCTTGCCGTTCTGAACGCGCATGACATATTTGCCACTGGATGTAATGCAACCAACAATCAATAAATCACAAACCCCTTATAAAGAAAATACAAATTGAGCTGTAACTGTTCATATTAAGACAAATTTGTAAGGAAATAAAGGGAAAAATTACATGTATTCGAAGCTATATGATCGCGAGTAAATTTCCTGAAACTATAATGCAACATGTTTCAAGTTCAAATTGTAAAACAAAATCCTGTTTTTGATGTTTTAAAATAGACCCCCTTAAATAAAATTAGGTGCTAAACAAGTGGATCGAAATGCATACACTCCTTTGTTTGCTTTTCATAACTTTATAAAAATTACCGTAAGAAACTTATTCACGAGTAGGTATAAAATAGATTATAATACCTGATTATTTGAAAGACCTGTTAAGGGCTCACCGATGAATTGACACACGTATATACCCGGTGTCTCCGTTGCCCCGCACATCTACTGTATTTACATAAACGCCCCCCCCCCCCCCCTCTCTCATTTTTGCATTGCTATCTATTTCTCATATTTCTTATGGTAAAAATGTTATTGAATATTCGGTCCATACGGAATTTCCTCCAAAAGGATCAATGAAAGTTTTTAAATTATATTCAATGTATACACAGGTAATCTCTTTTGTGGTTTGACACAACCCCACATTTAAAATGTAATTTGTCAACCTCAGCGTCGTGAATATACCTTTTCGTAATATGTCTAGTATGAATAAGAAAATACCTTGAACAACAAACGTCATAATTATTCAATCGCATAGTGGCATGAACTATTTGTGGATATTTATAAATTCTATTTAAATTTCTGACTATTTTAAATCTCGGTCTATTTCTGACATTAATTCTTACATAATTTTGAATTTTTTAACCCTGTATGCTTACATTGCCCATGTGAAATTGTAGAATTGTATGTATATACATTGAATGACAAATATATGTGACGCGTATAAAATTTAGTTTAAACATATTTATTTAGAGTGGATTGGGAAACAATATTTGCAACTTATATTAATCCCTTTCCACTTTGCGGGTGCGAGTGCTGCCTTGTAGCGGCATTAGCCTACTCTTTTTCGAAATCTACAAGGGTGTCTTTAACGTGCAAGAGATATGGCTCTCTCTTTTAAAATTTATTGTCGTCAAACACGACAATCAATGATTGTGTTTGTAGATAGATGTGTTGAGTTCTGAAAATTGTTCCTTTTAAAATTGTTACACGATGATGACTGCTGTACCCGTATTTTGACTATTTTATTTATAATGTCTGTTTAGTTCACGCATCATTGTAAATATAATGGACTTTAATGAGACTGTCATCACAGGGAGAGGTTTAGCGCTATAGAATCAGGTTTAATCCACAATTTTCTACATTTTAAAATGCCTGTACCAAGTCAGGAATATGACATTTCTTGTGCATTCGTTTTTGATGTGTTTTGTCCTTTGATTTTGACGTGTGATTATGTACTTTCCGATTGGATTTTTCTCTAAGTTCAGTATTTTTGTGATTTTACTTTATACTATTAAAGATTTTTAAACGCATATTTTGGATAAACATTCATCATGTTCACCGACAGCTAGACACACTCAACTTGCGAGTATTAAATCGATACATTATTTTACTTTTATTATGTTCTGGAAGTACACCACTAATTCATGGTCCCATTACTTTCTATGTTAAATTCCTCCATTTCAACTAGGCACACCTCTTTCATTTTAAGTTCAAATAAAGTGGCAATCATTGCATGTCAAAGCAACACGTTATGGTGTCTTCTACTGAAAAAATCAACATACCTTACATGGCATATAAGAAAGAACTGGTTCCCAGAACTTCGGATGTACCAAAACAGGTACTTCAGATCTGACAAACAGACTAAATGTACCCTCTTTTTAAAATTTGGTGCAGTTTTTTTAATATTCAAAATTAAAAGTCCAAAAGTGTTCTGCAATGATCACCAGTCCTTCAGCTTTCATTTGATACCAGAAATACCTAAATATTCTTCATATTTTGAAAGTTACACTCATGCGTAGGAACTATTTTGTGTTAAATATGTACTACTTTCTGGTATGTGCTTTCTGGCCGGGCCTGAATTAGTGGTGTTACACCTTCTACAAAACATATTTAGAAATCGCTTTGGTAAACATTTTCATTAAAAAATAAATTAGAATATAAAGCTAAATTTTCACATCATTTCCGTTATGTATCTGTATCAAAAAATTATTATCAAATCTTTGTTTTTCTACTTGCTATGGACTTTAGGTACATGTAAATTAAACGTTTTACCCGTATGTTCTATTTTTAAACATGTAGATGTAAGCCATGTTGGTTGGTAGACTGGGTCATTTGACACATGTTTTAAAGTACATACCTTACTGTGGATTCATTATTATTCGTTGGATACCAATTTTCGCGGTTTCCGTGGGTACAGGCAAACCACGAAATCAAATGTTCAACGAAATACATATTTTCAATAGGTGTTGTATACAAAGATTGTCAAAACAAAGAAATCAAATATCAACGATTATGCAAGTTTTCAGCAATCCACGAACATTGATACCCACGAAAATAAATGATTCCACAGTATATTGATAAATGTTTATGATTGTGGCCAAGTTTGGTTAAAATTGTCGTAGTAGTTTAGACAAGAAGATTTTTGTTTACGATTAAAAACAAGAAGGTGTCCCTGGCCCATCCGCACTATAAATTTCTATATATACTGGAAAATGGGAGAAAATATCAAATTTGGCATTAAAATTCGAAAGATCATATCATAGGGAACATGTGTACCACGTTTCAAGTTGATTGGACTTCAACTAAATCAAAAACTACCTCGACTAAAACCTTTAACCAAAACTTTAACCTCGAGCGAGACGAACGGACGGACGAACAGACGAACGAACGAACAGACGGACAGAATAACAGACAAGAAACAATATGGCCATAAATGGAGCATAAAAATAACTATGAGGGCAATTACTCCTAGAGGAGTAAATTTACCATTTTTGAGATGTTACTCATTTGTATATACTACTTTGCTGAAGAATTTAGCTGATAGCAGTTTATCTCTATCGTTATAATATTAAAGACAATAACCAAAAAACTTCAAAATTTCCATACCAGTTTAGGGGCAGCTAATCGAAAACCGATTGCCTGATGCGTCTGCAAATTTCATGGCTGATAGGTATTGAGCTGATGAACATGTTCATCCCTGTTCAGATTTGCTTTAAATGTTTAAGTTCCATAGCTATAAGCTCAAATCTGCATTTTACCCCCATAATCAATTTCTAGTTTTGATTGCAATCTCGGATTATGATCGCGTCATTGGATACATTTTTCAACAAAAGATAGCATAAACATGATTTATGGAAGTTCGATTTAATTTTGCCGAGATGTTTCAAAGAAGAAGATTTTTATAGACGTTTACGGACGACAACGACAGAAAACGGAGGTCAAGGGTTGAGAAAAACTCACTTGGTCCTTTTGGACCAGGTGATCTTATATAGATATACCACTCGTACATATATACAGTTATCAATAGTTAACAGTTCATCCCTTTCGATATACAACAAGTTTGGTACATATTTTTCTTTATTTTTTATCAAATGTTACAACCTTGACAATGACATGTTTTTATGTTTTCATGTTTAATCTCCACATTGTCGCTTCGTCATTTTTTTCCCGTTCATGGCTTATTCTAGATCTGCAATAACAAAAATCAATGAATACAAATAAGTTGTAGAGTACCAACTGCTTATAGTTTCATATCGATAAAGAACTTATTCAACAACTCATTAATAAAAGTAGATTTCATTTCAAGGTGAACATCAAATCAAATGTTTGAAAAAATCATATTTTACTAAGTTAAACTTTTCTTGAAATGAGATAAATTCCCAAAATGAAAAGAGAATACGAATCTGTTTGACAGTTGCCTAAAATTTTATTATATTGACAACAAATCAAACAGACATAAGTAAAAATGTCATCAATAGGAGTACAGCAGTCAACGTTTTGATATAATTTTAATCATTGAAAAAAAAAAAAAAATGTGCCCACAAAGAAAAAAAAAATGCACATAGAGAAAGCACAGAAGCAAAATATAAAGACAAGAATACAACAATTTATCATAGCATATTAACACAATGACGGGATATATAAGTACCGAGTCACGTCAAATGGTTATTACAAAAAAAAAATATTTACAGAAAAAAAAACAATTTACGAAAATGAATAAAAGGAACACTATAACATGTATAACACTTACTTAAGATCAGATATTTTGGAGCGTGTATATCATGTAAAAGTTATTTAAGCCTGTTGATTTATATATCTACTTACCAAACGAATAAGCAGGGTATACTGAAAAAAATAATATATATCATTTGTATCAAATCAAAATGTAAGTGGCTTTGGAAATAAAGTATAAAACTAGTACAGTAAAACGAAGAATGAAAGCAAACCCTAAAAGTAAACACATATCAATGAAATAGTCCTTTAAGGGGAAATCCGCACAAAGTGATTGATGACAATATTATTACATCTGAAGACTTTGTGTTTTCTTTGCCTGTCTTTTACAACAATATGAAGATGTGAATGATACAAATATTTACGCAAGGAAGTTAAACGAAAGTGAATGCAAGAAATAGAAAGTAACATTGGCATTCATAAATACAAAATATATTACCGTACTGTCGAGTTTATAAAGCCCATACGTGAAAAGTATGAAACAGTTTAATGCAGAGAAAAAGAACCGTTCGTATCTATAGCAAAACAATAAAAGAAAAATAGAAATGATACACTTGAAGCAACAACAACCACGGAACTTATGGCTCGTGATTTAGAAAAGGCACACAATTTGTACATTTCATACACAAATACAACCTTGATAAGTTGTGGGGGAGGTAGATTGAAAAATCAATTGATACATAAAATGCGTATTCACACTTATTCATTCCAAGTTTGGTTGTTTTTGTCAACGTATATATCCAATCCAACTTGAAGTAAAGAAACCAAATTTGGAGGTAACTCTTTATTTTATATTTGTTCTATATAGGTAATGTCATTGAGAGTCGGTTGAAAACTAATATTTACAACAGAGACAATTTCATATTTCCTTTTGATGAATGATCTTCTGTTATCCCTATGATACCTTACACATTTTAAACTTCATTTATAAGAAAATAGGTGATAGAACAATGGGGAAAATACAGAAAAAAACCCTGAAAATGTCAAGTTAGAAAAACATAAAAAAAAAACTTACGTTCTTCTACCTTTTGAACTGCCATCGCAGAGTTTTGTGGATTTACTAAAAAATATTTTAGTGTTAACATATTTTATTTATCAAATTCAAATGGCAAATATTTCGCTAATGATCATGAACGTTTGAACTGTAAACATTAGTTTGTGCAAAGATGAGTTCCGTTGAACCGTAAAGTATTTTAATTTGTCGTATTGTATAAATGAACGAACAATTGATGTCTTTTATTAATATTTAAATTATGATTTGTTTGAAGAGAAACAAAAGATGCATTAAAGTCATATGAAAATTCAAAATAAATAGCAATTAATGCATATGATTTTTATGACTAAATGGCTAGTTTTAGTTATAATTCTTATGCACATATACGTTTTTAGGTGAAGATTTTTTTATAAGTTGTTCCAATTGAAAAGAAATTGGTCTCGTTTTAATTGTAAAATTCCATCAAACAATTTGCCGACATGTTTTCTGTATACGGTTACCTTAGCGTGACCTTTCTCGTAAAAATCCGAGGATTGCACTACGCAAGTGCGAAGGGGAATCACACGTTAATATTGCTCCGTCATCGGAAAAAAACTATAACTTATTGTACATGAAATGCGCGCATCTTTGTTGATAGCTTACAACGGAAACAACTATAAACTGTGACTTCAAAAAGAGAGAATTAATTAGCTACCATATTTTCACAAAACTGACTGAGTGGTTTTTGTTTTTTAACGATTATACGAAATCGATGCGTAAACATCGTCCATGGAAGACTATTATTTTTCACCAGTCACTCAGATGATTTTAACATTCAACAAATGCTTCGTTGAATTAACAATAATAATAAGAAAACTATAACAAAAATAAATCAAATAAAACTATCAATAAGAAATTGTCGTTATCTGCAATTTTTTAACATATCAGATAGACAATTGGAAAATTCGAATCGATAAATGGGCAATAATCGACAGTATTTATAGTTGCATATGCATCGCTCGTAAATTATTCTATTGCATTATTTGTCTTCAACTTTCATTTTAAACAATTATATATATATATATAGAAACAAATAAAATATGAACTTGTCGTCACAAAACAATATTTTAAAATACCATGCCACTGTGAAAACAAATTATAAATTTGAATGAAAAAATATTGTTTGGAATGATTTTAATTACAATTAAAATAGAAGGCCGTACGCTGACATTTTATAGTTAATTTCTGTGTCATTTTGGTCTCTTGTGGACGGTTGTCTCCTTGGCAATCATACCACAACTTCTTTTTATTATTTAAAAGACTCACCAACATTTCTTCTTTTTGGGACGACTACAAGGTTAACATTATATCAGGTATTAACTTTACTTCACACACTTTGACTTTATATAACAATCTTGTTCTCATATTGATGATTTAAGTATCATAATAGGCCGAATGGATTTAACCATCGGATTGAATACAACCAATATGCAGCAGCTATATTTTGTAGTAACGTGTCGTCGAAAGTTAACTATTTTTTTCGTCCGAAAAACAGGAATTAACAATTTAGGTGTATTTGGCAAACATTTTTAAATGTTTGTTGCCATTTCTCTTCAACGTCGTTCTTTGTTTAGCCTTTTATTATATATGGTTTGGTTCTAAAGTCACTGATGAGGCTTATGAAGAAGACACGCTCGTCTGACATGCACAATTTAAAACTCGAAATCACTGATAAGTTTAAAATTAAACATTTCATTACCATTTTGTCATCAATCATTAAAAACATTTTCATAAAAATGAAGGTTTCAATCTAACTCATCATTACATTTTTGAACTTAGTACAGATTAAGGCCACATACTTCCTTTTGATGAATGATCTTCTGTTATGCCTATGATATCTTACTCATTTTAAACTTCATTTATAAGAAAATAGGTGATAGAACAATGGGGAAAATACAGAAAAAAAAAATGAAAATGTCAAGTTAGAAAAACATAAAAAAAAACTTACGTTCTTCTACCTTTTGAACTGCCATCGCAGAGTCTTGTGGATTTACTAAAAAATATTTTAGTGTTAACATATTTTATTTATCAAATTCAAATGGCAAATATTTCGCTAATGATCATGAACGTTTGAACTGTAAACATTAATTTGTGCAAAGATGAGTTCCGTTGAACCGTAAATTATTTTGATTTGTCGTATTGTATAAATGAACGAACAATTGATGTCTTTTATTAATATTTAAATTATGATTTGTTTGAAGAGAAACAAAAGATGCATTAAAGTCATATGAAAATTCAAAATAAATAGCAATTAATGCATATGATTTTTATGACTAAATGGCTGGTTTTAGTTATAATTCTTATGCACATATACGTTTTTAGGTGAAGATTTTTTTATAAGTTGTTCCAATTGAAAAGAAATTGGTCTCGTTTTAATTGTAAAATTCCATCAAACAATTTGCCGACATGTTTTCTGTATACGGTTACCTTAGCGTGACCTTTCTCGTAAAAATCCGAGGATTGCACTACGCAAGTGCGAAGGGGAATCACACGTTAATATTGCTCCGTCATCGGAAAAAACTATAACTTATTGTACATGAAATGCGCGCATCTTTGTTGATAGCTTACAACGGAAACAACTATAAACTGTGACTTCAAAAAGAGAGAATTAATTAGCTACCATATTTTCACAAAACTGACTGAGTGGTTTTTGTTTTTTAACGATTATACGAAATCGATGCGTAAACATCGTCCATGGAAGACTATTATTTTTCACCAGTCACTCAGATGATTTTAACATTCAACAAATGCTTCGTTGAATTAACAATAATAATAAGAAAACTATAACAAAAATAAATCAAATAAAACTATCAATAAGAAATTGTCGTTATCTGCATTTTTTTAACATATCAGATAGACAATTGGAAAATTCGAATCGATAAATGGGCAATAATCGACAGTATTTATAGTTGCATATGCATCGCTCGTAAATTATTCTATTGCATTATTTGTCTTCAACTTTCATTTTAAACAATTATATATATATATATAGAAACAAATAAAATATGAACTTGTCGTCACAAAACAATATTTTAAAATACCATGCCACTGTGAAAACAAATTATAAATTTGAATGAAAAAATATTGTTTGGAATGATTTTAATTACAATTAAAATAGAAGGCCGTACGCTGACATTTTATAGTTAATTTCTGTGTCATTTTGGTCTCTTGTGGACGGTTGTCTCCTTGGCAATCATACCACAACTTCTTTTTATTATTTAAAAGACTCACCAACATTTCTTCTTTTTGGGACGACTACAAGGTTAACATTATATCAGGTATTAACTTTACTTCACACACTTTGACTTTATATAACAATCTTGTTCTCATATTGATGATTTAAGTATCATAATAGGCCGAATGGATTTAACCATCGGATTGAATACAACCAATATGCAGCAGCTATATTTTGTAGTAACGTGTCGTCGAAAGTTAACTATTTTTTTCGTCCGAAAAACAGGAATTAACAATTTAGGTGTATTTGGCAAACATTTTTAAATGTTTGTTGCCATTTCTCTTCAACGTCGTTCTTTGTTTAGCCTTTTATTATATATGGTTTGGTTCTAAAGTCACTGATGAGGCTTATGAAGAAGACACGCTCGTCTGACATGCACAATTTAAAACTCGAAATCACTGATAAGTTTAAAATTAAACATTTCATTACCATTTTGTCATCAATCATTAAAAACATTTTCATAAAAATGAAGGTTTCAATCTAACTCATCATTACATTTTTGAACTTAGTACAGATTAAGGCCACATACTTCCTTTTGATGAATGATCTTCTGTTATGCCTATGATATCTTACTCATTTTAAACTTCATTTATAAGAAAATAGGTGATAGAACAATGGGGAAAATACAGAAAAAAAAAATGAAAATGTCAAGTTAGAAAAACATAAAAAAAAACTTACGTTCTTCTACCTTTTGAACTGCCATCGCAGAGTCTTGTGGATTTACTAAAAAATATTTTAGTGTTAACATATTTTATTTATCAAATTCAAATGGCAAATATTTCGCTAATGATCATGAACGTTTGAACTGTAAACATTAATTTGTGCAAAGATGAGTTCCGTTGAACCGTAAATTATTTTGATTTGTCGTATTGTATAAATGAACGAACAATTGATGTCTTTTATTAATATTTAAATTATGATTTGTTTGAAGAGAAACAAAAGATGCATTAAAGTCATATGAAAATTCAAAATAAATAGCAATTAATGCATATGATTTTTATGACTAAATGGCTGGTTTTAGTTATAATTCTTATGCACATATACGTTTTTAGGTGAAGATTTTTTTATAAGTTGTTCCAATTGAAAAGAAATTGGTCTCGTTTTAATTGTAAAATTCCATCAAACAATTTGCCGACATGTTTTCTGTATACGGTTACCTTAGCGTGACCTTTCTCGTAAAAATCCGAGGATTGCACTACGCAAGTGCGAAGGGGAATCACACGTTAATATTGCTCCGTCATCGGAAAAAACTATAACTTATTGTACATGAAATGCGCGCATCTTTGTTGATAGCTTACAACGGAAACAACTATAAACTGTGACTTCAAAAAGAGAGAATTAATTAGCTACCATATTTTCACAAAACTGACTGAGTGGTTTTTGTTTTTTAACGATTATACGAAATCGATGCGTAAACATCGTCCATGGAAGACTATTATTTTTCACCAGTCACTCAGATGATTTTAACATTCAACAAATGCTTCGTTGAATTAACAATAATAATAAGAAAACTATAACAAAAATAAATCAAATAAAACTATCAATAAGAAATTGTCGTTATCTGCATTTTTTTAACATATCAGATAGACAATTGGAAAATTCGAATCGATAAATGGGCAATAATCGACAGTATTTATAGTAGCATATGCATCGCTCGTAAATTATTCTATTGCATTATTTGTCTTCAACTTTCATTTTAAACAATTATATATATATATATAGAAACAAATAAAATATGAACTTGTCGTCACAAAACAATATTTTAAAATACCATGCCACTGTGAAAACAAATTATAAATTTGAATGAAAAAATATTGTTTGGAATGATTTTAATTACAATTAAAATAGAAGGCCGTACGCTGACATTTTATAGTTAATTTCTGTGTCATTTTGGTCTCTTGTGGACGGTTGTCTCCTTGGCAATCATACCACAACTTCTTTTTATTATTTAAAAGACTCACCAACATTTCTTCTTTTTGGGACGACTACAAGGTTAACATTATATCAGGTTTTAATTTTACTTCACATAATTTGACTTTATATAACAATCTTGTTCTCATATTGATGATTTAAGTATCATAATAGGCCGAATGGATTTAACCATCGGATTGAATACAACCAATATGCAGCAGCTATATTTTGTAGTAACGTGTCGTCGAAAGTTAACTATTTTTTTCGTCCGAAAAACAGGAATTAACAATTTAGGTGTATTTGGCAAACATTTTTAAATGTTTGTTGCCATTTCTCTTCAACGTCGTACTTTGTTTAGCCTTTTATAATATATGGTTTGGTTCTAAAGTCACTGATGAGGCTTATGAAGAAGACACGCTCGTCTGACATGCACAATTTAAAACTCGAAATCACTGATAAGTTTAAAATTAAACATTTCATTACCATTTTGTCATCAATCATTGAAAACATTTTCATAAAAATGAAGGTTTCAATCTAACTCATCATTACATTTTTGAACTTAGTACAGATTAAGGCCACATACTTCCTTTTGATGAATGATCTTCTGTTATGCCTATGATATCTTACTCATTTTAAACTTCATTTATAAGAAAATAGGTGATAGAACAATGGGGAAAATACAGAAAAAAAAAATGAAAATGTCAAGTTAGAAAAACCTAAAAAAAAACTTACGTTCTTCTACCTTTTGAACTGCCATCGCAGAGTCTTGTGGATTTACTAAAAAATATTTTAGTGTTAACATATTTTATTTATCCAATTCAAATGGCAAATATTTCGCTAATGATCATGAACGTTTGAACTGTAAACATTAGTTTGTGCAAAGATGAGTTCCGTTGAACCGTAAAGTATTTTGATTTGTCGTATTGTATAAATGAACGAACAATTGATGTCTTTTATTAATATTTAAATTATGATTTGTTTGAAGAGAAACAAAAGATGCATTAAAGTCATATGAAAATTCAAAATAAATAGCAATTAATGCATATGATTTTTATGACTAAATGGCTAGTTTTAGTTATAATTCTTATGCACATATACGTTTTTAGGTGAAGATTTTTTTATAAGTTGTTCCAATTGAAAAGAAATTGGTTTCGTTTTAATTGTAAAATTCCATCAAAAAATTTGGCGACATGTTTTCTGTATACGGTTACCTTAGCGTGACCTTTCTCGTAAAAATCCGAGGATTGCACTACGCAAGTGCGAAGGGGAATCACACGTTAATATTGCTCCGTCATCAGAAAAAAACTATAACTTATTGTACATGAAATGCGCGCATCTTTGTTGATAGCTTACAACGGAAACAACTATAAACTGTGACTTCAAAAAGAGAGAATTAATTAGCTACCATATTTTCACAAAACTGACTGAGTGGTTTTTGTTTTTTAACGATTATACGAAATCGATGCGTAAACATCGTCCATGGAAGACTATTATTTTTCACCAGTCACTCAGATGATTTTAACATTCAACAAATGCTTCGTTGAATTAACAATAATAATGAGAAAACTATAACAAAAATAAATCAAATAAAACTATCAATAAGAAATTGTCGTTATCTGCATTTTTTTAACATATCAGATAGACAATTGGAAAATTCGAATCGATAAATGGGCAATAATCGACAGTATTTATAGTTGCATATGCATCGCTCGTAAATTATTCTATTGCATTATTTGTCTTCAACTTTCATTTTAAACAATTATATATATATATATATAGAAACAAATAAAATATGAACTTGTCGTCACAAAACAATATTTTAAAATACCATGCCACTGTGAAAACAAATTATAAATTTGAATGAAAAAATATTGTTTGGAATGATTTTAATTACAATTAAAATAGAAGGCCGTACGCTGACATTTTATAGTTAATTTCTGTGTCATTTTGGTCTCTTGTGGACGGTTGTCTCCTTGGCAATCATACCACAACTTCTTTTTATTATTTAAAAGACTCACCAACATTTCTTCTTTTTGGGACGACTACAAGGTTAACATTATATCAGGTATTAACTTTACTTCACACACTTTGACTTTATATAACAATCTTGTTCTCATATTGATGATTTAAGTATCATAATAGGCCGAATGGATTTAACCATCGGATTGAATACAACCAATATGCAGCAGCTATATTTTGTAGTAACGTGTCGTCGAAAGTTAACTATTTTTTTCGTCCGAAAAACAGGAATTAACAATTTAGGTGTATTTGGCAAACATTTTTAAATGTTTGTTGCCATTTCTCTTCAACGTCGTTCTTTGTTTAGCCTTTTATAATATATGGTTTGGTTCTAAAGTCACTGATGAGGCTTATGAAGAAGACACGCTCGTCTGACATGCACAATTTAAAACTCGAAATCACTGATAAGTTTAAAATTAAACATTTCATTACCATTTTGTCATCAATCATTAAAAACATTTTCATAAAAATGAAGGTTTCAATCTAACTCATCATTACATTTTTGAACTTAGTACAGATTAAGGCCACATACTTCCTTTTGATGAATGATCTTCTGTTATGCCTATGATATCTTACTCATTTTAAACTTCATTTATAAGAAAATAGGTGATAGAACAATGGGGAAAATACAGAAAAAAAAAATGAAAATGTCAAGTTAGAAAAACCTAAAAAAAAACTTACGTTCTTCTACCTTTTGAACTGCCATCGCAGAGTCTTGTGGATTTACTAAAAAATATTTTAGTGTTAACATATTTTATTTATCCAATTCAAATGGCAAATATTTCGCTAATGATCATGAACGTTTGAACTGTAAACATTAGTTTGTGCAAAGATGAGTTCCGTTGAACCGTAAAGTATTTTGATTTGTCGTATTGTATAAATGAACGAACAATTGATGTCTTTTATTAATATTTAAATTATGATTTGTTTGAAGAGAAACAAAAGATGCATTAAAGTCATATGAAAATTCAAAATAAATAGCAATTAATGCATATGATTTTTATGACTAAATGGCTAGTTTTAGTTATAATTCTTATGCACATATACGTTTTTAGGTGAAGATTTTTTTATAAGTTGTTCCAATTGAAAAGAAATTGGTTTCGTTTTAATTGTAAAATTCCATCAAAAAATTTGGCGACATGTTTTCTGTATACGGTTACCTTAGCGTGACCTTTCTCGTAAAAATCCGAGGATTGCACTACGCAAGTGCGAAGGGGAATCACACGTTAATATTGCTCCGTCATCAGAAAAAAACTATAACTTATTGTACATGAAATGCGCGCATCTTTGTTGATAGCTTACAACGGAAACAACTATAAACTGTGACTTCAAAAAGAGAGAATTAATTAGCTACCATATTTTCACAAAACTGACTGAGTGGTTTTTGTTTTTTAACGATTATACGAAATCGATGCGTAAACATCGTCCATGGAAGACTATTATTTTTCACCAGTCACTCAGATGATTTTAACATTCAACAAATGCTTCGTTGAATTAACAATAATAATGAGAAAACTATAACAAAAATAAATCAAATAAAACTATCAATAAGAAATTGTCGTTATCTGCATTTTTTTAACATATCAGATAGACAATTGGAAAATTCGAATCGATAAATGGGCAATAATCGACAGTATTTATAGTTGCATATGCATCGCTCGTAAATTATTCTATTGCATTATTTGTCTTCAACTTTCATTTTAAACAATTATATATATATATATATATAGAAACAAATAAAATATGAACTTGTCGTCACAAAACAATATTTTAAAATACCATGCCACTGTGAAAACAAATTATAAATTTGAATGAAAAAATATTGTTTGGAATGATTTTAATTACAATTAAAATAGAAGGCCGTACGCTGACATTTTATAGTTAATTTCTGTGTCATTTTGGTCTCTTGTGGACGGTTGTCTCCTTGGCAATCATACCACAACTTCTTTTTATTATTTAAAAGACTCACCAACATTTCTTCTTTTTGGGACGACTACAAGGTTAACATTATATCAGGTATTAACTTTACTTCACACACTTTGACTTTATATAACAATCTTGTTCTCATATTGATGATTTAAGTATCATAATAGGCCGAATGGATTTAACCATCGGATTGAATACAACCAATATGCAGCAGCTATATTTTGTAGTAACGTGTCGTCGAAAGTTAACTATTTTTTTCGTCCGAAAAACAGGAATTAACAATTTAGGTGTATTTGGCAAACATTTTTAAATGTTTGTTGCCATTTCTCTTCAACGTCGTTCTTTGTTTAGCCTTTTATAATATATGGTTTGGTTCTAAAGTCACTGATGAGGCTTATGAAGAAGACACGCTCGTCTGACATGCACAATTTAAAACTCGAAATCACTGATAAGTTTAAAATTAAACATTTCATTACCATTTTGTCATCAATCATTAAAAACATTTTCATAAAAATGAAGGTTTCAATCTAACTCATCATTACATTTTTGAACTTAGTACAGATTAAGGCCACATACTTCCTTTTGATGAATGATCTTCTGTTATGCCTATGATATCTTACTCATTTTAAACTTCATTTATAAGAAAATAGGTGATAGAACAATGGGGAAAATACAGAAAAAAAAAATGAAAATGTCAAGTTAGAAAAACATAAAAAAAAACTTACGTTCTTCTACCTTTTGAACTGCCATCGCAGAGTCTTGTGGATTTACTAAAAAATATTTTAGTGTTAACATATTTTATTTATCAAATTCAAATGGCAAATATTTCGCTAATGATCATGAACGTTTGAACTGTAAACATTAATTTGTGCAAAGATGAGTTCCGTTGAACCGTAAAGTATTTTGATTTGTCGTATTGTATAAATGAACGAACAATTGATGTCTTTTATTAATATTTAAATTATGATTTGTTTGAAGAGAAACAAAAGATGCATTAAAGTCATATGAAAATTCAAAATAAATAGCAATTAATGCATATGATTCTTATGACTAAATGGCTGGTTTTAGTTATAATTCTTATGCACATATACGTTTTTAGGTGAAGATTTTTTTATAAGTTGTTCCAATTGAAAAGAAATTGGTCTCGTTTTAATTGTAAAATTCCATCAAACAATTTGCCGACATGTTTTCTGTATACGGTTACCTTAGCGTGACCTTTCTCGTAAAAATCCGAGGATTGCACTACGCAAGTGCGAAGGGGAATCACACGTTAATATTGCTCCGTCATCGGAAAAAACTATAACTTATTGTACATGAAATGCGCGCATCTTTGTTGATAGCTTACAACGGAAACAACTATAAACTGTGACTTCAAAAAGAGAGAATTAATTAGCTACCATATTTTCACAAAACTGACTGAGTGGTTTTTGTTTTTTAACGATTATACGAAATCGATGCGTAAACATCGTCCATGGAAGACTATTATTTTTCACCAGTCACTCAGATGATTTTAACATTCAACAAATGCTTCGTTGAATTAACAATAATAATAAGAAAACTATAACAAAAATAAATCAAATAAAACTATCAATAAGAAATTGTCGTTATCTGCATTTTTTTAACATATCAGATAGACAATTGGAAAATTCGAATCGATAAATGGGCAATAATCGACAGTATTTATAGTAGCATATGCATCGCTCGTAAATTATTCTATTGCATTATTTGTCTTCAACTTTCATTTTAAACAATTATATATATATATATAGAAACAAATAAAATATGAACTTGTCGTCACAAAACAATATTTTAAAATACCATGCCACTGTGAAAACAAATTATAAATTTGAATGAAAAAATATTGTTTGGAATGATTTTAATTACAATTAAAATAGAAGGCCGTACGCTGACATTTTATAGTTAATTTCTGTGTCATTTTGGTCTCTTGTGGACGGTTGTCTCCTTGGCAATCATACCACAACTTCTTTTTATTATTTAAAAGACTCACCAACATTTCTTCTTTTTGGGACGACTACAAGGTTAACATTATATCAGGTTTTAATTTTACTTCACATAATTTGACTTTATATAACAATCTTGTTCTCATATTGATGATTTAAGTATCATAATAGGCCGAATGGATTTAACCATCGGATTGAATACAACCAATATGCAGCAGCTATATTTTGTAGTAACGTGTCGTCGAAAGTTAACTATTTTTTTCGTCCGAAAAACAGGAATTAACAATTTAGGTGTATTTGGCAAACATTTTTAAATGTTTGTTGCCATTTCTCTTCAACGTCGTACTTTGTTTAGCCTTTAATAATATATGGTTTGGTTCTAAAGTCACTGATGAGGCTTATGAAGAAGACACGCTCGTCTGACATTCACAATTTAAAACTCGAAATCACTGATAAGTTTAAAATTAAACATTTCATTACCATTTTGTCATCAATCATTGAAAACATTTTCATAAAAATGAAGGTTTCAATCTAACTCATCATTACATTTTTGAACTTAGTACAGATTAAGGCCACATACTTCCTTTTGATGAATGATCTTCTGTTATCCCTATGATACCTTACTCATTTTAAACTTCATTTATAAGAAAATAGGTGATAGAACAATGGGGAAAATACAGAAAAAAAAAATGAAAATGTCAAGTTAGAAAAACCTAAAAAAAAAACTTACGTTCTTCTACCTTTTGAACTGCCATCGCAGAGTCTTGTGGATTTACTAAAAAATATTTTAGTGTTAACATATTTTATTTATCAAATTCAAATGGCAAATATTTCGCTAATGATCATGAACGTTTGAACTGTAAACATTAGTTTGTGCAAAGATGAGTTCCGTTGAACCGTAAAGTATTTTGATTTGTCGTATTGTATAAATGAACGAACAATTGATGTCTTTTATTAATATTTAAATTATGATTTGTTTGAAGAGAAACAAAAGATGCATTAAAGTCATATGAAAATTCAAAATAAATAGCAATTAATGCATATGATTTTTATGACTAAATGGCTAGTTTTAGTTATAATTCTTATGCACATATACGTTTTTAGGTGAAGATTTTTTTATAAGTTGTTCCAATTGAAAAGAAATTGGTTTCGTTTTAATTGTAAAATTCCATCAAACAATTTGGCGACATGTTTTCTGTATACGGTTACCTTAGCGTGACCTTTCTCGTAAAAATCCGAGGATTGCACTACGCAAGTGCGAAGGGGAATCACACGTTAATATTGCTCCGTCTTCAGAAAAAAACTATAACTTATTGTACATGAAATGCGCGCATCTTTGTTGATAGCTTACAACGGAAACAACTATAAACTGTGACTTCAAAAAGAGAGAATTAATTAGCTACCATATTTTCACAAAACTGACTGAGTGGTTTTTGTTTTTTAACGATTATAAGAAATCGATGCGTAAACATCGTCCATGGAAGACTATTATTTTTCACCAGTCACTCAGATGATTTTAACATTCAACAAATGCTTCGTTGAATTATCAATAATAATAAGAAAACTATAACAAAAATAAATCAAATAAAACTATCAATAAGAAATTGTCGTTATCTGCATTTTTTTTAACATATCAGATAGACAATTGGAAAATTCGAATCGATAAATGGGCAATAATCGACAGTATTTATAGTAGCATATGCATCGCTCGTAAATTATTCTATTGCATTATTTGTCTTCAACTTTCATTTTAAACAATTATATATATATATATATATAGAAACAAATAAAATATGAACTTGTCGTCACAAAACAATATTTTAAAATACCATGCCACTGTGAAAACAAATTATAAATTTGAATGAAAAAATATTGTTTGGAATGATTTTAATTACAATTAAAATAGAAGGCCGTACGCTGACATTTTATAGTTAATTTCTGTGTCATTTTGGTCTCTTGTGGACGGTTGTCTCCTTGGCAATCATACCACAACTTTTTTTTATTATTTAAAAGACTCACCAACATTTCTTCTTTTTGGGACGACTACAAGGTAAACATTATATCAGGTTTTAATTTTACTTCACATAATTTGACTTTATATAACAATCTTGTTCTCATATTGATGATTTAAGTATCATAATAGGCCGAATGGATTTAACCATCGGATTGAATACAACCAATATGCAGCAGCTATATTTTGTAGTAACGTGTCGTCGAAAGTTAACTATTTTTTTCGTCCGAAAAACAGGAATTAACAATTTAGGTGTATTTGGCAAACATTTTTAAATGTTTGTTGCCATTTCTCTTCAATGTCGTACTTTGTTTAGCCTTTTATAATATATGGTTTGGTTCTAAAGTCACTGATGAGGCTTATGAAGAAGACACGCTCGTCTGACATGCACAATTTAAAACTCGAAATCACTGATAAGTTTAAAATTAAACATTTCATTACCATTTTGTCATCAATCATTGAAAACATTTTCATAAAAATGAAGGTTTCAATCTAACTCATCATTACATTTTTGAACTTAGTACAGATTAAGGCCACATACTTCCTTTTGATGAATGATCTTCTGTTATGCCTATGATATCTTACTCATTTTAAACTTCATTTATAAGAAAATAGGTGATAGAACAATGGGGAAAATACAAAAAAAAAAAATGAAAATGTCAAGTTAGAAAAACCTAAAAAAAAACTTACGTTCTTCTACCTTTTGAACTGCCATCGCAGAGTCTTGTGGATTTACTAAAAAATATTTTAGTGTTAACATATTTTATTTATCAAATTCAAATGGCAAATATTTCGCTAATGATCATGAACGTTTGAACTGTAAACATTAGTTTGTGCAAAGATGAGTTCCGTTGAACCGTAAAGTATTTTGATTTGTCGTATTGTATAAATGAACGAACAATTGATGTCTTTTATTAATATTTAAATTATGATTTGTTTGAAGAGAAACAAAAGATGCATTAAAGTCATATGAAAATTCAAAATAAATAGCAATTAATGCATATGATTTTTATGACTAAATGGCTAGTTTTAGTTATAATTCTTATGCACATATACGTTTTCAGGTGAAGATTTTTTTATAAGTTGTTCCAATTGAAAAGAAATTGGTTTCGTTTTAATTGTAAAATTCCATCAAACAATTTGCCGACATGTTTTCTGTATACGGTTACCTTAGCGTGACCTTTCTCGTAAAAATCCGAGGATTGCACTACGCAAGTGCGAAGGGGAATCACACGTTAATATTGCTCCGTCATCGGAAAAAAACTATAACTTATTGTACATGAAATGCGCGCATCTTTGTTGATAGCTTACAACGGAAACAACTATAAACTGTGACTTCAAAAAGAGAGAATTAATTAGCTACCATATTTTCACAAAACTGACTGAGTGGTTTTTGTTTTTTAACGATTATACAAAATCGATGCGTAAACATCGTCCATGGAAGACTATTATTTTTCACCAGTCACTCAGATGATTTTAACATTCAACAAATGCTTCGTTGAATTATCAATAATAATAAGAAAACTATAACAAAAATAAATCAAATAAAACTATCAATAAGAAATTGTCGTTATCTGCATTTTTTTAACATATCAGATAGACAATTGGAAAATTCGAATCGATAAATGGGCAATAATCGACAGTATTTATAGTAGCATATGCATCGCTCGTAAATTATTCTATTGCATTATTTGTCTTCAACTTTCATTTTAAACAATTATATATATATATATAGAAACAAATAAAATATGAACTTGTCGTCACAAAACAATATTTTAAAATACCATGCCACTGTGAAAACAAATTATAAATTTGAATGAAAAAATATTGTTTGGAATGATTTTAATTACAATTAAAATAGAAGGCCGTACGCTGACATTTTATAGTTAATTTCTGTGTCATTTTGGTCTCTTGTGGACGGTTGTCTCCTTGGCAATCATACCACAACTTCTTTTTATTATTTAAAAGACTCACCAACATTTCTTCTTTTTGGGACGACTACAAGGTAAACATTATATCAGGTATTAACTTTACTTCACATAATTTGACTTTATATAACAATCTTGTTCTCATATTGATGATTTAAGTATCATAATAGGCCGAATGGATTTAACCATCGGATTGAATACAACCAATATGCAGCAGCTATATTTTGTAGTAACGTGTCGTCGAAAGTTAACTATTTTTTTCGTCCGAAAAACAGGAAGTAACAATTTAGGTGTATTTGGCAAACATTTTTAAATGTTTGTTGCCATTTCTCTTCAACGTCGTACTTTGTTTAGCATTTTATAATATATGGTTTGGTTCTAAAGTCACTGATGAGGCTTATGAAGAAGACACGCTCGTCTGGCATGCACAATTCAAAACTCGAAATCACTGATAAGTTTAAAATTAAACATTTCATTACCATTTTGTCATCAATCATTGAAAACATTTTCATAAAAATGAAGGTTTCAATCTAACTCATCATTACATTTTTGAACTTAGTACAGATTAAGGCCACATACTTCCTTTTGATGAATGATCTTCTGTTATGCCTATGATATCTTACTCATTTTTATCTTCATTTGAAAGAAAATAATTGAAAATACCATGGAAAAAAAAAAAGAAAAAGTAACTGAAAAAGTAAGAAAAACATATAAAAGCTTACGTTCTTCTACCTTTTGAACAGCCATCGCAGCGTCTTGTACTAAAAATATTAAAGTGTTAACATATTTAATTATAAAATTCATTTGACAAATCTTTTCCTACTGAGGATGAATCTTTGAACTGCTAATTTTTTTGTGCGTAGATGAGTCCTGTTGAACCGTTAAATATATTGATTTGTCGTATTGTATAAATAAACGAAAAATAAAACACGTTAATTCATACAATGTATACTAGGATTTCTTCGAGAAAAATCAAAAGATGCATTAAAGTCATATGAAAATCCAAACTTGAAATCAATTAATGCATATAAATTTTATGACCAGATGGCTCGTTTTTATCACAATAATTATGAAAATAGACTTTTGTGAAGATAATTTGTTAATTTGTTCAAATTCAAAAGAAAATTGTTGTGTTTTAATTGTGAGCGTCACGCTGACATGATTTTCGTGTAACATTCAACAAAAACTTCGTTATCTTTACAATAATAATAAGAACACTATAACAAAATGAAACAAAATAAAACAAATAAAACTATAAATAAGAAATTGTCGGTATCTAATTATTTGATATTATCTAATCAGAACATATCAGATAAACAATAGGAAAAGTTGAATCTCTAAATAGACAATGATTGACGGTATTTATAGTAGCATATTCATCGCTCGTAAACTTTTGTATTGCCTTATTTGTCTCTTTCTTTCATCAGGAATTAAAACAATGATATATTTTGAGAAAAAAATAAAATATGAACTTGTCATCTAAATAATATGTAAAAATACCTTACCACAGTAAAAATAGTTAAAAAATCGAATGAAAAAATGTAGTTTGGAATGATTTTAAACACAATTAAAATTGAAGGCCGTATGGTGACCTATTAATATTTATTTCTGTGTCATTTTGGTCCCTTTTGGAAGGTTGTTTCATTGGAAATCATATAACATCTTCTTTTTTTTTTTATATATAAAAGACTCACCAACATTTCTTCTTTTTGGGACCACTACAAGGTACATTATATCAGGTATTAACTTTACGTCACATAATTTGACTTTATATAACAATTTTGTTCTCATATTGATGATTTAAGTATCATTATAGGCCGAATGAATTTAACCATCGGATTGAATACAACCAATATGCAGCAGCTATATTTTGTAGTAACGTGTTGTCGAAAGTTAACTATTTTTTTCGTCCGAAAAACAGGAATTAACAATTTAGCTGTATTTGGCAAACATTTTTTTAATGTTTGTTGCCATTTCTCTTCAACGTCGTACTTTGTTTAGCATTTTATATGGTTTGGTTCTAAAGTCACTGATGAAGCTTAGGTAGCACTCCACAGTTAGAAAATAAAATTAAAAATGAGCCCCAAAATGTTTTATCACCTCCTATTCCTGGATTTCTAATACATTAACCTAACTGTTTGTGTTGTACATGTGCATATGTATGTAATCAGTATCTTCCATAGATTCAATTTTCCAAAGTTAAAAGGGTGAAAATTAATTCCTTTTATGTGTATCCATGGCAACCTTCAGCATTTATTTACCATAAAATATTGCAAAAAGGGGGGTGAACATGTCATATATCCCCCCAAAATTTGGATCAAACTAGAATTTCAATGCCTTTGAGTTATACCTTTTTAGAAACTGTTTTCTTAAATCTTCCTAATGATCAAATAAAAAAATGGGTGTCTTTCGCCTCATTTTTTCGTAAAATCCAATCACAAAGTTCGTGCGATAAAAAGTTGGAAAAAAACATTACAATAATTGCCGGACCAATGTATGGTATGGACATGCAAATACGGACTGTCATACAGAAAACAGCCTATATTACATACATTACATAACCTTGATGTTCATATAAACCCAATACAAAGGCTATTTTAATACTCAGCTATCCAAAAATGAATTTTATTGCACACTAGCTCTCATATTTAAAAAATCCACAGGGGCCAAAATGCGAAACTACACACCTAACTGTGGAGTGCTACCTTATGAAGAAGACACGCTCGTCTGACATGCACAATTTAAAACCCGAAATCACTGATAAGTTTAAAATTAAACATTTCATTACCATTTTGTCATCAATCATTGAAAACATTTTCATAAAAATGAAGGTTTCAATCTCACTCATCATTACATTTTTGAACTTAGTACAGATTAAGGCCACATACTTCCTTTTGATGAATGATCTTCTGTTATGCCTATGATATCTTACTCATTTTTAAACTTCATTTTAAAGAAAATAATTGACAATTCCATGGGGAAAAAAAAAGAAAAAGTAACTGAAAAAGTAAGAAAAACATATAAAAACTTACGTTCTTCTACCTTTTGAACAGCCATCGCAGCGTCTTGTACTAAAAATTTAAAGTGTTAACATATTTAATTATAAAATTCATTTGACAAGTCTTTTGCTACTGAGGATGAATCTTTGAACTGCTAATTTTTTGTTGTGCGTAGATGAGTCCTGTTGAACCTTTAAATATTTTGATTTGTCGTATTGTATAAATAAACGAAAAATAAAACACGTTAATTCATACAATGTAAACTAGGATTTCTTCGAGAAAAATAGAAAGATGCATTAAAGTCATATGAAAATCCAAATTTGAAAACAATTAATTCATATAATTTTTATGACTAAATGTCTCGTTTTTATCACAGTACTTATGCACATAGACTTTTTGTAAAGATAATTTGTTAATTTGTTCAAATTCAAAAGAAAATTATTGTGTTTTAATTTTGATCGTCCGGCAAACAATTCGCTGACGAGATTTTCGTGTAACATTCAACAAAAGCTTTGTTGTCTCTACAATAGTAAGAAGAAAACTATAACAAAATAAAACAAAATAAAACAAATAAAACTATTAAAAAGAAGTTTTCATTATCTTAATACTTGATATTTTTTAATCAGAACATATCAGATAAACAATAGGAAAAGTTGAATCTATAAATAGACAATGATTGACGGTATTTATAGTAGCATATTCATATTCATCGCTCGTAAATTGTTTATTTGGTAGATATAGGAAGATGTGGTGTGAGTGCCAATGAGACAACTCTTCATTCAAATAAAAAAAAAGAAAAAAAAAGTAAACCATTATAGGTCAACGTACAGCCTTCAACACGCAGCCTTGGCTCACACCGAACAACAAGCTATAAAGGGCCCCAAATTAACTAGTGTAAAACAATTCAAACGGGAAAATCAACGGTTGGCTTATTTGTCTTCTTCTTTCATCAGGATGTAAACAATGATATATTTTGTGGAACACATAAAATATGAACTTGTCATCTAAATAATATTTTAAAATACCATACCACAGTGAAAATAATTAAAAAATAGAATGAAAAAATGTAGTTTGGAATTATTTTAAACACAATTAAAATTGAAGGCCGTATAGTGACCTATAATTGTTTATTTCTGTGTCATTTTGATCTATTGTGGATGGTTGTTTCATTGGAAATCATACAACATCTACTTTTTTTATATATATAAAAGACTCACCAACATTTCTTCTTTTTGGGACGACTACAAGGTTAACATTATAGCAGGTTTTAACTTTACTTCACATACTTTTACTTTATATAACTATCTTGTTCTCATATTGATAAATTAAGTATCATAATAGACCGTATGAATTTAACCATCGGATTGAATACAACCAATATGCAGCAGCTATTTTTGGTAGTAACGTGTTGTCAAAAGTTAACTATTTTTTTCGTCCGAAATACAGGAATCAACAACTTAGCTGTATTTGGCAAATCTTTTTAAATGTTTGGCCCCATTTCCCTTCAACGTCGTACATGTACTTCGTTTTGCCTTATACATGGTTGGGTTTTTACGTCACTGATGAGGCTTATGAAGAAGACACGCTCGTCTGACATGCACACTTTAATACCCGAAAAAACTGATCTGTTTAAAATTAATCATTTCATTACCATTTTGTCATCAATCATTGAAAACGTTTTCATAAAAATGAAGGTTTAGATCTAACTCATCAACACTCATTTTTTAAACTTAGTATAGAATGTAGCCACAAACATCCTTTCCATGAATGATTTTCTGTTATGCCTATGATATCTTATACATTTTTAAACATAGGTGACAATACCATGGGAAAAAAAAAGAAAAATGAACTGAAAATGTCAAATTCGAAAAATAGATAAAAACTTACGTTCTTCTACCTTTTGAACAGCCATCGCAGCGTCTTGTACTAAAAATATTTAAGTGTTAACATATTTTATTATCAAATTCAAATAGTAAATCTTTCGCTACTGAGGATGAATGTTTGAACTGCCAAAATTATTTTGTGCGTATATGAGTTCTGTTGAACCATGACATATTTTGATTTGACGTATTGTATTAACGAACGAAAAATTGAACACGTTAATTCATACAATGTAAAATAGGATTTGTTCGATATAAAACAAAAGATGCATTAAAGTCATATGAAAACCCAAATTTAAAAACTATTAATTCATAGAAGCATATTCATCGCTCGTAAATTGTTTTATTGGTTTATTTGTCTTCTTCTTTCATCAGGAATTAAAACAATGATTTAACTAGAAGAACAAATAAAATAAGAACTTGTCATCAAAATAATAAATTTGAAATACCATACCACTGTAAAAACGAATTAAAAATTCGAATGAAACAATATAGTTTGGAATTATTTTAAACACAATTAAATTGACAGAGAAGGCCCCACGGTGACATATTATTGTTATTTTCTGTGTTATTTTGGTCTCTTGTTGACGGTTGTCTCCATGGCAATCATACCACATTTTCTTTTTGTTATATAAAAGACTCACCAACATTTCTTCTTTTTGGGACAACTACAAAGTTAACATTATATCAGGTTTTAACTTTACTTCACATACTTTTACTTTATATAACTATCTTATTCTCATATTGATAATTAAAGTATCATAATAGATCGAATGATTTTAACCATCGGATTGAATACAACCAATATGCAGCAGCTATATTTTGTAGTAACGTGTTGTCGAAAGTTAACTATTTTTTTCGTCCGAAAAACAGGAATTAACAACTTAGCTGTATTTGGCAAATCTTTTTAAATGTTTGGTCCCATTTCCCTTCAACGTCGTACATGTACTTCGTTTTGCCTTATACATGGTTGGGTTTTTACGTCACTGATGAGGCTTATGAAGAAGACACGCTCGTCTGGCATGCCCAATTTGAAATCCGGAAACAGTAATCAGTTTAAAATTAATCATTTCATTACCATTTTGTCATAAATCATTGAAAACGTTTTCATGAAAATGAAAGTTTCAATCGAACTCATCAACACATTTTTGAACCTAAGTACAGAATGTTGCCACGAATTGTCTACCTAAACCGACATAATGTGCATATCTCACCCGAGAACATACATATTAGAACATAATGAGATGTGATTCAGAAAAATATCTACGTCTCGAAGTTAAACTAAAGAGAATGCAAGTAATTTAAAACAATCATTGGCATTCATCAATAATATCATAACGTTTAGGCGACCATAAAAGCCCCCGATATGCAAAGTATGAAACAATTCATTTAGAAAATTTAGAAAATTAACGGTCGTAGTTATAATTCAACAGTTAACGCAAACAGATAGGACAAACATGAACCACCGACAACCAGGTTCATGACTTTCAAATTGCATACACTTTGTACATTTTATACAAATATACAACGCTGATTTATTGGAGGAAAACAATTTAAAAGTCAATTGATACATAAAATGCGTATTCATATCAATTCGTTCAAATTGTTTTGACTTGTATCAACATATATATCCAAACCAACTTGAAGAAAAGAAACCAAATTTGAAAATAACTCTTATATATTTTATTTAGGTAACGTCAATGAAAGTTGAATAACAACTAATATTTACAATGAGAGAAATTATTTCATATTTCCTTTTGATGAATGATCTTCTGTTATGCCTACGATATCTTACACACTTTGAAACTTCATTTTAAAGAAAATAGGTGACAATACCATTGAAACTAGAGGCTCTCAAGAGCCTGTATCGCTCACCTGATTCTACTTGGGTTTTTGAAATCATATAAAAAAATATAAAATTTGGCTAAAAGTGACAACACAACCTCATTTATAAGAAAAGGAACATGTTTAATTTCATTCAAAAGTCCCCCACTGGCGGCCATCTTGGATGACGGATCGGCTACAAAGTAACAACACTTGGTCAGCACCTCATAAGGAACATTCATGCCATGTTTGGTTTTATTCCATTCAGTGGTTCTCTAAAAGAAGTCATTTGTATGCATTTCCCATAGGGTCCTATGTTAAACTAAGTTCCCTGCTGGCGGCCATCTTGGATGATGGATCAGCTACAAAGTAACAACACTTGGTCAGCACCTCATAAGGAACATTCATGCAATGTTTGGTTTTATTCCATTCAGTGGTTCTCTAAAAGAAGTCATTTGTATGCATTTCCTTATAGGGTCCTATGTTAAACTAAGTCCCCCGCTGGCGGCAATCTTGGATAATGGATCGGCTACAAAGTAACAACACTTGGTCAGCACCACATTAGGAACATTCATGCCATGTTTGATTTCATTCCATTCAGTGGTTCTCTAAAAGAAGTCATTTGTATGCATTTCCCATAGGGTCCTATGTTAAACTAAGTCCCACGCTGGCGGCCATCTTGGATGATGGATCAGCTACAAAGTAACAACACTTGGTCAGCACCACATAAGGAACATTCATGCCATGTTTGGTTTCATTCCATTCAGTGGTTCACTAGAAGAAGTGATTTGTATGCATTTCCAATAGGGTCCTATGTTAAACTAAGTCCCCCGCTGGCTGCCTTCTTGGATAATGGATCAGCTACAAAGTAACAACACTTGGTCAGCACTCCATAAGGAACATTCATGCTATGTTTGGTTTCATTCCATTTAGTGGTTCTCTAGAAGAAGTCATTTGTATGCATTTCCCATAGGGTCCTATGTTAAACTAAGTCCCCCGCTGGCGGCCATCTTGGATGATGGATCGGCTAAAAAGTAACAACACTTGGTCAGCATCCCATAAGGAACATTCATGCTATGTTTGGTTTTATTCCATTCAGTGGTTCTCTAAAAGAAGTCATTTGTATGCATTTCCCATAGGGTCCTATGTTAAACTAAGTCCCCGGCTGGCGGCTATCTTGGATGATGGATCAGCAACAAAGTAACAACACTTGGTCAGCACCTCATAAGGAACATTCATGCCATGTTTGGTTTCATTCCATTCAGTGGTTCTCTAAAAGAAGTCATTTGTATGCATTTCCCATAGGGTCCTATGTTAAACTAAGTCCCCCGCTGGCGGCCATCTTGGATGATGGATCGGCTACAAAGTAACAACACTTGGTCAGCACCCCATAAGGAACATTCATGCTATGTTTGGTTTTATTCCATTCAGTGGTTCTCTAAAAGAAGTCATTTGTATGCATTTCCCATAGGGTCCTGTGTTAAACTAAGTCCCCTGCTGGCGGCCATCTTTGATGATGGATCGGCTACAAAGTAACAACACTTGGTCAGCACCACATAAGGAACATTCATGCCATGTTTGGTTTCATTCCATTCAGTGGTTCACTAAAAGAAGTCATTTGTATGCATTTCCAATAGGGTGCTATGTTAAACTAAGTCCCCGCTGGTGGCCATCTTGGATAATGGATCGGCTACAAAGTAACAACACTTGGTCAGCACTCCATAAGGAATGAATATTCATGCTATGTTTGGTTTCATTCCATTTAGTGGTTCTCTAGAAGAAGTCATTTGTATGCATTTCCCATAGGGTCCTATGTTAAACTAAGTCCCCCGCTGGCGGCCATCTTGGATGATGGATCGGCTACAAAGTAACAACACTTGGTCAGCACCCCATTAGGATAATTCATGCTATGTTTGGTTTTATTCCATTCAGTGGTTCTCTAAAAGAAGTCATTTGTATGCATTTCCCATAGGGTCCTATGTTAAACTAAGTCCCCGGCTGGCGGCCATCTTGGATGATGGATCGGCAACAAAGTAACAACACTTGGTCAGCACCTCATAAGGAACATTCATGCCATGTTTGGTTTCATTCCATTCAATGGTTCTCTAAAAGAAGTCATTTGTATGCATTTCCCATAGTGTCCTATGTTAAACTAAGTCCCCCGCTGGCGGCCATCTTGGATGATGGATCGGCTACAAAGTAACAACACTTGGTCAGCACCTCATAAGGAACATTCATGCCATGTTTGGTTCCATTCCATTCAGTGGTTCTCTAGAAGAAGTTCAAAATGTAAATTGTTAACGACGACGACGACGGACGACGACGGACGACGACGACGACGGACGACGGACGCCAAGTGGTGAGAAAAGCTCACTTGGCCCTTCGGGCCAGGTGAGCTAAAAAAGAAAAATTAATTGAAAATGTCAAGTAAGAAAAACATATAAAAACTTACGTTCTTCTACCTGTTGAACAGCCATCGCAGAATCTTGTACTAAAATTATATTAGTTTTAAAATTAATATTTTATCATAAAGATCGATTATCAAATCTTTTGCTTCTGAGGATGAATGTTTGAACTGCCAAAACTATTTTGTACGTAGATGAGTTCTATTGAACCGTAAAATATTTTGATTTGTCGTTTCGTATTAATAAACGAAAAATAGAACACGTAAATTCATACAATGTATATTAGGGTTTGTTCGATAAAAAACAAAAGATGCATAAACGTCATATGAAAATACAAATCTAAAAAAAATAAATAATTCACATAATTTTTTGTGACTAAATGGCTAGTTTTTTTTCCTCCAAAATACGTATGCGCATAGACTTTTTGTGAAGATATGTTGTTAATTTGTTCAAATTCAAAAGAAATTGTCTTGTTTTAATTTTAAGATTTCAGTCAACAATTCGCTGACCTGATTTCCGTATAACATTGAACAAAGGTTTCGTTGTCTTTACAATAATAATTAGAAAATTATAAAAAAAAAACTAAAAAAAAAAAACTTTGAATAAGAAATTGTCTGATTATTTAAAAGTATTTAATCAAGCATATCAGATAGACAATAGGAAAAGATGAATCAATAAATAGACAATGATTGACGGTATTTATAATAGCATTATCATCGCGCGTAAATTATTTTATTGCATTATTTGTCTTCTTCTTTCATCAGGAATTAAAACAACGAATTGTTTTTAGGAACAAATAAAATATGAATTTGTCATCAAAATAATATTTTTAAATACCATACCACTTGAAAACAAATTAAAAATTCGAATGAAAAAATAAAGTTAGGAATGATATTAAACACAATTAAAATTGAAGGCCGTACGGTGACCTATGATTGTTAATTTCTATGTCATTTTGGTCTCTTGTGGATGGTTGTCTTATTGGCAGTCATACCACATCTGCTGTTTTTCTTTTATAGTTTAAAGACTCACAAACAGGTCCACCATTAACACTTCTCCTTTTTGAGACTACTACAAGATCAACAAAAATTCAAGCTTAGCTTTACTTCACAAACTTTAACTTTATATAACAATTTTGTTCATTAACTTTTACAAATGATTGAAGTCTCATTATGGTGCAAATAAATCAAACCATCGGATTAAATGAAATAAGCAGAAGTTTTATTTTATAGCAACCTGTTGTCAAAAGTTGTCAAATCACTTTTTCTTCCGAAAAGTTTATATTTTTCCCTAGGAAAATATAGCTGTATTTAGCAAAATTATTCTAAATATTTGTTCTTATATCTCTTCAACGTCTTACTTCGTTATCCTTTTTATATTTTTTGGTTCTAATGTTACTGATGAGTTTTGGAAGAAGACTCGACCGTCTGGCACAAATTTAATAAACCTGAAATCTCTAACTAGTTTATAATTCAACATATGATTAGCATTCTGTCTTTATGTATCAAGCATTTGAATTTGTTTTCACAAAAATTAAGTTATCAATCAATTAATCATTTACACATGTTGTTGACATAAGCACTGTTTCAATATGTCTACCAAAACCCAAAAAATCTGCATTTCTCAGCCTCACATATATCAGAGAATGATGTCGTACGTTTGATCTCACTACCTGATATAATCCAACACATTAACTTTGTGTTTATAGAAGAATTGTTATTTGCTATTTTAAATGGTTGGCTCTGATTACAGTTCAAAAATAAGAGTTTGGGGAACCTGAAACTAGTGGCATGATACACACCTGACACAAGACAAAAAAAAAAGACAATATAACGATATGATTCGTCATATCAAAGTCATGATTCAGCAATGTAGTGTGTGCCGTTGTAATTGTTTTAATAGTGATGCATGTTCATCAGGAGACACTAAATTGCATCCGATTTAAGTCATTAAAATTCAGTTATGTCTGTTTAACATTGTTTTATGTTCAATAATTCAAAAGCAAATAGAGGAATAGTGCTTACCGTCGGGCAGCAATGGTCCTACACAGTATGAAAAACAAAACACAATATAAATCGAAATATTATTCAACTTTGTTCGATATGTTTTGGAACCAGAGATACGCTTTCATATCATTATTCAATTTACCCTAGCAACGTTCGTTTACTACACTATATATACGAATATATTATAGTAATAAAATTATATATGTGTACACATACTTTAGAAATTATTTCAAAGTTGTATGACTGTTTGGTTATGAAAATTTGCTATGATATCTTTCTCTTGAGGCACCGATGTCCTTTTTTATAGGCAAATTGTTTTTACTCCACTCACTGTTTGGTTTATTCATGAAAACTTAATTAATATCGTGTGATTCATCAAGTTTGCGTTTAAAAGGTGTAACTTAAAGAATCAATTCTTTGCTAAACAGGTTGTATCATGTTGTTTTTAAAAAGAAAATTCAAATTTAGGGTCACGGATTTTCTAAATGCTACTGTTTGTAAAACATTATCCTATTTTGAAAAAAAATAATAAAATGATAATTAAAAAACAAGGAATGAACAGGCTGTTTAAATATATAAAAAAAGAAAAAACGAGATTTTAAAGCCTCGATGTGGCCCCTACTTTAAACTATCATTTCAATGCTAACCATAGTAAAGCGACGAATAGATATAAAATATTGTTCTTTTAGTGATCCTTTTCCTATAGCGTATAGCGTACATGTCATTTTTGTATTGATACGAAATTCATGCAAAATATGTATATCTTTATTATTTGAAATATATAGTGCATGAGTTGTGATTGCAAAAGAAAAAAAACGTCTGCCCTAAATAAGGAGTTTTCGGTCTATGCCTAATTCGTAAATGGCGTTTAAATGGTGACATTTGTAAACTTATTCAACTTTTAACGTGAAAAAATACACTAACTATTCGAGTCTATTTTATTGTTCTAACTTATCTAAGTTTTTCCTAATTTTTAATCATTGATTATTCAATTTTTGTAAGTCTATGTAGAATTTCACCAATATAGATAAGCCAATAAAGAGTCCAGTGAATACAGTTACATTTGTTTCCAAGTGAGAAACCGATGTTCAATGGTTGATGTTTGTTGATGTGGTTCAAATGTGTATCTCAATTTTAATATAGATAAGACTATTGGGTTCCTTGTTTGAATTGTTTTACACTTGTTATTTTTAGGGTCCTTTTTGTTAACATTTTTAATGTGAACCAAGGCTCTGTGTTGAAGACCGTACTTTTACATATAATGGTTTACTTTTACAAATTGTGACTTAAATGGAGAGTTGTCATATTAGTATTCATACCAAATCTTCTTATATCCATATAATATATTGGAGGAAGTTTTTTTAAGATTCTCATGATTGTCTGTTTCGTTACTTTTTGTGTTGGTGACATAACTTATGAATAGATATCAGTTATGATATTACAATTGTTTTGTACATTGACATCCATACGTAGAACAATCTTGCAAATTCTTATCTTATCTACATTCTGAAGATATTTACCTACAGGCACCTTAGAGAGCACTTGTCCTAAACAGCAAACACAATAAAATCAACATAAAAATCATTTTATAGAAATAATAGCTTCTTTTCGAAAAAGTTTAATGACAACAGTTATGAGTTACACTGTTTTATAAAGAAATTTAATATATAATATTGACAAAACTAGAATGCAAGTAATATAAAATTCAAAAAGAAAAGTTTAAAGTTCAAATAATTAAGACATAATGAAATATTGACATAGTATACTATAAAAACATTCATTTTTTCTCTCAAACATTTCATTTCATATTTGTCCTAGCAGATTATGGAGCATGTGCTGTCAAGCCTGGCTGATAATTTAATTTTCTAATCAACGTCAATTACATTAATAAGGATTATGCTCTAAGAATTGGCCAGTAAGTAGATATAAAATGTCTTTGTGCATGTATATTGTGATTATACTAGTACATGCTGTGTCTGAAATATTACTACCATTTTCAACTTACCCAATAATTGTTCAGGTGTTACTGAAAAATAGCAGGTGCACAGATGTAAATTGCTTTAATGTTTCACAGTAAAGTCAATAAACAACCTATTTGTATGAACTACTGCATCAAAGTCAAAAGGCTGTGTAATATAGCTCAAACATTTATATGACGATATATGAAGATTTAGCCCTGAGTTCAAATAATCATATCTGTACTAACTAACTAAGTTATTTATTATCTTTAAAAATACCTAATACCATCATAAAGAATTATAATCTCAAATAAAAAAGATGAAACAAAATCGAATTCATAAACAAAAAATTTTGACTGTCATTTCATCTGCTACCATAAAAAATTCAAATAAAAATTAAGTTAATTTAGAGAACAGACATTTCACATAGTTTGTTTATTCTTCATTGGCCGGAGATATTTGAAAAGGGTTTCATGAACACCCGAACCCCCCCCCCCCCCCCAAAAAAAAAGACCCCCCAACCCCAGTAATTCGTGATGCTGAATCTGTAGTTTTCTATGATGTGTTTTGTGTTGTATTGTTTGTCTATTGGTATTTTTCTTTTTAAACCATGGCGTTGTCAGCAGCATCTTACACATGCACTTTTGTTATTGCTGTATTTTAAAAAAAAATCTTTTTTAGTTTATTTCAATATTAATGACTCTAGTGTGATGTCTATTGTCACTTGTGTTAATAATAACACATATGAAACCCGCCTCCGGGGTATGGATTTTCACGCTTGTTGAAGATCAATTGGTTGCCTTTTTCTGTTTTCTGCGCTTTGGTTGGGTTATTGTTTATTTGAAACATTATTCATTTCCATTCTTGATTCTTTTATCAAACATTTCAAAGTATTGTAAGAATAAAGGTTTTGGTGCTTGTGTATTATGAAAAATATATTTTATCATCACATATGATTGTTTTTCTGTAATTGATGTAATAATGTAACGATTTAGCAGAGTAAAAAGACAAAAAAAAAAAGATACGTGTTGGTTACTTCAACTTTAGAAATGGTTTAAAAGAAAAAATTAAAAACTATTACAGGCAACCAAAGAATAAAGATCAAACAAAAACTAAAGATAGTCTAAAACTGTAAACAAATATAGAATAAAATATTCCGTCAAGGATAAAAACTCTTTAGGTGAATTTTAACGAGAGGCTCTAAAGAACCTGTGTCGCTCACCTTGGTCTATGTAATTATTAAACAAAGGACGCAGATGGATTCATGACAAAATTGTGTTTCAGATGTGGTGATGTGTTTGTAAATCTTACTTTACTTAACATTCTAACTGCTTGCAATTTTCTCTATCTATAATGACCTTGGCCCAGTAGTTTCAGAGAAGAAGATTTTTGTAAAAGATTACTAAGATTTACGAAAAATGGTTAAAAATTGACTATTAAGGGCAATTACTCATAAAGGGGTCAACTGACCATTCTGGTCATGTTGACTTATTTGTAAATCTTACTTTGCTGAACACATTATTACTGTTTACTGTTTATCTCTATCTATAATAATATTTAAGATAATAACAAAAAACAGCAACATTTCCTTAAAATTACCAATTCAGAGACAGCAACACAAAAACGGGTTGTTCAATTCATCTGAAAATTTCAGGGCAGATAGATCTTGACCTGATAAACAATTTTACTTCATGTCAGATTTGCTCTAAATGCTTTGGTTTTTGAGTTTTAAGCCAAAAACTGCATTTTACCACTATTATCTACTTTTAGCGTTGGCGGCTATCATGGTTGATTGACCGGTTCACGCCACACATGTTTTAAACTAGATACCCCATTGATGATTGTTGCTAAGTTTGGATTAATTTGGCCTAGTAATTTCAGAAGAGAAAATTTTTGTAAAAGATTACTTAGATTTACCAAAAATGGTTAACAAATTGATTATAAAGGGCAATTACTCCTAAAGAGGTCAACTGACTATTTTGGTAATGTTGACTTATTCGTAGATCTTACTTTGCTGAACATTATTGCTGTATTCAGTTTATCTCAATCTATAATAATATTCAAGATAATAACCAAAAACAGCAAAATTTCCTTAAAATGACCAATTCAGGGGCAGCAAACCCAACAACGGGTTGTCAGATTCATCTGAAAATTTCAGGGCAGATATATCTTGACCTGATGAACAATTTAACCCATTTCAGATTTGCTCAAAATGTTTTGGTTTTTCAGTTATGAGCCAAAAACTGCATTTTACCCCTATGTTCTATTTTTAGCCATGGCGACCATCTTGGTTAGTTGGCCGGGTCACGCCACACATTTTCTAAACAAGATACCCCAATGATGATTGTTACTTTGCTGAACATTATTACTGTATACAGTTTATCTCAATCTAATAATGTTCAAGATAATAACCAAAAACAACAAAATTTCCTTAAAATGACCAATTCAGGGGCAGCAACCCAACAAGGATTAAGGAACAAAACAAACCAAAAGTATGAATAGATTATGGAGCTCCTTTTTGTGATATCTGATTTTGAAAAATGACAAGAAAAGGCTGAATCAAACGTTTGGTTTATATTTGCATTGGTATTGTTCAGGTCTTAAATCAACTGAAAAGAAGTCAAGAATTTGCTTAGATTTCGGTAAATGACCCTTTAAAGGCTATTGAGGTCTTATATGAAAAGAAAAGAGAGCATTATTGGGCAAAATATTTTAACCCTGTATTGATGAAAAAAACAAATTATCTGACACAAATTCCTTTACGTCACCTTTGTACATCCTAAAGTCTTTTTTTTGCACAGTAACATTTTTTGTTAAATGATTTTCTGTTGTCCCTTGATATCTTCCGACTTTAAAAAAAAATACATTTGTATGAAAATATGTAACATACTAGTACTGTACTTGAACATTTTTTTTCACGTGTACTTATTTTCGGGAATAGTGGATTCCAAACACGTTCCCGGGTATTTATTTTCGCGATTTCAGTTGAAAAGTTTGATTCGGATCCGCATGTATTTAGGTTTCAGACTTTCAATTACTCCCTCCAATTTAAACTACTTTGACACAAAATAGTGCTTTTGATGTCATGGTTTACTTAAACTAACCAACAAATTTGCAGATATGAAACTTTTGGTGAAAGGCAAATATATTTAGACCATTTTGAGCCAAAATTCACTTGTCTATGAGTTTGCATTAACAATTCAGGATTAATGCGCTACATAAAACACTAGTTTAAGATTTCATGAAAACCGGGAGTTATTTTGGTAGAACCTGTTTTTTCAAAATCTGAAATTTGTTACAAGACTTTAAATATTGGTTGAAAATTGGCATGTAGGAAGGTGATACATGTACAATTCAGGATATACCTGCTTTCCTTGAAGTAAAATATTTAGAAAGCAGTGAAAATTGCAAAATTTGGTTGAACAGATAGGGAATTTTAATTGGTAGTCTGACACCTTTATTTTCGTGATAAAATACTAACCGAGAAATTCATGAAAATAAATACACCACGAAAATAAGTACAATTACAGTAATCATAAATATAATTTAAATGATTAACTGAGAACGGCAATTAAGATAAAAATATAACACTTACGTTCTTGTACCTTTTGAACAGACAATGCAGCGTCTAGTGATTGTGCTACAAAATATAGATTTGTCGAAATGTATTGATGTACGAAAAGTAGAATGGAACTAAAACGAATTGGATACAGATTTTATTGATACAAAACCAAAAATACCTAACATTAAACAGTCAACACAAGACTCGTTTAGTGAATGCATGTAATAATAATCATGATAATGAAAAATAAAAGAAACAACTATAAATACACATAAACACATGAAATTGAAAAAAAATGCCATTTCTCATTATTTTTTTTTTCTACCTAACAAAATACTTGTACTAAGTCAGAATTACTGTTACTCATTTGTTAAATGTGTTTAAGCTTACGATTTTGCCATTAGATAAGTGATATTTTGTTTTGAATGTTCCTCAGATTTCATTATTTTTATAATTTTACTTTTTAAATTCAAAATAAAATATGACAGACTACCATAATGTTAAGTATAATGGATAAATGAACAATGAATGACAGTTTTCATAGTAGCATTATAAATCTTTCGTGAGTTGCTGAATGTGTCTAGTTCTTTCGTCAGGATTAATTAAAACAACAGCAATCTTTGAACCGAATATAGAAAGAACTTGTCATAAAAATATTTTAAAATACCACAACAAATATTAATTAATGAACTTTTAGCAAATGAATAAAAAATGAAAATGGCTATGAATTCAAATTTGCACCAAGAAGGAAAAATAAATTAAACCAATCGTTCATTTAAAGAAAGTATAAGACAAAAACTTAAGAAATAAAAAAAAGTCTTTTAACACGAACAAAACATATGAACTTACTAAGAACTTGATCAAGAACACTTCTTTTTAAGGCTGCTACAAGGTTAAAAACAACATTTAAGGTTTATTTCACAAACTGCTAGACAACAATATTATAATGTGGTATCATGTTCTATATATGAGTGCTTGTTTATTTATTTATTTTTACTTTTTCTGGTTAGTTCATTTTGGCAATATCCTTTTGACGTGGCTCGGTATTAATTCTTCCAACTATTGTGGTATTGTGCTGTGGTAATTTTTGTATATTTGTTTATTATTTGTGATAATGTGTATTTTCTTTAGAGTGTCTACATGCAGTTTTATTTTTCTTTGTTGACAGTTTTATTTTTTCTAGTGATTAAGATTATAACAATAATGTATGTACCCAAAATTGTGACATTTTTACCTATTATGTCTGTTTGTTATTCCCATTCATTTCTGTCCATGTAATTGTATTTGATATATACTAAGAGCGGTGTTGCTAGTTATAAACGAGGTTTTAAAAAGCATTCTTTAAAAATATGCCTTAACCAAATCAAGACTATGGCAATTGTTTTCAGTTTGTTTGATGTGTTTCACGCTTTCGATTTTGTCATTTGTAAAGGGACTTTTCGTTTTTGTTATTGTTATTTTTAAATCCGCGTTTTTACTTTCATTAGTTAGAAGCTATATTTTGTATCAACATATGATAAAAAATTAGGATAACATTTATATTTAGAAATACTTAGGATTTTCTATAAAGGCAACAGTAGTATATCGCTGTACAAAACTCATAAATCCATGGAAAAAAACCCGGGGTAACAAACTAAAACCGAGAGAACGCATGAAATATAAGAGGAACACAACGACATAACACTAAAATGTAACACACACAGAATCGGACAAAGCATCAGACAAAAGCCCACGAGAATAACAAATATAACATCAAATCCAAATGCATGAATTTGGGATAGACAAGTACCGTGACACGTCTTATCGCAATGTGAATTTACACTCTATCCCTGGAATAGATAAGTTTTCCTTTTTTGGGCAAAACCTTACTGAAAATTTCGTCCAATGTCTCTTCGACGTCGCATTTTGTGTTTGATTTTTAATATCTATCTTTGTGTGTTTATGTATATCCTGTAAGTCTATTGTAGACAAAACGTGCGTCCGAAATACAAAATCTAAGCACTGTTTCTCTTTTTAGATTATTTTCAAACATTAAAAATTTGATAGCCTATTGATATTTACCTTCGGGTTCCTGTTTTAGTCCTGAACAGTTTGAAAAATATAACAAAACATAAATCATTATACTATTTTAACCTTGTATGATATTTTTTAATGAAAGATAGATAAATACAATCATCATTGTGTTTACCCTAACAGAAATCGTTTACTTCATTATTGCAAAGCTTTTTTTATGTTTGGCAAACAAATTGAAGAAATATTAAAATGGAACTAAAAATAAAGGAAAATATTATCCTAATCACCGGTTTTCGAGTTATTTTTAATAGGGTCTTTGCATCGGAAACACGTTTATCTAAAAAATAAAACAATAGTTGTTTGCATGACACGGGTTATGTTCTTCTCATATCTTTAATGAAAGTATGATATTAAACCCTTAACGGGAGGGATTGTGCTTGATTAACTGCTAATAGTCTTTTGTCATTCACGTATTATTGTCATTTTATTTATTTTCTTTTGTTACATCTTTTGACATCGGACTCGGACTTCTCTTGAACTGAATTTAGTGTGCGTATTGTAATGCGTTTACTTTTCTACATTATTTAGAGGTATAGGGGGAGGGAGGGTTGATATCTCGTAAACATGTTTAACCCTGCCGCAATTTTGCGCCTGTCCCAAGTCTGGAGTCTAAGGCCTTTGTTAGTCTTGTATGATTTTTAATTTTAGTTTCTTGTGTATTATTCGGAGTTTAGTATGACGTCAATTATCACTTTACTAGTATACATATATTTGGGGCCAGCTGAAGGACACCTACGGGTGCGGGAATTCTTGCTACATTGAAGACCCATTGGTGGCCTTCGGCTGTTGTCTGATATATGGTCGGGTTGTTGTCGTTTGCGAAAGCTTGTCAAAGCGACAACAGCCCGACCATAGAGCAGACAACAGCCGAAGGCCACCAATGGGTCTTCAATGTAGCGAGAAACTCACGCACCCGGATGCGTCCTTCAGCTGGCCCATAAAAAATGTATATACTAGTTCAGTAATAATGGACGTCGTACAAAACTCCGAATTAAACACAAGAAACTAAAATTAAATATCATACAAGACTAACAAAGGACAGAGGCTGCAGTTAGCTTGGATCGGATATATCAGGTGACCTATCTTCGATTGGATTTGATTCAATTTCAATTATTTTCTGCAATGTATTTATGAGTATTTATTATTAAAGAGTCATCTTTGGTTTATACTATGATTGAACATCGTTTAAATTTTTATAAACTTAATAATAATGAGATAGTTACCTGAAGACAACCTTGCAAGCACTTCATCTAAAGAACAAAAAATATTAAAACACACAGTTATTGACTCTAAATAATATATTGATCGCAAATATATATATATATATATATATATGCTCAAAAGTTATTGGTTACACAGTTTAAAACATAAAAAGAACAAACATTTGCAAATAATGCAATACTCAAAAAGGAGATAATGAGAAAATAGAACTGAAAAATGTTATTTGCGCGACTGTTTATTTCTTTTAACTTAAGATAATCTGTCAAAGTATGCCTTTAAGTTTCACATTACATCCGTCTAATCATCAATTCTGTGATATTTTCATTAGGTTGAATCAACGGATTTAACCTTAAAACACTGACCGTAACTATATGATGAATAGTGCAACGAAATTATAGAGCAAGTAGATGATAAATGAAATGTTTTTTTTTTGTGTTTTTTTAGAAATATGATGATTTGTATCTTATTTAAGTTGTCTTAAATATTACTGACATAACTTTTAACTTACCTAATTCTTGTTGCGGTGAAACTATTAAAAACAATACAGAAATTAATTGTTTGTAAGATGTCAGAAAAGAGACAAGAACAATCCATGTTGTAAAAACGGAACGATTAAAAAGAGGTTTGACAGAAATCAATATTCTACTCATTTTAATTTGAAAAGTAAGCATTCAACTTTTGAAGATTTATTACCATATCAAAATAACCATATCGTCTAAATACGTCTAATTTAATATTTTGAAATTAAACTGTATACATTATAAACCAAACATTTAATTCGATATACTGACATATCATGTGAATTGATATTATAACTCCGTTTATTACAAGATAATACAAAACCTGTTATACTTTAAAGAAGAGTATAATATCGTTAGAAATAAAGATAGTCAAACTTACATTCATCTACCTTCTGAACAGATAAAGCTGCATCTAGTAAAACAAATATATATTTATATTTTAAACCAACTGCGTAACATCAAATGATTTCCCTACGATACATCGCATTTTTCATTAATCTTTGATCAAAAGTAAAATAAACAAATAAACGTACAAAAACGAACAACGATACTGTGATTAATTAAATTGAGTGAGAGAAAAAAAAATAAATCATGAAAGAGTTCGTACAGATTTGCTCATTTGTAGGGATCATCGGGTTTCTGTACTTAAATACTGTAAAATTCAAGAATATCTTTATTGTACTATTCATGTTTTCCTTCACTCAGATTTACGCTTAGTGTTCAAACGCATATTTTGACGTCGGTGATCATCTCTCCTCACTTTTGTAAATAGGGAGGTTGCTGATAGGTTACGTCCAAGTCTCACATCCGTAATACGAAAATATATTAAAAAGCGAACGAACAGGGTTGGCATAGGCGTAGGAAATTAAGGTATCAATGTTTAGTTATTTGTCGACTTTTATATGCTCGACCATTAAATATTAACGTTAACACAACAAACCCATCGATTAATCTTTAGATCATTAATAAAGGATAAATAACTAAATAACAAAATAATAAAATAATAAAAAAGAAAAATAGAAAGTAGAAAATATACAGGTGTAATACCATCATTGATTTTCCCCTGTTAGTCTTTGTTAAATTTGCACTTTTCAAAAATATGTGTAGAGTTTATCCTTGTTTTAAATAAAGAAATACTTGGCATGAGTAAAGTTTTATCTTGTCCAGTTCTATAGAAAAAAATTCACATAACATTTCATTGCCTATAAGAAAATAACCATCATTGGAAGTTAACCAATCCCATTTCTCCCCTTATTTTATTTGGTACAAGATTTAGTCACCATGTAACCTCAAGATAACTAAATTTTCTATAGAAATCCCAAACGCAGGATGACGACGGACGCAGGGCGACGACGGACGCAGGGCGACGGACACCGGACGCAAAGTGATGGAAAAAGCTCACTTGACCCTTTGGGCCAGGTGAGCTAAAAATACAACAGAGATAATTTCATAATTCCTTTTGAGAAATATATTTATTTATTTTAATCAACATTACGGCAGTTCTAGTTGATACAATAATCGAGAATTCGGATTTTTGAACCACGGGTTTTAAATTGCTTAAAGAAATGAGATAATGCACCAAATAGGAAAATGTCATAAGCCACACTTCAATGCGTATAGTTAAGGAACAAAATAAATCAAAATTATGAATAGATTATGGAGCTTCTTTTTGTGATATATGAATTTTGAAAAATGACAAGAAAAGGCTGACTCAAACGTTTGCTTTATATTTGCATTGGTATTGTTCAGGTCAAAAATCAACAGAAAAGAAGTCAAGAATTTGCTTAGATTTCGGTAAATGATCATTTATAGGCTATTGAGGTCTTAGTTAAAAAGAAAAGAGAGCATTATGAAGCAAAATATTTTAACCCTGTATTGATGAAAATACCAAAACATCTGACACAAATTCCTTAACGTCACCTATGTACATCCTTAAGTCTTTTTTTTTTCGCACAGTAACATTTTTTTGTTAAATTATTTTCTGTTGTCCCTTGATATCTTCCGACTTTTAAAAAACATACATTTGTAAGAAAATATGTAACATACTGTACATGTACATTTTTTTCACGTGTACTTATTTTCGGGAATAGTGGATTCAAAACACGTTCGCGGGTATTTAAATTCGCGAGTTCAGTTGAAAGGTTTGATTTGGATCCGCGTGTATTTATTTTCTAACTTTATTAATCAAATTTTCTATAGAAATCCCAAATAGAAAATAATGGTGTTTTGAAATACCCAAGACATATGTTTATGACACAGAAATGGTTTTACTGCAATAAAATGTAGGATTAATTACCTACAACTCTCAAATTTAAGGGAATATTTTTTTCGAACTTCTTTCGTATACAACCGGATGTGACGTACCATGATTTGGTGATATTACACCTAAAGAAGACTTTTTTGTTCAATAAACTGAATGTAACTTTTTCCCTTTGTAATACTGGTTATTTCAAGCATTTCTATTAAGTTTTGTCTTAATCAAATCAATAGTTTGAGAAAAATCTGGTATAATGAAAGACGACATCTACAGCGATTCGAGCAAACTTTCTTCGACAAATCCAAACCAAGCCGCATCAAGATAGAATGGGGTGTGGACCAATAAATTATCAAATATCTATCTTATCTGCCTACAAACAGTTGAATATGATACACAAGATGATTTAAGGAAGATAAATACCACTAATGTACCTTTTTGTTTTCCGTATAAGGTCTCTTTTGGTCAATTTATACCTCTCATTTCCTCAAAATTTCAACTTTTCAGGCCAATAAATAAAAATAATGGGGTAATTTTCACTCAGTTATGGTAGAAATGTTATAAGAAGTGGGTAATTGAAGCATTTTTAGCAGAATGAATAATCAATATAAAAGTTTTCTGTCTCCAAGGAGGTTTCAATAATACCTTACATAAAAATTAAATTTACGCCATGTTCCAAAGAGGGACATAAAAGGCTTCTCTTTAAGTAAATAATTTGTCGTTACGGCATTAAACTTTTATCATCTACTTATAACTATATATTTATTTAAGTATTTCCAAGGAAAATGTTCTATCATAGCAGAATAGAAGAAATAAGGAGAAAAAGCCCCCCCCCCCCCCCCCCCCCATTGTTAGTGTGGCTTGTCCTGTCAACTGTATATTCATGGTAGAGTCCTATTTTAAGACAATTTTCTCATAAAACGTGTTTTGAGGACTCAATCCACTCAGAATATTTCATTTTTTGAACTATTTCACTTAAATAGCAAAACATTTTAACACATGATATTACTAACAAGGTGAAAGGTGCATATACAGCTTCCCTTAATAGGTGTAATACCATCATTGATTTTCCCCTATTAGTCTTTGTTAAAGGAGTATGTACGGTAAGGGCCGATTTCGGCCTCAATTTTCAAGTTTATCTAACGAAAGATTGTATACACTTTCTAAACACTTATGTGTCTATTTCGATTGATTCAATTATTTTATGTGAAAGATTTTAACTTATTGAGTCATTAAAAACGCTCCGGTTCAAGCTTAAATATGAAAAATCTGTCAAATATGCCAAAAATCGTCACTTTTCAGATGGTTTTTGTCAAAAATGAAAGTGGCCGCATCCTTGTTCGTCCGTAACCTTTATATATATTATGTATTATCATCAAATACAACTTACATTTCAATTTAATGAATGAACACGAATGCGGCCATATTCATTTAAGACGGAAACCGTCTAAAATTTAACTAAAATGCTGCAATTGTGAAGATTTCAGTAATTTAACATGACTTAATGATGCTAGTACCCGAAATGTGTGCATTGTTTTGTCAAAAACAGCCCATATTTATGTCACAGAAGCATTCTAATGTTCAATAAATATCTAAACGATGTGCAAAATTTATCCTTGTTTCAAATAAAGAAATACTTGGCATGAGTAAAGTTTTTTTCTGTTTAGTTCTATAGAAAAAATTCGCATAACATTTCGTTGCATATAAGAAAATAACCATCATTGGAAGTTAACCAATCAAATTTCTCCCCTTCTTTCATCTGTGTACAAGGTTTAGTCACCATTTAACCTCAAGATTACTAAATTTTCTATAGAAATCCCCCCAAAAAATAATGGTGTTTTGAAATACCCAAGACATATGTTTATGACACAGAAATGGTTTTACTGCAATAAAATGTAGGATTACCTACAACTGTCAAATTCAAGAGAATTTTTTACCTACTTTCGTATACAACCGATTGTGACGTACCATGATTTGGTGGTATTACACGTACAGCTAGTGGATACATATTTTTCTAAATAAGAAAATATATAGGATAGAAAAACTTACCTAGTGCATCAAAAGCGCTTTTCTGTGGCAAATCTTATAAAAATATAAATCTATATTTAATTCACTTTATGTACAATATTCTGGATTCGTTTACAGTAGCATTATTCATATAATATGTCATATAAATAATTAATATAAATCAACGTTTGTAAGAGGACTCAACATAAAACAACAACAGTTTTAATATACACTTTCTATTTGCAATTTAAGTATTTTTTTCTGCAATGTATTTTATGTGTCATCTTTGGTTAATCCTATAATTGAATATAGTTATCAAAGGTACCAGGATTATAATTTAGTACGTCAGGCGCGCGTTTCGTCTACATGAGACTCATCAGTGACGCTCATATAAAAATATTTATAAAGCCAAACAAGTACAAAGTTGAAGAGCATTGATGATCCAAAAATTGTGCTAAATACGGGTAAGGTTATCTATACTTGGGATAAGAAAATCCTTAAACAAAGTATTGTAAACAGGAAATTTATGAAAAATGACCACATTATTGATATTCATGTCAAAACCGAAATGTTGACTAATTGGTTAATGATACCCTCGGGGAAGAAAGTCCATCATCAGTGGCATCGACCCAGTGGTGTAAATATTTATCAACGGTACCAGGATTATAATTTAGTACGCCAGTCGCGCGTTTCGTCTACATCGTGAACATCGTTTAAAGCTTGGCAAATTAATAATATTGAGATAGTTACCTTCATGTAACTATTTTGCAAGCACATTTCATAAAGAACAAAAAAAAAAAAAAATAAAGCACACGGATAATCATAAATCTGGTGATTCATTGCAGTCCATATTATATATGCTTAAAAGTTATTGGTTACACAGCAAAAAAACAATCAAAAAGGAAAACATTAACAAATTAAGTAATCTTCAAAAAAGTAAACTATGTGAAAATATAAACGATCAAGTTCATTCGTGCAACCAGGGACTTTCTGTACCAACGATGCTGGTCACTTATAATGATGTCTATATAGATTACTAAACTGGTCTTGGCCGTAGCTGAGGTCACGTGACTTATCATTTTACATTTACGAATTGTTCTTTATAACTACATGTTCAGGTTTAATAAAAAATCGTTTTTCTGAAATTTTATCGTATATTAGAGATACGAAACTTAGTTCATTCAAATGCATTATTGAAAGCACACCAGGTTAATTATGTATTATCTCATAAATAAACCTCCTGCAAAAAATAGACATTTTTCAGAATAAGCATCTCTTTGTCGGTAACATTCATAAACTAAGATTGTTTGTACATGTAGGAGGTAAAATGTTTGAGTCTGTTTTCTTTGCTTTGAAAAAAGAGTAACTATTTTTTTTTATTTCCATCTACTCTAGCTTACACGTTTTAATATTTATAATTTATTATATATTCTTTTAATTTTTCTGTTTTGGCAATATTTATCCAAAGGAGATGAACTTTGAACCAAACTCATTCCAGCAAGTTTATGGTAAGAACTAAGGATATTATATTATCACATGTTCTTCAGTAGCCTTCATGAACTTATTCTTCGGTATTTTCTAATCGCTAATGCCTTTACAACTCTGTCATTTATCTCTTGTGTTATGTAGTCTCTAATTCATTTTTTATTATTGAAACTAAATACAGGATGAGATAGGATGAAACAAAACTGTTAAATAATTTATAATAAGGTATAATTTACTGTCGATACCCCCATCATTTTTATTTTATTTTATCACAATTATTTCCTTTAATTCTTTTCATTAAATTGTATATAAATAATGAGATATAATATAATTGAAAATGGAAAAAATATTCAAAAGAAACTCCAATTAAACAAAAGATAACTAAAAGTAAGCATGCGCTCTTTCACAACAAGAAATGACATACCGTAAAGATGTTTTAAAAAGGCCTAGCATGACGTCCATAAAAACTACACCTGAACATTACTATTATGAAAATCAAATCCCATTTGGGGTGATTTTATGTATTAAAAATATAGTAAACAATCCCTTCTCATTATTTGACACTTGTTATTTTAAAGTGTCCAACACATTTTTTTTAATGTTATTTCGAATAGACAGAAACAATCATAGCAGTTACTAGTATGTCTTTTGAATTACTTCTTAATTCCATTTTAAACCGGAGTAAATCATAAAAAAACGTTACTGACGTCATGGTCATATGACAATATTATGTCTATGAGCTGATAAACAAAACAATGTCATGCAATCAGAAGACGCGTTACCTGCACAATTAAATTATTGAAATAAATATTTAGTTATGTTTATGTGTATTTTAATGAAATAAGAATGTCAATACCGATCAGAACAATATTGGATGATCGTACACGAATACCAAATTGATAATCTGTAGTATTAATTGATTTAAAGAATCAATATGGTTACATGGATATTATCGCGTGCGTCTTACATCTCAATTTGGATGTAATGAAATTATAACACTTTACATACTTCCAACACTCTTTGATTGCAATGAAAATATCGAAGTAAAAAACAAAACGATACAGGGATTACAATAAACCAATTCAACTGGTGATTCTGATATATGTACTAAAATATCTAGTAAAAATAAAGTAAAAAACAAATAGGTATAGGGTTTAAATTGACTTAGATAGATTGGATTATCATAGGAGGGGTATTATAAGCATTCAAAAATGTTTTGATAAATCTTTTAATTCTTTTGTTTTTCTTCTTCTTATATAAGACAAAGTTGCACATCTCTTAACACAATATATCGATATATTAATTAAATAAGATCGTATATAAAACCGTTCAACAAATGCAAAATTTCTAAAAAAGTTAACGATGCTTCCTTCACATATATGTCTTATTTATGTGTAATGTTCCAGAAGACCAAATGACATTTCAATTGTCAAAAAGATATAAAACAAACTAAGTGTCTTACCTCGTAAACTCTTTGACTGCACTATAAAAAGATAAAACAAAATTTAATTTGTTTGACGAATTGTTGTTATAACAATGAGAAAAGAACTATAAAAAGGAGAGATTTATTGTATCATTACTCTGTTAATTATGTGTAAAAAAATCTATTATTAAATAAATTCAGTATGAAAGTTCAGTGATACATCGAGTGGTAGGATATACAAATAAAAAAATATTAACTAAGTAAATATCTTAGTTGTCTTGGCTCATATTTCTCCTTCGCTTACAGAACTTCAATGGCTATTATCTATATGTGCTATCACCAATTGAGTTTACTTACCAACAGCAATCAACACAGCGAATAATAAGCAAAACATTCTTCTTAAAACAGTGAGTTGTGTTTGCTTAACATACACATCCCTACAGTTTATATAGTTACCAATTTATGATTCACTCAATATAATTGGCTGATTTACAATCAACAAGGAAGCATACTAAAAATAGGTACATATACTAGTTTTGTCAATAGAAACAGGATTATACAAGTCCAGGGCTAAAGTTGAAATGAAGATATTATATTCGTAATAAGTGACCGAGTTCACCTTTTACCGAAACACATGCGTCCTATTCTTACAATGTGTAAAACTGTGTAAATAAAAACAAATAAAATCAAATTGGTTGTTTCTAATTTTCATGCTTTAATGATATAGTACGTTTATACTAATTTCCTCTTAAAGCTGTTCATCATCAACATTTTAGCGTGAACATGTAATTTAATAAACAAACAATCTTTCCAACTGAATTTTGCTTGTATATCTGGCACAACGTTGGGACTTGAAAGTTCGAACGGCAACGCTAAGTTTTCATTCAAATTAGTAACTTCTTGTAGTCTTTAGTTAATGTATGTATCAATGTCATTTTACCTAGTGTCTTTTGTTACATTGGACTTGGACTTTTTTAAACTGAATTTTAATGTACGTATTGTGGTGGATGTTTTTTTTATTCTACATTGGCTACAAGTATAAGGAATGGTTTCATATCTCACAAAAGCAAGTTTAGCCCAGCAGCATTTGCGCGTCGGTCCCAAGTTAATTTTTTAATATTTTATGTGATTGTTTTAAAATTTTAGTTTATTTATATGTCTTGAAGTTTAGTGTGACGTCCATTTTAATTGAACTAGTACACACTTTGTATAAAAGCCCGCCTCTGGGTGCGAGCTGTTTTCCCTGTGTCGAAGACCTATTGGTTGTATGTCTGTTTTCTGCTTTGGTCGGGTTGTTGTCGTTATGGAAGTTCTCTATGTTGTCAAACATTAAAAGGTCTTAAAATAAACAAAAAGAATTACAACAAAAAAATAGTTTTCATTATTTTGTTTTAATTATAAGTATTTTCGTTTAAATACAAACTGCATCAATTGTATCAAGTAGTAACCGCATGGAAATAAAACCACAATGAAACTAAACGTTCTGAAATCATATACTTATACAAAGGTTACCAGGTTTTAATAAATAAGATATTCAAATAAGGACATACACACGAAATGAATCAAGGAGACTTTGAAAGCCATTTTTGTTTTCATTATCACGCAAGCTTGTTGTGATCACATTAGATATTCCTTAGTGCTTATGACCTTCCAAAGGATCGTTTGAGAACAAACACATGTTTGACAAGATAAACAAGTCTTCCTTATTACGTCTCTATTACATTCGACTCCAAGGGTTAATATTTAGCCGGAAAAGATAATTTTCAGTTTCACAAATATTGTCATTCAACACTATAACAATTTGACAAGATCATGGTTTTAATAAGCTGTGTAACTTTTTTATCTTTTTTACAATTGTCAGTCTCACACCAATTAATAGTTGAGATGCCACCCACAGACACTCTAGAGGTAAAGTGGCTTTTGATTAAGACAATTTGCCGCTAATGTGTTAATGGATTAATCAATCTCATATGTATTTCTTATATAATATTTCGTTACATTATTTGATATATTATTGTATCTCACAAAAATAGAATCGTTGCAATCTGCATTATTGATTTAGAACCAACGATGCTGTAAAATTTTATTACTGGTTTTGATCTATGTAAATGTTTTTATACTATGATACATATGTCTACATATTTATGTATTTTAGGACGAGTCTTATGTATGCAGATCTATACCATTTGAAAATATCGAAAGAGGCTACTTAGGTGGGTAGTTTTACAAATTATAGAATATCGTTGATTATTCTTTGTATATACACAAAGATAGTAAAGATATCATATTTAATTGTATTGGTAATATCATTGTTGTTGACTGACTGTCTCACCTTTTATGTGAAATAAAAATGATGCATTGTCCCGGCTAATTTTATTGTCACTGTATTTACCTTAAATGCATATTGTTCCACTCACTAGAGTTATACGATTTTTTTCCACTCACTAGAGTTATTCGATTTTTTTCAACTCGCAAAAGTTTTAATTTTCAAATACGAAACGCGAGGCTTGCAGGGCGTTTTTGATACTGCTATTAAACATTAGAATAGTTGTAAGTACATTTTATTCCGTCAGTTCTTCTGTTTTATCTTGAATTGTCTATTCTAAAAGAATTTACGATGTGAATTTGTAAATATAAAAGACGAGGCTTGTCGGTGAATTTGCAATTGCAGCGAACAAAATCATGTATTCCAATTTATTTTAACAAAATCATCTATTTTTTTTTAAAGTTATATATGTAAACCGTTGGTGTCGATCATCGACACAACATGTGTATGAAATATAAATCTGACTTTGTAATTTTGTGTATTTTTAGAAAGCATTCAAATTGACGTTGATAGAAGTCGTGTCCATCATGTTGCCACAAGTGTTTGTGAAATGCCAATATCGAAAAAAATATGGTATGTAATCCTCTTTGAAGTAATTTTTTGTAACACATCGAATATGTAATATAGTATAACATTATATACCGTTGAATGGTAAATTCATTTTACTTTTATAATCTGTTTTTAATTATTTATTTTTTGTGTTTATCCTTTATTCATTATTATCATAATTACAGCAAATTGCTAACTTTGACAAAAAAACTCGAGTCCTTCTAATAGTAATGTGTATATTTGAAAAGATCTTTTTTAAAATTGTCTGTACGACATAAATTGTGTTTTATTTCTTTCGTAGGGAATGTAAAGAGACCCAAGGGTCAAACTGTGTTGGATCTTCTGCAGGATTTGGTGGATGGGATAGGTACACAACCGGCAAAGGTGTTTTTGAATTTCCAGATGGTAAGAATGTTTTATGATTTGTTTCGGTAACCAACCATAACTACAAAGTGAAATATCTGCAAAACATTAAATGAATTTATAGTAGTTATTGAAATTTCCGCTTACATCTTGGATTTCCATACTATTTTTTTTAGTTGCAAGAATCAACTATTTGTCTTTTTGGTTATCACTTTTATAATTATTACTTTGTAAGCAATACTAAACCTTCTTTCCTAACTTTTCTAATATACCAACAAAATATTTATTACTGGCTCATTAAATCTATTCACAAAAACTATAATATTAATGTATAAATATAAGTTTCTATAAGAGCCTTCACAAGAACTTAAACATACTGGAAAGAAGTGGATACTGTCCTTACACCAAACCGATTAGTCTAGTATTATTTTGGTAGTCGATAGTCTGAAATACCTTATACAGTCAAACCTATATTAAGAGAAAACTTCAGGGAGAGCCAAAAAGTAGTATATTTGGAGTTCGTTACTCAGATTAAAAATAACTAGCTTTTCAAAACACTACTAAATATTGATAAGGGATTAATGAAGGAATCAAAAGAGCAAAACATGATATAGGTCAATGTGCTTGTTTTTGAGATATAAGCCATTGAAATTCTGGTGGGAAACTGTTAGCTTTTGTCTTTTCATAGATTTATCAATGCCCATTTTGGCTGGATGTTGATGGTGCGCTGAAAGCCTTAAATCAAATGAGAAAAACCAAGAGGTTTAGAAGAAAAGTTTAAGCTTACCCTGTACGAGAACGAGAAAATACGAGTAGATAATAAAACCTGGGCTTTGATTTAATATGATAAAAAACAGTAAACATATTATATTACATTCATTACTCATATTATTTGCGACCATTTAATAATGATTATTTTGAAAAATCCACATTTGTTAAAAATGATGGGTATGTATCAATATCAATGTAAACTAAATAAGTTCTCAACTATGCTTCCGTTCAATATGAGTATTTTCCAATTTTTCAAAAAACTTTCAGAAACATGTACAAGCTACTGGAGGAACAATATTCACATTTGCTGCAAAGAAAGAAATAATAAGTTTTTTTTTAATTTTCATCAATTTGAGGTGCATAACGGAATACAGGCACCTGACTTAGGACAGGAATATTGATACATAAAGTCACGAGGCTTAATACTTTAAGGGGCATCTAACTTTCCCCAAACCTGGGATAGTGGTGTAACAGTACAATATATGAACAAAAATCAAGAAATTCGAAAAGTCTAACTTCAACAGATGGATACAAATAGAAAAACACCAAATAAAAACAGAGTGGACGTGGCTGGGTACGTCTGGTACATTCCAGTAAAAAAAACGCTAATTAGAGATCAGAGAGTATTCACAATTAGTGACGGCCAATTTCCTCTAATTAAATAAATCACGCATCAAGGCTAAAGGCCTTTTATCCTAGTAGTGTATGTATAATTTGGCTATTTATTTTATGTATTTTTGATATATAGCTCTTCAACGATTTTCGGTACTCATCAGGGTTTCCCCTGGAGCAATTGTTTTTTTCGCCACCTCTTTCGCCAAAACAATATATTTTTCGCCACTTTATTATTTCTTTCGCCAAATAACACACATATATTTTTCTTTTAAAATTTTCCTTTTTTTCCAGCGCCCCCCCTAACAATTTTTTTTTCTTCAATAAAACGAAGCATCTTATCACTTGGAATGGATCCCTCGTGTAAGATGTAGTCATTAAATTGAAGGGTTACTCTCATGCCACCCTTTTGAATAGATTTCTTCATAACGACAGTTTTCTTTTCTAGACCATCGTAAATAAGTAAAACTATATGATTGAAACACGTGTGTCACTAAAACGACTTTGAAGTACCACTCAAATCAGTTCTCTATATGAAAGTTAAATGATAAAGTTTTAAATCAGAGTCGTTTCTTGCTTTTGAACATTTTTCATGCCATAACAACAATTTTCTTTTCTGGACTATCATTAAAAGAAGGAGAGGAAGCGTAAAAATTTTGCTTCAACACGTGCGTCGCAAAGTGGTTAATACATCCCTTTTGTGACATGTGACAGAAGCCATTTGACCATATCCTTTTGTCATATCATATAACCAACACCTTTATTAATTGATGTCAATAGCTATGAATGCAATCAGCTGATTATTGATTTTCTGTCAAAATCTTAACGAGTTCAAGGTGAATTCCGAGTATTGTCTGATCAGTAAAGTCAGAGAAACCCGAAAAAAGTAAATTAACAAGATGGCTGAAAATGAATCGTTATATATATTTCTTTCGCCACATTCTTTCGCCAATGACGAATTTTAATCGCCACAATTATTATTTTTTCGCATTTGCGAAAATGGCGACCGCCAGCGGAAACCCTGGTACTCATACATCTTCGAATTTTTAATGGTTGGGTTTTTACAGAGTTCCTGATGAAGATAAATACAGAAAAGCGCTTCGGACGCAAGAAATTGTTAAACGTGTTGATTTCATATTTTTATATCACTGGGTCGATACCTCTGCTGGTGGACTATCAGTCCCCGGGGATATGATCAGCTCAGTAGTCAGTGCGTCGATACTGACATGATTTAACAAACTTTTCTTTAAGTTTCCGTTTAAAAATTCGGAAATTATTATGAAATTAAAGTTTCAACTACCACAGGCAAAGATGGCTTTAGATGAATATAGCTATATATTTTAGGTATTTTTGATATAATAATTCTGATTTTAAATGTTTGACTTTGAGCTTTCTTAATGAAGGTAAATTCAGAAAAACGCTTGGGACGTAAAAATTGTTAAACGTGTTGTTTTCAATTTTTTATCTAGTACAAATATGGCTACCATTTGTTTAAGTTGAGGTTACTTTTGTTTGACCTATCCAATAGCTTTGTCATGTACCAGTATGAAGCTAATTTATTTCCCAAGAGCATATAATTCTATAAATTTCATTGACTTTGATTTAAACAAATGTATAATGTCCAAAATATCATATATATCTTATTTTATCTTTCTTGTCGGGATTTATATGATATAACTTTAAAACATGAAAAGCAACTGATCATACTTGCTATTGTGATGTTTATGATAATATAGCTATGCTGTTGATTCACATTTATTAAATTTATGTTGTTATGACTGCTGCTTAGAAAACACTTTTTCCATTTCTATTTAAAACTTTTTCCATTATTCACCAAAATGACAAATAACTGTCTCCTTTAGTATACAAATATGAAAATTGTTATGAATTATTATAAAGAAGGTGTATTATTGGAACACATTATCTATCTTTAAGACATTTGAATCGTTAAATACTGTTTGAAAAAAATATCTGCATTTAATATTTGTTTGTTTAAGATCTATCCTTAGAATTGGGATCCAAAACAAGTATGAAATACTTAGTTTTTCAAGTTCATTACAGTGGCAAGCAAATAAGTAAGTAAAGTGCACTCTACATTTTAATTTCATGATGGAATATATATTGCAATTCATCTTTTATAACATTTGTAATCTCCGGTGAGTCATATAATTTACATTTTCACACATGAGAAAGAATATGTTTAGTTGGAACTAATTTCAGCATGTAAATTATATGCTTCTCCTTCAATTTATATTTTACACGTATATCCCTTGCCCTATGTGTGATGATGTAGATCAACATTACAAACTGTGTTAGTTGTTTTTGCACCCATTGCAATTTTATGGGAATAAAATATGTCATAAATTATATGAAAGTATTAATGTACAGGGTGTATACAAAAGAAAGTTCATTGAAAAAAACAAAAGATAACACTGATTAAATACAATTCAAATGTCATATGGCTTTACTCAGTACAAAAGGGAAGACGTCTATAAAAGTATAATCCAATCAGATGGAATTTTAACTTAAAACTTGGTTTAAAAAAAAAAAAATATGTATGACATAAAAAGGCCATGGCAATTAGTATTTTCTACTTTATTAAATTAAAAAAAAAATCAGCTGGTACAAACAACGTCTAATGTGTAAGCCGGGATGGATTTAAGATTTCACTATACCAGGTCCTTTTGTTTTCCATATAATTAATACTAAAACACAACCGCGAAATTGGGGACTTCTAAAGCGTGGTAAAAAGTATGTTTACTGTTGTATGATGATTTTTTGTAAAAGATTTTAAGACTGGTGAATTTCAGGAAAGGTATCAAAAGTCATATGTAATTAGTGACAGGACATTTTTTTCTCTCCCCTTTTTACCAATGTCCGTTATTTTTTTTCTGTCAAGTATTAACATACAAATACAAATACTATAAATAAAGTGTATTTGCTATTTACTATCAATTCCAAGTACATTATCGACAACGGTCACTGATCTATTATATGATATTATAATATGTATACCACTTAAAAGTGACCGCTGTATATAGAAAAGGAGGATTTTGTATATACATGTATATGATATATCAGTGACCGGCCGCGGCGGATGGTAAACTTGAATTGATAGTAAATAGTAAATACACTTTAACTATTGTAAATGTATGCTCAAAGTATACAAAAAAACAACGTAAATAATGTTCCTGTTTCCAAGTACATATGAAAATTATGTGTAATTTCAAATCAGTCTTAAACGGAAGTCTTGTCTATAACGTGAATAACACTGTTCAAAAAACGGAAACACTATTCTAACTCTCTTTTTCCCAAAATAACCGTTACTAAAGAGTCATGAGAGAGGATGACAAATACGACTAAGCATGGTACTTATATATAGAAAACAGTGGCATGGTGATTAATTTATTGTGGAAGGAAGAGAAGCGACACACGAAATGAGGTCTTCTCGTTTAATATAAAGATTTCCAGTCATCATGGTTTACTAACATGTTTAACCCCGCCACGCTATGTGTGTATGTGCCTGTCTCAAGTCAGGAGCCTGTAATTCAGTGGTTGTCGTTTGTTTTTGTGTTACATATTTGTTTTTCGTTCATTTTTATATATATATATATATATATAAATAAGGCCGTTAGTTTTCTTGTTTAAATTGTTTTACACTGTCATATCGAAGTCTTTTATAGCTAACTATGCGGTATTGGCTTTGCCTTTGTTGAAGGCCGTACGGTGACCTATAGTTGTTAATGTATGTGTTGTTTTGGTCTGTTGTTGACAGTTGTCTCATTGGCAACCATACCACATCTTTTTTATTTAAACAAGTTCCGGGTCTAAACCGATACCGATACCAATAAAATGTCACCTGTCAACAATAACCTAAAAACGTTCCTCGTCTGTTAGGCGCACCGCCGTTAGCTATACACGGGTAATAATCACATATAAACTTCGACATTGAACAAGGTTTGTCTAAATTTTCCTGGTTCTAGAAATTTAATCGGTTTTACTTCATTTGATAACAAAACGAATATTATAACTCCTGAATTGGAATAAAGGCTTGGGTACAGTTTCCATTTTTAACCGGCATGACGAAAAACAGTTTTTCAAAAATTCAACTTTATATATAACTAATATAGGCCAATAATACCACACCAAGCCCTTTTTTTTCTAAATAATTAAAATAGAATATAACAAATAACTAGTGCAGGTCAATGCTTTTAAACAGAAATATTCTAAACGATACTTAAAGCGTGCCTCTTAAAACCAATAGGACTTCATCATGGGACAATATCAATAACAAACATAAAAAAAAATCCTACTATTCAACAAATCATTTCAGATCAAACAAAACCTGCTGCAACTCTTACCTTAAACATTTCGGACAAACCGTGAGTACAAATGCGTATACCCTATACGTTCATATCTATTATAAGGCAATAATTTAATTTTGGATGTAACGCGTCTTCTAATTGGCTGACGTTATTTTGTTATGAGCCCATATACATAATTTAGTCATGTGACCGTCACGTCATCAAGGTTTTTTCATGTTTTTTTACGGTTTAAAATGGAATTTAGAATTAAATTATAAGAAATGACTGTAATATGTGTTCTGTCTATTCGAAATAACATAACAAATGTGGTGCACTGTTAAAAAACCCGCTACGCGCGTTATTCAGTGTGCACCTTATATTTTATGTTATTTCTTCATAGACAGAAAAAATATTACAGTCATTCCTGAATGAATGAACACAATATATGAAGTGTTGCCGATAGCCAAGCAAGCATAGTGGACAACGGAGTTGATTAATCTATTTACATACATGTATTTTAACATATATATAAACATATGAAACATAAACCACAATTACTCCTTATAAAAAAACCTTGAAATATACTATTAGGTACAACTAAACTAGAAAAATTAAACCTAATACGAACGAGAGCTATAATAATATAGCTGACATGAATGTAAACTAAATACATAAATAACTCAATCATCAACGACCTCGCCAGCAAGGAACAACCAAACAAAACCCATTTATGGGATAAACTGGAAACCTACGCGACAAGTCATCTTACGAGACATACTCGGACGTATATATTGTTTTAAAAAATATATAAATTCATGTATCAAAATATATTCATAATATTAATGAAACTTGATTGTTGCCCTGTCTGCGCGGGCTAGAAAGTGATTATATCAGGGGAAAAAATGTCCAGCTATAAAATTTCATACTCATGAATGATTACATTATACGTGACAGCAAAAACTCAGTTACCACATTCAATTATCAAAACACATTATGTTCGAAATCATGATACAGAAGTAAACCAGTAGACAGACTGTTAGTTTTATAGTCTATCAAAAAGTGCCAGACTTCTACCTACGAAAAGTTTACTGCTTAAAGAGGAAGTGCATCAAAGTCATATAATACGTTTGTACTTTAGTTCGGGTCTTTTTATTGTAGAAGAAAGTATAACTTTCAAGGATATTTGATGGGAAGCAGAGGATTTATTCCTGGCAACAGCCCAAAGGGTAATTTATAACAATATATTGTTCTTATATTCCTTTTTGTTTTGTTCATGCGGGAATTTCTGTTTTTATTGCATAATCGTATGATACATCTATTCCTAGAATCTTATTTATTTGTATAAGCGTCCAGATGAACATTTAAAGTAATTTTGATCAATAAGCTTCGTTAACGTTATATATGTTGACTGTTGACGTTAAACACGCAACAATCAATCGATTGTATCTAATGGTGGTAATCGTTTAGTTATACTATAAACTTTTTATTTTATTGTCGAAATTGAAATTGCGTATGTTTTTATGATACGTTAACGTTGTGCAATACATATAGTGAATAAAATATGGAAACATATAAATCAACACTGGTTGGTTTGGTGGTTTGCATGATGGTACCATAAAACACAATGTAATGGTTAATTTCATATTTTCTAAATTTCATCAAAGGTTCGATAGATAAGTCTCGCCATTCGTTACGCTATGGCAAGTGTGTTTTTTTTCTTAAAAGGACGAAACAGCTGTTAATCATTTTGCAGACACACATTCCATGCAGCTATTATGAGTTTTTTAGATAATATAATGAAAAAACGATAAAAAAAGATTATACGATTATACAAAACTATTGTATAACAAAACACAATCAACTGACTCGTTTATTTTTCTTTCTTGTAATAATAATGTAAACGAGGAACAATGAAATAAATGTTTCACACATTTACGACAGGAAAACGTGAGAATGTCTTCATGGAAAATTGCATAGCCTTCATATTATGTATTATACATGTAGTACAGTTCCACTAAAACGAAGCTTTGCATTAATTGTGTTGAACCGTACAAAGATTCGTTATAAATAGCAATTATGTGGTATCATACTTTTTCAAACAAATTGACTAATGTGTTAAAAATTGTCCTAATTTGTGTCTTGTCTTTTGCATGCATCATGTATGAAGTGTTGTTTTCAGTCGTTCTTCTTTATAACTCTCATGTGTGGGAAAAGCATGCCCTTCATAATAAAATCCGTAATAAATGTATGCAAAACCGTAATGTATTAAATGAAATATGTACATGCAATATGTTGTTAATATATCGTATCCAGAAAAGTAATATAACTATATATAGTATTTATGTGTTACTTTATTTACAAATTAAAGATGTAATCATTTATGTAATTTCAACTATCAAATCATATCTGTTTCTATTTCACAGCTAAAAGCTATCCCTTACATGATTAGGTGCTTGATATATTTCTTTGTAGGATATACGTTTGACGACCTCTACTTAACTTTTCGTTATTTTCATCATTGGACTGAAGTGTTTAAAATCTGCATGATTTGTCTTCGAATATGTTTTTTATTGTTTTATGCGCAAAAACTTTTTCTTATGCAATGTTTGTTCTTATTAAAAAGTTTGCTTATAAATTGTGAATGCTCTTACAGGATATTACTCAAACATAGCATGTGAATGGAAGTTGCCAGGTGTTAAAGCATTCCGATATCGAATGCATACACATCATGCAGGTATTTCATACTGTATTTTGGACCCGTTTATTCTTGATAGTAAACGTAATCGTCTTGTATTAGTTGCGTACCTCAAGGCATGTACAATTGTATTCAAATTTAAAGATATATTAAGGAAATCAAGACTATTATGAAGTTAAAAAATAGAATTGCCAGTTTAATGTAAGATCCAGATTGAATAAAAATAATTTGATCGGCAAGATAACATCAAATTGATATACATGCCCTATAGAAATATTTTTCCGGATCTTAATACCCATTGATATATTGGTGTAAAACGTATGTTATATTTAAGAATATTTCTTAAATGATTTGTATACCTGTTTTACAAATACTTGAATTAGATTGGTCGGTTAGCAAGTTTTGTCTTGGTTTACACCGGACCATGTTGTCCAAACACTCGTGTAACCTACATCGGGATCTATTCATACCCGACTTAGATGGAAGGGATCAAGAATGTCAAGGTGTTCAAGAAAATTAGATTACACAATTGTTATCTATATGCGTTAAATATTTAAGCTTGGAAAATATATAAACTTACAATAATATAAAACTTCGCGAAATTTTAAGAATTATCTAGAAGCATTACCATTATTACCGTAATGGGCATGCTTGACAACATACGAATGAAAACTCTCAAGAAAATTATTCCGTTTCTTGTTTTCTTTAATTGAATGATGTGTCATTGAAATAAAGATTTCGGGTAGGTGTTATTTCATTTTAAGATTATATTGCATTTCAAACATAAATGAATGTAATAAAGTCAATATGTCGGAAAACTCTTACGTAATTAAACGTCAATTGTGCATTTTATTATAATTAGTAGCAAATATACCAAAGTACAGTAAATTGAGTTAAGAATGAATATCATAAGGAGTAAACATATTTTTTTTCTACAGGTTATTTATATGTTAGTTGAACATATGTCGCTGACTCATAAACTTGACACCACAGTCCTCCGGACTGTTATTCAGTTTTTGAGTTATTCGCACCAGTTTACACATCAATAATCTCAAGATTAAAATGTGTTTAAACTTATATTTGTTTATATGTCTATCAATATTTACAATTGCTTGACTTCTTGACCATAACTATTTAAGCAACAGATGTTATTTATCATCTTAAGCGTCAGAGAATACGACATAGGCGAACAGTGGTATCAGTAGCTTATCCCAAATATTTACTAGCGATGTCAACGCTGATGTTATGAGTTCAAACCTCGTGATGGCAAATGCGTTCTAATCCGATCATAATTTGAACAGGACAGGTCGTTTCTTTCCTGCGTGTACTCTGGCTTCCTTCACCAATACAAGTAAAAATAATGATCCATAACCAAATAAGACGACTGATTACATTATGATTATATTTTAAAAGGACAAGAAAAAAAAATGTGGCAAAACACTGCACATACTATTTGGACATGAAACATGGAAACTTGATGTGAGCTCATATGCTACTCAATGTAAGGTGACTCTTTATCATTAGTGACATCTGTGATTTCGTGTTACTCATAATGGGAAGACATCGACAATGATAAGGCCTGATATCATACATATTATATTCTAATTTCAATTCCATACAAATTTTGCGACAGGCTTAAGTTCAGAAAATACGCAGGAAGAGACACAAACATTCCACTACAAGTATATCAAGAGTTTTAATATGTTTTAGGGCGTTCATCTTTTGGATACTAGTTCTTCTTGTATATTTTTCTTGTAACTTTATACTGTCTCAAAATGTGTATACATACCTGGAATTTAAAAATTTCAAAGGAACTGGACATATGTATTTAACATTCAATGTATCTAAATATATCAATTTAGACGCTACGTAGTTTTATCACTGAAATTACAGGTTATCATGTAGAGGCATTTCTAGTGAGAAATGGTACTTGGACTTTACTAGGAAGCGGATCACCTCAAGAAAAGGCTAAGGTAAAATTATAGTTTTGCGACTAAGTAGTAAAATTGTTGTCTCAGACCAAACTTTTAACAATAATTTTAGACGGATACTTTGTTCAAAGAACCTAACAAAAAAATTTAGATTTCACATTCGATATATAGACGTTTTCTCCCTCAATGACAAACTCATTCTATATACTAGGATTCCATTGAGTGTGTTCATCTTACAACTCTATAGTCCTTGAAATGCAGGAAACTAATGTCTACTGAAAATAAAAAGTGTCTTCCATATTTTGACTTTTCCTCAATATTAACACAGATGATCGACTTCAAAACAGAATGTATAACAAACGTGATGATTTCATATTTGCCTTTTTTTCAGTTTCAGTTTAATATCATGATTTTTATCTATTTTTTCGATTTGCGAGATCAAAATATTGGCAAACTACTATCGTCTTAATTTATACATATTGAAATATTGTCTAGGTTTTGCCCTCTAACAATTATGTTTATATCTTCAAAACATTGTGACTAAAGTTATAAGATATAACGTTAACACATAAAAAGGCAACATGTAGAGTATATTAGACATTTTATCTGGCAGCAAGTTTCCTGAGACCATTCGATGTAGCATTTGATTTTGATCCATCCATACCTGACGATTTATTTACAATCTCTACTCTCTATATAAAAAAAAAAACGGTTTCGGATAGGGGAAATCTAGTTACCTCCTTTTTTATGTCGAAGTGTATAAGGGTTTTTGATTTGAAATTAATACATATAATGCTGATACTTCTACTCGATCGAAACATTTTCCGATTGACTGATGTACATATAATGTAGCCCTTTTATTATTTGTTTAACACCACGAGTATAAGAATTTAAACCACATAGAAAGCAATGTTTTCGTACTTTATTTGACCTTTTTAACTTTTTTTTATTTGAGCGTCACTGATGAGTCTTTTGTAGACGAAACGTGCATCTAGCGGAAATACAAAATTTCAATACTTGTATCTATGATGAGTTCTATTTCTATTCTAATAACATTTTCAGAACTGGTTTAAAATACCTGGTGGAAATGTAAATATACGACGAGGAGATATATTGGTAAGCGAATTATTCATTTTTTTTTTTTCATTTGCTAAATATTGATCACGGAAATTATTGTTGCTGTGGCATCTGTGCATTTGAAATGTTCGTCTTTAAGCATTATGTACGATAAGCAACCAACAATAAATTAAACAATTAGAGCATTATGAACATACAGTTTATCATCGTATTTCTATATACATCGCTTTGTGTGAGTCCGATAATAATGAAGCTTACGCAAGGCTAAAATGATATCTTGATCAATTCCTTTCATATTTGTGCAATGTTAATATTAAATGCAAGGTTACCTTGTTATGCATTTCATTCATGGATTGTTTCCAGAGATGTAAGAACATTTTGAATTTTCAGTTTAACAAACATTCAATGACACACACAAGCTTCTTAAATGAAATAAGTAAAATAAAATAAAAAATCATGTTAGTTTTCAAAGGCAAAATCAGAAGCTCGAACACAGCAAACGAATGGAAAACATCTGTAATATTCTTCACTTTGTATAAGTATTTAATATGTAGAAAAAAGTGGATGAAATCTGGTTTCATAGCTAGCTTAACCTATCAAATGTATGACAGTCGCAGAAAATCCCATCTTATTGACAACAATGCGTGAACAAAACAAACAGTAATGGTACAGCAGTAAAAATTGTGTTATAATCTTATTCAATATAAAAACAAACAAATATGACAACAAACGTAGTAGCTAAAGTTTAAGGTAATAATAGATTTAAAAAGTTTCTCTTCTGTCTGCCTATGATTGGTATTGTTTATAATTTGTAATTTTGTATTAATAGATATTCGAATAACATTTACTGTATAAACATTGCTGCTAGTGTCTTAAATCATTTGTTTTATTTTTTTTATATTAAGATTCAATAATTTCATTTGTCGAGACAACTTTGCTATGTAAGTAATCAAATTGGACACCGGACGTTCAACAAAAATGTTTATAGTGTTAAACCACCACTATTTTTCAACTATGTTCGCTTGATGTCTTACACCTATATATACTTCATGATTATATCAAAAGATGCATTATTTTTGATTTCAACATTGTAGGCAGCTAGGTGTCTTTATATTAACAAGGAAAAAACACCTATATATTTTGGGTAAGTGTAAAACATCTTTAAGGAAGATTAAATTCATCAGCATTTGATTTTGGCAAATCTGAACTCATGTTCACACTTACAACCAAGGATGAAGAACTGGATCTTCCATCACTGTATTGGATACCTAAACTACATACGTGTCCCTACAAACAATGGTATATTGCTGGGTCTACCAAGTGCTCCACGAAACCCCTTTCTAAATCATTAACATCCATTTTATCAGCAATCAAAAACGGGCTTCAAAGTTATTGTGAAACTGCCTATTCTAGAGGTGGCGTGAATCAGATGTGGATACTTAAAAATTCCAAAGATCTTTTAGAGTACATACAATCTAACTCTCTTTCATCTTGTAACAGTATTAAAACATTTGACTTTTCTACTCTTTACACAAGTATTCCACATTCCAAAATTGTAAAAGACAAATTAAAAGAGTTGGTATTACTTTGCTTCATAAAAAAGAATGGCCAACGTAGATACAAGTATCTCGTCCTAGGGAGGGATAAATCCTACTTTGTAAAGAATCACTCTGATTCAAACAAAAAATTTTCTGAAACCGATATTATCAAGATGCTTGATTTCTTGATTGACAACATATTTGTTACGTTCGGAGGACGTGTTTTTCAACAGACTGTCGGCATCCCAATGGGAACAAACTGTGCCCCTCTACTTGCTGACTTGTTTCTTTATTATTATGAGGCTGACTTCATGCAGGAACTTCTTGGGAAGAAAGATAAGAAGTTAGCAATATCCTTTAACTCTACTTTCCACTATATAGATGACGTTCTTTCACTAAACAATTCAAAATTTGGTGACTATGTTGATCGCATCTATCCCATAGAATTGGAGATAAATGATACTGCAGATACAGTTAAGTCGGCTTCATATCTTGACTTACATCTAGAAATTGACAATGAGGGTCGGTTGAAGACAAAACTTTACGACAAAAGAGATGATTTCAGCTTTCCAATTGTGAACTTTCCATTTCTAAATAGCAAAATTCCAGCAGCACCTGCATACGGGGTATATATCTCCCAATTGATACGATATTCCCGTGCTTGCATTTCCTATCATGATTTTCTTGATAGAGGGTTACTGCTCACAAGGAAGCTATTAAACCAAGAGTTCCAAATGGTGAAGTTGAAATCATCCCTTCGTAAATTTTACGGACGCCATCACGAGTTGGTTGACCGTTATGGCATAACAGTTTCACAAATGATATCGGATATGTTCCTTACGTCGCAATTACATTCCCCTTCCCTTTCATGAATTTGACCTACCGAATTAGACTATTTACCGGATTTGTAATCACATAAGCAACACGACGGGTGTCGCATGTGGAGCAGGATCTGCTTACCCTTCCGGAGCACCTGAGATCACCCCTAGTTTTTGGTGGGGTTCGTGTTGTTTATTCTTTAGTTTTCTATGTTGTGTCATGTGTACTATTGTTTTTCTGTTTGTCTTTTTCATTTTTAGCCATGGCGTTGTCAGTTTGTTTTAGATTTATGAGTTTGATTGTCCCTTTGGTATCTTTCGTCCCTCTTTTACATATTTCAAGGAGAAAAAAAACTAGTGATAATAGCATATTCTCCAGTGTCTGTCAAGGTTACCATATAAACGGAGATCCGGGGATCGTCAAAGACATAAATCAGGTGGATCATTATAACAATATATTTTTGTTTTGGTCATTTCCAATTTTTATTGAATAGAATGGAAGCTTTATAGAATAGTTTGGGAGTTATCTTTCAGTTTAACATGTCTTTTCAGATATTTGTATTTAAACCCCACTCGTGTAATTGTTGGTATATTGTATTTTAATATATTTTCGTCTGACGTTGATTTTCCTTTTAAGTTTTCAATAAATATTTCTGTTACACTTAACAAACATAATAGAACAGAATGACATTATATTTAGTCCCCAACATGACAGTGATGAGCTATAGCGCATGATGTCTTTTCTGAACAGACTTTATGTTTGAAAATCCTTTGAATTATTTTAATACTACTGAACAAATTGGCCGTCTTTTTACATCAATTTTGTTTAATAAAATGTAACATGTGAGCGATTTTCTGATTCGTCATACTTCTCCTATCTCCTTTTTTTATACTTGATAATGCTTATCATACATCGCATGCAATTTGATTAAACTTGACTTCAGATGGATTTAGAAGATTCAAGAACAAATGAATCAAATATCAAATGTACTAGAAAAATTCTAAAATAACCAATAAATTTATTGAGGTTTATGGTGTTATCAATTCGTCAATAGAGTTGGCATCATGTAAATTGATTATATTAAGGTTCTCTCCAATTGACTTGTTTGATTAAGCAACAATTGGAAACCACTAGGTTATAATGTTCATTGCTTAGTAAGATAAGACGAAAGAAAATTAAAACATAATAAAATGTGTACGTTGACCAAACCTAAATCAAATGATGACACAGTTGCGCCTGTATTGGATAGTTATTTCTCCATTCATCAAGTGTTTTTACAAAATAATGTTTTTATCTGTTGTAGTATGGGTGATGACAACGAAATGTGTTTGTTTGGAATCGAAATAGGCTTTCACGATAAAGACAAGCAACACTTCGCACAGGAACTGCTTTGCGAGACAGAATCTCCATCATTCCAGTTCAAAAACTTCCCTGGTATATTGGATTATTTCTAGTTTCAATTGAGAGTTGCAGCTTTATGAAGCAATGTTGAAACAATAAATATTGTAAAAATAAACAGTTCAAATTGATGACTTCTTGCCTTTCACACATTTTTTTACCTGGGCTCTTTCACAACATATCACCAATTCTAAAACATAACAAGCAGGAAGAAGCTTACAATATTTGAAGGGAGTTATACAACGATTCATCATTTATGTATCTCATTCCAATCAATTGTTGTCGCTAAACACTTTTACAGTTATAAATAAAGGTAACAATAGTGTACCGCTGTTCAAAAATCATAAATCGATTGAGAGAAAACAAATCCGGGTTACAAACTAAAACTGAAGTAAACACGTCACCTTTAACAGGAAAACAACAAAACAGCAGAAACCCTGAAGTGCAATAAAGAACCAAAACGACAAGGCAACACACACAGAATGGAACCATAAAATAACAGTTGTCATTTTCCTGACTTGGTACAGGACATTTTAAGAAAAATGGTGGGTTAAACCTGATTTTGCGGCTAGTCAAACCTTGCGCTTTTATGGCAACGTTGGATATAACACTAAGATGACAACATTACATGACAGTACTACTGTACAAATAAATGTAAGAACATTAAGGACAGATACATACACAAATAAACATTACAATAGGACATTTCGCCATATATCTTTCAAAGGTACCAGGCTTATAATTTAATACACCATACGTGTACATAAGACTCGCCAGTGATGCTCAGATCAAAATAGTAAAGGAAACCAAACAAGTACAAACTTGAAATTCATTGATCACCCAAAATTCTAAAAAGTTGTGCCAAAAACGGCTAAGGTTATCTTTGACAACGAGAACAGCAAGAAAAGAACGAGACGGGTGACTAGAAGTAAAGAAAACGCATGCGTAAGGACTTATTGTAATGAATATGGTGAAAACCAGCTTGGGTACGTTTTCCACAAAATGTTTGTATGCACTGGTGGTGCATTATGTTTGATAGTTTTTATTAGTTTGTCAGTTCTTCTTCCATAGAATTTTGAATGTGCTGTCTCGGTGTTACATAGGTGCTCCTAATACGAAGAAAATAACTTAGAGAAGAAGAAGACATCAAGAACACAGATGACTAAAACATTTTTTATTGATGTAAGTTTAATGTATATTATTTTTCGAAAGGTGCGAGTCAAGTTCTGTCTCTCTGTGATATGGCTGATAAATAAACCCGGAGAAAATAACTAACAAAACACAATCTAGAGCTCCCCAATGATTTAAAAAAATCCTCCGTAAGGCAAGTTTGTAATGTGCTTTTTATCGACTGGTGCAAGTTCTGACTCTGTGTGACACGGATGCTCCAAGAAAGGAGTAATTTACAAAGGATAGAAGAGAACAATCTAATTATCAAACAAATCTCTCCGAGTTTGTTATATTTTGTTTTGTTTGAGTGGTGCAATTTTGATAAAGTGATGCAAGTTGTAATAATAAGTGAGAGTGTTTGAGTAGTGCGAATAGGTCGTGAACCGTGTCGTCATAAACTCAATACAAAACCATTTTCGCCTTCTTATAAAACTTTTAAAAAACCGGCTACTGAACTTTATCAGAGCGTTAATTAATTAAGCTACGCTAATCAAAACGATAACTACATGAAGTTATAACGATTATTACATACGCTAACTATTTATAACTGTACATTCAGAAATTATTTCGTGCATTTATTATTGCATTCATCTCAAAAGCTACCTTTAAAATATTGATTCACTTATAGGGCCCGGGTCTTTGCATCGGAAATATTCACATTTATTCCAAAACCAGTTGTTTGCATGATACGGGTTATGTTCTTCTCATATATTTTATGTTGGTATGATACTAAACCCCTATTGTGCAAGATAATCATATGATGAAGTAATACTCTTTCAATCAGTTTATTTGAGGTTAGAGGTGGCATGTCAGTAACTGCTAGTAGTCCTTTGTTAGTTTGAATTTCATTGTCATTGTGTTCAGTTTCTTTATTTACTTATTCTGACATAGGACTCGAACTTCTTTAAACTGATTTAACTGTGCTTATTTCTTTGTGTTGTGTTTTTTCTGCAGTGGCTAGATGTAAAGGGAGGGGAGGAGATCTCCAAAGTCAGGAGCCTGTGACCTTTGTAAATTTTGTATGTTTTTTAATATTGTTTTCGTTAATATATCTCGGTGTTTAGTATGACGTTCAATGTCACTTAACTTGTTCACATTATTTCACGCTTCCGGATGCGTGATTTTCTTGCTGTATTTAAGAACCGTTGGTGGGCATTCGGCTGTTTTCTGCTCTTTGGTCGGTTTGTTGTCTCTTTAATACTTTACCCGATTTCATTCTCAATTATACATTCTGATCTTCGTTTCTGGGATGAGATATTTGATGAAAATTTGAGATTATGTCTCTGATTCCAATGTCTTTTTTGTATAAGATTAAGATGTTAATCAGTTTGAACTACCAATGCTATATGTTTTAATCAAAACAAAAACAACTTCAGAATAACCAGCTCTACGTACTATATGTAATGGGGAAAGTTTCCTAATTGTGCGCTATTAATGTCCGCGCCAATTGTAATCAGAAACGATGCCATTTCTGTAAGATTATTATAACTTGCCAAATGCAGTGGCGTGGAACCATTCATATTGATATTGTGTTCAATCAATTATATTTTTGGTATAAAATTATATGAAAAAAGTGGGATTAATTATTTTTAATTTGTGAAAAAATCCTTCGATGTTTGAGATAAATTACGTGCATATGATGGTCCTTTTGAGTCAGTTGACAGTTTCTTCTACACTTCCACACAATCTCATCAAACACAAGTCTTTCTATGTAATTAATGGTTGTTCGGTTAATCTGGTTTGCATTTTTGTTTGCTGCAACTCATATCAAGATTTTTTTCTCTCTAATGAGTAAGGTATATATGATAATTATTCTTACTGAAGATGTGATGAAATAATTAGAGCACTTTATTTTCTCTTTGCCTACATTTATTTGCGTTTCGACAATTAGATTTAACGACAGAAAGTCAATGTTCATATGGGCACCAATGATAATAATGACAATAACACTGAAAACCTAAACAAAGACTCACAAATCCAAAAGACATTACATCAACAGTTATAAATAATGAATAAGAAACAACACGAACTCGGGAGTTAAATCAGGTTTTCCAGAAGGGTAAGTGTTTCCTGCACCATAACGGCACCGGTCGTAAAAAAAGGATAACGCATGTTTAACCTTTAGGATGTCATAGTTCAAAATTACAAGTTAACTGACGAAAATATTCAATGATAGATAAATATTTACAAAAATAGTGATGTAAAAGTAAGATATGACACAACGGCATATATAATTACAGCAAACGACAAAAGCATTAACACGTAATTTATAGTTTCATACTTTGTTTTTAAGAATGATCTATTGTCTTTAAAATTGAGATTATTTGTTCAAATTTATTTTCCTCTGCATACGATAACGGTGTTCGTCCACATTTATCTGGTAAATTTACCAATGCTTTATATTTACACAATAGACTTACAATTTCCGAGTTCCCATATCTACAAGCAACATGTAGTGGTGTACGTTTGTCTAATTTAGCTTTATTGACATCTGCTCCATTTTTTATTAGCAACTCAGCCATTTCCGTTAGATTATTAAAACTTGCCAAATGCAGTGGAGCGGAACCGTACTTATTGATGTCGTTGACTTTTGCGCCATTTTCGATCAGAATTCCAACAATATCAATGCGGTTTTCATGAGTTGCTAAATGTATCGGTCTCGATTTTATGATGTTTCCAACATGTACATCTGCTTCGTGCTGAAGCAAAATTCTTACAATGTCTGTATGGCCATTGTTGGATGCAAAATGTAATGGTCTTGATTCGGTAATTTGACCATTATTCACTACCGCAGTTGCCCCGTGACTTAGTAACAGTTCCACTATGTTTGTATGACCTTCCTTGGATGCTAAGTGAAGTGGTGTATTACCATACTCGTTTACCTCGTTTACTGGTAAACCTTTTTGTATCAACGAATGTACCGATTCGTAATTTCCAACACTACACAATTCATGCATTGCTGTTCCTAAGTCTGTATAATTAAAAAAAAAAAAGGACAGAATACTACATTCATTGTTTATTCAATTTATAAAATGTCTATATAAAATTGAGAATGGAAATGGGGAATGTGTCAAAGAGACAACAACCCGACCAAATAAAAAACAACAGCAGAAGGTCACCAACAGGTCTTCAATGTAGCGAGAAATTCCCGCACCCGGAGGCGTCCTTCAGCTGGCCCCTAAACAAATATATACTAGTTCAGTGATAATGAACGCCATACTAATTTCCAAATTGTACACAAGAAACTAATATAAAAATAATACAAGACTAACAAAGGCAAGAGGCTCCTGACTTGGGACAGGCGCAAAAATGCGGCGGGGTTAAACATGTTTGTGAGATCTCAACCCTCCCCCTATACCTCTAACCAATGTAGAAAAATAAACGCATAACAATCACTGTTTAATGTTTGGCGAATAATTCCTTTTTATGTTCTAGAAATGAATTGCACATGTTGGTGTTCGTAAAACCGTAGTATTGCATCTTAGGGTGTATTGTATGTACTGTATGTCTTTTTGTTTTACGATTATCGTTGTCTGCTGAAAATTAATTTAATTGATTTTGTTTAGTTTTGTTACACGCTTAAACTCATAGAGATAATAAACATATGTCAAATATCACCATTCTAGAAGTTGAAATTACAAGCAAAAAATACATATTTAATAGATGTGCGTTGAATTCACGAGATAAACATATATTTTGAAAAAAAATGATTTGTTCCTAATTTGCATATTTTTAATTAGTTGATATGCGTGTCAAGCAAACGAATAAAAATATTCTATAAATGACAACTAAAGCAAATGGTCCTCGGCGTAAACAGCTTCCCAAAACATTTAAATTACTTAATTATTAATTTGAAATCTATAATTGCTTATTAATCAATATTTCTGTATATAAATGAGGGGCGACAGATATCAGAGGGAAAGTCAAACTCAAATTCATGTGTGTAAGAACATTCGTATCAATATAGAAAACCTTGTGTTTTATCATAAACTCGGCTGTATTTTACATTTAATTTGATATATATTATTCCCATTGACACAGATTGACGATTTCGAAATTAAATCTATGAACGAATGTCAACTTTCAAATTTTCGGCAGAAACACATCTTAATTGAAGAAAGTTTACACATCTCAATTTATCGCTGATGTACTTCATTAATGATGATTCATTAGTGCACTAACCAAGCGAGTATTTTTATTCTATCTTCACGATAAAATTGTTTAAACTTACGTTCATCAAACGATCCATTCCTTATCAAATCACAATCCTTCCCTAGTGCTGGATTTAATTTAACAACGGCCTGAAACAATAATCCTGATAATTAGAAAAACAAGATCAAAACACACATTTCCATGTTAATTGAAGCCACAAAACTGGCAGACATTGCACACATTTCAATTAATAACATATATTTTCTCGTGTGATTATTTAATGATGTTTGTCCCATTTTATCTAAATGTAGGGAAATCGAACATGATGTTAAAAAAAACATTGTCATATATAAAAAAATATCTGAGATAAAAAAAAAAACCCAAACAATGTCATAAAGGTTTGACTGAGATACAGAAAGCTTTGTCATAAAGGTTTGACTGAGATACAGAAAGCTATGTCATAAAGGTTTGACTGAGATACAGAAAGCTATGTCATAAAGGTTTGACTGAGATACAGAAAGCTATGTCATAAGTCATAAAGGTTTGACTGAGATACAGAAAGCTATCTCATAAAGGTTTGACTGAGATACACAAATCTATCTCATAGAGGTTTGACTGAGACACAGAAAGCTATGTCATAAAGGTTTCACTGAGATACAGAAAGATATGTCATAAAGGTTTGACTGGGATGAAGAAAGCTATGTCATAAAGGTTTGACTGAGATGAAGAAAGCAATCTCATAAAGGTTTGACTGAGATACAAAAAGCAATCTCATAAAGGTTTGACTGAGATGAAGAAAGCTATATGTCATAAAGGTGTGACTGAGATGACGAAAGCAATCTCATAAAGGTTTGACTGAGATGAAGACAGCAATCTCAGAAAGATTTGACTGAGATGGGAAAAAAGCAATGTCATAAAGGTTTGGCTGCTGATTTGCCTATGTCAGTCTCCATGTAAATTAAATTCTTCTACATCACTGAATCTAGTTCAATGTGACAATGCCAGGATAATTATATTCGAGTAGGAGAATATGACAAATGTTTGAAGTTGTTTTGTTTGCAAAATCCAAAGAACAAATCAAAGTTATTCTTACCAATTAAACCTATATGCTTATTTCTGATTGACGTTCACCGATTTTTATTTGTACTTTCACGAACAAAGCTATAGTATTGCAATAGGCATGTTTTGGTGTGAATCAAATCATCATTTAAAAATCACTCCGGTCACATAATGTTTTGAAGAATTTCATCGCTACGTCCTATCACAGTTCATATTCACAATTTTTTTAGCTACCCTACCCATTAAAATCAATAAACTGAGTTGCATTCATTAAATAGATACCAACCTTAGTCAAGGCATCGATCGTTTCGTTGAACATAACATCTGAAACAGAGCTAGTGGGAAAATGCATAAATTTGTTTCTATAAAACCTTATTGTAGACATCGCAGTTTCATTGCTACAGTCAATGATGTTGACATATGGCAAACGTTCATCAACGGTAAGGTCTGCCAGATTTGTAAGCAGGCATATCATTAGTGTAATATCAAGATCAGCGGACTGCAGATCTGCAAAGAGTAAACAAAAACATTTTTATCGTAAGAATTTATTGAAAATAATCATATTTCAACTTGATGTACTAGTAGTTTTCATTTTGGTCACGACAAATCATAATTTGTACACAGTCGTTCTAATTGGATCTTATTAAAAAAAAACGAACACAATATATTAGGATTTTTATTGACAAAACGTGATGGAAATTAATGATGTTTTCACTAAACTGAGCACATTTTAACAAGTGTTTGCATATCATATGTTCCAGCGTTGATGTTAGGGTTGGTAATCAAATGTGTTAATCGCCCAGGTCTTTAGTGTTAGGGTTGGTAATCAAATGTGTTTATCGCACAGGTATTTACCCTATAAGAGTTTGTGCAATTAGTTTGTTTGCATAATGAATATACAAGTTTCTCTTTTTCCCTTAGTTTCTGACCCTTTATAGATACAGATGTTAGAGAAATTTACATCTTTATTCAAACGTTTACGTAGAAATAGTTCTGCCTTCATATAATTAATATTTAAGTTAAATTACTACATTCTTGATTAAAGTCATATGAAACGAGTGAGTGGTGAAAAATAATGTTTGTCCAATTCTTGAACCAATGCATGTATATACATCATAAACTTAGTTCTCTGTGCACGATTTTATCATTATTTTCGCAAATATATCATATAATCGTCATTTTTTTTCTCTCTGTTTGTTATGATTTAATAAATATGGCTGCTCATTAAATGCCGTGTTTTGAAGCCGAGTTTTACCGATTGTCACCTTATAGTAAACAAATCACAAAAAGCATGGGTATTGAGCACGTGTTTAATATGTATAATCAGATATTTGTTTATTTCAATGACAGATCCATGCGTATTGTGGTCACCGGATTTTTACGAGGAGTGTTACGCTCGGATCACTATGCATACGGAAAATATGTCGGCGAATTGCTTCCTGGAAGCAAGCAATTAAAAATAAGTAAACTTCTTCAAGTGTGGACAAATTAAAGAATTTTCCTCAGAAAAAAGTATATGTACATAAGTTGTATGATGAAAACTATCCATTTAGTTATAAAAAACATACCCATATTTTTTTTTTTAATTTGAGGTTTATTATGACTTTAAAAATTATCTTTTATTTATGTTTCCTTCAATTGCATTCAGAGATACATAACTGATTGTTTGCTCATTTCGTAAATGTCTGAAGTAATCAGAAATCAGGAATGAGATAATGTACTCGAAGGGAATTTGGGTCTTTGTCAAAAAGATTTTCATATTTGATAATTATTAGAGAAACTTATTTCTCATGCTTAACCCCGCCACACTCTGCATGTATGTGCTTGTCGTAAGCCAGGAGCCTGTAATTCAGTCGTTGTCGATTGTTGATATGTTATCAACTACGTCTTATATTATAGTTTAATATCTTCATGTCGTCTTTCTCTCAAAGCAAGGGACCTATTCCCGAATATGACTGGTATTTTGTACATCCAACTTCAATGTTTTTCTTTTAAATGTTTCTGTTATGGTTTCGGTTGGATAAAGTGTGACGTCTTATCGTATGTATTGAAAAATAATTAGGAAATTGCCTTCCAATAGGAACATAGTCAGGAACATTGTATTGACTGGTATTGGGAAAATAATTGTATAAAGTCCGATATTTCATGTTCGTAACGTTACGTAAGTACGTACGTCATTGTGTGTGGTGTAAGTCGTTGATGGAAGATGTCATACATGTAGTTGTTATTTTGTGTTTTACTATATTTTGTTCGTACGTTTCTCTGTGATGAGCGTTCTTGCGTGTGTTTGTACTGTACGTCCGACTCGTTGAGTTGTCATTTTAAAGATATTTTTTTAATATTGTCATTTAAATCGGAAGGTTTGCCTAGAATTAATACCAGGCTCAACCCAGTATTTTTTTCTTATTAAAAATGTAAGTTTGTTTTACTTCATTGGCGAAATCCTGCTCGGACACAGATGAAGTTAAAAAAATTCTGAGTACACTTACAAGAATGTATTCACACTTTTCTTTTACTTCTATACCCTGTTATAAATAAGTATTGAACAGATCAATCAAATAGATCAATCAAATTAACAATTTATTGCTTTTTATACCCCGGTATGGTGTGATTTTTCTTGTGAAAAATTCACGATTCAATAAGATACTGAAAAAACGGAGAGCAACATTCAACAGAAGTTAGCTATTTATATACTCGAGTTGAACACTGAAACCCTAGTATACTGATTCTCAATATGGATAAAATTGGTCCGTGAAACAAACTGAAAAAGACAGTACTGTAAAAAACGGTTGTTTGCAACCTGAGGTGCCGGGTAATATAGATTATATTCCGACAACTAAACCAATCATTCAACATTACAATATGACCATGTTTCTGTTCAGTAATTATTTACAAGAAGGTAGAAAAGCACTAGAAAAGTGTGAGTAAATGCTTGTTCATAAAGCAGCTACAGGGTCTCGAACATCAATTTTTTTTATATATATATATAGCTGCTAAGGTGAGGAACATTAATTATTTCAAAATTAAAATCGTATTGTATGTAACAGATACTAGTACTGAGGTAACTGATTTAGTCAAATTCACGGTTATTTGTCTAGAAATGAGACAGAATAAGCTTTATCCATGGATAACTTAATCTCCAGGAATATAACGGACCAACTCAGAAGTTGTGGATTTTTAATATAAAGAACATCATATGAACATATTTTTATGTGAAATGACATGATTTAACGTCTTTGTTTATATCAAAGTTTGTTCCATGTGATATCACTATTTTGTCTTATTGTTAAATATAAAATGCTGGTTACACTAAACATACTTGGTGACTTGAGTGATGTCAATTGTGATGCTGTGATCAATTTTTTCTCCCGTAATTCACACAGTTTTACCCATCTCGTCTTGATTTCGTTGTTTAGCATATCTGGACAAAACTCTTTGTCAAAAACAAATTTAATGGCCAATCGTGATGGATTATACAAATGAAAGATAAGCTTCAGAAAATTTTTGTCTTCCTTGGAACCAAGATGCCTAGATGCCATAATTCTGTTAAAAATGGAAAAAGAAAATATTATTAGATATACAGATGCATAAGTGACAAGTTGTCTCGACACTTACACACACAACCTTTACACATACAAATTATCAACCAAACCGACATAGCAATAGCATCAAAAGCCGTCATCAATTATTTCAAGGCCAAAACAACGACTATCATTTAAGAAATTGGGATGGTGATACTCGCGGGGACGAAACGTCCACCATCAGTGGCATCGACCCAGTGGTGTAAATATTTATCAAAGGTACCAGGATTATAATTGATCATAATTTAATACGTCAGACGCGCGTTTCGTCTACATAAGACTAATCAGTGACGCTCATATCAAAATAGGTATAAAGCCAAACAAGTAGAAAGTTGAAGAGCATTGGGGATTCAAAATTCCAAAAAGTTGTGCCAAATACGAGATGCAATAAAAATGTTATATTTCGTTTTGCAAAGGTATTATTCTTATTTCGGCTGACTGATATATTGCAAAGTTCAATTTCAGACAGAGACTGAGTCAATGCATTTTATCATGTTTATGAAACATATTCTACTAAAGTCCCTCATTATGTACTTCCTTAAACAAAGGCAATCTGGGATAAAAGTTTTAAAACATCAACAAGGTTCTCAAATATTCATGAATTTGATCAATTATAGCCAGCATCGCCATTGTGATCAAAAGACGGAAAAAATATTTTGAAACTATTTCTTTTATAAGTTTTAATATATATGTTACTTTACTGGCTACATTTTGTACCTGAACTTGTCTTCGTTCATTTTATTTTTTTATGGATTATCTGGTGTATAAGTATTTATGTTTAAACGTATTGACTTTTAAAATTTGTGTGTTCTCTAAAATATAAATAATCATAGAAGACAACTTTTGAAGTTCTGCAGATGCACTCAAAAGAATTACCTTGCAGTTCAGTATTCCACCACTGGTCTTAGTCAACAATGATATGGAAAATACACTCGATTCAATACCGTTCTTCCTGGTAACATGTATTTATTGACTTAGGCACAACACAAGCAATAAATCTTAGTGAAATCATACCACCACCCTGTTTATTGTAGACTATGAAAAAGTCGATCACATGTTTTTTGTATGAATACTTCATCAAAAAAAAATATTGATTTAAAATTGTCTACAGTTTTAAAACACAAATAGATAGGAAGTAAAAAAATGTCTGTTATACAAATGTTCACTACGTACTATACAATTGAACATCACATTAAAATGCTGCAAATCAAGATGCAGTATATTTATTATTATTATTCCTGCATATTACACTGTGTTTGACATCCAACCTTTTATGAAAAAATATCAAAACAGTTATAAATCCACAAACTACTCATAAAATTTATTAAATGTAAGACATCGGTATAAGGATATCATTCGTAAATAATCAATAAGCAGACATCTCATACAATCAGGTATGTCACATCCAACCTTTTATGGCTATATTGTTTACAAAGCACAAACACGTCGTCGTTCACCTCAAAGGCTAATTTGTGTTATTGAGAAGGGATATATAGTTATCAAAGGTCCAAGACTTATAAAGTATTTGCTACTGGACATTTTACAACCTCTAATCAAACAAACTTCTTTGCATATCAGTCAACTTTGAATCAATTTATCTAAAAACAAGGATGGTAATATGTGTCTCTTCACATGCACGGACTCACTATAAAATCCGGGAAATTATTAGTTTCTAGTCTTTCTTCATATAAATAAGAGATCATAATAAAGTAGTAACGACCCTCGGAGTATTTTTATGAGGTCGTTTTCTGAGTTTTTCGTTTCTGTTCTCCAACTTTAGTTTGCTTTTACAAAATGTTATAAAATTTATTCATAATGCTTTATAATGTTTCATGTTTATGTAAGAGGGGGCATCATCAGTTTCCCATGGACACATTATCCATTTATTCCAAGCACTCTAACATATTATTTCTTTGTGAAATGCATTATAATCGTAATAATATAACTGTGGTTGAAGAGAAGCCATGATCAATTTTGATTTGACGGTCGCAAATTTCTGTTTTACTGTCTTCCCTTCGCGTGGACAGTAAAACTGTATTTTCGAACATCAATGACGATGGGGATTCCTCAACTACAGTGCCGTTACTCCTGTGAACTTTATTGAACTGATTATAATTTATTAAAATGTGGAAGATTTTCATATTACAGGTCTACATAACTGCATTTCTTATTTTAAATATGAACAATACATATAGGGCTGGTCATTTGTATTCCAAGGCCATCGTCTGTTTCGTCTTTCATCATGCACAAGAGCATGTAGTTTGTTTGTTTGGTCAAAGACTCCAAATCTGAATATCATGTGTAACAATTAGACAAATCATACCAGTAATCTATCTTTCTCCTGCAAGGCTTTCCCCTGCTTAGTCATAAATATTTGATCATATTTGAATAACATTTGTTGATGTCTAGATTTAAATGAATGGAATAAAGACGGCTGCTGTAAATGACTTTACTATAGTAAAAACTGATGTCTTTTCATCCAATTGCTGCATACAAACAATTTACCAAACATGGTGCAATGAAGCAATTTTCATTATATTTTGGGCCTTTGGATAACATATTTCTAAAAAAAAAGTGTTATTGACAATGTATTATATGTCACCAGTAATTAATTTCGTGACCACTCGGATTATACCAGGAACATATATTTTGACGTATATTTTGATATACTGATCCCAGATTATATATTTATGCCATTATAAGTACATGTGCAATTTGGACTTTTGGACTTGAAGTTGTCAACAATAAAGATTGCATAAAAAGGATAACAAAAAGTCAACAAAAATACTGTCAAAAGTAAAATTATCATACAAGCTAGATGATCATACAATAGATCACCAACCACCACGACCTACGTTTTCAAGAAAAGTTTCAGTTTTTGACAACAGCATAAACAAAGTCGACATTTTTTTCATTGTTTCACTTTGATAAAGGATTTTTTTTTAAATTCACTGTATATATATATATGATGTATAGCACAAATCCAAATCCTTATTTTTTTTTGTCTAAATTTTAAATGCGCATCCAAAAGTGGACTTGACTGCAATAATCAACTTATTGGTGGTAGCCGCGCATTGGTAGACGTAAAAATAGAAGGATATATACAATATATGGTTTATGTCTATGGTATGATCATGGAAGAATTCTATTGACACTTTCATTGTATGATCTAAAGTCCCAGATTAAACAGAGCCCCCCCCCCCCCCCCCCCCATAAAAAAACAACAAAAACCAAACCCCAAACTGAAACGGATTGCAATGTGCACCTGCATGATTACCGTGACTTGTTGCTTTTATTTGGCGAGGATGGTATGTTTGTTTAGTCTTTCTATAATTGCAATAAGTTGTGTTATATTTTTTTTGTAAATATAATTGCATTTGATGTGTTTTTATGTTAAATTCGAAATGAGGTGCTCCATCGTGGGAAAAATATAAATCAACAGGGGAAATTTCATACACTTGTCACTAGTATCATTCCCCAATACCATATTGAACTCCTTCCCGTGCTTTCTTAGATAATTTTCAAACGTTTTATTCTGTTGGCCTTCATCGTTACAGGTAAGAATTTATTAAAGATTTCAGAAATCATCATACCTGCCATCTGTCACTATTTGCTGGGGATTTTACCCTTGAATGCTCCGGTAACAAGACATATCGGCACCCAGACAAATCGGCACCCAAGTCCGAAGACATTTCGGCATCGAATTTGGACATTTCGGTATCCGCACAAATCGGCACCAAGACAATCCGGCACCTTGTTTTTAAAAATAAATTTATTATAAAAAATTAAAGAATTGTTGCATAGATATTAATGATATTATAATTTGTATATAAAATATGCATCACAAAAAGAATAATCATCATTTAATTAAGCTCTTAAAGATTATGTATGAATAAACATAATCTAATTAAATCATAATTGATTGTTAGATATGTTGTTGATAGTTGTTGTTTGAATAAACATTATTAAATTGAATCATAATTAAATCATAATTAATTGTAGTTATGCATCAATCAGTATTTTATGTTTAAATCTAACAATTCCTCAATAGAGACTATATCTACAAGACATGGATACGTAACAGTGTGTTTGACGTAGACTACTGGTGTGTTTTCATGTCCTCCATCCGTACCAACAATGATGTCGAGGGGTGGCATAACAGTGTCAACATCAGAGTATGCACCAGAGTACCAGTGCCTTTCTATTCCTTGGTTACCGAGCTGTTTAAGGAAGCGTCCGATATTCCTCTACAGCTGAAGTTAGTGTCTGAAGGCAAGCTCCAAAGGTACCAGCACAAACAGAGTAGACAGACCCAGGGCCGTCTTTTTGCTTTGTGGGACGAGTATTGCAACAACAGCATCTCCGCGTCTAGACTACTTAATTAGTGTGCCAGTGTTTACGGACCACCACCAAAGTGACTTTGAGTGTTAAGACTTATAGTGCTATTATATATGTTATGTTATTATTTCAGTACTTAACCTTTGTGTTCATACCTATAGTATGCTATGACCTAGTTTATCATGCTTATTACAACCATGAACCATGCTTTTAGTGCTTCATTTAGTGCTGTGTATTATGTGTTGTATTGTTAAAAACGTTTTGTTTGTCGGTTAAAAATATACTTTGCCGACTCTAAATAAAGGTTATTTATTATTATTTATTATTATTTACTATTTATTACATTTATTACATGTATGCATAAACTGTTGAATATAATAGATATAATAAATAAATATTATTAATATCCTACATGTGTTTTATTGATTATGGATACAATGGTAACAGAATTAGGGATTACATTAAAACTAGTACATGCACATTCCAAGTACATGTGTGGTAAAATCTATAAAGTCAGAATGTTCATTTTTTCAGGAAAAAGAATTCACACAAATAATACACCTATCAAAATGACTAAGCTGCAGTACAGTCTTGTGTACAAACAAATAACTAAAAGGAATATTACCACTTAATAAGATACATATATTCAAAGATTTGTCTGAGTGCCGAACAAATAACTAAACGGAATTAACCTCTTAATAAGATACATATTTCGAAGAAACAAATTGATGTACAATATTGACAAATTAATAATGTTATAAATAGTGCAGGAGACAAATACATAACACTCAAACATAATTGCTGTCTATTAACACTGAACACCAAATTGAGTTCATGCCCTCATACATAAACAGTGCCAGGAAATTTTATTTTTTGGTTCACTATATACTGATCAAAGATAAATAATTTATAAGGTGTCGATTTGTCTATGTGAGGTGCCGATTTGTCTAGGTGCCGATTTGTCTGGGTGCCGATTTGTCTTTCACGGGTGCCGATTTGTCTATGGTAGGTGCCGATTTGTCCGGGTACCGATTTGTCTGGGTGACGAACGGTCTAGAATTCGAATGCTCCCAAATGTGCTTATAGTCACCGTCAGCTGAAATTCGTAGCGGTTATCGGTAAAAATAATCTTTACTATCAACCGCGTTCTCTCGAGATATAGTTTTTCTCATTCGATTCATAAATCGCGAAAAGAAAAACCACTACTGACCTACCTTTTAAGTGATCGCACTGTAATAATCCCAACCTTCACATTTTCCAGAATGTTTTCCGTTGTAATTATGCCATCTTCGTTTCTATGAGGATCATTTGTTTACATGTGAAATTCGTCATTTACGCAGTTTCCTGAAATGTTCTTTTCATTGATGTGATACGGTTTCCCGCGCTTTATGCAAATGTTATGAAATTGAAATCCAGGGGAACACTTCTGGAAAAAACAATGGCGGATTCCACCATTCAAAATAGTCTTGGAAAATGTGAAGGTCAGGATTATCACAGTGCAATCACTTAAAAGGTAGGTCAGTAGTGGTTTTTCTTTTTGCGATTTATGAATGGAATGTGAAAAACTATATCTCGAGTGAACGTGGTTGATAGTTTAGATTATTTTAATTGATAACTGCTACGAATTTCAGCTGACAGCGACTATAATGGAAATTTTAAAATAGCAATTAGGTCCATAATTTTAAACAAAACAGTTATTTTGACAATTATTATACATGTATGTTTTAAAAAGTAAGGAGAAACAAAAAAAAACACATTAAGATACATCCTTGGAGGTTTTTTCAAGACTGAAATAGCCATCTTGTCTTGTTTTATAGTAATTCCGTTTTATAGGACCACCTCCAGTAACCTGAGTAAATAACATGAATTATGGATTCACAAATTGTTCTCTTTAAAATGTTTTTTACAGATTTTTTTTTTTACAGAGGGGTGGCTGCCCTTAAACCCTTTCTATTGCTAATAGGCAAAGTGTTCAGAATGTTATTTCTGGCTTCGTGCAAAGAAAAGCATGGTCTACGGCTAAGTTGTTCTAGCAGGTTTAGTTTTTGCTTACAGTTACATTCACAATCACAACCACAAAATACAGCACTCAGGTTCAGATTAAATAGTGTATCTACTGTTTTATTATTGGTGGAGGACTTAGTCATGTTAGTACACACAGACATTTGGCCCGACAGCATGGACAATGAAATTAAATTGGATACTAATAGGTAGTGTCAACATGGTCAAGTCCTGTCAATGTATGTGTTCCTAGTCTTTCAGAAATGACAATATACACGTATTTAGTTTATTTTCTTCATTTGGTTTGGCATGTTTGGTAACTTTAGTTTGCTTACATTTCAAGTACATTGTATTCAATTTCTTGATTTGGACGCCCAATCTAGTTCAGATAATTACATGACATCTTGAAATGCTATTTTATTTTTTTCTGTGATGCCTTGGCTTCCTAGTTTATGTCATAGGAATGAAGGAAGGTGTTATCATGGTTGTAGAAAAAAATTGAAAAAGCCTTCTAAGACTTTTTTGTCTATCATGTCTATTTCAATGGGATTAATTATTTAAAAGTGTTTAATTTTGTGAGGTTCTATAAACCTTATATTTTTATTTCATATATTTTGGAGATTGATAAAAAAACAAAGAATGCAGAATGTGATGGGGTTAAACACGTTATTGGGATCCCAACCTCCCCTTAACCTGGGATTGTGGTGTAACAGCATGAACAGTCATTGTGACAGTACAACATATTAATGAAAAAATTATAAAAAATGAACTTTTGGGAAATTTTTTCTCATGGTTAAGTAGAACATGGTTTACAATCATGACAATCATGACAATGGTTTAAGTAAAAATTCATTTAAAAAATTGTATTCAGTATTCATTCTTATTATACATGTTATATGTATTACAAACTATTATGTCTGCAAAGTTGAAGATTTCTTTTCCAAATGATAATTTTAAAACCATGAAAACTGAAATTTCATCAACAGGCGTGATCCTTTTCTACAGCTCAAGTTAGCACATACTTGTGTATGTTGTGTATAGCAAGATTGAGCTCTTTTAGTTCAAACTATAGATATATGCATTGTCATGATTGTATTGAATCTTTTTTATTATTATTTAACTCTTTATTTTTCTTTACAGATAATCAGTGGGATACTGTAATTTTCTTATATAATAGAAAATGGAAACAGAAAATACAGGTAAAAGATATCTATTCGTTATTCTTAAATTAAACTAATCACTATTATACTACTTTCAACTCTCATTTATTACCATAACTTTTAGATCTCTCTTTTTAAGGATGATATCAAAATAGATTACAACAGTTAAGATAAATGATAATATCATACCTTAAATACAGTGTTTCCACTGATAAGCCATGTCTGCTGGTTCTATCATCAGGTGGTTTCCCTCTCCTTGACTGTTTCAGCACCCATACCCAACCAGAAGCTTCCTCTGCATGTTTTCCAACTTTTCCAACTAAGCTTCTTCTTACTGGTCCAGTTAGCCCTAAGGACCCTAAGGCTCTCCACAATGTTTACGAAACAAAGTCTCTACAGCCTACTTCCACTGGGAAATACCATGTCCTCCAATTCTTTTCTCATTACTTTTTCTGATTATTTCATTACCATATGATTTAGAAATGTAAGAAGATATCCAAATAATTCTACAGAACATTTGCAGAACAATTTCAGTTGGTGGTAAAAACAAGCAACAATTAATCTATCCAACGATAATATAAAAAAGAAGATGTGGTATGATTGTCAATGAGACAAATTTGTTGTATAAGTTTAAACCACTAAATTACACAAAAAGTATTCAAGAGCAAAAGCAGGATTCTTTTAGCCCATAAAATTTTCAATTCAGGTTGAGAGAATGCTTAATTTCAAAGTGTTTTAAGATTCTGTGGACTTCCAAAGAATTATCTCCCTTGAATTTTGTATACCTGAAAAATAGAATAAAATACATCATTTACATCAACTATATCTGAAAAATTGATATGATGAATGGAACTTTGAACTATCTCTTACATATTACTTATTAACTTTATTTGTGTATGAATGAAAGGAGGTTAGACGGAAATATTAGGTTAACAGATCTTGCACAACTTATAGTATTTAAAAGTTAATATCTTGAGGCCTCAAAGCCACCATCAACAATGAGCTAGGACAGTGTAGGACACACTTTCAAATCAACAGAAATTATCAATAGTTTCTAAAACAATCTTAGAGTATTTTACATATCTATCAATCAATCATAACAAAAAATAAAAAAAATAAACTATTTTTTCTGGAAATCTTAACCTAAACAAACAGTTTAGTGGATATTTGATTTCATGGTTTTTCAAAAGTCTGTATATATTCGTGCATACAGAAAACATGTTATTCATTCAACACTTAGCAGTTCTCCTGTACCTACAAAATCCACACAAGTTGATATCTTACGAATATAAATGAATCCACAGTTACCTTTGTGTTAAATGAATTATGCTGTGTAATGAATTGACATTACTTTTTCTAGCTGATGAGTTACCTGAAAGAAAACGGAAGACAGATGGAGATGGTTCACCTTCAGAAGTGAAATGTGAGGCACCTGAAAAGAAATTAAAGGCAGAAGGAGAAGATCCTCCTCCAAAAGAGGGGTAAAGTATCTCAACATAATATAATACACATATAATCAAAATGATAATGTAAATTGAATAAGTTAAAGCTTACTCTTGGTAGTATTAAATGAAAGGGGATTATTGATTGTGATTTGAGGTGTAAAATTTTGTGTCAGTCTTCACTATTGGCCACAGTCACAAACACAGGCTTCTTAAGTTTCTATTTATATAGTGGCCTGTTAAATGTCTGCTACAGACAAATAAAATCTTGAAATAATTACCAAAACTGGGTTAATTACATTGTTGGGGCTCCAACAGTTCACTGTGAAGACTGTTTGTTCATGTTTTTGCCAAACTGTGTATGAGATTTGTTGAATAGAAAGGGGGATATTAGAAGGAATCTTCCAACAATCACCAAAGTTTATTTTAGACTATATTGTAATTACCCCTAATAGGAGTTATTCCAAATATAATCGCAGTGGCAGATCCAGAAATTTTTTAAGAGTGCCCAACTGACTGCCTAAGACAATGAAAGAGTAGGCCTGCTCTATTCATATGCATTTTTCAGTGATTCCCTATATATACACCAAATTTTTTTTCCACAAAAGGGGAGGTCCAGGCCCCTGCCACCCCACAAATCTTCCTCTGAATCGCCTTGCATTTATAGTGACTGTGTACTTTTTGCCTAGTATCAAGAGGGTTAACAAATGTTTCAATTAAGAAAAACATAATTAAAAAGTTTAACAATTGAAGCATGGTCATGATAGTTAGCAGATGGATTCTTCTTTCAAGTTATTCAGGTAGCAAATTTAGTGTGTAACAACTTTTGTGGTTTAAGGGAGATCTTATTTTCCTGAATACTTGATAATAATAAGGTTTTACCAAAGTCTGATTTAAAGCTTATACAGAAAATTGGTACATATGTACTTTTATGTTCTCAAAAAAACATTATTTTTACAAAATTGGTATCCCGATAAATAATTTGCAATCCACATTTTAACAAAAAAAACAAAAAATTATTGAGATGTCCCAAAAAATCTAGTAAAAATTGATTATACCATTTATGTAAAACACTTATATTTTAACTGTACATTCTTTTGTCTTAACCAATTGAATGAGAAAAGGTTTGATAAAGAAAAGAAGAAAATACAAAGGTATAAAACATCCAGAGTCTAAGGAAGTTGTGAAAGAAATTCTTTATATACATGTATGCTTTAAGACTGAAGATTTAACGCCAACAGTGAACACAAAATTTCTCATCATCAAAGAAACTTAAAGAATAATCATTAATAATAAAAGACAACCTTTAACAACCTTTTAAATCAGCTTTGAAAATGTTAGAAATACAATACCATGTCTGCTATAATTGTATAATTATTTTTATTTTTATAGGGCAGCAGAAAATACAACAGAGGAAAAGGATGCTTCTACTGATCTATATGAGTACACAAAGAGAGAAGAATTTACATCAGAGATTTTTAAAATAGAAATCACCAACCTACCAAGATTTGGTTTTAAGGTAATTCTGAGTTTGAAAAAAAAACACAATTAAGGGAGACAACTCTGTATGAATTGACATAATACACTTTTCAAAGCAGACATCTCATATTTTTACAATTGAATATTTTTATGAACTGTTACATGTGTTAGTGACTCAAATTTGATTAAATTTAAAATTTGATTAAACAATCCCTGTTGATAAACTTAGGTGTCTTTTTTCAATTGAAGATCAGGAGAAATAGAAGAGAATATTTTTTGCAAAATTTATTTAGATTATGAGCTTCTCAAACTATGATTACCATTATTGTTGTCATAGAAGTGCTAGGTGAAAAAATGAAGTTATTAGAAATTGGAATTTTCTATACTCAAATTTAGCATTTCCCCCCCTTTTTTTAGCAATTGAAGAAAAGACTGAATGGACTAGATGTAAAACCTGTAAAAGTGAAGGCTGTTGACACACATACATTTGCATTTGCCACATTTAGGTATGTACTAGTTCTAGACTGTAAAATAATTACTTATAATGACAGTGTACATTCGCGGATCCAAGGGGGGGGGGGGAGGGTTCACAGGGTTGGAACCCCTCCCTTTTTGTTGGTAGATCAATGCATTTGAATGGGAACATATAGCTGGAACCCCCCTTTTTAAAATGACTGGATCCACCCCTGGTGTTAAATTGGGTCATCATGAGGTCATGGTTGAATTTAAACAAAACTGTCCATCACTTAAAAACCTGATTGTTCTCAATTTTTTGTTCAACCATTTCAGCAAGGTCTCCCCATACCTATACAAAATTGTCAGTTAGTTGGATATTTAAATTCATTGTTTATTTACTGTGGATTCATTATTATTCCTTGTATACTAATTTTCGTGGATTTCGTGAATATAGATGAACCATGAAATTAAATGTTAAACGAATGACAAATTTCCTAAAGGCTTGTATGAAGACTTTGGCAAAATCACAAATTAAATGTCCACTAACTTGCAAGTTTTCCTTCATCCATGAAAATTTATGCGAAAATAAATGAATCTACAGTATTTCTTTAAAATCCATGAACAATTGTTATCAAACAAATAATATATGCTGATTAGGATATACTTAATCCTTTTAGGTTATTTGACATCATTCTTAGTTATTTTTGAAATGATTATTTGGTCATTATTCATTGACTTTGAAAGTTATAAAGTTAAATTTTATATGATATTAAAAAAGGGAAATCATTTTTAGACCATATCATTTACAGATTTTCTGGTGGTACAAAACATCACGACTAAAATTTATTTGAATTGTTTAATTTTCATAAAACAATTATTTCTTTTTTTTGTTATACATGTAAGGTTTTAGCAAGAAACATTTTGTACAACAGGTCAGTAGAGATGATTTTTAATATTTTTTGTGCAAAATTTTTGATATTTTTTTGTACAAGATTTTTAATATTTTTCAGGAATGAGGAGGAAAGAGATGATGCAATAAAGAAGATTAAAGGACATGTATGGAAAGACAGAACATTAGATGCTAAGGTTTAAAATCCTATTTTACTTTAATCGTCTTATTTCCTCATTTTTATGCAGACATGTATTGTTTCAAAGACTGTTCAGAGTGGAATACGATACTCAGGGGGGAAATATGAAGTTTTGTTCAATGTCACGTGACAAAGTCTTGACCAATCAAATGTTGATATTTATCTACAGTGGAATGTATTATCCCTGTAAAATATAAATGACTAGCTATATATATATAGGGACCTCATTCATGCAATAGCTAGAACTGTATGTTTTTATGTTTTAGAGTTATAATCACTACCAACTTTTGGCAATGTAAAATATCTGAACAAAGTTTGCACAATGACCTTATTTTTTTAAGACATTAGATAATATGATCATTAATTTAAACATATTTATTTATAGTGGATTGGGAAACATGTTTTGCAACTTATATTAATTCCTTTCCACTTTGCGGGTGCGAGTGCTGCCTTGTAGCGGCATTAGCCTACTCTTTTTCGAAATCTACAAGGGTGTCTTTAACGTGCAAGAGATGTGGCTCTCTCGTCCTCTTCCGACGGACTATCATCGTTTCCTCAAGACCATACTCTCAAATGGTGTCAAGTGAGAGCCGAAAATTGAGTCCCTGAAATTTTCATCCCAGACGGGAATCGAACCATTGATCATTGATCATATTTGATATGATCATTGATATGATCATTGTTGATTTGATTTGATGATTTTTATTTGATAGCTAGCCAGTGCTGCAGCAGATCCATTCCAGAAGATAAGAAGTAAAGATAATAGAGGTGAGCCCCCTCATGGGTTTTTATGCCCCACCTATGATAGAAGAGGGGCATTATGTTTTCTGGTCTATTAGTCCATTCGTTCGTCCGTCCGTCTGTCCGGCTTCAGGTTAAAGTTTTTGATCAAGGTAGTTTTTGATGAAGTCCAATCAACTTGAAACTTAGTACACATGTTCCCTATGATATGATTTTTCTAATTTTAATACCAAATTAGAGTTTGTACCCCAATATCACAGTCCACTGAACACAGAAAATGATAGTGCGAGTGGGGTATCTGTATACTGGGGACACATTTTTATTAATATATGTTTCAAGAAATACTTTCAATTTTGCTTGTCACATCTGTTGTACTCGTTCTACATTCTGAACTTTCTAAATTGTTATCTTTTTGTGCAGAATTCTGTTGATTAAGATGAATACCCATAATTTTTTTTATTCAGTTCATCTTTTTTTCAGCTGAAAAATCAGCCAAACAAATAGCTGAAGAACAGTTACCAGTAGAAGAAAGGTAAGATACATATATTTAAAATTTGAACTTAATTATTTATTTTAAATTTGTAATCAAAGTTAACATCAATTGCAAAGCTTCCAATAATGTCATGTCCTTATGAATACCAGTAGTCTATAAACTACTACATGTATACTTAATTATATTACTAGTTTATTACATAAGATAAACAATTCCATATGTGATTTTTAATGCCCCACCTACTGTAGTAGAAGGGCATTATGTTTTCCAGTCTGTGCCTCTTCGTCCGTTCTTTCTTTCGTCCGTTGGTCCTGCTTCAGGTTTAAGTTTTTGGTCAAGGTAGTTTTTGATGAAGTTGAAGTCCAATTAACTTGAAACTTAGTACACATGTTCCTTATGATATGATATTTCTAATTTTAATGCTAAAAAAGAGTTTTTACCCCAATTTCACGGTCCACTGAACATAGAAAATGATAGTGCGAGTGGGGCATCGGTGTACTTTGGACACATTCTTGTTTCTTTTCTTAATTAAGTTTGTCCATTGTTCTCTATTCTTTACATATCAGCATCCAATTATTCTCTTTTCTAAAAAAATATTCTTCTGGTTTTGTTTACTCTTTATTCTGAACTGTTTGTCTCTTATTCAAGGTTATCTGAATACCATCAATGTTCTCTATAATGAATTAGCAGCAAATAATAGGACCTTAAACTATTTTCATGCCTGGTCATCTAAGGGACGACATCAAAAGTTCAATGTAGGATAAAAAAACTTAATTCACATATCAATAGGGATATATGTAAAAATCAATTTTAGATATACAAAACTTGTAGAATTTAAACGTTTCATTATATGTCATTCTGGTCATCTAAGCATTTTATTATATGCCATTGCTTGATGAAATTAATAAGATAGTTAAGCTTTTATGAATTTTATGGCTGTAAAATTTTAATATCATAGTTCAGTTTCCGCAATGGAGTCTTTTACCATATTTTCAAGTCATAATTTGTGGATCAACAGGAGACACACTTTGTTATTGTACATGTTTAGATGTTTATTGTTTGTCTATTTCAGATTGAAAAATTCTGTGACACCTTTATGGAATGTTCCTTATGAAGAGCAGTTAAAGGTATATAAAATAAGATATATAGTGAAACTTAATGATGAAAAATTACAAGGGTTTCTTCTTCAATAGTTTATATTGTAGATTAATATTTTATGACAATCTTCGTTAACTCTCCTTGTCTTGTTATATTAAAACATATATATATGAGGGTCTTTTTTGTCTGTTCCATTACCAGATTAGTCGCAGACCATCACTTTGAAATCTCAACTCTGTATGGGTGTCAAATACAGATAGAATGTAATAGAAATTTCAAAATAAAATATTTAACATTGTACAGAAAATGTTATGCAACCACAATAAATCTGAACAATTTTTATCATTAGAATTTTGTATGTACTTTGAATTACTTTCAGACTAAGTTTGAAGAAATGGAAGAAGCATTAAAAAATGTCTCCAGACAAGTTCTCAAAAATATACAGTATGATAAAACCAATACTGAAATGAAAGACTGGATAACTGGACAAAGGTAAATAATAAACAAGCACAAACTCTTAGCTTAGGCTGGAATAACAAATCAGTCACAGTTAAAATGATGTATATAGAAATAAATGATTTGCTTTGATCTAGAAGTAGGTCATATAACACTTAATTTTTTAAAGTGTATTTTGAAATAAATTAAACCTCTGTATATAAAAAAAAGAAGATGTGGTATGATTACCAATCAGACAACTTGTCCACAAAAGACCAAAATAACACAGACATTAACAACTATATGTTACCATACGGGCTTCAACAATGAGCAAAGCCCATACAGCATAGTCAGTCTGTAGTCTAGTTAAGAAGCATTATAAACAAGAAACAATTTTAGGGTTACAGATTCTTTATTTCAAAGTATATATATTGTAATCCAAAATATTACCCTGTAAGAACAATCCTTTATATAAATGAATGTAATCTAATTAAATAACAAAAATAAATGGTTAGATCAAATCAAAAGTAAAATCACAAAAATACTAAACTTAGAGGAAAATCAATTTCGGAAAGTCCATATTAACATGGAAAAATCAAATAACAAAACGCATCAAAACGGAAAGGACAAGAACTGTCATATTCCTGACTTAGTACAGGCATTTTCAAATGTAGAAAAAGACATTTCAGCATGTACACTCTTGTGTCTCTCATATATTCCTATAAGATATCATTTTAGTTTGAAATCAGAGCAATTTAAAAAGAGCAAAGCTAACAGCAAGCTAAGTATATTAAACATATTTTGTCTTAATCTTTTATAATCAAAAGATGATTTTACTTTGTAGAAAACTTTATGATGGGAAATGCTGTCCATTATTAGCTATAAAGCCTTCTGTAAGTTTTTCCATAGAAAATGTTTATTTCATGATGTATAATGAGAGCATGTGAAGTTTGACCACTACATTAATGTATATTTGATTTGGTGGTTTTGGGAAGGTGTGCACTTAAACGTATAGAAAAAGCTTTCCTCATTTGTTATTGAAATTTGTGGTTCACTTTTACCCATGAAATCTACAACTATCATTTCCCAGGGATAATAATAAATCTACATAAAACAGGATGTAAATCAAAGAGGATTGGGATTATTGAATAAATTACAAATAATGGGCATTAAGGTGGTACCTAACACTTTAGTTAAATTAATTTGGCTCGTTTAATTTTCTTAAAATTTTGACAAAGTTATTTCTTTGACCCTTTGACAAAAATTTAAAACCAACTGTTTAATCATAAAAATTACACTAGTTATATAGCAGTTTGACAAACACTTATTTTGATCATTGAGAAGCTTAACATTCCCTTATCAACACAACTGAGTTATCTCCCTTTAGTGTTAGGTACAACCTTAAGTGCAGAATAAAGGGTTGAAAAAAATAGACCCACAAATATCAAGAACTTAGAATACTTATAGCTGTAAAGCATTATGGGGTGTTAAAACAGAAAGAATAGAGAAGAATGCTCTAAAATGAATTAATGAGGAAATTGAAGGTCCCCCAATCAGACTCTCAACAAAGTATTTTTTTTTATATTTACAGCCTGTGAAAGAAGGGTACAGAAATAAATGTGAATTTACAATTGGCAAAGATGTTAATGGGCAAGGTAGGCAATAGATGTTAGAATGTTAGCTATCTTTTTCTAACGATTTATATATGAACATAGGCAAGTTCAGCAGCAGACATCACAGGCTTTTATATTGTTAAAGAGAGATAGAATGTACCAAAAAGATAATCAAAATCTTTAGGTGAAAACAAACTGACAACCCCATTGCAAAAAACTAAAAGAGACCAAAAGACAAACAACAGTATACCAAACACAACATAACTCAATCTAGTGAGGGCTATTCAAGAAAAAACGTTTATTTGTGGTTGGAAGGCACATTGTATTAATAATACATGGATGATGGGTATCAGTGCAACTTTTCGCACTGTAATGGACTATAATTCTCAATTACAATTGTATGGGTGGCGGGTGCTGACCAAAAATGCCTTCCCCCCCCCCCTCATACATTTTTTTCTGGAATAGCCCTGAATAAAATTCATTGTGTTCATTTCTGGTAGTGATACAAATAGATAATAAAAAAAACTGAGCAACATGAACCCCATTAAAAAGTTGTGATCTCAGGTGCTCCAGATGGGTAGCACATCCTGCTCAACATGCATGCCTCACCCTTTGTGCTACTCCTATTAGATGTGTTGATTAGTTATATCATGTGATGAGACATAACAAAATAGCAATCAAAATATGTTTTATGGTTTCTGACATGTGCTTTTATTTAACATAAAATTCTGATACTGGTTTAATCTAATCTAAAAATCTATACATGTAAATTTTTTAGTCATGTGAGCTTATTAATATTTGTTGTAAACAGTTTTATTTTAAAAATAATTACTCAAATATTAAAAAGAAGATGTGGTATGATTGCCAATGACACAACTATCCACAAAAGACCAAAATGACACAGACATTAACAATTATAGGTCACTGTACGGCCTTCAACAATGTACAAAGACCATACTGCATAGTCAGCTGTAAAAGGCTCTGATAAGACAATGTAAAACAATTCAAATGAGATAGCTTACACCCTTATTTATGTCAAATATACCTTTATACTATATTACAGAGAAAACGGTTGGATTTAGGTTTGGTATGTACAAAGATGGTACCAATTCAGTAGGAGAACCTTATGATTTACTTATTATACCAGAAAGTATGAAGAAAGTTGTTAAGGTATTACATTTTTTTAAACCGGTTAAAGAATGAAAATTCTGTTATTGATTGTGGATTGTATAGCTCCAGAAATTTCAATGCATCTTCTACTGTTAAGTTTGTTTCCATGCAGTAACTTTGGAACTATTCAACAAATATTTTAAAGTTTTAATATGTTTTTACTTCTGAATCTTGTTAGCAATTATATGTCATGTCAAGTTTTATAAAATTTTGGCAGAAGTTTTTTAATGATTAATATTAAGAGATAAAGTCTGAAGCAAACATTTGAAAATATCTTTTTCATTTTCAGTATTTCTGTGAAAGATTGACTTGGTGTTTTACTGTTAAAATTTACATACAGTCTAAAATTAAATACTTTTTGATGTGAAAATTTGGTAAACCTATGTTGATTGTTATGAAACTTCGACAAAAGCCAATCTTCAAGACCAAAAAAATAGAATCAAAGACAAAAATAGATATTTTTTTTTAATTCTGTATTCTACAGATAAATGGACCCACTATTTAAGTCCACATTACACTAGTACTTTTACACTGACAGCAGTAATCTCAATAACTTTGAAAATGTTTATTGTTTATGCTGTGTAAAAGTGCAAAATTCCAGAAATGGTGAAAGGATTTGTTTCCAATAAGATGTCCACATACATAAAGTAACTGTGGCCATCAAATTTGGAAATGTTAAGAATAATATTTTCTACAATTTTATTCAAATTTTTCAGTGTTTTCAAGATTATATAAGAAGCAGACCACTTACATCTTATGACCCTGAAAATCATCAAGGTTATTGGAGGTTGTTGACAGTTCGTTCATGTCTCCTTGGTGATCTGATGTTAACGGTAGACTTCCATCCACAACAGCTAACCAAGGTACTTATTGATAATACACCTTATTATATTTGACTTCACCTATATCACCCTGCTAGATTGCTCCATAAACTTTGTATTTTAGCTTTGAAACATAGGGTTCAAATCATCAGCTTTTATTATATCAATACACATGATAGCCAAGTTGAAAATTTTTGTCACATTTTTCTCAGAAACTACAATACAAGGATTTCTGAAATTTTGTATCAGGGTTTATAAGTCAGCTATACTTTGTGATGTGTTTTCAGATTCATCACACAACGACTTCCTGTTGACTGAAAAATTTATGCGGTGCATGCATGGTATCATCAATGAGCAGTAGCTCATAGTTTCACTTGTTTATACCATTTATCTTATGTTCCTTTAAATTATTGTTTTTTTTAGAAATAAAGCAGAAAGAAAAGTTCAATTGAACGATACTGTACAAAAATACACTGATTTTAGTTTTTCTGTCTCTGTTATAATCTTAACAACTGTCCAGTCTTGACATTCAATTTTAGAAAAGATGGGTTAATCGAATTGGTTAACCTTTGTTCCTTATTTATCTATGACAGCATAGCAAGTCATAAGTATTAGCATGGTACCAAGTTTCATCTGGCTATACCATGAAGTGTGACAGGTTCTTTGATATTTTACTTCCTGTTTGTTGAATTCTTATATTACATGAGGTTGATAATAAATGTTACTTTTGAAACCATTTAGGCTGCTGTTGATGAAGAGAAGAATAAGCTACAAGAATTTTTCACATCTGGGGATGGCAAAGGCTGTAAAGTTAGCAGTTTATACTGGAGAACATACAGTAGTGTGTAAGTTAACTACATCCCTCTAGATCTCTTACATTTATAAATAGAAACACTATGATAACAGTAATAATAGTAAAACTTTATAAAAATAGAATAACAAAAGAACAGAACTCTGAGGAACATTCAAAACGGAAATTCCCCTAAACAAATGGCAAAATCAAAAGATAACACATTAAAAATACAAGTGGATAACAACTGTCATAAACCTGATCATGACTTAGTATAAGCTTAAAGTTGCTGCCATTTATAAAGTTAGCCAAATATATCCTGAATGTTTAATGCCAACACATAAAATATAATACACATATTCAACATATTAATTTTATATACTACACTCTCCTCTATGCCAAAAAAAAATTATACAGTTATTTCTAATGTTTTTTCAACTGATTGGGCGGAGCTTACATTTTAATTTGCATAAGGACAGTCTAATTGAAGATGTGTATGATAAGGATGATTGCCGTTATAATTATGACTGTTTTCCAATCACCTATCAGTGTCATCAAAGGAATTTACAAAAGAATGACTGGACACTTCATTGATGAGTGTATCCTAAAACACCTATTTATAGATGGACTGGTTTATTATGAACGAACCAGTTAAACTCCGAACAGTCAAGTGAAACAAATCTAGTAATACTTAAGTTGATTTTTATTTCGCTTTATTTTTAGATTCTAGGTTTTTAGTTACAAAGGAAATCTGATTACTTACAAATTGTGTGTATGTTTTATGCATTTTTATTTTTTTTACAGGCAAACAGGATCCCATGAAGCTGAGTATGAACATGTTATTGGTAGTAAGGTATACATCTGATATAGATATCATTAGTCACAAAGAATTATCTACCTCAATATTATTTTACTTCACTTTAGAAGACAAGCTTTATGATGCATTTCCCTGTTTGGTCCATCCATCAATCTGCCCATGTGACCATCTGAGTTTAAATGTTCAGGAACTATATATGAATTAATTCATAATTGTTCAGTAGTTTTCACTGAATTTGTGAAACTAATAAGTCTTTGTATGTAATTTGCACTTACTACATAAATGGCATACCCACAGCAACTTTTTACTTTCGTATCATGAGTCCATGATACAGATTAAAATTTGGAGCCAACAAACTTCTTTTAAAATATGTATTTAAAAAAATAATTGTTTATGGATTTTTATAAAAATGGATTCTAAATGTAGAAATTTTTAATATGGTACTTATGTAAACAAAACAATTTCTATTATATCATCTATCGTTTTACTGATACATAATGTTACATATATGTTTTTTTTTATATTGCAGTACATTGAAGAGAAATTGTTTGATTTAAAATTTAGAGTTTCACCAGATGCATTCTTTCAAGGTATGTTTAAACCACCATGGTGGTCTTTAAGTAGCATGCTAGTTCATGGTTTGAAATTTATTTCTTGAAAGTAAATATTTAAATGGATCCAAATATCATGTCAATTTTCTCTCTTTTTAATACTAAAATACAGTCAGATTTAAGAAATCTACTATTACGCCTGGTAACACAATTATCGTCCCTTGATTTCGTTGTCTACAGATATAGTTCCTTGTATGGACAGTGTGTTACTTGCCATTTTTTATGCCCTTTCCAAATTTATTTCATGTTTTATGTGTCAAATAGGAAGTATTTCAGAAGCTGTCAAAAGAATTCAGGACTCCCTTAACATAAAATTGTCAATATTTTTAGGTAGAGGTGATAATGGTTTTTTTTTGTTTTCTTTCCTATAGTTTTGATATAGTTTGACCCAAAAGTAGTACACCAAACTGTAAAAGTTTTATTGAGAAAGTACTTGTGGGATAGTTATTGATTTTCATTTTTTTTTGTCAACCAATGCACTACTTAACAATTGTCATGTGGTCACATAATTGTAATGGAAATAATTGTTTACAGTGCCATAATATTGAGTTCATTCTATATTTCAGTTAATACACTAGGGGCAGAGGTTCTATACAGTCAGGTTGCTGATTGGTGCAATGTTTCTCCAACCACAACCGTTTTAGATATTTGCTGCGGTACTGGTACTATTGGAATTTCAATGGCAAATGTAAGATTATCATTATGACTGTAATGAAAACATGTAACTGTAAATTTTTGTATTTTTGTGTGTATGTTGACTTTTGTTGATAAAGGGACAAAAAATGAAATTAATTATCTTAAGGGCGGGTCTAAATCATTTTTTTTTTCCTAATATAAGATTTTGCTATATTTTTCTATAAATGAACTTTTATCTTATACTTAATACAAAAATAAAGTAAAGGAATGGGGTCACCTATTATTTTCACTCAAAATCTGCCTTCGAAAAACGCATACATTTCTGTAAATGTACTTTTTTTTCTGTTATACTAATAGGAGAAATAATAGAAATATCGAAATAGAAAAAATAATAATTACAGAAATTGCTCAATTTTTACAAGAGTTTAGATTAAGTACAGCCAATTTGAAAATAATAATAAAAAATATAGGTCACTGATGATTTAAAAAAGATATTTCAATTTCAATGCTAAAAAATGGCATTTTTGCACCAAAGGGAGTTAATTTGGAGCTTTTCAATGATATTTTAATTAAGTCATCTGGGGCCAAAGCAAATTGACTTTAAGCTCACCTGGCCTAAAAGGCCAAGTGAGCTTTTCTCATCACTTGGCGTCGGTCGTCCGTCGTCGTCCATCGTCTGTCATCGTCCATCGTCGTTAACTTTTACAAAAATCTTCTCCTCTAAAACTACTGGGCCAAATTAAACCAAACTTAGCCACAATCATCATTGATGTATGTAGTTTAAAATTTGTGTTTTTTGACCCGGCCAACCAACCAAGATGGCCGCCATGGCTAAAAATAGAACAAAGGGGTAAAATGCAGTTTTTGGCTTATAACTCAAACCAAAGCATTTAGAGCAAATCTGACAAGGGGTGAAATTGTTTATCAGGTCAAAATCTATCTGCCCTGAAATTTTCAGATGAATCAGACAACCCATTGTTGGGTTGCTGCCCCTAAATTGGTAATTTTAAGGAAATTTTACTGTTTTTGGTTATTATCTTCAAAATTATTATAGATGGAGATAAACTGTAAACAGCAATAATGTTCAGCAAAGAAAGATTTACAAATAAGTCAACATGACCAAAATGGTCAGTTGACCCCTTTAGGAGTTATTGCCCTTTATAGTCATTTTTGTCGAGCCTTCGACTTTAGTCGAAATAGCGAGACTAAGCGATCCTACATTCCGTCGTCGTCGGCGGCGTCAACAAATATTCACTCTGTGGTTAAAGTTTTTAAAATTTTAATAACTTTCTTAAACTATACTGGATTTCTACCAAACTTTGACAGAAGCTTGTTTATGATCATAAGATAATATCCAGAAGTAAATTTTGAAAAAATAAAATTCCATTTTTTCCATATTTTACTATAAATGGACTTAGTTTTTTCTGGGGGGAAACAAAACATTCACTCTGTGGTTAAAGTTTTTAGAATTTAAATAACTTTCTCAAACTATCCTGGGTTTGTACCAAACTTGGACAGATGCTTGTTTATGATCATAAGATAATATCCAGAAGTAAATTTTGAAAAAATAAAATTCCATTTTTTCCATATTTTACTTATAAATGGACTTAGTTTTTTCTGCGGGGAAACAAAACATTCACTCTGTGGTTAAAGTTTTTAGAACTTTCTTAAACTATCCTTGGTTTGTACCAAACTTGGACAGAAGCTTGTTTATGATCATAAGATAGTATCCAGAAGTAAATTTTGTAAATAAATAAATCCTTTTTTTCCATATTTTACTTTTAAATGGACTTAGTTTTTCTCCAGGGAACCATTACATTCACTCTGTGGTTAAAGTTTTAAATATTTTAATAACTTTCTTAAACTATCCTGGGTTTGTACCAAACTTGGACAGAAGCTTATTTATGATCATAATATTGTATCCAGAAGTAAAGTTTGTAAAAAGATTACTCCGTTCTTTCTGTAATTTACTTTTAAATAGTAACAAGAGGAATATTTTTATTGATTTTTTTCCTCATTGTTGTTGAGCCTGCAATTTACAGCAAAAATAGGCGAGAAACTGGGTTCCGCGGAACCCTTACAAATTTTTTAACCATTTTTCGTAAATCTCCATGATCTTTTACAAAAATCTTCTTCTCTGCAACTACCTGGCCAAATTAATCCAAACTTGGCCACAATCATCATTGATGTATCTAGTTTAAAAATTGTGTTTTTTGACCCGGCCAACTAACCAAGATGGCCGACAGAGCTAAAAATAGAACATGGAGGTTAAATGCAGTTTTTGGTTATTACTCAAAGACCAAAGCATTTAGAGGAAATTTGACAATGGGTAAATTGTTAATCTGGTCAAGATCTATCTTCCCTGTAATTTTAAGATGAATCGGACAATCCGTTGTTGGGTTGCTGCTCCTAAATTTGTAATTTTTAAGGAAATTTTGCTGTTTTTGGATATTATCTTGAATATTATTATGGATAGAGATAAACTGTAAACAGCCAAATTGTTCAGCAAAGTAAGATTTACAAATAAGTCAGGGGAACTAAAATGGTCAGTTGACCCCTTTAGGAGTTATTGCCCTTTATAGTCCATTTTTAACCAATTTTCCTAAATCTTAGTTAACTTTTACAAAAATATTCTTCTCTGAAACTACTGGGCCAAATTTTACCAAACATAGCCAGAATCATTATTAGGCTATCTAGTTTAAAAATTGTGTTTTTTGACCGGGCTAACCATCCAATTGCAAGATGGCCGCTACGGTTAAAAATAGAACATAGGGGTAAAATGCAGTTTTTGGCTTATAACTCAAAAACCAAAGCATTAAGAGCAAATCTGACAAGAGGTCAAATTGTTTATCTCGTCAAGATCTATCTGCCCTGAAATTTTTAGATGAATTGGACAACTCGTTGTTAGGTTGCTGCCCCTAAATTGGTAATTTTAAGGAAATTTTGCTGTTTTGGGTTATTATCTTGAATATTATAATAGATAGAGATTAACTGTAAACAGCAATAATGTACTGCAATTTAAGACTAAAAAATAAGTCAAAATTACCAAAATGGAAGTTATTGTCCTTTATAATCAATTTTTAACAATTTTCATAAAATTTGTAAAATTTTACTAACATTTTCCACTGAAACTACATGGACAAGTTCATTATAGACAGAGATAATTGTAAGCAGCAAGAATGTTCAGTAAAGTAAGATGTACAAACACATCACAATCACCTTAACACAATTTTGTCATGAACTGTCTGCTTCCTGTGTTTAATTCACATATACCAAGGTGAGCGACACAGGCTCTTTAGAGCCTCTAGATTGGAATGATTTTTCTAACATATAATTAAGTAATAAATAAAATTTGTAATGAAAATAACAATGTTTAATTTTTTTCTAAAATTTTTATACCCGCAAGCCTCCTTAATTTAAATAAATGCTGCAAACAAATAATAGAATCAAATATTACAATAAAAGTTTTCATTCAGATCCCTATTTTAAACTATTTGAAATGTTAGCAATAATTAAAGTGTTGCCTATTTTCCTGAATTTCCCTTCTTAAAAAAGCAATTTGCCATTTTTTGCAGAATTGTTTTTACAACAATACATCTGACATTAATTTTGGCATTTTTAGGTTAAATTTTATGTACACTGATAGTATTAAAATACTTTTAAAACCAATGTTAACCAAGTATTCATATTGCATGTTTTTTAATAGTCCTGATTTATATACATGTATATCGAATTGTTTTTTTTGGGGGGAGGGGGATATTATATATGCCTTCATCTTTTGGTAAACATAGTCAGCTGAATAGGTAAGGAAGGGTTGGGATCCCGCTATCATGTTTAACCCGCCACATTCTTTATGTATGTGCCTATCCCAAGTCAGGAGCCTGTAATTCAGTGTTTGTCCTTTGTTTATGTGTTACATATTTGTTGTTCGTTCATTTTTTTACATAAATAAGGCTGTTAGTTTTCTCGTTTGAATTGTTTTACATTGTCTTATCGGGGCCTGTAATAGCTGACTATGAGGTATGGGCTTTGCTCATTGTTGAAGGCCATATGGTTACCTATAGTTGTTAATGTCTGTGTCATTTTGGTCTTTTGTGGATAGTTGTCTCATTGGCAATCATACCACATCTTCTGTTTAGCTCACTTGGCGTCCTTCGTCGTCTGTCGTTAGCTTTTACAAAAATCTTCTCCTCTGAAACTACTGGGCCAAATTAATCCAAACTTGGCCTCAATCCTCATTGGGGTATCTAGTTTAAAAAATGTGTTCGGTGACCCTGCCAACCAACCAAGATGGCCGCCATGGCTAAAAATAGAACAAAGGGGTAAAATGCAGTTTTTGGCTTATAACTCAAAAACCAAAGCATTTAGAGAAAATATGGCATGGGGGGTAAAATTGTTTATCAGGTCAAGATCTATTTGCCCTGAAATTTTCAGATGAATGGGACAACTCATTGTTAGGTTGCTGCCCCTAAATTGGTAATTTTAAGAAAATTTTACCGTTTTTGGTTATTATCTTGAATATTGTTATAGATAGAGATAAACTGTTAACTGCAATAATGTTCAGCAAAGTAAGATTTACAAATAATTCAACATGACCGAAATGGTCAGTTGACCCCTTTAGGAGTTATTGCTCTTTATAGTCCATTTTTAATCATTTTACGTAAATCTTAGTAGTCTTTTACTCCTCTTAAACTACTGGGCCAAATTAAGCCAAACTTGGCCACAATCATAATTGGGGTATTTAGTTGAAAAATGTGTCCGATGACCTTGCCAACCAACCAAGATGGCCGCCATGGCTAAAAACAGAACATAGGGGTAAAATGCAGTTTTTGGCTTATAACTCTAAAATCAAAGCACTTAGAGAAAATCTGACAAGGGGTAAATTTGTTTATCTCGTCAAGATTTATCTGCTTTTTAATTTCAGATGAATTGGACAACCTGTTGTTGGGTTGCTGCACCTGAATTGGTAATTTTAAGGAAATTTTACTGTTTTGATTATTATCTTGAATATTATTATAGATAGAGATAAACTGTATACAGCAATCATGTTCAGCAAAGTAAGATTTACAAATAAGTCTGCATGACCGAAATGGTCAGTGGACCCCTTCAGGAGTTATTGCCCTTTATAGTAAATTTTTTACCATTTTTGGTAAATCTTAGTAATTTTTTACCAAAAACTTCTCCTCTGAAACTACCGGGTCAAATTAATCCAAACTTGGCAACAATCATCTTTGGGGAATCTAGTTTAAAAATGTGTCACATGACCCAGCCATCCAACCAAGATGGCCACCAAGGCAAACTAGAGGCTCTAAAGAGCCTGTGTCGCTCACCTTGGTCTATGTGAATATTAAACAAAGGAAGCAGATTGAAAATTGACTACAAAGGTCAATAACTCCTACAGGGGTCAATTGACCATTTTTTTTTTTTTTTTTTGAACATTATTGCTGTTTACAGTTTACCTATATCTATAATAATATTCAATATAAAACAGCAAAATTTCCTTAAAATTACCAATTCAGGGGCCGCAACCTAAAAACAGGTTGTCTAATTCATCTGAAAATTTCAGGGCAGATAGATCTTGACCTGATTAACAATTTTACTTCATGTCAGATTTTCTCTAAATTATTTGGTTTTTGAGTTATAAGCCAAAAACTGCATTTTACCCCTATGTTCTATTTTTAGCCGTGGCGGCCATCTTTATTTGATGGCCAGGTCACCGGACACATTTTTTAAACAAGAAACCCCAAAGATGATTGTGGCCAAGTTTGGATCAATTTGGCACAGCAGTTTCAGAGAAGAAGATTTTAGTAAAAGATTTATAAAATTTACGAAAAATGGTTAAAAATTGACTTTAAAGGGCAATAACTCCTAAAGAGGTCAACTGACCATTTTGGTCATGTTGACTTATTTGTAAATCTGACCTTGCTGAACATTATTGCTGTTTACAGTTTACCTATATCTATAATAATATTCAATATAATAACCAAAAACAGCAAAATTTCCTTAAAATTACCAATTCAGGGGCTGCAACCCAAAAACCGGTTGTCCAATTCATCTGAAAATTTCAGGGCAGATAGATCTTCACCTGATTAACAATTTTACCAATGTCAGATTTGCTCTAAATGCTTTGGTTTTTGAGTTATAAGCCAAAAACTGCATTTTACCCCTATGTTCTATTTATAGCCATGGCGGTCATTTTGGTTAGTTGGCGGGGTCACCGGACACAATTTTTAAACTAGATACCCCAATGATAATTGTGGCCAAGTTTCAAATAATTTGGCCCAGCAGTTTCAGAGGAGAAGATTTTTCTAAAAGATTACTAAGATTTACGAAAAATGGTTAAAAATTGACTATAAAGGGCAATAACTCCTAAAGTGGTCAACTGATCATTTTGGTCATGTTGACTTATTTGTAGATCTTACTTTGCTGAACATTATTGCTTTTTACAGTTTATCTCTATCTGAAATAATATTCAAGATAATAACCAAAAACAACAAAATTTCCTTAAAATTACCAATTCAGGGGCAGCAACCTAACAACGGAATGTCAGATTCATCTGAAAATTTCAGGGCAGATAGATCTTCACCTGATTAACAATATTACCCCATGTCAGATTTGCCATAAATGCTTTGGTTTTTGAGTTATAAGCCAAAAACTGCATTTTACCCCTATGTTCTATTTATAGCCATGGCGGCCATCTTGGTTAGTTGGCGGGGTCACCGGACACAATTTTTTAACTAGATACCCCAATGATGATTGTGGCCAAGTTTGGTTAAATTTGGCCCAGTAGTTTCAGAGGAGAAGATTTTTGTAAAAGTTAACGCCGGACGACGACGACGGACGACGACGACGGACGCCAAGTGATGAGAAAAGCTCACTTGGCCCTTCGGGCCAGGTGAGCTAAAAAAGAACATAGGGGTAAAATGCAGTTTTTGGCTTATAATTAAAAAAAACAAAGCATTTCAAGGAAATCTAACATGGTGTAAAATTGTTTATCAGGTCAAGATCTATCTGCCCTGAAATTTTCAGATGAATGGGACATCCCGTTGCTGGGTTGCTGCCCTTATATTGGTAATTTTAAGGAAATTTTACCGTTTTTGGTTATTATCTTGAATATTGTTATAGATAGAGATAAACTGTTAACTGCAATAATGTTCAGCAAAGTAAGATTTACAAATAATTCAACATGACCGAAATGGTCAGTTGACCCCTTTAGGAGTTATTGCTCTTTATAGTCCATTTTTAATCATTTTACGTAAATCTTAGTAGTCTTTTACTCCTCTTAAACTACTGGGCCAAATTAAGCCAAACTTGGCCACAATCATAATTGGGGTATTTAGTTGAAAAATGTGTCCGATGACCTTGCCAACCAACCAAGATGGCCGCCATGGCTAAAAACAGAACATAGGGGTAAAATGCAGTTTTTGGCTTATAACTCTAAAATCAAAGCACTTAGAGAAAATCTGACAAGGGGTAAATTTGTTTATCTCGTCAAGATTTATCTGCTTTTTAATTTCAGATGAATTGGACAACCTGTTGTTGGGTTGCTGCACCTGAATTGGTAATTTTAAGGAAATTTTACTGTTTTGATTATTATCTTGAATATTATTATAGATAGAGATAAACTGTATACAGCAATCATGTTCAGCAAAGTAAGATTTACAAATAAGTCTGCATGACCGAAATGGTCAGTGGACCCCTTCAGGAGTTATTGCCCTTTATAGTAAATTTTTTACCATTTTTGGTAAATCTTAGTAATTTTTTACCAAAAACTTCTCCTCTGAAACTACCGGGTCAAATTAATCCAAACTTGGCAACAATCATCTTTGGGGAATCTAGTTTAAAAATGTGTCACATGACCCAGCCATCCAACCAAGATGGCCACCAAGGCAAACTAGAGGCTCTAAAGAGCCTGTGTCGCTCACCTTGGTCTATGTGAATATTAAACAAAGGAAGCAGATTGAAAATTGACTACAAAGGTCAATAACTCCTACAGGGGTCAATTGACCATTTTGTTTTGTTTTTTTTGAACATTATTGCTGTTTACAGTTTACCTATATCTATAATAATATTCAATATAAAACAGCAAAATTTCCTTAAAATTACCAATTCAGGGGCCGCAACCTAAAAACAGGTTGTCTAATTCATCTGAAAATTTCAGGGCAGATAGATCTTGACCTGATTAACAATTTTACTTCATGTCAGATTTTCTCTAAATTATTTGGTTTTTGAGTTATAAGCCAAAAACTGCATTTTACCCCTATGTTCTATTTTTAGCCGTGGCGGCCATCTTTATTTGATGGCCAGGTCACCGGACACATTTTTTAAACAAGAAACCCCAAAGATGATTGTGGCCAAGTTTGGATCAATTTGGCACAGCAGTTTCAGAGAAGAAGATTTTAGTAAAAGATTTATAAAATTTACGAAAAATGGTTTAAAATTGACTTTAAAGGGCAATAACTCCTAAAGAGGTCAACTGACCATTTTGGTCATGTTGACTTATTTGTAAATCTGACCTTGCTGAACATTATTGCTGTTTACAGTTTACCTATATCTATAATAATATTCAATATAATAACCAAAAACAGCAAAATTTCCTTAAAATTACCAATTCAGGGGCTGCAACCCAAAAACCGGTTGTCCAATTCATCTGAAAATTTCAGGGCAGATAGATCTTCACCTGATTAACAATTTTACCAATGTCAGATTTGCTCTAAATGCTTTGGTTTTTGAGTTATAAGCCAAAAACTGCATTTTACCCCTATGTTCTATTTATAGCCATGGCGGTCATCTTGGTTAGTTGGCGGGGTCACCGGACACAATTTTTAAACTAGATACCCCAATGATAATTGTGGCCAAGTTTCAAATAATTTGGCCCAGCAGTTTCAGAGGAGAAGATTTTTCTAAAAGATTACTAAGATTTACGAAAAATGGTTAAAAATTGACTATAAAGGGCAATAACTCCTAAAGTGGTCAACTGATCATTTTGGTCATGTTGACTTATTTGTAGATCTTACTTTGCTGAACATTATTGCTTTTTACAGTTTATCTCTATCTGAAATAATATTCAAGATAATAACCAAAAACAACAAAATTTCCTTAAAATTACCAATTCAGGGGCAGCAACCTAACAACGGAATGTCAGATTCATCTGAAAATTTCAGGGCAGATAGATCTTCACCTGATTAACAATATTACCCCATGTCAGATTTGCCATAAATGCTTTGGTTTTTGAGTTATAAGCCAAAAACTGCATTTTACCCCTATGTTCTATTTATAGCCATGGCGGCCATCTTGGTTAGTTGGCGGGGTCACCGGACACAATTTTTTAACTAGATACCCCAATGATGATTGTGGCCAAGTTTGGTTAAATTTGGCCCAGTAGTTTCAGAGGAGAAGATTTTTGTAAAAGTTAACGCCGGACGACGACGACGGACGACGACGACGGACGCCAAGTGATGAGAAAAGCTCACTTGGCCCTTCGGGCCAGGTGAGCTAAAAAAGAACATAGGGGTAAAATGCAGTTTTTGGCTTATAATTAAAAAAAACAAAGCATTTCAAGGAAATCTAACATGGTGTAAAATTGTTTATCAGGTCAAGATCTATCTGCCCTGAAATTTTCAGATGAATGGGACATCCCGTTGCTGGGTTGCTGCCCTTATATTGGTAATTTTAAGGAAATTTTGCTGTTTTTGGTTATCATCTTGAATATTATTATAGATAAAGATAAACTGTAAATGGCAATAATTTACAGCAAAGTAACCCCTTAAAATAAGTCAACATGACCAAAATGGTCAATTGACCCCCTAAGGAGTTATTGTCCTTTATAGTCAATTTAAACAATTTTCATAAAATTTGTACATTTTTACTAACATTTTCCACTGAAACTACTGTCCCAAGTTTATTATAGATCGAGATAATTATAAGCAGCAAGAATGTTCAGTAAAGTAAGATGTACAAACACATCCCATCACTAAAACACAATTTTGTCATGAATCCATATGCTTCCTTTCTTTAATATTTACATAGACCAAGGTGAGCAACACAGGCTTTTTAGAGCCTCTAGTTTTATATATAGCCATCAGCTATTGAAGATGTTATATATTTACTTCTATATTGTAGAAAGTTGAGCAAGTTATAGGAATTGAGCTATGTGAACAAGCTGTTGAAGATGCTAAACAGAATGCAAAATTAAATGGTATGGATCTGAAAATGAAAGAGTTCACTATCTTTTCCTTATGTTATATCTGCATATTTTGAAAAAAAGGGATTTATCATACTTCAAGTAATATAATGTCATTAAGGTTTAAAATTGGGTTCAAATGGTTGCTTATGAAATGCATTTATACATTTCCTGCTTAATTAATTTAATTTAAAGCTATCTACTAGATATTTATATTTTGAATAGAGGCTTACTGTGACCTATTGCTGTTAATGTCTGTGTCATTTTGGTCTCTTGTGGACAGTCTTCTCATTGGCAATCTTACCACATCTTCTTTTTTATATTAGATATAATAAAATTTTGAAATTAAATATTTTCTTTAATGTGGTAAGTATATATTGAAAATAGTCATTTTTCAGATGGCAGGAAAATGTGACAAATGTTATTTAGAATTTGCATTTTTTTTTTCAAAGCCTAAGTTTTGATCAAAGGGAAATAATCTGTCGCTTTTATTATATGCATATATTAATTTATGAGTAAGTACAGGTCAAATCAGTATTTTACCTTACCTTATCCATGAACATAGTCTCAAAATGAGCTTTTTCCTCCTTATTCACTGCTATAAACCGAATGACCAAGAATCTAAGAAAAAAAATGAACAGTAAATAATGATTTCTGTTTGTAGGTATATACAACTGTAGATACCAATGTGGGAAGGCTGAAGATTTAATAACACGTGTCATGAAATCATTACATACAAAAGATGTGGTGGCCATATTGGATCCACCACGAGCAGGCATACGTGAGTAGAAATTTGACCTGAATTGTATGTTCAAAGCATTCCTTTGTTATATGATTATTTTTTTGTATTGTTTCAAATGAATCTAAGACAATAGTCACCCTCCAAGGATATAAGCACCAATTGGAAACTCTTCCCAATGCCACCAAAGCTCCAACCACATATCTGATATATAATATATAATGGGGGAGGCGCTTTTTCTTTTACTCTGTCTTGCATTCAACTATAATTGATAATTTCCTATAATTGTTCAGGTCTCCTCAACTCTGCCACAATTTTGTTGTTTTTTCAAGTGATCATGGTTTGCAAATTATTTTGTGAATTGCAGAATCTTTTTGTTGAAGCAGTTTGATAGATAGCATTCTGTAACATATTCAAAGTATTGGAAACAATTCATTTCTTTCTCATAAACTAAAAAAAATTGAGAAAGTTATGATCTTTTTAAAAATCTATTCAAGAAATGTATGGGAGGCACTTCTATTAAAATTAATTTGTTTGTGGTAATTGTAGAAAGGAGACCTTGTATTAATGTTCTCTTTTTTTTCTTCTTGTAGATCCCAAAGTGATCCATGCGATCAGGAAATGTCCAGTTTTAACCAGATTGATCTATGTGTCATGTAGTCCAAAATCAGCTACCAATAACTTTGTGGAGTAAGTATTGTATGATTTGTTTAGGATATCCCATATCCTCAGAAAGACATGGTAAATCAGGGGCGGATCCAGCCATTTGAAAAAGGGGGGGTTCCCAACCCAGAGTAAAAAGGGGGGGGGGGGGGGGGAGGGGGGGGGGGGGTGTTCCAACCATATGCTCCCATTCAAATGCATTGATCGCCACATAAAAGGGGGGTTCCAACCCCCCAAACCCCCCTGGATCCGCCAATGTTAATTCTTTTCTCCTTTCCATTTGATATTTTCTATTTTAGAAACCTAGCATTCTGGGAAATACTTACAAAAGTATTCACAAGAGCATTGTTATTTGTTATTAACACCCTAAACAATGGAAATTCAACTGTCAGATGACATAAATACCTTTAAAATATATTATACAACGATGAAATATCAGAAATTTTATATTTTTATATTTTGGGGTTGACGCACACCTTTAATAATATTTTTTTATCAAATTCACCAACGTGAGATTTTGTCAAAGGCTGCATGATGGGTAAAATACCTAATGAATACCTCTTGAAGGTGTTTGAATGGTGATCTCCCCTTAACAGATTTTCATTGGCTTAATATTTGTGTGTTTGAATGAACATTATGAATATTTCTCTTTAACAGTTTTTCATTTGCAGAGTATTTGTGTGACAAACTTTTTCACACATTATTTATTATTAAAACTATTTTAAGTATATTATTTATTATTGCATAATGGCTTGTAAATATATCAAAACTACATTTCTAAAGCAAGCTTATCATCTCCCAAAATTAGTTACTAGTTAAAATAAAATCCCTGAATGCTTTTATAGGTGACTTTTTTAATATAAACTATTTCATTTTTAGCTCACCTGGCCCATCATTGGGGTTTCCCGCCAAACCAACCAAGATGGCCGCCAAGGCTAAAAATAGAACAAAGGGGTGAAATGCAGCTTTTGGCTTATAACTCAAAAACCAAAGCATTAAGAGCAAATCTGACAGGTCAAGATCTATCTGCCCTGAAATTTTCAGATTAATCGGACAACCCGTTGTTGGGTTGCTGCCCCTGAATTGGTAATTTTATGGAAATTTTGCTGTTTTTGGTTATTCTCTTGAATATTATTATAGATAGAGATAAACTGTAAACAGCGATAATGTTCAGCAAAGTAAGATTTACAAATAAGTCAACATGACCAAAATGGTCAGTTGACCTCTTTAGGAGTTATTGCCCTTGAAAGTCAATTTTTAACCATTTTTCGTAAATTTTATATATCTTTTACAAAAATCTTTTCTTCTGAAACTGCTGGGCCAAATTAATCCAAACTTGGCCACAAACATCGCTGGGGTATGTTATTTAAAAAATGTGTGGCGTGACCCCCCAAACCAACCAAGATGGCCGCCATGGCTAAAAATAGATCATAGGGGTGAAATGCAGCTTTTGGCTTATAACTCAAAAACCAAAGCATTTAGAGCAAATCTGACATGGGGTAAAATTGTTAATCAGGTCAAGATCTATCTGCCCTGAAATTTTCAGATGAATCAGAGAACCTGAATTGGTAATTTTATGGAAATTTTGCTGTTTTAGGTTATTATCTTGAATATTATTATAGATAGAGATAAACTGTTAACAGCAATAATGTTCAGCAAAGTAAGATTTACAAATAAGTCAAACATGACCAAAATGGTCAATTAACCCTGTAAGGAGTTATTGTCCTTTATATTCAATTTTAAACAATTTTCATAAAATTTGTAAATTTTTACTACCGGTAACATTTTTCACAGAAACTACTGGGCCAAGTTCCTTATAGATAGTGATAATTGTAAGCAGCAAGAATGTTCAGTAAAGTAAGATGTACAAATGTACAAACACATCACCATCACCAAAACACAATTTTGTCATGAATACATCTGCTTCCTTTTTTAGCTCACCTGGCCCAAAGAGCCAAGTGAGCTTTTCTCATCACTTGGCGTCGGGCGTTGTTAACTTTTACAAAAATCTTCTCCTCTGAAACTGCTGAGCCAAATTTAACCAAACATTGCCAAAATCTTTATTAGGGTATCTAGTTTAAAAATTGTGTCCGGTGACCCGGTCAACCAACCAAGATGGCCGCCTAGGCTAAAAAAAGAACATAGGGATAAAATGCAGTTTTTGGCTATTAACTCAAAAAACAAAGCTTTTAGAGCAAATCTGACGTGAATCATATTGTTTACCAGGTCAAGATCTATCTGCCCTGAAATTTTCAGATGAATCGGACAACCCGTTGTTGGGTTGCTGCCCCTGAATTGGTAATTTTAAGGAAATTTTACTGTTTTTGGGTTATTATCTTGAATATTATTATAGATAGAGATAAACTGTAAACAGCAATAATGTTCAGCAAAGTAAGTTTACAAATAAGTCAGCATGACTGAAATGGTCAGTTGACCCCTTTAGGAGTTATTGCCCTTTATAGTCAATTTTTAACCATTTTTCATAAATCTTAGGAATCTTTTACAAAAATCTTCTCCTCTAAAACAACTTGGCCAAATCAAACCAAATTCGGCAACAACTATTATTGGGGTATTTAGTTTAATAAATGTGTGGCGTGACATAGCAAACCAACCAAGATGGCTGCCACAGCTAAAAATAGAACATAGGTGTAAAATGCAGTTTTTGGCTTATAACTAAAAAACCAAAGCATTTAGAGCAAATCTGACAAGGTAAAATTGTTCATCAGGTCAAGATCTATCTGCCCTGAAATTCTCAGATGAATTGGACAACAGGTTGTTGGGTTGCTGCCCCTGAATTGGTAATTTTAAGGAAATTTTGCTGTTTTTGGTTATTATCTTGAATATTATTATAGATAGAATTAAACTGTAAACAGCAATAATGTTCAGCAAAGTAAGATGTACAAATAAGTCAACATGACCGAAATGGTCAGTTGACCCCTTTAGGAGTTATTGCCCTTTATAGTCAAGTTTTAACAATTTTTGCTCACCTGGCCCAAAGGGCCAAGTGAGCTTTTCTCATCACTTGGCGTCCGTCGTCGTCTTCCCTCGTCATCCTGCGTCCGGCGTTAACTTTTACAAAAATCTTCTCCTCTGAATCTACTGGGCCAAATTTAACCAAACTTGGCCACAATCATCATTAGGGTATCTAGTTTATAAATTGTGTCCGGTGACCCGGCCAACCAACCAAGATGGCCGCCATGGCTAAAAATAGAACATAGGGGTAAAATGCAGTTTTTGGCTTATAACTCAAAAACCAAAGCATTTAGAGCAAATCTGACATGGGGTAAAATTGCTTATCAGGTTAAGATCTATGCCCTGAAATTTTCAAATGAATCTGACATTCCGTTGTTAGGTTGCTGCCCCTGAATTGGTAATTTTAAGGAAATTTTGCTGTTTTTGGTTATTATCTTGAATATTATTATAGATAGAGATAAACTGTAAACAGCAATAATGTTCAGCAAAGTAAGATCTACAAATAAGTCCAAAGCATTTAAAGCAAATCTGACATGAAGTAAAATTGTTTATCAGGTCAAAATCTATCTGCCCTGAAATTTTCAGATGAATCTTGAATATTATTATAGATAGAGATAAACTTTAAAATACAATAAATGTTTGCAAAGTAAGATCTATAAATAAGTCAACATGACTGAAATTGTCAGTTGACCCCTTTAGGAGTTATTGACCTTTATAGTCAAGTTTTAACCATTTTTTTGTAAATCTTAGTAATTAATCTTTTACAAAAATCTTCTCCTCTGAAATTACTGTTAATTATAGATAGAGATAATTGTCAGCAGCTAGAATGTTCAGTAAATTAAGATGTACAAACACATCACCATCACCAAAACACAATTTTGTCATGAATCCATCTGCGTCTTTTGTTTAATATTCACATAGACCAAGGTGAGCGAAACAGGCTCTTTAGAGCCTCTAGTTATACATCTTAAAGTGACGAATTTACAATAAATATGTATATGATATAGCTATACTATGAACATTTTACAATAAATATGCATATTATATAGCTATACTATGAACATTTTACAATAAATATGCATATTATATAGCTATACTATGAACATTTTACAATAAATATGTATATTATATTTAGCTATACTATGAATATTTTACAATAAATATGTATATTATATTTAGCTATACTATGAACATTTTACAATAAATATTATGTATATTATATTTAGCTATACTATGAACATTTTATCAGCCTTGATTACTGATTTATAGCTAAAAGAGGGGGGAATAGTTTTTTGTGTTAACCTGTTATGGGCCTTTTCAAGGTGTTGTTAACTGTTATCTAAGATCAATTTAAGCTGTTTTAACTGTTTTCAACCCACTTTGTTAACTGTTATCAGCATTTTTGCTTTTTTTGTTAACTGTTTTTCCAAAATCGAGGTGTTAACATGTTAACACACACCCTATTGCCCCCCCTCCTAAAAATGTAATCATTTTGCAATGGGATTGATTTCCCGAATGTTGTAGATTTTAACCTTCTTCAGAAGAGACATTAATTATGAGGGGTGATTTATCAATAAGGAATAAGGAACACAGCAGATAGACTTTTAAGAGATTGTTATTCTCCCGGTGGCAAAAATTATGATTGGAGGAAAATTATTGGATATTTGAATTCATGATTTCAGATTTTGCATATACCAGGAAAAAAAAGAGAGAAAATTGTTGTTTACAGACTGTTGTTTTAAAAGTGAATTGAAATTTTCTGTATAAAAGTTTATACTATTTTACACCAAACCATGCATGAGTATTACTGTACCTGGCCAAAAGTATTCTTTTCCTGCATTTTTTTGCTATTATTTCATATAAAAATATATTTTGGGGTCAGTTTTTGGTCTGATTTAAGAAACTTGGTACTGATAGAAGCAGAATTGTCACAGGTTTATTTGGTTACATATTTTTAGTGGATTATTTACATTTTTTCACAAGATAAACACAAATATTATTTTTTGTTCAGAAATTCGCTATGTATTCAACCAAATTAAATTAAACAAATGTATGGTATGTGTTCTTAAGGCCTTGTTGATAAAAATGCAACCAAAAATGCCCTCAAAATAATACAAAAAAAAAATGTGATTATGTATGAAATAATAGTTATAAAATGCAGGTGACAAATACTTTTGTCCAGGTACTGTATATAACATTTTTATAAACTGGTAGAAAACATTTGATTGTCATCTAAATAACTGAATACTTTTTGGATACATTTACTAAATATCAACCCCACCCCTTCCTCCTCTCCTCCTTTCAAAGTGCCAAAAACAATTGTGTGTACTGATTACCGTCCAAACAACTAAGTTTATCACATTCAGTAGAAATAATTTTGTCAGGTAAATATATTTCTGGTTTCATTAATCAATAAAATCAATAACAATTTGTAAGTAACAGATATTTATGTAATTAGTAACTTGTGCAAACTGTAAACTTTTTTATAAAGTTAAACGAATGTTTGCGACAGGTGTTTTATTTATGAATATTAATATATTTTGTTCAGGTTGTTCTGCTCAATGCTCTGACCATTTTTATGTCAATAAGGGGGAATTATTGTTTTCTAGTCTGTTCAGCCGTCTGTCTGTTTGTACTTTAGTCCATCTTTAAGCTCATCCTATAAAAGATTAAAGTTTAAGATAGTTTTCCATTATGTTGTTTAAGATTGATTGACTTATATATGATCAATATTTATCATGTCATTACACAGGGAAATTTCAATTGCATCAATTTCACATGGATTTCAGCTCAAATCAGCTTATATTGAAAAACTCACTTGAATAAGTGACCGGGGTAATGCAAGTTTCTTTCGAATCTTGTGTAAAACTCACGTGAAATTTTTCATGTTAAAATCACAAGAATTTCTAAAATAAATTCATTCAAATAACATCTAAATTTTCAAATTTAATCATGAAAAATACCATTCTTTTATTTGTAAAGTTCATGTGAATTTCACATTAAATTCAGATGAAAATTTGCATGTGAGTTTTATGTTTAATGTGAATCTCAAATGAGTTTCATGTGAAATTCCCGTGAGCAAATTTTGCCTGTATATTCATTACAATTTTGATATCATTTCTTAAGCGCTTAAATTATGTTTCCTTAGAGAATATTGTCTAATCCTTGTAAAGAAGTCATGGAAAGAGGAATCGGTATTTTCATTAGATATTTTAAGGGCTATTCCATTAAAATGTGGATAGGAAGGATAGTTTAATTATTGAATTAAGGTCATGGGTCTTTTTCAGTATGTGTCTATTACCATTATGCAAAATTTTATTATTTAAAAAATGGTTGTTGCTTGTAGGGATATTTTGAAAGTCCCTTCCTACCCTCCCCTCTCCTTTTTTTTAATGGAATAGCCCTTAAGTTGTATAAATGTTGACAGTTATTGAGATTAATATGATTTCAGTTTGATGAAAAATCCTTCCAAGAAGACGAAAGGAATTCCATACAAGCCAGTCAAAGCTATTCCTGTTGATCTGTTTCCTTATACTAAACATTGTGAGATGGTGATTTTATTTGAACGTAAACTTCCTGTAAATCAGGAACCAGAAAAAGAAGACAGTTCATAATGATTTTAATTAAAATACACCTCATTTTTAAAAGTTGTTTGTATTAGATTTTAACAGAATCCACACAAAGTTCTGTGGATTCACCTTTATTATTGATATACCAATGTTCATGGATTTTGTGGGTACATGTATATGTACACAACTAATTTAGATAATCAACAAAGTACAGATTTCAATAGGCTGGTATTCAGACTTTGGTGGAAAAACAAAAAAATCAAATTTCCACAAAACTATAATTTGTCCTCAATCTACGAAAAATGGTATCTAAGAAAATACATAAATCCGCAGTATTATAACCTAAAAAGGTTGACATGGTTAAAGAAACATGATAATATCTGAACATCTCACAGCTGAGAGAAATACCATGCAAAAAAGAATCGTTGGTTTGGCAGTGCAGGATGTGTAAATACGCAGTCAGAAACAGTTGGAATAGAGATGTTTAAACTCATGTTTATTATACCCCTGCTTTTTACCCCCGCTTTAAAAAAGTGGGGGTATACCTCTGTCTCTCCGTCCATCTGTAAGTTCGTCTGCCCCATGAATATTTTTCGTCACATCTTTCTCAGGAACTACAATACAAGGATATCTGAAATTTGCTTTCAGGGTTTATATAACTCAGCTTTACTGTGCGATGTGTTTTAAGATTCATAACTCAAAAACTTCCTGTTTACCTAACACTTACATCCTTTTACACATGAGTAGCCAAGTTGAAAATTTTCGTCACAACACATTTTTCTCAGTAATTACAATACAAGGATTTCTGAAATTTGGTTTTAGGGTTTATATAAGTCAGCTATACTGTGTGATGTGTTTTCAGATTCATCACTCAACAGCTTCCTGTTTCCGAACACTTACATCATTTTAGACATCAGTAGCCAAGTTGAAAATTTTCGTCACATTTTTCTCAAGAATAACAATACAAGGATTTCTGAAATTTGGTTTCAGGGTTTATATAAGTCAGCTATACTGTGTGATGCGTTTTTAGATTCATCACTCAACAACTTCCTGTTTACCAAAATATTTGGACTGGGATATCATCAGTGAGCAGTAGGTCACCGTTTCACTTGTTTATTGAGATGTTTAAACTCACGCCTCCTTGTGGATTGCATCTTTAAACTTTCAAATTTATCTTTTGCATCTGCTAATTACTTTGGGATCAATTGCTTTAATAAGCTGCCAAAGCTTATTTGACTGATAATTAATTTCTTACTCACCTTCTAAAGGTGATAAAAACAATTTCACAACTTTATCCTAATCCCTAATTGAGTGTTATTTCTAATTCACTGGTGGTAAGCGGATCCGGAGATGGGAGACAACCCTAGGGATAAGTTTTTCTTTTCCGATTTTCTTGCACTAAAAGGTTCATTTGAACCAAATCGCTTGTCTCGTACATACTATTCGGCAGTCCGGTGATATTAAAACCAAATTTGATGCAATAAAACGTTTCAATTTTCGTAAAAAAGTCATTAAAAAATTCAAGCATGATGGTCGTAACTTAAAATGTGTGATGGTCGTAACTTCAACTATAGTATTTTGGATGATGGTCGTAACCGACACAAGATGGTCGTAACTTTGAAAGATGACCGTAACTCGAATATTTAGACAAACTTTTATTAATATATTTTAATTGTTAAGGTAATAATCTCAGATGTAATATATGATTTTCTACAAACAATATAATTTGTTACTCTAGAGATCTGGTAATGTTATGCAGAAATTAAGCTAGAGATTTATTCAACATACACATTTCTGATGGATTTCAAACGCTCATCATTTAGGAGCAACAGTGAAAACTAATCAACTCGCATTAATCCAAAAAGTATGTTAGGGTTGAGAATTAATATATTTTTTACTGTACGTTAAGACATGAAATTATTAAATGCACGTGTATTCCCTTGTATTTTCATTATAAAACTGTATTCTGATTGGCTAACTGCAAATCACATGTTATTCCTCAAGCAATTGCATCACTCAATAAAACTTTTCGTTCATGATAACACGTGCTCCCACAATAAAGTGCCCAGGTGAATTGAATAAAAAAGTTATAAAATTCGTGTTTTCATGATCATAGCTTAAAAAATGTAATTATAAGTATTGAATGCTTCTTTTTGTAACTTCATAGGGTTGTAAAAGCGTTGATCGTGCGCATATTTTTTAGAATGAAGCGCTTCCGCGCTTCATACAAAATGTACTTCGGTCAACGCTTTTACACCCCAATATATTTACAAAAAGAAGCATTCAATTCTTAAATATTTGTTTCTAGTGTTTTTTTATTTACGATTTTTTTGTTATCTGCAATCATGTCGGCAGATGAAATTATTAAACGTACAATTCTGAACAATCATCTTTAAATCATCTATTGCAGTTCTTATAAGTCTTTGAGTCTTTGTTTACTCCTTGGCTTTAAATTGTTATTGTCTTATAAACTATTGACCTTCAAATATTCGTCTTTTGGTCGTTAATGAGGAAATAGAATCCACAAATGCACTTCTCAGTCAGGGTTGAGTTCAATATCGTAGCTGCTATGTAGTGCTACGTAGATTTGCCGATTGAACATGTAGCTATAGACTAGTTGTTACATAGATATTGATAGCGGCTACGTAGCTGCTACGATTTTGAACTCAACCCAGGATTTTATAAAGTGTTGTCGTTATCTTTTATCGATTACATAATGATTTTATTGCTGTATATCATTGATATTGAAAACCGAATCCATGGTGTCGCAATGAACATCGTGTTAACCTCGAAAGTAGGAATATAGTTGATATATTTTTTACACTGCTACATGCACTGAATTTAAGAGTAAGATAAAATGCTAGTTTGTAGTCAGGCTTAAGCTTGTAGCCAGGATAATGTTACAAGGACTAAGTCAAACTAAATGGACTGCGGCAACTATTACATACAAATCCCGGTATGCAGGTTGAAAATCATGTGTAAGTTATATGTTTACATTGTATGTATGGCTACAAGCTACTCATGGGCTTCGTCATTGGACATTTCTGTGCACCTGATTATCAGCTTGATTTCACCAAACAACAATATGACGTCTAAACATCCAGGCTACAAATAAAGTGTATGTTCTTTAACTCAGGTACGGACCTGCGAATTCGCGGGTATGCTCTAGTCTCGATAACGACCTTCATAACCTATCATATGTTAAGCTTATTTTGACTCCTTATTAATGCTCTTTCGACAGTATCATTCTTCAATTGAAGATTTAAAAAAAAATCAACTAGTAGGTACATCCTCAAATATATGTTTTCAATAGATGCGAATTCCAAAGAAAAAAATCAGAATACTGTTATTTCATGTGATGTCCAATTTGTTAAAAATGCCTTTTCTTAAACTCATTTATTTTGTAATTAAAACAATTAGTTGATACATTTCGTGTTTTTTATTTCTAAATCAGAATTATCATAACAAGAGCTGTGTTTCTTGTTTTAAAATGAATAGTCAACTTTTGAGAAATTTACATTGTTAATGAATTTAACCGCTTACATTAATTCAACTATTTGCGTCTTTGTTAATTTTATACATTATATTTTCAGAATAAATGACTGTTCATTTCATTTTGAATTGTTTCGTTCGATTCGTTCCAATTTTCGTCTTTACAGGTATCCCTCTCTCTATTTAGTTTTTAATATTTGGTGAAAACAACTTCACAAATATATAATATGATATATGATATATTCCTATAACAAAAGACACGTTGACTGGTTCGGTCCAAGACATTTGAAAATTTTGGAATTTTAAATCGAACTTTGATCAAAATTCCCCCAAAACTAATATTTGAAAACTTTTAAAAGTTTTGAATTGATAAGTGTTACTCGCATTGAAATTGCTTTATTTTACATTGTATGTAAAAAATGAAAAAAATTCTTTAGAAAAACATCACATAAAATACTAGTATGCATATAATAAAGACATGTTTAAAACTTTTGACTTGCCTTATTCGGTCTTATTTAAAACAGAGTTACGACCATCACAAATTTACGTTACGACCATCCTCAATATTTTTGTTTTTAAAGTTACGACCATCATGCTTGAATTTTTGAATGACTATTTTACGAAAATTGGAATGTTTTAATGCATCAAATTTGGTTTTAATATCACCGGACTGCCGAATAGTATGTACGAGACGAGCGGTTTGGTTCAAATGAACCTTTTAGTGCACGAAAATCGGAAAAGAAAAACTTATCCCTAGGGTTGTCTCCCATCTCCGGATGGTCGTAACTTTTTACGACCATCCGCTTACCACCAGTGTAATTGAATACCTAATTATTATTACATTATTGATACATGTAATATTTGTAACAAGTTTTTTTGACATCCATAACATTAAGATTATAATGCATCTCGATTTTGACATATGAATCTCAATCCAAACAATTTAGCATTATATACTTAGGAAAAATACAGATTTATTAAAAACAATTATTATATTAAATACAATCATATAAAATTATTGCCAATGAAAAATACATCATTTTTATATGACCGCAAACAATTTTTTTGGTCGTATATTGGTATCACGTTGGCGTCTGCGTCGTCGTCGTCCGAATACTTTCGGGTTTCGCACTATAACTTTAGTTGAAGTAAATAGAAATTTATGAAATTTAAACACAAGGTTTATGACCATCAAAGGAGGGTTGGGATTGATTTTGTAAGTTTTGGTCCCAACAGTTTAGGAATTAGGGGCCAAAAAGGGCCCAAATAAGCATTTTCTTGGTTTTCGCACTATAGCTTTAGTATGTAAATAGAAATCTATGAAATTTTGACACAAGGGTTATGACCACAAAAGACAGGTTGGGATTGATTCTGGGAGTTTTGGTTTTAACTGTTTAGGAATTAGGGGTTAAAAAGGACCCAAATAAGCATTATTCTTGGTTTTTGCACACTAACTTAGTATAAGTGAATAGAAATCAATGAAATTTAAACACAAGGTTTATGAACACAAAAGAAAGGTTGGGATTGATTTTGGGAGTTGAGATCCTAACAGCTTAGGAAAAAGGGGCCAACAAGGGGCCCAAATAAGCATTTTTCTTGGTTTTGGCACCATAACTTTAGTATAGGTAAATAGAAATCTATGAAATTTAAACACAAGGTTTATGACCATAAAAGGAATGTTGGGATTGATTTTGGGAGTTTTGGTTCCAACAGTTTGGGAATAAGGGGCCCAAAGGGTCCAAAACTAAACTTTTGTTTGATTTCATCAAAAATTGAATAATTGGGATTCTTTGATATGCCGAATCTAACTGTGTATGTTAATTCTTAATTTTTGGTCCCATTTTCAAATTGGTCTACATTAAGG